>NC_140633.1:23222982-24422982 GCF_057382275.1 Copadichromis virginalis
TCTACTGAAGCATGTAATGTGCACAGGTCTTCTACTGTCATGTAATGGGATGGAGGGGATTAAAAAGGGCTAAATGGCAGTGCCTGCAAAGGGAATGGCCAGGTGACTTTGTTAGCCCCTGCAGCACACTCCACTGTTGCTGTGATGTATTGTGAAATTATTGCGACCTTCCTGCCAGTCACACATGTTGAAATAGATTTGGGGGTGAGGTCCTGAAAGGGATAATGGCTTCCGATGGCATGTTTTACCTTTTTTACATTTTACTCTACAAACATCGAAGTATTTGTGATAAAAATTGTGGATAAATGGACTTTTGAGATCCACGGGAGTTGTTTTGTTTGTATTTGGTATCCCCAGGCTTTGAGTGTATATGTTGCTAACGTAATGTAAATGTGTCCCACTGAGAAGCAGAGGGGGGCACTAACAGGGAAATAAATAAATAAAAAAAAATCCAAACAATCATCATTTTTCTCATGGCAGAGGGGAATTCTCGCTGTCTGCATCCCTATGTCATCAATCATACTTATGGATGCCAAAATGGCCTCATGATGGGCTCTCTCTGCGGGTGTTTCCTGTGAGAGCTGCAAGAAACTGTGTCCTGCAAGTCTTTTAGGGTTGCAGCGCTAAAAGCATAACACCACCAGAATCAAAGTACATCAAAATAAATTTAAATAATGGAAATTTCTAAAAGTTTTTTATGCAGAATGCACAAAAGTACAAACTCCTGGCCCTGAAGTGGATTAACACACAGTTGTTGTTGTTTTTAAGTGTTAGCCTTATACATAAGTTTTAATACTTTATAAGCTTAACACTTAAAACAGACAAAACATACTCCAAGTGCAACTTAATCGGTTACACAAATGTGCTGTAAATGTAAATGTGGAGACAAAAAAAAGTGATGAGCAATGTTGCAGTAGACTAAAAATGTTTCTGCTTATTTTCCACAGCAACTTCAAAATTCATAAAGCACTGAACAACAGCAAGTAGCGCAAAAAATTACTTCAACATTTTCTGCCGGAAAACATTTCTAGGAGAAATACTCAGAAATGTCAGATGACCGTACCAGTTATGAGGCTGAGGTTGCTGTGGATGCACGGGTCAAAAAAAAGGACTTTTATTTAAAAGGGTTTGTGTCCCCATCCATCCATCCATCCATTTCTGTTGCTTATTTGGGTCCAGACTGTGAGAGCAGTAGCCTAAACAGAGTCACCTAGAACTTTCAGCCACTTCCTTCAGCTCTTCCAGAGACACATTAAGTTGTTTCCAAGCTAACTGACAGGTGGAGTCTCTCCATGATGAGGCCCCAACCTAACCTGGAATGATCACTCATAAATCAGCACCGACCTATCGATTTTGGCGATCGTGGCTCAAGAGTTGGGAGTTCGCCTTGTAATCGGAAGGTTGCCGGTTCGAGCCCCGGCTTGGACAGTCTTGGTCATTGTGTCCTTGGGCAAGACACTTCACCCGTTGCCTACTGGTGGTGGTCAGAGGGCCCGGTGGCGCCAGTGTCCGGCAGCCTCGCCTCTGTCAGTGCGCCCCAGGGTGGCTGTGGCTACAATGTAGCTTGCCATCACCAGTGTGTGAATGTGTGGATGACTGGATGTGTAAAGCGGTTTGGCGTCCTTAGGGACTAGTAAAGCACTATACAAATACAGACCATTTACCATTTAAACTTGGTTGTTTTAGTTTACTGTCATGGACTAGACTTGTGTGCTGTCCAGGTTGCATACTGTCGCTTGTCCCATGACAGCTGGGATAAGTTTCAGCCCCTCCACAACATTAATTTGGATAAGCCATTAAGAAGCTACTTTCAGCTGCTCCCTTATTCACAAGGGGTTGCCACACTGGGCAGCTCTGCATATTTGATTTCGTAGATTTTTACACTGGATGTCCTTCCTGATGCATCCCCCAATGCATTTATACTAAGAAACTTGATGGACTGATTTTTGTTCTCCAAGAGCTAACTTAGTTGAATTTAGGGCAATAATATTTTATTAGTTAAATAGATCCTTTCACAGGTTTGCCTACATTTCATAAATCATTTCAGTCGGATACGAGAAAGAACTTCTGGCAGAAAGACTTGTTTCTTGCATGTGCACAAGCAAGTCCCAACCAGGTGTCCCATTGAAAAAAAAAAATCTTTGGTGTCTGTGCTTCTTGTCACATGTTTCTCTGTTTGCTTGCCTTGTGAGTATTTATAGCACATTTCTGTATATGCTTTTGATGAGTATTCTTGTAGCTTATGTCTTGTAAAATTGATAAGGATTATTTGTTTGTGCTTGCGTGGTTTATCTATTTGTGTATTGCTTATTTAAATGGAACTATTTGGATTTAAATTGGTACTGCATGTTTTATTGAACAGTTTTGTTTTCATGCATATAGTCTTTGTTTTAGCACCATCATCGTTTGATATACACAATATTTATTTAGTTGTGTGCAAGCCATTTTTTTTCTTCATATGCACTATTCAAGAGGGCTGCTTGCACAATCACCCTCATAAAGCCATGCACTGAGTTTATTGTATCTGACCAGCAGTCCAAGACCAAGTTATTTTATTCTGCCTGTCTGGAACCTACAGTTTATGCAACAATGCACTCCTCTCAGATTTTGATGAATTTTGATGTGTTTGTGTTTCTTCAGGAAGGAGGGGAACTGATGTCTTCAGGGTTACTGATATTTTTTTTAACACCAAAAGTACTCTTTGGATAATATTCCTAAACCCTAATCCTGTTTGTGACCCAAACTTTCTGTTTATTTTGTTTGTGGCCTCCAGCAGGGTTTATGTCCAACTTTCTGCTGCTCATAACTCCAGTTGTTGAAATTTTAATACATCCTACACATTTAAAAACCAAACGGGGTTCAGGTGGCAGATATTAACAATGCTGTTTGTTTGACTAATTCACAGTCCATATTATGTGAATAAGTAAATTATTGAGATATTTCCAGGTTCAAGTCACTTTTTATTACTATGTAGCAGAAACCTGTTCATTTTTTTTCCATTTGTTTTTGTTTTTTTTCCATCCATCCATCCATTCGCTACCGCTTATCCTTTTCAGGGTCACGGGGGGCGCTGGAGCCAATCCCAGCTGTCATAGGGCGAGCTTCTAGGCGGGGTACACCCTGGACAGGTCGCCAGTCTGTCGCAGGGCTAACACACAAGGACAGACAACCATTCATACTCACATTCACTCGCACATTCATACCTAGTGGCAATTTGGATTATCCAATTAACCTATCCCTATTTTTTTTTTGTTGCAAAAATTTAGTTTTAGTAAAATGTACTGGGTTATTGAAGCTTGTCCAAATGCTGTAAGGCTGGCATGCCTGGTTTATATTGCTGACACACAGCTATACATTACTAAAGGAATATGCTGCTGCCTCGGGGAATTAACATTTTCTAAACTTATTTACAATAAATATGTGAAAAACAATACACAGATTCTCGTGAAATGGCATTGCAATCATCGTTTAATGGTTTCAGAATCATTTGAAATGTGGACAAATGAGTTCTCCTGCAAGAAATGAATGGATGTTATTTTGATCTATTAGTTCCTGTCAACAACTGTCCAATTAAATTCTAACCTGGAGCCACAATGAAAGAGCCTTTTCATTTCTGTTTTAAGAAACTGACATAAACACATTTTCGCTTGTCACTCATGCTGTTTTGTTCTTTTTGACCATTATAGGCTACCATTTTGGAGATCTGTTTACACTGTTTCCTGTAGTTGACAATATTTCATTGTCTCTTTTTTAAGACATTCACAAAAACAATCCTCTGGATCAGTGTGTTTTTCACTGACATTAGTATCAAAATTCTGGCGTTGGACTGCGGCGTATACCCAGTACTTTTTCCCAACATCACATCTAACAGTCAAAACTTAGCCATCATGAAACAAAGCTAACTCGAATGCCTTGTTGCTGCTGTTGGATCTATCTTTAGCAACTTCTGTCTTGTTGACAGCGTCTGACTAGACATGATGCGTAACTGGAGTCTATACTTGCCTTTACACTGCTCTTGAGGATAGTTCAGTGTGGTGTGTAGCAAGCCACCAATGGAAGCTATGTACTTGTGCAGCAGAGCTGTATCCTTTCCCTCTCAGGCAACAAGGCCACTGGCTTGAGGACACTTACACTGTAGCAAGGTATAATGACCGGTGCCTGTATTCTAAACTGTAAACTGAGTGAAAGGTAACGATCAGTGCAGGTCTCAGGGCCTTGAGGGTCTCTAAACAGCCACCAGCTGCTACCTGTAGTGTGTTTATGTGCCATGCTCCACTTAGCAAACTGATGCAGATGAGAGAGGCTTGCCTCCTCACTTCTCATTCTCAGGGGCTTCTAGGCATGCATAGATCGAATATCCACACTGGATTCCTCCACTAGGCTTTTTATTATGCACTCCTCAATAAATGTCAAAGCTAGACATAGTGCTACATATGCTGATTATTTCTGCACTTGTCATTCCTAAATGTGCCGTACACGGTATTAGGGAAATCCATACATTAATTTTAACTGTAATGATATTGGTGTACTTTGCTGAAGGGTATATGGTACATAAATATCCCCCAGCTATTACCCTCAAGGTCAAACATATTTTTTTATTGCATATATGTATTCTTGTCAAAGATTTTTGTAAAGATGAGTCTAGTCCTTGTCATGATTTACTTGTATCAAATTTCCTTATTAATGCTTGTGTTTTTTTTGTTTTTTAAAATTATTATTATTTTGTAAAATTTCATAAAGTGGTTAAAAAATGCACACTACATTCCCCACTGAAAAGTCGGTACAGTTTTGAATTATATTTGAGAAATTCTCATGTCTAAAAAGCTGGAGGCACTTTTGCTTCATTCACTAAAATTTACTGAAAAAACCTTTAGTAGGCAACAGTTCAATCGTTAATCTGAAACTGTAGTCATCTCCAATCTTCCCAGAAACCTGATGAGCAGGAGTTTTATGTTAAGATGCAAACAATCTGTTAGAAAAAAATATTTATATAAATGTGGAAAACTCATCTCTTCACAAGTTTTCCAAAGCCTTTAAAGAAACAGGTTGTTTTTTCTCCACTCCTATATTTCTTTCCTGAAAAATATTTTTTATAGTACATTTAAAAACATTTCAATATGAAAAGCTATACCTTTGAGTCAACGTTTGACTGTTTTATCACGCACGCAGCCTTGCACATGGCATGTTGCAGAGGAATAGTTTGACATATTCAAAAATATATATATATATATACTGACACATTTGCTAGGAGTATGAAACTGCTCCAACATCTTTATTCCTGTCCTTTTTCCCTTCACGCTGACTCTCCTGAGGATGAAGAATACCATCATACCATTGTACTGTGCTGCTTTTATTGTAGACTGTTTTATGTCAGTGAGAATTCATTTCCTCTTGAACCTGTCCTCATTCACCCAAGGACATATACCCCTCTGTATCAGCATCCCCCAGTTATTTAAAACATGAACATGCCTTTCATAATAACTTCTGACATGACCCAAAATGTGATAGGAATAATTTCATTCAATTTTTGATTGATGCAAGTTCCAACTTGAGCAAGAAACTTGGCTATTGTGTACACAAAACCCTCTAGAGACGTTATTAAAAGTGTGAAGGTGTGTGGAATACAGCGATTTAAAGATCCATGATGATGTTCATATTCAATGAATATCTCTTGTTGTATAGTTCCTGACGATATGATCTTGTCTTGTCAAAGTCTGATTACCCATTGGTTAAGGGGCCTGTTTCGGTGTGCTGTAGAGAAAGTGGGATGAAGCAGAATGCATATTACATTGAAATTACCAGTATGCATGCCTTGGGTGTCTAGAAGCATAGGCCATCAGCTAACATTTGCTGACATTTAGCTAATGTCCTATTCTTTCAGACATCCAAGGCACTTAACATACATAGTTTGAGTGTAAGAGGCATTTGGTTTCTGCTTCATTGTTAGAATGGTGATTTACAGCAACCTTTAAGTCTAACCTATTGATTTACTTTTAATAAGAAGGTGAAACAAGTGAGCTAACTAGATTTGGTTGGGATCACATCTAATGAGCCCCTTACAACATATCTCTTCCATATATGATGCTCATGAGACAAGAAGATAACATATCACATTCATGTATTCATATGTTATCCACCCACTCACTTACTTTTTTCTTTTTATTCTTTTTTTTTTAACTCATTGTTGATTCATACCTCCTGAGACATCACAGTAATCAGGGTTATTAATTTGCAGCATCTTGTGCATTGAGTTTGTACTTTGCACTTAACATGATTGTAATAAAAAATGACCACATGGGCAGTCAAAATCTTTGGTCTAAATTTGCAAAAAGATACCTCAGATAAAACAGAATTGCTTAGGCTCGGAGGTGTGAAGAAGCAGTTTATTTAGATTAGGAGGGATTTTGGATTTTAAATGTCTTCAATATTTTAGTGCAGAATTGAATAGTTGACAGCTTTTCCAGTCTTGGATAGATTTTTGCTTGGATTAAACCACGCAAGGAAATGTCAGATCACAGTAAGTGGAGCAGAAATTTATGAAATTGAAAAGAATTTGCTTTATTCCATTTGTCTTATGCCCTGGTGAGTTGTATTTGCCTGAATTTAAACAAACTTACACACAATGATCACCTAATGGGTTTTTACCCAAATGGTGATCGAGGTCATATTTGTTGTTTTACTGATGCTTTTTTCTGTTTTCATAAAAATCGTTACTCTCAGAGCATTGGTCAGATTTCAGCAAATCTTGCAAGCAATGTTCACCAGAAGCTTCTTCACCATAACTGTTTTGTTTTTTTAACATAAACTCATGGCCACAATTGGCAGTTTTACAAAATTTAATTTCTGGTGTATTAAACAATATTTAATTTTAATTGTTTGGCAAAGTTGTTAACATAGGATTCTCAGTGTTGATAAATTTTGCACAAAATGATGAAAAACTTTGTTAAATACCAAATGACGGAATCAATGTGATTTAGCTCTGCCACATATGCTGCATATCACTTGCATTCGGTTAGATGGAAATGATCATTATCTTATTGGTTATGATCGTCACCACTGTTGGTCCCACATCTGAAATATGGACTTCGTTTCACTATTATGCTATCATCTGGTCAATGGTGTGACATACAGAATTTCATTTGTCTAATGGCTGGCTGCTACTGATCATATACTCGTGAACTCAAGCAGTTTCATTGATGAACAAGATTAATTTGCTGTGGATATATAAGCCTCCTTAACTTCTCAGTGGATTTTAATTCACACTTTGCAAAACATCCAACAAATGACAAGAATATCTATTGCTTCTCTCTGTATTTCAGTCATTAAACTAACCTGTGAATTATGATGGACTGTGAGCCAGATTAGCTACTGTGTCCTGTATCTGCAATAACGAAGTATATTAACTCCTTTTTTTTTTTTTTAATGAAAACTTGCTTAACATGGGGGAATAGCAAATATCAGATAGGATTTTATATTAGCAACAATTGTTTTAAAAGAACTAAACATTTAAAGATAACTTGCCAGAAATTCAAACTTGTTTTAACTCTTAATTCCTGCTGGATGTTTTGATTTGACAAAGAAGAAGAAGTTGCAGTGACACAAGCATTCCTGATCTCATTAGGGCTGAGCGTGTCTTTGAGTGTGAATCCATTAAAAGTTTGTCAGGGGGAACCATGGGACACAGCAGATGGCAGAGCACATATGCTCTGGGTCTCTTTGGCCAGGTACACTGAGGAATACTTCAGAGAGTTGGCCTACCTTTGCTTGTGTAACAGGAACTTAGACACTTTAAAACAACATGAGTCATGCGTTGAATTGCGGCATTTCAGTTTGTGATGTCTAACTTTTCTAAAAGCACGTTCTCTTTTTGCTTAAAGCCATGTCAAAGTGTAATTGTGTGATAATTGCATCTTCTTTATATCTTCTCTTGCCTGTGCCCTTCTTAGATAAATGATAAAGGAAGTAAACAATGTCATTGTATATGTTTGTACAAGGAAAAAAAAAACTAAATATTTGCAGGCAAAGTTTAATTGTGTGAGATGCTAGTGAGCTATATTTGGTACAAGGTTGAAGTGAGTTGAAACAGATCTTCAGTATGAAGAGTAATGTGTTAAAATGATAATTTGCTGCATCACTAGTCATTGTAAGGGGAACCATTTTGGACTTTTGATCTGAACACTACATAAAATTGGTCTTTATCAGAGACATAGAGCTTACGTAGGTGTGACTTGAGCAGCAATGATGGTTTTTGACAGGCACCTGTGGAGGTGTTCTGAACAGTAAACAAGGACAACAGGTGCCTTAAGGTATCGCTTTGCTTACCAGCAGAAAGTAAGTAAGCATACAACGTGTAAATATGTAAAACAGATTTAGATAAACAACTGCACTTCTGTCATGTAGGATTATCACACATTAAACCTGCTAAAGACTGCAAAATATATCATAAACATGTTGTACGTGCCTGGCAGAGAAGTTTTGTAAAATGGGAACCCATCTCAGCAGGACGAATGTAGAATTTGAATATCTTCATAGAGCTTCATTAGCACTGATAATAAGGTAGCTAAATTGACTGACACCCCATTTGGTTACAGACACTGAGTGACATGATATAATTATGACTTATGATGACAGCTTGAGTAGGTGTTAATAAATCTGTGTGCATGAATAAACCTATCTCATTATAACTCAGCTGTATATTTTTACCAGGTTTGATGTGTGGCGCAGCACAACTGACAGCCATGTACAGTGCTGTGAAAAAGGATTTGCCCCCTTTCTGATAACTTACGTTTTCAGTATTTGTTCATCTTAAATGTTTCAGATCATCAAGTGGATTTTAATATTAGACAAAGATAACCTGAATAAATACAAAATGCCATTTTTGATGATTACATTTATTAAGGATAAAAAAACAATTCAAACTTACCTATATAAATTCAGTACTCCTCCCCTAAACCGAATAACTGGTTGGGTCACCCTTGGCAGTAAGAACTGCAATCAAGCATTTGCAATAGCTGACAGTGAGTCTTTCACATCAGTGTGGAGGAATTTTGGTGCACTATCTTTGCCATATTGGAGGGTTTTTGAGAATAAACAGCCTTTTTAAGGTTATACCAAAGCAACACAATCTTGTTTGATACTGGACTTTGACTAATCCACTCCAAAAACTTAAATTATTATTTTATTTTATGTATTTAGCCATTCAGAGGTGGACTTACTGCCATGTTCAATCATTGTCCTGCCACATAGCTAGAGTGTGCTTGAGCTTCAGGTTAGAAATTGATGGTGGGACATTCTCCTACGGGATTTTCTGGTAGAAAGCAGAATTCATGGATTCATCAATTAGGTCCGGTCTTCCAGGTCTCGAAACACCAAAGCAGCCCCAGACCATCACACTACCACCAACATGTTCGATTGGTGTGATGTTCTTTTAATGAAATACTGTGTTAGTTTTATGCCCTTTTATATGGTGTAACGACACTCAAACCTTCCAAAAAGTTCAACCTTCGTCATTGTCTCACTTGTCTCATTAGTCTCAGAATATTTCTCCAAAAGTCTTGGAGATGTTTTTTGGGAAATGTGAGATGAGCCGTTTGGGGGAGGGGTTGGGGGGATGCTGACCTTAAGTAAGATAAGTGAGGCCTGCATTCCTTTGGGTGGTGTTTGAGGGGTTTTTTGTTATCTCCTGGATGGGTTGCCATTGCACTCTTGTATTAATTGGAGTGATTTCTGTAAGCGAGCCACAACTGTTCCAAATATTCTCCATTTGTGTATAATGGCTCTCAGCGTGGTTCACTGGAGTCTTAAACTCAAATAAATATGCATAGAAGTGAGAAATCAGGAATGGGGAAATACTTTTTCATGGCACTGTATGTATGTCTTGTATTTTCTGCTGTTCTTATGTTCGTGTGATTAGGATCTGCTTCTTGTTAATTAGCAAGAATTGTTCTTCTTGTCTGCACGCTAAATACAGTCTGGTCCCATGGCTAGATACAAAGTGAAGTACTGCATCCTCCCGTTAGCCCCAGAAAAACAGAGGTTAGGTGTTGAGCTTGTACAGCGAGGTTAGTCAGGGACAAGCCTCTTTGGTTCACCCACCCTGTCCACTTAATATTAACTGACTTGCCAAAGACCAGCTTTGGCTATTAGAGGGCAATAATTCTCCTTCAGCTGCTGAAGGATGGCTTCTTCAAAATTGTACACAGCTTTATTTGGAATTCATACTTGTTACCTTACCAGCCAAAAGTAAACAAAACCCCCCATCTGCATAAGATTTGGCTCAGTGCAGAGGCTGTCCCGAAGCTGTGCTAACATGCTTACTGGAAGAACATTTTCATTTTCACAGCTGTTTCCAAAAACAGCCCTCATGGGTCACAATAATATTCTATTTTTCTCTGTGAAATAAGGGACAAGGATTGATAGAAAAGCGGACAAAGAATGTGAAACTCCATTACAGCACACATCTAAATCTGAAGGACAGCGATGTTACAAAAATGAATTTAATGGCAAGTTTCTGCATGTTTCTGTATATGTGTGTGAGGGACTCGGAGAACCATAGATTTAACACAAAATATAACAATACGAAGTCAGTGAGTGGCTTCCACCTCACCGCCTCATACTAGTAACACCATATAATATTAGTAAACTTTTACATTTGTAAAGTGTTAATTCATCACTTATAAAGGATAAATCCTATATTAATAGACATTAGCATGTAATTCATAAAGACAGATAAGAATGTTTCAGTCTTGATCTATAAGTTCACATAGAACATGTTTAATGACACTATTTTACATTTATAAATATGTATTGGTTAAAGTATGCTTAATTGTGTAAATGTGTTAATAGAGGTTTTATAAATACTTAATTTTTTATAATCCATAGTTAATGCAAGCAGTTTTAAGTAGGTTATTTTGTGTCACCTAAAGTGAAATAAGGGAAGTATGCCTTAAAATGCATTTACAAGTGAAACTGAAAGGACAGCAAGTAGTACCTTAAGATTCAAAAGTCTGTTATGTTAGCAGCAGAAAGTAAATGACACAGTTGTACACAGTGCAGCAGAAACACGGGGCAAAGGTTGGCACAGAAAACTCAAAAGAGAACAAAACCTAAAAGTTTTATTTCAAATTTCAAGTCCTGTAATGCAGTAAATATAACATCAAGTTCTGTTATCATAATGTGAATAGAAAGGCTAATATAAAATGCAATACAATGTAATTTACCCATTTACATTTTAACTGGATAAAATTTGCTTCATTTAGTCAATTAATGTCTCGCAGCAGACTGCAGACCAGCACCCGCCTCATCTGTAACACGACATGAGAGTCACTGGCATGCATGATGTAAGTTTCTGACTGATCTGATTTTGATGGGTGACAAAGAAAGAAAAAGATTTTCCCAATAACAGTTACTTCGTAACATTTGTTCATTTGTAGTATCTCTTGGGCAAATGGCTATGACTGCAAGAGGAGCTCCGCTATTTGAAAAAAGCTGAGTGATTTTTCACACATTAATGCAAATTACCATTCAAAGTAATCTTGCAGTAAGTTTACTGTACATGCCACTGTCTGAAAGACAGAACTGTCAACTCACATCTACTGTAATGATTTCAGCTGAGGACAGGATTCTATTTTTCTAACCAGAGACCAACACATCTGCTAGAATCTAACAAGATATTAAGTTAACATCTTTTTTTCTTTAAACACAGATTTTAAAAGTGCAGCAGAGCATAGTGAAATCCAATTACAATGTCAAAGGGGACATCTTTCTTTTGTAAAGATCTTGTGATGCTGAAATTTTTATTTTATCCTGGTTTGTTCACTGCAGATGGAATGAAGTTTATTTAAAAAAAAAAACAGTATTTTGTATATCATTTTGGAAAGCATCCTAATTTTAGCTGCAGTGCCTAAAACTTTTTGAGTTTGCAGATATAAAATGGATAATGGGCTCAAATGAAAATCTAACCACTAGGCTCCGGAACTGAATTCTTACAATAATCTCTGGTATTTGTGTTCACAGTGATAGCTGTGTTCTGCTAACTGGCCCTTTTATTTGATTTAGGGAAGGAATGGAGAAAAAAAAACTGCTGTATTGGTAAATTTAATGTGGAAATCGAGCTGATGTTTTAAGTACTTTGATGCTGTTGACAACGTATCTTAAAAAATAATAACGCATGTTTACATCACACAAGAGTGGGGTTTTTTCTGTTGTAAAAGAACTTTCTGGCCCATACTCCATCCTTTGTGTGGCTAATGTGTGTGTGGTCTGTGCTCCTGTAGATAGATTATCTGTGAAGCTACAGGGCTGTTTTAACCTTGACTAGGAAGGTCATGGCACTTTGCTGAATGGTGAAGTCCCTTGAAAGCTCCTTCCCATATGTTGATGTACGACAGGTTTATTTTTAAGTGATGTTTCACTCTGTTGAGACTGCTGGAGCACACAGTAGGGTTGTTGTGTCAAGATGTATTTTTTCCCTCTTCTTGACATATCTGATAAGAAGGCTGCACTGGAAACACAGGACTCGGTTGTATGATGCTATTACCATCTATCTTCCAGGGTCTTTTTAACAATGGTGTGTAGTAATGAAGACTTTTGATCCATCTTTTGGTTATTTGTTGATATCACCTGCTATTTAGTCAATACAGGCCTGACAACTGAATGAAACAAGTAAAGTGAGTGAGGCATGCAAAGCTAAGAATGAATTTCACAAGTAAGGTTTGCATAAGTCTCTTTCCTTGCAGCTCTTAGACTGTTGTTTGATCACACCGTGTTCAAATATTTACATTCTGGCATTTATCGGTGCTGTTCTGTAATTTTCACAACATGTTCACAACGTGTTCTTTTTTTTATCAGTACCATAAAATAAAATGATCTTAAAATGGAGCAATTCAGTTGCTGATGTAATAATTACATGGAAGTTAAATATTCACCGTGGTGGTTATATTTTACGTGGGAGCTGAGTTCTGGGAGGTTACAAAGCTACTCCTTGCTTTAGCAAATACATGCCCACAAAAAAACACACACCCATGGTGATGAAACACTTAAAAGTGAATTCTCATATCCTGTAGATAGTTTCTCTTTACACTATGTTTCTTGTGTGGCTATTTCATACAAACTAAGTAATGTTGGTTTCTTGAGCATGGATGTTTATTCTTAACCTTGAGGTCATATGTGTAGCAATGTATACAGCTTGTAACTACATCTCCATGTGTATGCTTTAAAAAGAAACTGCCTCTGTTGTGATAGCAGCTACAGTGAATTACATTGTAATAATACTGTATCTACTTTCAAAAATAGTGGCTGTGAAACGCTGTGAAAGCGCCAGAAAAATGCAGCTTTTGTTGATTCTTACTTTGTCACACTCTGTTCTCACTAGATGCGGGAGTGGGCCTTAAAATGATATCACAATCTTTCAAGAAAATTTGGGATAACCTGTGGTTGTGATGTTTCATTATTGAATCATGACCGGTTTACATTGTTATAGCATTTAATGTGAATGGTTACGACATTGTTGGACAAACACCAGAAGCCACCAATTCTTTTTCTTTTCTTTTTTGTCTTTTTGATGAAAGTAGGTTCTGTCGTAATTTTACTGATGTGACTGAGCTACACAAGTAAAAGTTCCGAATTAGGAGGTAGCTTTGTCAAGCTAAGCTAATGTTGTCCTCTTGTTTGTAGTGTTCCCCAAGTATTTCAGTTTATTTGATAAAATAGGTGCAATACTTGTTTTCCCCTGTATCGATACAAGTGCAAACAAAATGAATACCCTTTTCAATCCTTCTTTTCCAATGAGCTAATGTCAAATGAGCTAATGAAAATCGTGGTTGGAGGCTGAGACGAAGCTCTTGCTGTCAGACATATCTGGTCTTAAAGTATGCTTAAAATCCTAGTTATGAATGTTTCTATGAAACACGTTCTGTTCTAGACTGAATCTTTCATTATCTGTGTCTGTCTTAATATGGCTGCTTGGGGAAATGAAGTGATGTAGGTCATTAACGTGATATTCCACTCAGAATTTTTACAATTATGTAATGTGCAAAGGAATATTTTAAAACTATGGAGTATCTGATTTAACTTTAATTAGCCCTTGTCAATTAAAGCACTTAGTGTCTCTCAGACAAATGAGAAACCCCATAACCAACCAGTCAGACCTCGCCAGCAATGACAAAACATAGTAACAATAGTACTGGTTTATCCTTTAAATAGGTTAAAAAACAACTAATGTTTAAGCAGGGGAAATTTCGCATTAGAGCATGTGAAGTCTAAAGTTTTCTCATTGTTGGTCCTTTTAATTAGATGGGACTTGTTACTCTGGTAACCAAAAAAGCTTATTTTTACTTAATAGTTTTTGATGCAAAGGTGTGGCTTTGCTTCAAAAGTTGAACCACTTTAGCCTTACTGCTTTCTTGGCTAGTTTGTGGAGACAGAAGATTGTCCAGGTAGCCCTTCAGAGAATTTGACACCCTGTAGCTCCTCATCTGATTTTTAGGGGTAAGATGTAACATGTTAGAGAGGAACATTGTTCCAACCACCATGATTTTTTATTCATGTGCTTCAGTTGTCCTGTTTTTAACATTTAACTAAGCCAATGATGTTTTGGTCATTGAGTTTTTAAAAATATGGCTTCAGAAGATACATAAAAAAATGCTCCAACATTATTTAACCTAGTAACGCCGAGTTTATCATATGTGATACATGAGTTTTCTTGAATTTCTCAGACTTCTACAGCATCAATGTAATTTTTTTGTAACTAACTAAATTGCACAATACATTTTTAAGCAATAAATTACAAAAAAAAAAAAACCCAAACAAAATAACAATATTTACAAAATACAAATAATAATAATAATGCTAGTAATAATAATAATTTGCAGGCAATTATTTCATGGTTCAGGCTTTAAAGGTTTAAGCTTTGGTCATTACATTGGTTTACAGTGCCTATATGTAGCCTACGTTTTGGTTTGGAGAGAAAAATATAGCTTTTTGTGTGTCATTTTTTGCAGGGACACATCTTCGTGTATGTCTTCAGGGAAACACATGTTGCACCGAGGAAATGGAGGACAGATTTGGCCAACAGAGTAAACAAGACTTTGAGAATCTGGTTGATGAAATGAGTCACACACTGAGAAGCACCTTTGTTTCGAGACATAAAAGATTTGATGGTAAGTCCTCTTTGCTTAATGCTTTAATTTAATTATTTTTTTCTTATTTTCTTTTCTTTTAAAATTTGTTTTAATGGTCAGTCACTAGAGAACAAGTGCTGCGAAAAGGCTTGGGACTGTACGTGTTAATTTGAAAGGGTTTACTCCAGTTCTTTAGCTCTCCTCCCTGAAGAGGAGACGAGATGTGAAAATCTCATTAATATGCCTTGGAGTGGAGAAACCTCTTGCTGGATTAGACAAACATGGCTACTTGCGCTGAAGATTGACAACTTCAACAGCAGCACAAAGCCAGCTTCTGCATTATTAAGGTTGTTTGGTGGTCTTGTGCTGTATGTGATCTTGTCCTAGTCCCATTGTGACTTTCTTGACCACTACACGTTTAATAAGTTTTTGTATGGGACGAGATGTGCTCATTACTGAACCAGGCCTCACTCTGCCTCTCTACATGTCCCTGTTGGTGTTCTTCTCTATGGGGTCAGCTCCTTCTAGTTACAATTTAATGAGAAATAATAATCCTTTCAACTCTCACAAGACCATGTGGTTAGCAACAGCTTATCACTGTGGACAATGGTGACAGGTAGAAGAGGTGGAGAAGTGTAGCCACCTGTCAACACTGTCAGAATCATCAGAATCAGAATCAGAAACTTTATTGTCATTGTCATGAGAACAATCATTAAAATAATAATAATTATTATCATTATTATTATTATTATTATTATCAAAATGCTAATATTAGTAAAATAGTTGTTATTATTTAGAAATCCAACAAAATGCCTTTCATTACATAGATATCTTTAAAGATTAAAGACTTCTTTTTATCTCCAAAGAATTGATGGGCCAAAAATTTCCATGTATTAAAGTTGATTAAAGAATATCTAAGAATATTAGATTGTAATGGTTATTGGTAGTACTTAAACCTTAGCAAATACAGTATATGCTCACACTATACAAAAACATGTTATTAGGTACACTTTGTCAGTACTGGGCTTGACCTCCGTTTATCTTCAGAACTGCCTACAAGGTGCTGGAAACGATCCTCAGAGTTTTTGGTTCATATTGACATAATAACATCACTCAGTCGCTGCAGATTTGTTGGCTGTGCTTCCAGCATGGGAATCTGTGGTTTAAAGGATGCTAAGTTGGTAATTAATGGCCCAAAGTGTACCAAAATGGCATTCAACACACCATTACACCACTGCCATTAGCCTGATCCATTGATACAGGGCAGGATGGATCCAGATTTTCATGTTATTGGCTTCATGTTCTGATCTAGACTCATTAGACAAGGCAGCATTTTCTTTTATTGACCAATTTTAATGAGCTAATGGGTATTAGCTTCATTGTCCTTTACTTAGTTGACAATAGTGTCACCCGGTGTGGTCTTCTGCTGCTATTTGCTTTAAGGTGCTATCTCTGACCCCAGCTGGTGGTGGCAGATGGTGCCCTTCCTTGGGAATGGTTTTGGGTTTAGGGAGTTTCTCCTTCCCACTGTCACTCATCAGTGCTCAAAGGGGGTCATTGATTGTTGGGGTTTTCTCTGTTTTCTTTGTATTATTGTAGGGTCTTTATCTTAAGATATAACTTGATTTGGCACTATTCATAAATAGCACTGTTGAGAAATTGAATTGAATTGATTCACCTTTCCACCTCATTCTGATGCTTATTTGAAATTCAGCAGTCTTGATCATGTCTACATCCCCAAATAGGAGTGTGCAACATAGCCTTAAAATGATTTCAAGATATTTAAAGAAATAATGATATTTATGATGATATGCAGACAATAAATACTAAAAATATGTGACTGATGCCTGCAGGCATTACCTTTTTATCCTTCTTTTCCAGCGAGTACAGAAGCGTGCAGAACATTGTAACATAATACAACAAAAAAATCTAACCACCACAGTATTTTCCATCCACAGTTAACTCTTCTCATCATGTGGAGTGTAACCACTTAGTGCTCCAGTGATGTTCCATTGAATCATTTGTTTCACACCACTGTATCTAAAACAGCAGATGATTCTTGTTGCAGTTAAGGATGTTAATATATTGTGTCTGTTACTGTGATGAATAATTAAAGCTGCTTGCAGCCACGTCTGGCAACCTTGACTAAAATAAAGGAAGTGTCTTTGGTAGTAGTACAAGCAAACTTCCCCATAGGGGTAAAAACTGCATAAAAAGAGACTTAAAATAAATGCAGAAACTAAAAGGTGCAAAATAATAATATAAAAATAACAAAAAATAAATATATACAAATAAATTTTTTTTGCCATTAAAGGCATAACAAATTAAGGCTTAAGCAATCTTTAGTAAAAGCCCATTCAGTATGCCTCTTAAATAACTTTGACATAAATGATCTGCTACCGTGCATGTAGGACTACATGCACAGGGCCTGGGTCTTCAACGTAAATGGCAAAACTCCAAGTTAATTTTGAGTTTTATGTTCAGGTCGAGCATTTTTTTAGGTGCGTTCCTCTGTTCTTGACAGCACTACTTGACTATTTGTCTTAATATATGAATTTAACTGTAAAGCAGCAGTCTCTTTGAAATTTGAATGTCCAGGGATCACAAAGTCAGAATTAGTCTCAGAATTAAAATTTGTTGTTGAGTATTTATTTTACTACCATGAGTGCAGCCATCGAACTGATGCTACACAACTTGTGTTTGTTGTCATGCCTGCCATAGATGCACAGGAAACAGCTAGAAAACAGACTAAGCACAACATTGATAATAAGGACAATTTTAACAACTATGCATCCTAATGGACTTAAAATATATGCTAAACTAAAGTCACCGACATCACTATTAATTACTTGCTGTATAATATGTTAATGTCCACTAAATGCATGTAAATTACAACATGGGTAAAGCCTAATTTCTCAAAAGAGAGAGAGTAATTATCTAAAAAAGTTTATTCAAGTAAAGATTGAAAGCATGCATTGTAATATTTTGCGACTGGAATGTATTCAAAGTCAACAATGGATATTGGTTGAGTGATTTAAGTGTGCAATTTAATATTCAGCAGTCAATGTCATGTCGTTCTGTCTTCATTCTATTCAAAATATTCAACATATTATATGAAACTAATGCTATTGGGTTACAGCATGCTACTCTCAGATGATTCCACTGGTGCCCAGAAACTCAATGTCACAATGATGTCTGTTTATTTTTTTATTTTTTTTCCAGGAATACACTTCTTGAGGCCACATGTGATTCCTGGAAGCATGCATAAATAAATAGGTGTTATTTTGATCATCCCCTGTCAAGATGGTGAATATCATGAGGAAGGGAAATGGGGTTTGTCCAGCAGCACTTAGATGCATGACTCCGGGCACCCCTTGTTCTCGTGGGGTTTGCGGCCACTCTCCATAATTTAATTAGAGTCAAAGCAAATGCTGTTTGCAGGTTTTTGAAGGAGACTGTGTGTCGGATGAGGGTCTTTACTGATAAACTGTTTAGGAAATCTGAGATATTGTTTGCTAAATTAAAAATTTTCCCTTACTGTTTGTTTATGTAATCAATTTAACTAGATGATTTAACTAGCAGATCAGCTGCTCAGGCACATAAAAAGTTGTTTTATAACGATTGTATAATTCCTCCGTGTTCCCAGAGGTGCGCTTATTCATTATGAAGCAGTATTACCTAAATAACAAGATACTGAACCAAAGAATATAGATCCAAACAATAAAGAGCTTTTAGTTCACTTGAATGCCCTTTTTCTATCTTTTCAGAGCTTTGCTTTAGGTTTCCGCCTACAGAGAGTCGGTGTATTTGAATATTTTTTTCATTTTATGCAGACTGTGATGATGGTTACTGTAGCAGATAGTAGTTGGGCAGCCCACACATTCCTGACACCACAGCCTATGTGTCACAATAAGAGGGTACGGTCTCAACTATGCCAAGACTCATCCACTCTGAAATGTCTGCAAGAGCTCAGGGGCACGGTACACTTGTATCTAAAAGAGAAACAATATCATCGGTACCAAACGTGCAGCAGAATTCCTGTAATTTAGTAATAAATGCTATTATTATAATATTATAATATTCACTATAATCCATAAAATAAGACCAGAGAAAATAACTGGTCTAAGAAACCAGACAAAGCAAATGCTAGCACAGAGAGTTCTTTTTTATCTCACTCATTAAAGTCCAACGTCAGGGTTTGTAATTGTTAATCAATTCTTGGCCCTGCTGACCACAAACACCATGGTGCTGAGCATCCTAGCAGAATATTAATGTGGTCCATCCTCTGCAATTTATCCAATATGAACGGCCTCGCACATTGTGTGTGGTACCCATTGATATCAGTTGCATTGTCACAGCGTTGTTAAATTTTTACCGTTATATATAAAAATGTAAACTGTATTTTTATGCAGTCAATGTTGAGGTGCCCTTGACCAAAGCACTTAACCCAAAAAGACTCCTGAGAAAGTGCCAGCCATATAAAACAGTACTGTGTGGGCAGCAAACAGGTGTGGTTATGTGACTAGATGACTAGATCTTCTCTGTACCTCTGCCAGAGGCCCCTTTCTGTTTATTTCTAATAGGGAATTTTTGATCTCATTTCTGTAATATTGTAGGGTCCTACTACAGTACAAAGAGTATAGATGACATGACATGAGTGTACAGATGAATTGTGAACTGACACTATATAAATTAAATTAAATAACATGAAAATACTGCAGTATGTCTGCTTCTTAAGTTATGACGTATCCATCTTCTGAAAGTACTATGAAAGTTTCTGGTGTCTAAGTGATGAGTATTTGTTATTTTAGGTTATAAAAATAAATAAATAAAAATTGTTATTCTAACCCCATACAGCTTTTTAGTAGCCCTTTTTTAATAGCACACCTTTAACTAAGCTTTAAAAACTCAATACACACCACAACCCCAGGACTCCTATAGTTCTCCAGACACTGATATTTTAAAGCATCAATAGTCCATTCTCTGCCTGGCAAACATTTTTGGTATTGACATTTAACTTAGGATACTTCTTTGTAGGAAATTGCTCAATAACGTCTTCATTACTTATATTCTGTTGTGGATGCTTCTATGACATCATCCATTTTTGCCAGCTAGACAACTCCCCACCCCCCATGTGATGTCCCTCCCAATCAGGCATTAAGTATACTCCTTATGTTTACTATTAATAAAGACAATTTAACCTTCAACCTAATTCTTTTTGGGTGAAGGTTAAATTGAAAGACAATACTGCTCCTAGGCTGGTAAGTATATTTGAGAAAACTATGCTGATCCTCTGTTAGATTTATAAGTCTTTGGACCCTTTGACTTTGTCATAATTTAAAGTCATCCCTTGGTGTTTGCTTTTGGCATCTGAATTCAGATGTCTCTGTTTTGTCAGGCAAGAAAATATGTCTTTTACATGGAAATGTCTTCAAGTGCAGTTTTGATCAGCAAAGTTTCTAGTCAATTTAGAAATACAAAAAAAGAAAAAGAAAAAAAAGAAATTGCTCTTTAATGCATTTAAATCATGCACCTTATGTTAGAGTCCATATGTCAAATCCCTGTTAACGTCTATGAGCTAGCACACTAACTAAAGGGTTTGATACAGTAACTTAAAAAATGAAGAATAATCCCCTGACATTTAATAACATTAGACCTTAGATGATATATTTGTCTTCAATCGGGTTATCATTTACCTTTTTCTTATTTTATTAATAAGAGCACAGGGTGACCATAAAAGACTGGCCATAAAAATTAACGTAGAGAAATGGAGACATAAACGATCAACCTGTCATGTTCTCTACAGCAGCATAGCACTCAGAGCAGCACTCTATAGACTGGCACTTCCTGTCAGGCCGATCAATGACCCAGCTTTTGACAGACATGGAGAATCTGAAATGCAGCAAAATTGCTAGTTTCATGTACAATCATTGGAGCTCGAGGAGGCTGAATATCATACTGCTTGTGTTATATTATGCTGTTTCAACAATCACAAAGTGAGAACCGGGCTCCTTCTCTGACTAACTATATTGCCGTGAAAGATGCTAGGTGAACTGTGGGAGATAACAGCTATTTGCCCTGCTGTTCAAACAGGTGCCATTCATACAGGTCAAGAAATCGTGTATATTTGTGTAGTTTATAGTGTGTATCTTTGCTAAAAAATGACATAGAGTTGTGGCAAAGTGTTGCTTGCAGTAATGTGACAATCAGAAAATATTCCCAGTTCTAAAGTGATGTAGCTAATTTCTTTCTTGCTTTCTTTTTTATTGGTATGTGACTTTGAAAGCCAATGCCCCACTGTATTGTTTAGTGTTTATTCAATTCCTGCCTTGCCAGAGTGAATGCATTTATGAAATCTTGTAATTTCCATATAATTTTAAGCAGCTCCACATGTTCTCTGCAGAAACTGTTTTTTGTGAGTGGTTGTGGTTTTTTTGTTGAAATTACAAAATTCTGAGTGGGGGAAAAACAAAAACAAAAAAAAACATCCATCTTAAATTGCACTCTACTCTGAGACCTTGTTTATGCCTTTATCTAGTTATGTCTAAATATCTCTAATTTCTTTTTGACAGATGACAGATGAGTCCACATTTTGAGATATACTTCCCAGATTCTCAAAAAGCACCAAACCAATTAGAATCACTGTGGTAAAAAAGTATTAAAGTTGTCTGCCATAACACTGCAGGTACACCCTGCCGGTAAAACTTAGGCCCCTGAAGGTTCTTATCTATATCAGATGTTACCATGTCGTCATGCTTCCTAGCAACTACTACCAATGGGCTTAAAAGACTTTTTTCAGCATTTATGCACCTGTAACACCTATAAGCATCACATTGTTTTATTTCACACCGATAATAATAATAATAATAATAATAATATGACAGCATCAGATTGCCTGGCAACCACTTAGCAACAGACTAAAATGACCTTTCTTTGGCTTTATGCACCTGTAACACATTATAAAAGGACCACATCAGTTTAGTTACAACAATAACATCTCATTTATAGCCACAAAAATTTAATTAACCATGCATTGTAACCACCTAGCAATGTATGGAACGCCAGGACTGCCATAATGAATTAATTAAATACACCATTAAATAATTAATTAAATGTGGCAATAATTAATTAATTACATGTGTCATAACTATTTATTTAATTAATTAATTCCAATTTTAATTAATTATTGCCACATTTAATTAATTATTTAATGGTGTATTTAATTAATTCATTATGGCAGTCCTGGCGTTCCATAGAAATGCGCCAAAATAAGTCTTTTTTCGTTCCTTTTTGTACCTATGAGACCTTATAAAAGCATAATGTTTTTATTTCATGATAGTAACAACTAATTTAATTTTCCACAAAATTTGAATTATACATGCCTAGCAACCACTTAGCAACAGGTTAAAATGACCCATTTTTAGCATGTAAGCAAAATCTACCAACCCTGTTTTTTTTTTTTATCATTGATATTTATTTATTTATTCATTTGTTTATTTCACTTTTGCCAACAGCGCAAACAGGCCAAACAGTATTGTAGCATGGATGTGTACTGGTTTATATTATTTAACATATCAGTTAAATCCCAATTACTTCTGGTTAAAGTTATTGTGCTCAAATAAACATGACGCTGAATGTGGCCCAGTTAAAAAATAAAAAGTTGGTTTATGTATGTAGACTCCAATACAATATATTGCATGTACCCAATTGAAGAAGGCTGAAATGTTTTGGAAAGCCAACCCCTTTTCCCTCCTCAGCTGGCTGGTCACAGTTCAGAAGACTGTAGTAATTAATTCTGCAGGCCACTTCCCCTGAGGGTTCTCACAGTAGATGTCATCCGATCCACAGCAAACTCCTTTGGTTATGTGTAAAGACCAAATGAAGTCGACTTCAGAGTCTCTGTTGTCTCCAAAAAGCTGTGGTCTGCTTAGAAATAAAATTCACAAAACTTGCCTTTTCCACCATCTAGTTCAGAAATCTGAAACAGGGATGCTGTGTTTCAAGATTGCTGAAATAGACTGCTGACATCTAGGAGGCCATCCATCAGTAGGTTTCTGCAGAAGCACAGAAACAGATGCTTTCTTTTTATCACAAAGAGAATGGCTGTGTGTAACCTCTGCACAGCTCTGTGCATATACTGAGGAGCTGGAGCCAAACGGAGCTTTATCAGCGAAATGTAATGAACTCTGTGTAAGCTGGGAGTATTTGAATCACTGCTGTCCAGCATTTCAGCATCATTATTCTCTGTTTGCAGCTAATGCAAATGATTATTTGGACAAACGTCTTAGTAATATATGTTTAGGATTTATGTAAATTCTCCAGGTAATTTTTACTCTTTGACATTTCACTATGGTTTTCATTTTCTGTCATGAAATATGGATCCCCTCAAGAGTTTTCACTAATTACATTATGATGTCTTTTTTAGCCTAATATTTCTGCTGGTGATTTATACCAAGGCCATTCATAATGAAATTATTCATCGTAATCACTCCATTGCAGAGCTTAGAATTATATCAAATATAATGTCATATTGATTATAAACACTGTTTTAATTAAATTGGTTATGTTTAATTAGTCTCTCAGCAGAACATGGCTGTATAAAGGTTTGTTTTTCTTATTTTCATGATTTTAAGTAGAATTTGTTTTGGCACTGTCATTAATCTATGTGCACATCGCTCAGCATCACTGACTGTTCTCATTACCACAAACACATTACTGAAGCAAAAATCATGCTTAAAGATTACCATATTTAAATGACTGCTAACTGTGGACATTTATTACATATTCTCAAGTATACTGAAAAATAACCAGACTTTGGCTAACGTCATGAGTCCTGCCTACTGTAAGTTCTAATATAAGATGTGTTAAGTAAATTAAAAAAAGAAATGATATCTCCTTAGGCACCAAACGTGTGTGAAAGTAAGCTAATGTTGTCAGATTCCAGGGGGAGTATGACAGTTAATACTCACTGGTGCCTCATAAGATGTGCTAATGAACAATAATTAAATCTGATGAGAATAAAGAAAGCAAGTATTTTGTGAGCATGCACTAAATGAAAGACAGTTTTTTTTTGTGAATACATTAATGTAAGATTAAAAAAAAACAAACCTCTGCTCTTCAAGTTCAAATGATACACACCAAAACCCTGCCTTTTTAAGCCACTATACATTAGTCTTTAAACGATGAAATAATATCATAAAATAACATTTTATTTTCTAAAAACCTTGCAAATGACGCGTGTTTTCCATATTTTACTTTCTGTCAGTGTGCATCTCGGGTACCTCTTGATGTAACTAATCAGATGTGACTTGGTGTGGCATTATGGAGAGTCGGGTCATTTGGTTTCTCTGCTGCTGTAATCTGTAATTTTACCTGCATTGCTGGAAGCTAATGACCACTTCAAATCCATTACGCTTTTGTCTGGGCCATTGTGATAAGTGACTCTAATGTGCATGGCTTGGGGGGAGAGGTGTAACCTAGCTTTTATGATAGCTCGAGAACATACAGATTTACAGTAGTAGTCTACATGTTCATAATAGTCCACAATACTGTTTAAAATAAAACACAAATAGTAAAATTTCCTGGAATCAGTAGCTGGTGTGACGATATTAGGACAACATTATTTTCTTTCTTTATCCTGAAGTATCCCAAACGTGTAGTTTTGCTGCTGGCTTTGTCCACACCTCGCTTCCTACCATCTAAAATCTAAGATCTAAAAGTACTTTTAATCAGTATTTTTATATGAACAATAAATTAACTGATAAATGTGTAAAATGAAAGGTGTGTGTGTGTGTGGGGGGGGGGGGGGGGGGGGATTTCTTTGTCTCTTTTTATTTTACATTTTGATTCAGTCTGTGTCCTCCCATCAACCCTACTCCAGATGCAGGATGCAGCTGCTACTTTCACTGACAAATCACAAAAGTACCACATAAGACAGTATACAGCCCACCAGAAGAGTTATGCATTTTGTCTGGCACATGGCTCCAAAGAAATCCAAGTGCAAGACTCGTTGCTCACATTTTGCCATGTTATAACTTGGTGATAATATGGTAATATTCTTCATACAGCTCTTTCTGCTGCCTCCAAGGAGCAAAATATATCAGCTGATACACTTAAGAGTTCACGCTTCTTTAAAGCTTTGGGTTGTAACCATAAAGCCCACTTAGGAATATAAAAAGCTTTCAGTTTTATTGAATTGGAGTCTGTACTGAATCCTCTTTTGACTCTCTTTGCAGTTAAATGTACAGGTTATTTAAATTTTCATTCTGGCCCTTCTATGCCAATTTTATTGTTGTTTGTAGCAGATGGTCAGAAATATCATCTAATCCCACTTTCTGGCATGTCACAGAGGTCATGAGACAAACAACAAGTGAAGTCTAAAAAGGAGAGTGCAGACTCATGCAAATGCTGCAGTTGAACTGCATTGTGCTGTCATAATCATGATGATGGAAAGTTTATTGCATTTCACAGTGGTATGCTTTTCACCATATAGAGAAATATTAATATATGCAAAGTGTTTTATCTGAACTGTAGATTCTTTCTGTCAATGAACAGTACAGGAAGGTGTTTTGGGTTTACATGAGTGATATGGACAATAAAGCGAATACAGAGTTTATTATTTTCCAGAAATATATAGGGGAACTTCCCTTTGTCATCAAAAAACGAGTTTACTGCAAATAAAAGTCAACAGAGCTGTGATCTCAGTTCAAAATGAAAACGGCATCAAACGCTATAATTGATTTCTTTGTTTGTTTTATTTTAGTGTTTTCTGGCTGTTGTCATATTTGCATTGCAATCAAGCAGGCTTCCTTTTTAAGCAGCGTTCTAGATTGCAATCAGACACATTTAATGTCATTTTGCTGTGTTTCTGTTTAATTGTAAATGCAGTGAAGGTTCCCAGTGCATCTTGTCAAACCATGTCTATGTATGACATGTACAGAATAAACTGACACCACCGTACAGAATAAACTGAGACCACCGTCACACATGAAATAAAATTGGACAGTAATAAAGGCTTTTTCTGTTTTCTTCTAATCCAGAATTTTTCCTGGAGCTGCTGGAGAACACGGAGAGGTCCCTGAATGACATGTTTATGAGGACTTACGGCAAGCCTTACATGCAGAATGCAGAGGTCTTTGAGAACCTGTTTGCTGAACTGAAGCGCTATTACACTGGAGGGAATGTTAACCTAGAGGAAATGCTTAATGACTTTTGGTCACGGCTGCTGGAGCGTATGTTCACACTGCTCAACTCCCAGTATGTCATCACTGAGGACTATCTGGAGTGTATCAGTAAGTACACCGACCAGCTGAAGCCCTTTGGAGACGTGCCCAGGAAGCTCAAGGCTCAGGTTACCCGCGCATTCATCGCTGCACGCACATTTGTCCAGGGGCTCTCCGTTGGCCGGGAGGTAGCCCAGAGAGTGTCTAAGGTAAATGTTCTTAACCCTTTAAATTCTTTAAAAAGCACACATTTGCCCTAGTTTTCACATGATCAAGTTTATCCCAGATATACTTTCAGAGTAATTCGGATTCTCTCAGGGTATGTCTTCAGAAAATTTAGTCCTCAAGGTGGCTCGTTCATGGAGCTGTCTAGAAAACATTGTTGAAGGGTGTGTGGATTGCTCAGGAGAAATTCCCAGACAACAAAAAAGGCGAGAAAAGAAATGTCTGCTATCGCTGTTTATTGCTCTCTTGCCTTATATTTGTTCATCCAGTATATAGAAGTCATTAATCACACTGTTGCCTGTGTATTCAGTTTGATGCAAAGCAATCTGTATGCAGTTCCTGCAATACCATACTGCCCTGGGAGTGTATGTAGGGCTGATCATGTACAAAGTGAGATTAAAGGGAAAGCAAAAGGCTAAGCCTTGGATTTAGTCACGCTTAACAACAATGTTGTTTCTACACTGTCATTTGGGTTCAGAGAAGCACTGATTCACAACATTGCGAATCCACAGCCATCCTCTTTGGCTTCTTTGCTTTTTGTTTTTTCAATACAGTCTATCAGCTAGATTTGATTATCATGTCTATTATGAATATTTATAGAGCCACTTCCCAGTAGGCTATATAACTAAAAGCTAATGAAAATATAGAAGCCTTGAATAATGAGAAACAGAGGGCAAATGGAGAAGACACTGCTGTACTCTTATAAATCCACCATTCATTTGGTCTGTTAAATCCCACCATACTTGAGCATTAACCACGTTCCCTTCCTTTCCCCTGAGGTCCCACCCTCCCTAACAGTAGTGGCAGTGAGGAGCATTTAGCCACAGAAGATGTGTTGTTAGTATTCATTTAGAGTTGTACCCTGCAGTCCTTAGAGCCCAGCGTGTCCTAGCTTCACCTCTTGACATTTCAGTGGGACCTGAGATCCAGGTCATCTGTCTGGGACTGCAGCCCTTTGATCCTCAGGGTATAAAGTCATCACGAGAGATTGGGTGTAAGCATAATAAAAACAGACACCATGCCAGAGGTGTCTGTTTCTCAGCGCTGCTAAGATGTGACATCCATGCTTATTGCTCCTGGGATATACAATATATTGAATTAAAGTAGGTGATGTAGCATTTTATTGCTTTTCACAGCTTTGAGGAAGCGCAAACCTGTGTCTAGATCTCATCAGCACAGCTCAGACTTGTGCTATTTGTAGTGAATACAATTTAATAATCATTTTCCTAGTTGACAGTTTTTAGAATATCTGAAATGTCATGCAGGTAACTAAAAAGAATACTTCCATTATCTGAAAACAGTCTCTGTAGTAATAAACTCTACAGAAACAATTTGCTCTTTTGTTCTGGAAAAAAAGAAAAAGAAAATGATCTCTGTTTTTTTATTTTAAGTCACAATATTATAGTTATTGTTAAAGGAGGTCACGTTGGAACTCTTATACGCAGCAAAGTGTAAGGATGGGTGCATTCTGAATATGTATTATTTGATTAACAACAATATTTTGATTGTCATTCAAAGCAATATTGATGTGTTTTCTGCATGAATTGTTTAATAGTTATAGAGAAAGAGAAAATGCACCTTTCTCTTAATTGCTCCAAATCTAAATTTGTGGAATGATGAGGCACCACTGTATTTTTCTGAAATTGTGAAAAATTTAACTTTTAAAATGTTTTTTTCAATGAAATTGATAAGTGAGCACCCATAAATACTGCTAATTCAAACATTACTAACAGTGATTATTTCTCCTCACGGCCTTGTGATCTACAAGAAACCTTTGTTGACTGCCCTGAGCTGCTGCCTTACACCTGTGTCAGGTGATACAGATGCTGGCAGAAGCATTTTTAGAATATTCAGTGTCAAGTTTTGTATTTGACGCCAGTTGTCTGCGAGTTGATGTGTGGGGGTTGTCTGCTAGTGAGGGCAAGTATGTCTATGTATAACGTGTTTTTCTTACGTGCCTTCCTCTCTTGGTGATTCTTAGCACTGCACTGTGAAAGAAGGGGGTATGAAAGAAGCAGGGCTTTGAAGCACATCAGCTGTTAAGACATATCACTGAGAGCTTCTCTAATTTGTAGACTTTGAAAAGGTCAGCCATGTTTTTTGTCTAGTCCAGGCTTGACTTGTACTTACTTGGCTTGAGTGAATGTTCAAAGGCAAAATGGCAAAATTGCAAGAGAGCTGACCACAAATACCATTTTTTGATTCACTGCACTTAGCTGTCTTCACAAAAAAAAAAGTAAATAATAAAAAATATATATGAAAAAGAAAATGAATGGGTAAACCTTAATTTTTAAGATATTTTTTGTCAGGGTCCTGCTTACACCTCTGATCTGCCAGTTCCTCAGAAGCCTTACTTTTTGCTTGAAATCATTTGCCGTGGACTTTGTAGTACAGTAGTTCTAAATTTTCAGTTTGTCGCTGGCATGTTGCTTATGTTGTCAAATCTTGTTACATAAAACATAAGGTACTATTGTGGTATGAACACCTTCGCTTCCCAATCCTTTCATGTTCTTAGCACAGGCTTTTGTCCAAATCAATTTACAATAAGTGCACTCATTTTACACAAAACAACAGCTAATTTTGGTGAAGACGTCGCTGTGCATCGCTTCTTTAAAACAAAAAGAGCTGTGATGCTGCATTATAGCTGCTTTTCTTGTATTTTTAATGCAGTGAGACAATAATAAGTGTTAGTGTAGTGTAAAAAGGCACTTTTTCCAGACTAAAAGGTGTTTAAGATTTAAGAGTCTTGTTAGTTCATGAAAATAGCTCATTTAATTTTAAACATCTTAACAGGTCTTCAGAGTGCAAGTAACTGCATACTGAGAGTAGGAATAATGAATGCTCCATATTATAAATAATGTCATCAAATGTTTTTTAGCAGATCGCATAGTGGAGTTTGTATTTGCTATGAGATCGATTTCCTCACTATGATTTCAAAAAACACACACTAATGACATTTTGCACTTTGGTACTCCCACAGTCTGATAAATGACTTGAATAGAATATAGCAGCTGATGATCCAGCTGATGGTCAGCTGTCTTCTGTAGTTTTTTTATTGTGAGTATTACTTCAGGATCCTGTGAATGAGAGCATTTTTCATTGTAGCTAACTTCCCGCTGTTTGTCAAAGTAGCCTAAAGGTTAATTATCAACCAGGGGTTTTTGTACCCTAGAGGGTACTTCTGCAGCTTCCAATGGGCATCTGGAAGGATTAGTAATTTACAATCAAATCAAAATAACATTTGGAACATGAGAGGTTGTGGTAATGAAGGGTTGAATTCACTTCATCTGGCAGGGATGTGTGGTTTTGTCTGGGGGAAAAAAAAACACATGATGCCATTCCATGGTATCGTGAGTTATCCTGCTGGCGGCAGCTATCAGAAGATACACTGGTGCACTGTGGTACACTGTGGTCATGAAGGGTTAAACATGATCAAGAACAGAACTCAGAGAGTCTATGATATTTAAACCATTCTCAGCTTGTACTAAGGAACCCTCCATACCATTACACTGCCAACAATAACCAAAAAGTTGCTGCCACGTGATTGGCTGATTAGATATTTGCATTAAGAAGCGACTGAATAGACGTACCTAACAAAGTGGTCACAAGTTGTATGTCATAATTTGTCCTATTAACTTATTAAAATAACCCTGTTTTTGAGTCGCATCGGTTATCTGTTAAACAAACTGTAGTGAAAAGCTGAAACAAACAAAGGTGCATCTTATCTCTTGCTTCACTGTTTATCATCTTCAATATCTATACATGCAGTCACTGTAACATAATGCATTTCAGAGGTGTTTAATTGTCTGTTTCCTGCAGCTGTTAGCCTATTACTATCAATGCTTGTATGTGTTTTCATACATGGAGACAGTTTATCAGGTTATCTATGAAAGCAGATTTTTCTACTTTGCCACTTTTGTCTTCTTTATTAGCTTGGATTTTTACTTTTTCATTAGTGACATAACCCTACATTTTAAAATAGAAATTATATTCCATAGAGTGGGGAAATAGATATTTGACTTTATTTAAAGACTTGTGGTTTAATTGCAAGCCAAATTATCCTATGTGAAGTGTTCATCGGCAGTGACTGATTGCATAAGAACGTTCTTTAAGTCTTCAGTCAGCAAAAACGGTCTCTCTCTAGGGCCTTTGCTGATTAATAACTGAAACTTTTTTTGACAATAGGACAATAGCATTATGGTAAAACTTTGCAAAAGTTTTCTACTGGACAGTTTTCTTGTTATAAATTACTCAAAATTCTTTAACTGGCACAGTTACTTTAATAAAATAGATTTATAATTACCATATATTTCGTAGGTGCTACTAGATACTAATGACCGCTGTCACATTCTGTGTCCTTGCAGGTTAGCAGCACTCCAGCATGTATTCGAGCAGTGACAAAGATGCTGTATTGCCCCTTTTGTCAGAGTATGCCAGGAGTAAAGCCTTGTAAGAATTACTGCCTGAATGTCATGAAGGGCTGCCTGGCCAATCAAGCTGATTTGGACCCAGAGTGGAACCAGTACATCGGTGAGTCTTTTCAACCACTTCCCCAGCCATTTTTATTTTAACCTCGACTCTGCTGTTCTATTATTTCTAAAGTAACATACCAATTAAATGTGTTGCTATAAATTCATGTCTGGGCATATGGTTTTATAATATGACTGAATTGAACTAATGGATGTGGGAGAAAAGCAGAGAAAGCATGTTACATCACATGAGCACTCACAGTAAAGCAGATTGAAATTTTCACTTACATCATCACTTTTAGCTTTTCCTTTTTGCTGCTATACACAGGGTTATATTTTAGTTGCATACCAAAAAGTGACACGAATTGCTTTAAAGCTGGACAGATAATAGTATGAGTTGAATAATCTTTTAAGCTCCCTGGTGTAGACCAGAGAACTGTAACTGTGCTTTGAAAGCAGTTAAAAAAGTAAGCTGAAAGCTGCACACTGGGGTGTTGTTTTGGGTGACGTAGGCAAAAGCTGTAAACCTTTTAAATTACAGAGAGTAACTGGATTAAATGTTAATATTACAAATATTGCTTTGTTTTGCTCAAACCTTAATCATAAAGCAAAGATGCTTTAGGCACGGTGAGACCTATGTGTTCAGGAAGCAAGAGGAAAAGGGCGGAATAATTGGAATTATGTGAAGTGGCCTGGTAGTGGATGCTTATATTAAACATGGCCAAAGTTTCACATAATGAGGTCAGCATATATGTAAGTAATATATAGTGTATAGTATAGGCCAATATGTAGTGTAAAACAAGACTGTTTGCACATAGGTTTTTTGGCTCTTTTGGCTACTGGATCTCACTAATGGCAGGGTTACTCTGCAGAGTACCACCTGCTGTTCAAACCTTCTGATTCCAGTGAGCAGCCAATTAGAAGAAAGTTAGCTTTAAGGAAGTGTGGGCATAGGGAGGGGTGCTCAAAACATTTTTTTTCCACAAGAGTCTACGGATTACTATGGCAATAAGCATAATAGACCCATTGTAAGGAGCACTTCCAATACTGAATATTTAAATATAACAAAATTCATAGCACTAAAATGTTTGAATCCACAGTACTGCACAAGTCTTGAATCAGTCATCATTTCTTTTCATTACTAGGAAAATGGAAAATAGGTGCAGCTGCATATTGAAACATGCAAACATCCAGAAAAATACAGTATATGAAGCATAAGTTTAAGTTTGTACAGTTTTAATGAGCTTGAAAGTCAACGCTTTGTATCACCACCTTCATTCTTCAACACAGTCTGAACTCTCTGAGGCAACCTGTATTGTAATTTCTTTAAGTAGTCTACAGAAATAGTTCTTGAGGCTTCTTGGAGGACATTCAAAGCTCTTCTTTGGATGTTGGCTGCCTTTTCTTTCCATTATCTGTCAAGATGATCCCAAACTCCTTCAGCAATGTTCAGGTCAGTGCTCTGGGGAGGTCAGTCTATGGCTGAATGTCATAGACTGACCTTGTGTGTTTTTTCTATCCAGGTGTGATTTTAGTCAATTGGCAATGCGTTTATCATTGTCATGCTAAAAAATAAAGCTAAACAGACACTTTCCAGATGGTATTACATCCCAGGTTAATCTGAAAGTGCATTTCTTGCATTAATAATTCCATCAGTTTAGATGGAATTAAACACAGCTGGATACAATGCAGCTCCAAACCATCATAGAGCCTCCACCATGTTTTACAGATAGCTGTGGACATGCTGGACTGAAAATTCCAGCATCTTTAGATAAAGTCTGAAAGATGTTTAGAGGGCCTGTAGAACTACTTGAAAATGACAACAAAGTCTGGCTCAATACAGAGAAATGAGGTATGACTCAAAATTTTTTGCACAGTACTGTGTGTGAATTAGAGTTCCACACAGTTAAAGTCATTGAAATGAAATTAGACATTACATGTTTCTGTCTTGGTGTTTTTTCTGTGCTTTCACAGCATTGAACTCTTGAGTAGCACCATAATTTCATTGAAATATTATTAATTAATAAATAAAATATTGAAAGGCAGCTTAGGTCAAAATGCTGACTGCATCAGTATGCGGGGATATACAAATCCTTGTGTTGCATTGCAGAATTGGACTTTCTATTTTTAGAGAGGCTGCAGCTGGTGCCGTGTCATTATCATATTTTGACAACATCACTTTCATTGACACTCGCTGGGCCTTTGGATAAGAAAGTGCTCTATTTGTCATTCTTCTATCATGATTCCTGTGTGAAAAGATTGTATTCATGGGATTCTGCTCTCCTGCTGGGCTAAATGGTGACTTGTAATGGGGCAGACATGCTCCGCAGGAAGTGCCAAGTTTTGTGAAGTTATGTTCCATAGAAAATTGTTCAACTCAGAGTCAACGAATACAAATAGAAATATAATATTTATATATTTATTTTGGTATTTGATAGAATGCCCAGCATGATGGTTCCTGCTGTCAGCTAGATAGGCTCAGCCCATTGGCCTGAACAAAAGCTACAGTATGATGGCGAAAATGTGACTGTTGTGAGCAGGAGATGGATTAAGAAGTTTGTATTGCCTTTTTTTTAGTACAAGCTATTAAGTTTTCTGTTTTCATCTTGGTGCATACTATACATGACTCCTATCTATTTCTGGAGATTAATATTTAAAAATAATCATATTCTTTCTGTTTTTACTGAAAAATATCTCTGTATTTTAGGTTTGGGTAATTGTCTTGCTTTAAAAAAATGAAAATAATCAAATCCTCTTATGATAGGGCTGGTTGATGAATTGATATATGAACAATATATTTAGTAAAAAACATGAGCATATTTTTTTTCATCTGCACTAATAAATAAATCCATTACAGATTTTGAGCCCTAACACTTAGGTCATTCTTGTAAAAGTTTTTCTTTTTTTCCAGTTCACTTCAGTTCTTGTGAGCAGCTCCTCATATCTTGACACTTAGAAGTATTGTACTGACATTGTAGTGCACAACCATCTGGTCTAAGTTGTGACCTTGATTTATCTACACAAAGTTTGCCAGTCTTTGTGAGATCTACTGGGACTGTATGGAGCAGCAAATCAAAGCAATGAGCAGCTCAAACAGACTGAAAGCTGCACGAGTAAAAGCTTCAGTGCTGATTCACAGTAAGTCCTTCAGTGCTACGTTACAGAAAGTCGTTTTATTCAAGAAAGTATATTAAGCAGTAGATATTGAAGATGATAGTTTAATTTAGCAGTAATTTAAATGTTGCTGAAAAATTGCTTAATCTACAAAAGGATTCCACAATGATTATTAGGATTATTTTGTAAATCTTTGTTAATCACCACAGTAGATTCAAAATCAAGCATTTAAGAGATGATTGAAGTGCAGACTTTAATCTTTAAATCAATGGATTTTTACAAAAGTATCGCATGAACTGTTTAAGAATAGCTGTAATTCAAGGAAGCACTCTTATAACACTCCGATTGAGAGGTCCCTGATATGATGCTTTTGCATCATATCAGGGACCTCTCAGTGCACATGAAAAAATGTTCTGTGGCATCAGTCATTCATGTGCAAAAAATAAATAAATTTGGATTTATTGACGTTTTTTGCACCTTGCAGTGTCCAGCAATATGGGTTTTGCAAATACCAAACAATCCAAACACTTTCAAATCCACATCAAATCACCTTCACACTTGCACCTATGGGTATGTAATGGGATTTTTTTAACATCATTATTTTTGCCAACCTTTTTAGATCAACTTTGACTTAATTATTAGTTTATTTTTAAATCTTTTAAAGCTTACGCTATCTGTCAGCAGAAGATTCTAGACTGAGCATCGTCCACACTTTTGATTTGTTGCAAAAACAAGCCTGTGACCTTTCACAGGGGGTGGTGGAGATGCTGGAACTTGTTATCGCCTTTGGTAAAAAGGCAAATGCCTCAGAGAAAATGCCTCAGCCTTCCTACTTTAACAGACCGGGCTTTACCCCCAGAATCGACAAAATCGACAGTGTGCCTTATAATCCGATGCACCTTATAGTCCAAAAAACACGGTAATTTTATTTATGTTATTGAAAGCACTGCTGTTTATCAACTAATAGAAAAAAATTTTATAATTTCAAACTCGTTGCTTTTACTTAATCAAAATAACGAAACTGATTATTTTGAGGTTCAAACCAAAATATTGTTTAGGAATCATGACTTGCATCTTAAATATACTTTACTGAGGATTGTTCGCAATTTTCAAGCAACAAAAATAACTTTTGCCTACAGCTTGTGGGATTTTTGACTGAGGATCCAGTATTGAATGATCAAAAATTAAACACTGCAGGTTGCCTATTGGTACCTTTGCTCCTGCTGTTGCTGCAGCCATTGAAGCTTAGTAACGTGTGAAATTGTTTGGTAAGAAACATCTGTCACATTTTATAGTCGACAGAACAGGGCACCATCACAAGCTGTAACAGCATCACAATTTCAGAATGCCACATATATTATTTATCCTAGCTGTCAATCTCTTGTTAATCTCAATCAGTGTATTTTCAAAACCATGCATCCTGTTCAGGGTCACAGGAAGTTGCCAAAATGAAGCCTTGGAGTGTAACAGAGAGATTTCACAAATAAATATACCCACCCCCACTGATAATATAGACACTATTTCACTTTACCTGAATTTCTTATCAGCCAAAAACAGGGAGAATTGTAAAAATAATATATACATTTTTTTTAAAAAAATGATGTTTGTGTTGCATTTGCACTGTCTGGTTTATCGAATTTTACTAATAAATTACAACATGAATGTTATCTATTGTTAGTTGCCAGTAAGACTGCTTTCTTAAAACAAACAAGTCTGTTGGACTCCTAAATCCAATAGAATGTCTACATTTACTTCACTAAAAAAATTAATTTCTAACATGGCGCCACAGTTTTACATTTCTGCCATTAATTTTGTAGCAATGTTCATTTTGTCTTTATTAGAGCACTTGTCAATTGGGTTATTGTTCCCTGGTGCAGATTAAATGCCAGTTCTATATCTTTTGGCTCTGACATTTCATGCTCATTATGGGATGAAAGATTTTCAATTAGCTTGAAGTCTAACCACAAAAAACGGTATTGACTCGTCTCTCGGTGTTAAATTGTCAGGAAGGTTATTTCATGTTCTACACATGCAGACAAATTACTGTAATATGTAATCCCATGTAGATCACAACTATGCTATTACTTAGAAATAAGAAGCTTTGGTTTGAATGAACTCAGATCACCTTCTGCTATCACATACTGTTGCGGACTTCAAGCTGCGATATTCATCTTGATTCTTGTGGCATCTATTCAGACCAGCTTTATGTTCAAGATACTGGGGAGGTGAGAACTAATCCAACCAAAGAGGGAGAAATCCTTTACACCTGGAGGCTGTGCCCTTGATAGTGACAATTTTCCTCACAACACTGCAGGAAATAACACCCTCTGATTAAATAAATTCAAACTCGTGACAGAAGTTGAGAGAGAGAGAGAGAGAGAGAGAGAGGGAAAAAAGGCCAGTTCACAGCCTTACCTCCATTTATCTACAATATGAGTGTGAGGCTGAGAGTGACTGTTATGGCATCGCCAGAAGCAAACTAAAACAGATGTGTGTACGAAGAGCAGCCGCACTGCTCCTCGGAAATGTGAAATGTTTAGAAAGCGCTACTTTTGTACCGCACTTTCACAGGAGGAGAGAGAAAAAATAACTGGTTCAACTTCCTCGCTTTTGGATGTTTTCTTTGATGTTATGTTCGAAAACAATTATTTGCTGTTAAGGCTAGAGTATTAAAAAAGTGACAGGAAAAATTGCCCTCCACAATCATATTTTTCCTTTATATTTCTGTTCATGAGACAGAGGAATGCAGATGCATCCCAGTGAGGAGATCTTGAAAGTTTTCTCTCCTTTACACAAATAGCATTGAACGTGTGCTTGCTGTGTTTGCCTCTAAGCAAGAGATTAATTAGACAAGTAACTAAAATCTGACCAAGAGACTTAATTTAGAGGCTAGAGCTTCTCACAAGCTCCGCTAATATCCGATTTAAATATGTTGATATCATGTTGTCATTTCACATTAATTTGGAAAGATGCTGTTCTTAGAACTTCACTTGACAGAACATGAACAATAGCATTCATATGAATCAATCAGCCATGCTTCTACTGTGAATACAACATAATATTTTTCATGTAGGAACTAAATGGATAGTTATGGTTTTAATAAATATCGTTTTTAATGCCATGCTGCGATATCTATTTCTTCTTTAATGTTACGCTGAATAAATCAAATCAAAATAAATCATTCAGTAGATTAAATGGACTCTGCTGCTGAGTAGCCAGTCTCTAATCCGTTTGTTCCCACTGGAGAACAAATCCTTGCTGATTTCTCACAATTCCACTCCTACAGACAAGACTTGCTCACTGCATCCAATATGGGAAAAAAGATGCCAGCTACTGTATCCACACAAAACCTTATTGTTATGATAAATGTAATGAAAAAACAGTTTATTTTGTCAAATAATTTGTAGTTGCTTTCTATACATCATTTATCATAATAAACACGCCTTTTTCAAAAGCAGTCTGCGAGCAATTTGATGAGATTAAAGGTAGGATTAGATTTTAATTACACGAATTAGCTGAAGCATGGAGCGACTGAGGAACAGCTGTCAGGCTGTTCACCACAATCAAAGGCTGCACTGAATACAGTCAGGATGCACGTAGGATGCATAGATCATGCTGCTTTTTAGATAGATTGCCTATTTAGCATTGCTTTGACAGCGTTTATTTGTCTTTGTGCATTGTTTAACTCTTTTTGTTGAATAATGCTTTGATGTTTTTAACTATTTTTTAATCAGGCTGTCTGCACAAATTGATGTCTCCTACTTCTCAGATGTTTTAAATATCAGTCACACAATCGCATGCCCTGGAGATAAATATTGTGCTCTGTGATTTAGATCATGCAATATGTGCCATTATCACATTGTATTATACCTGTGATGGAACCTAGTCTCCCGCATATTGAGATGCTTACAGCGACTTGCCACTGGACTAAAGTCAGTCCAACGTGAACTGGTTATCAGTGCCAGGTTTTTGTTTTTCGTTCTGTATTTTTTTCTTTCCCTAATATAGTTGCCTCGATGTTTACTGGCTTCTGTTGCTCGCTCACTTTCCCTCTTGAGAGAGAAATGTCTCCACATTGGAAGTGATCTCTATCGATTCTATCTGCTCATTTCTTTTTAATTAGGTGATTTGTTTCACTTGGTAACTGTATCCAGCTACAAACTGTTTATTGAAATTCAAGACAGCAACAAACCCTTTCTTTTTGTGTTAAAAAAAAAATCATCATGAATAAAATATTGACAGAAAAGGGAAAATAAAATCTGTACTCACTGAGAGTGGACAGCCCATGGCTGAAACTCAGACCACACAAAAAGTTTCTACACACAAGGACACTGAAAAGATTAGAATTTTATGGTCTAACCAGCAGAAATTCGAAACACTGATAGAAATCACACGCTTCCATTTCACTAAAATTAAGCTATTCTATTTTAGGCCAACTGGGTGATGCAAGTTGGCAGCCAAACCGAATGGGTCAAACACAAATCCGACCCGGTTTGGTGACCTCGCCCTAGAATTTGCCCATTGAAAGCATTTTAGACATGGTCACCTTTAGTGATTCGATATTTCTGTTACTCATTGGAATTTAATTTAATGGTATTACTTTTTTAAAAATAGATTGAAGCAACTCTTCATCTCATGTGACAAAGGAAAAGAAAACTGAGCGTTTGAGTGGGCGAGCTGCACTGAAAAAGCTAAAACTCATCTCGAGTAATGAAAATTGTCTATGTGTGGATGCACTATTGCAAATGGAACTCTGTGAATGGTCGTGACAGCCAAGAAATAACCTGTGACTGCAATCTCCCAAGAAATAATATCTTAATATTAGGAGTCTTTACTTGAGGAAAAGTATTTCCACTTATGCCACACTTGAACGGTTCCATCCATGCAAAAGTGTATGTAAAGAAAAATGAATGTTTTAATATATTGTTAAATCATAACTGCTTATCAACTCAAAGACTGGAAACAAAGCAAACAGCTACGCTTTTCCTGGAACTTTACAGAACATGTGATTAAAAGCATTTAAATAAATGATCAGGTTATTTTTGCGTGATAATAATCGTTGCAGACTTAGAGTATTCTGCATTTTTCAAATGGAAAAAGAAAATTCATAAAAAACTCTGGGCTTTTATTAACCTTTTGCCAAATGGTTCTAAGACAAGCCACAACGATTAGACAGAGCAGACAGCCATTATACATCCATTTAACTCCACAGGTGTAGGTAAATGGCTTTCAGGCACAGCAGTTCTATATCACTGCTGTTCAGGGATGGAAATTAAGACCACACAGGACGAAGGAAAAACAGCACCAGAGCATGCCACTCATCTGACACACTGATAATAATTTTATTTTTTTACAAATTGGGCCTTGTGAAAAGTGAAGACATTGATAGCCTGTTATATATGAGATCTCTACATATTCAATTAAACTTCAGCTCTCCGGGATCTGAAATGTCAGCTAAATATAAATACCCGTGGCTGAGTTTCACATTCTGATTTTCAATCACCAGTAGCACTGATTGCACAGTCAGATGTGTTATTAGGCACACATCATATTAAAGGTAGTTTTCTGTCTCCTTTTTTCTTGGAGGTCATCGAATAAGTTCTTGGGGTTAGCGCAGAGATTTACAAAAAAAGCAAACTTATTGATTTCTGCTTTTTACTATTAAAAACAAATAGTGTTAAAGGTTTTCATTTCAGGAATAACAATGTAACCGAGCGTTAAAGTACATAAAAATGGCTTATTTGAGTACCACTGCCAACTTATCACTGTAAAAGGTGATTAAAAAATTAAACATAATTAATTATAGAACAGTTGCCTTGAAAGAGTTTAACAAATAAACCTTTATGACCGTTTCCTCTAAAATTGCATGTTTCCAGATTAAATCTAAATAATTATTTATATTTGCCAGCTAAACAGAAATAGCTTTGTTTTCCTATTTAAAGTTGCTAAAGATAGATTTTTATTTTAGCTTACCAGAAATTGCAGTTATCTTTAATATTAATCTAAAATGACATTTGTGAATTTTAGTGTCTGTGTGTATAAAATGTAGAAACCTAGCTGTGAGAAAACCTTTAAAACTAAGAGCTGAAGACACTATATTACATAATAACTTCCTTACACAGGACTTTCTTCTGACCGAGTACTGACAGCCTGTACCACCCTTGTGTGTCATTTGCCTGCAGAAGTCAAATAATGTAGAACATACTGTGCTTTTCTTAAGGCAGCACCGGGTGAACATTTGGAGGTTTGTGTGCACTGGCATCTGTAGGGACATTAATTTACATTCTGTTTTATAGTTATTTGCTTGTCTAATCACTCACAGTTACATGAAGATGTGGTTGAGTGGATCTAATTACATATTCTCTTCCCACCTGTGTAATTAGAAACCTGCAGAAAGACAGGAATATTGTCTGAGCTGCATGGCCTGTCCAGATCACATCTGAGCATTGTGATGCACCCTGCAACATGAGGCTACAAAGTGAGAACAGGAAAGGCTGGCTTCAACATAATTGTGGGCAAAATACTAGAAACAGTCCAGTCAGCAAACCATACACAAAATTTCATGATATCTCCAGCCCCATTAGTAACACGATCTGATTGTGAATAGCTCGTTATCGGATTGTGTCTCTTAGTTTGATTAGCCATGCAGTACATTGTCAATGTTGCTCTTGGGTTTTGCATCTTATGTCTTGCCTACTGTTTTAGATTGCTGCCATCATCACTGAACATGAATTATGCTAAATGATTCAGGCTTTGTTTTTGTACAAGACTGAGCTATTTGACTGACTCTCTGTTAGCGTTTAGATCAAAAGACCACTGGGGCTAACACTGAAATGCTAACATATGTCACAATGACATGGCAAAAATGCTGCGGATTAGAAGGCAGTTCTCTGTGTTGCCTGCTAACTGCTTTTCTATAGCGGTTAAAAGGCAAATTTTTGTAATCACCAAATAAACAAACAAGGTTCAGATAAAGAATTTCACTTTTTTTTTAGTTATAGTGCATAAAAAACACCAATAAATCATTAAACTAAATCCTTAGAGGAGTGAAAAAACTGTACAAAATCAATTAAAAGGGTACAAAACCATTTGCTTTTTGTTCCTCGTGTATCAATCTCAATATGTGAAGTTCATGCATGTATCTGTTTCCCGCTGTAGTTACTGTTTCTCGCTTACATCTCCCCACTTGTGTCATCATCTTGATTGTCTTCAGCTGTGTCTCGTTAGCATCCTGCTTCCGATTCTTGATTACCCTGTTGGGCATAAAAAGTACTGCGTTACCTTTGGTCTCTGTCTCAGTGACTGTAATTCTGTCCTGTCTTTCATCATGTGACTTGTGGTTTTAATTTTGTGTCGCCTTTTTTTGGATATTGTTTTGTTTTGTGTGTACTTTTTGCACTCAGCCTCATAAAAAGGCTTCCTTCCCGTGAATCCTGCCTGTCTCCTGCATCGAAATTTTACATCCTCTACATTTTACTCCAAATTGTGTGCATAGATTTGTCAATCTCCTAAGGACGCTAAGGAAAAAGTCAGGATATTGTTAATCTTGACTGTCTTATCTAATCTTGCACTAGATGTGTACAAGATTGTTTTTGGGGGGGTTTTTGCCTCATGTTAGCAGCAGAGGAAATGATCTCTAGTAAAAGATTTTTTTATTTAGGGTTAAGATTTAGGCCCCAGCTTTTCTAAATATTGCCTTGTGTGCCTTTATAGTCTTTATCAAATGATTAATGAACCAAAACGTCTAAAAGTTGGTAAAGTAGACTACTCTTTTGGGAAAAGAGGGGTCAGTTTTTGTTTTTTTTAAGTAGCCCGTTAAAGACATTTTTAACATTTGATATAAAAAGCAAACAAACAAACAAAATAAAATAAATCATAATACTTGATACATTTTTTTTCTTTATGGCTATTAAACCCTGGGCTGTGCACATATGTCTATGTTCAAGGACTCCTTTTCTTGATCATGACTATGTGTCCAAGGGACAATATGCCTCTTTTTTTTTTTTCTTCCTTTCCATTTTTATACTGTTTCATAGCACTATTAGTTGGTTGACTGAACCACAGATGAGGTATGCTTTACAGAATCCAAATCACACTAGAGCCATTTTTCATCCTGTGGAACTCTTCACAGGCAAAGAGCCATAGATGGGCTTGTTCACTTTCCTTATTTGTCCTTGTCTGCTGGAGGTTGCTGCTGGCTGACATAGCCTGAATTTAAGTGGACATCAATCTCGATAAAGAGGCAGAGGCAAGAGTAAGGCGGGGCAAATAAGCATGTTTCATATCACAAACTGAAATATTAACCTCCAATTTGAATTAAAAATAATTGCCTCGTGCTGTGGTTTCGAGGCATGGTGTCTTTTAGATTTCTGTGTCTCTATCCAGTAAGTCACAGCTGTAAAAACCCCTGCTCAGAATAGGACAAGATATGTCTATTTGCATGGCTGTGTCGTGTTGATAACAAGATTTCCTCTGGCTGGCCAGTAGCCTATCTCAGTGGCGCAAAAGTGATGCAGGGAAAATTTGGCTCAGAGTGGCAGCTGTGCCACAGTGGACTGGACTTCCTGCACTCCTCATAAATGAGAGTCATTAATTCTCCATGTAGGCAGAGTTTTTCACATGTAGCGCAGGAGCCCATCTCTCTATAGGACACAGCTATAGTCCTAGCCTCACTCAACCCAGAACCACATCTTATTCTCCGGCTTTCTTCTTTCCCTGCCTCCCCCCGTGACACTCTCTGTTTCCCTCAGCTGTGTATAAAGACAAAGTTCCCGGGCTAGCTCTCTGTTTGTTGAGCCCATCTGATAAGTTGCAGATAAGTCACCACTGCTGGGAAAGATTGCCATCGTTTTTGATCCTGGAGGCACTCTTCTTTTCTCCTGTGATGAAATACAAGTTGCTCCCAGTTGGCGCTGCTGACCTAAATTTTCAGTATTTGCAACTGAGAGCTTTTAAGCTTGAATTTAGATATACTTTTACCTGTGTTTGTTTTTGTGAGCAGACATACCTGGGGCAGTTGAATGAATTTGCATTATAATCACATTAAATAACAAACAATATGGAAATGCTACGTTCAGATTTTTTTTTTTTAAGGAATATAAGGACACAAAAAGAAAGCAGTCAAACTAAACTGCAGTACGCTGTTAAAAAATACTTTTCTAAAAATGATTGCCATGGCTGCTAATAGACAAACAGCAAAAATATTTTTTCTTTGGCCATTGCAGGTGTTTTTTTTTACACTTAGACCATATGGTTACACAGTTGTGCACTTGAAGTGCTGCTGTAGAAAACCATTTGGCACTGATGTAATCTGTATATTAAGATCTCAGCAAGAATCACAGGCCATTTGCAATTCACAGTGTAAACAAACAGAGGGGCTCTTCAAAGGCTCTGACTTTGACATAATTGGAAAGGAAATGGAAGCAGAGCTGAGCTAATGTTTCTCAGCTTTTTTCCCTTGCCATTAGTGATCTAAGGTCCCAGAAGAATGAAAAGCTGGACAGGTCTGCTATCAAAGCACTAAAGTGTAATTTAGATATTCTTCTTTTCATTTGTTTGTTTTGTGTGTGTCCGGGGGGGGGGGGGGGTATGTACAATATTTGCACAATATTTGCACTACAGTATGTTTTCTCATGTCTGCAGCTGGCTTTTTGTGTAAGGTCAATTATTTTTTTTAATGTTTTCTTTTCAGTCGCCATTTTTGGTCTGTTCCCCATGGAATGGAATGTTATCTATTCCTTCACAGTTTGGGAATACATTATTTTATTTTCCTATGATGGGTGGGGCGGTTGGAGTAGCAAGCCAAAAGAAATACATAATTTATTCTTCAAAAACCAACAAGCTACTTTTGGAATTTTGATACAGATAAAATAAACTGTTAAGGGAGTCATGGAGCATGTACAGTGAGACATCATTGTTTCTGAAGTCTCCAAATGACAGGATTATTATATTTAGGTACAAAGTAATTGTGGAGTACTTATCCACAAACCAGCCTTCTGGTTTGTGGATGGAGATGCATGTTCTGTACTGTCTGCAGAAATGGGCCTTTAGCTATGAATGAGTGGTTTGGTGATGTCCAGTTACCTGTGGCACGGCAGTCAAACTCAGAGCTGCCACCGTACAGACTCTAGCACATCGATATAAATCAACATTAGCAGTGTTTCAGTTTACTCAGTGAGCCTTTAAAGGGCAACAGCAGTTTGCCTAATTAGTCTGAGGTACTGTGCAATGTGAACCATACAGAGTTGTACATATTAGATCATGTGAATGCAACATCCTTTTGAAAAGCTTGCAAATATGTTCATTAAAAACGATGAAAACAAGTGCAGATGATATGTTAAGTGTATCATGTTCAACAAGGCCCTCTGGCTTGTGTCCACACAATATTAATGAGCCATTGACCTTTTTCACAGCATATGTAAATAAGTGCTTGGCTTTCAAAAGTTCTATTAAATCAATTACTCATCAGCACTATTCACTACATGGAGCCTAACAGCATTTTGTAGACTTGATTGAGTTGATCTACATAAAAATTGAATTTGCCTCAAGAAGCATTCATGGTCCGTAAGTGTGCTTGCAGTCTGAGATGGGAAGGTGGTAAATGACAATACTGTGCAGCAATCAGAAAAGAAGATGTAGTAGTTTGCAAATTGTAAACCGTTTGTGTCCTTTTTGTAAAAAGCTCCATGACAATATAGCAAATATTGTCATGTTTGTTTATGTGCTCATCTGCAGAGATGTAAGCCAAAGAGAGGAAACATATCTGCACTTTTAAACCTGAACGGAAGTGTGTGTGTGTGTGTGTGTGTGTGTGTGTGTGTGTGTGTGTGTGTGTGTGTGTGTGTGTGTGTGTGTGTTTTCATAAATAATGAATTAAAAATTCCTAGGGAGGTTGACATATTTTTTCCAGTCAATTAATTGCTTCAATATTAATCAGAGGTAGGCATAGCATTGCACCATTAGTACAATTAGTACCATTTTATTACTTTTTCTGTTGTTTTTCACCTTCTGTGAAAACCAAAAGAGCCCAAAACACAATCAACTGAAAGCAGCTTCAAAATAAAGAGAAAAATATTCAAAAGCATTTTTTAATTTACCAGTTAGATAAAACTATGCACTGCGTTTGGAAACACAAACCCACATAAACAAAATGTGAGCAGTTATAGCTGGCACCTAAATAAAGACCCATTGCAATTGCACACCACTGAATTGAGAAGCACTGCAATGTAAATGAATTCAGGGACATGAGTGGAGACTTTTCTTTGTACTTGATGATTGTGGTTTCTGTTTTCACAATGAATTTCTGGCATTGTGTCAATCATACAGTATTTTTCTTGCAGTGTGTTCTTTACTATTATTGGACTGCTACGTTTACCAAGCATGTAAACAGGCCTTTGTAATTTGAGATGGACCTTGCAGTGCAGTCATTTTTTTTTAATAGTTGCTGTACTGACAGTTATTTTTGTCTGTGAGCACTTTACCAACTGTGTGTTTGCACCTTTGCTCTTCTTCCTCCAACACCACACCTTTTTTTTATATAACAGATGCCATGCTGCTGGTGGCGCAGAGGCTAGAGGGACCTTTCAACATTGAATCTGTCATGGAGCCTATTGATGTCAAGATTTCAGAGGCCATCATGATTATGCAAGATAACAGTGCCCAGGTCTCCTACAGGGTATGTCAATTAGGTACATTTCTCTAAGAACCAAAGTAACACTTCAGACAGGCTGACGAAGTCCAACTTCGTCACAAAATGAGGAATAAGCTTTGCTGGAAGTCATACTGGGCTGTGACTAAGGTGTGGATTACAACACATTCTAATTAAGTCCAAATTTAGGTCTTGTATTTGAATTATATGTTTCAAGTTGGTCAGATAATCTTAGTTCAACTAACAGTAGTTAATGTGTTTCCTGTGTTTTACTGCATTTTTCTTTGCCCACAAAATTGTAGACAGAAAGGAGGAAGAATATTTTTCTGCCTACACTGAATTAGATGCCCGTTCCAATTCAAAACTAAATGCTCAGTTGCCTTTCCCATGCACCAGATGCCGTTTTGTTTATGGCTTAAGTATATGTGGTGTTTTACCAGAAGCCCGTAAAAATTTAACTCAACAAACTTAAATAGCACTGGTCACAGCTCCTAGTCGGATCACCTATCAACATGGTTGCCTCAACTTGACGTAAAGCACTGTCAGGGGTGAATCATTCACAAGACCTTATCCAAACAGTGTATTTTACCTATTTTCTGCATCCCAAGTAATTTAAACTGTTGACAGTTGGGTACCCATGTTCTTGTAATTGTAGGTTTTTCAAGGCTGTGGTCAGCCAAAACCCGCAGGAATCACTAGGTCTGCTCGTGGTGTTTCGGATGTGTTCAACGCCCGCTTCAGGCCCTACAGCCCAGAGGAGAGGCCTACCACTGCAACTGGCACAAGCCTAGACAGACTGGTAAGAAGACAAAAGCCAATGCTTTCTGTTTTCAGACAAGACACTGCTTCAGTGTAAACATCATTTATCTTTTTGACTTGACACTGTTGATTAAAGCTGGTGATTTGCCATGGTAAGCCCCCGGAGCCGGAAATTAATTCTTTGTACTTGTCCTCCATTCAGACCTTTCTATCGATTTGTGTTTGTTAACGAATCAACAGCTTTACCCAAAGACGGCATGGGAAGGTGTGATGTACTGCATTCACTGCCCTTCTCATCCCCGTGCACTTGGCAAACAGAGAAGGGGAAGAAGGGAGATGGATAGATTTTTGTGAGGCTGACCATATCAATTCCTTCTTGAAGGCGCACCTTTATTTTCTGTCAGATAATCTGTATGTTTGTTCAATAGGATCTTGATACATGAATTTCCATCTCAAAGAACCTTGAGACCTAAAATGCTGCATCGGGGTAAAGGTTAACATGGGGGTGGCAGTCCAATTTGGCTGAGAGACAGCTCTGATTGTGTATTACTCCTGCAGCATTACTTCCTTTTACCCTTCCTCTCTTATACCTGGCCTTTCGCATTGAATCTTTTCAAAATGTTTCCGCTATGCTTGTAATATTTAACCTTGAAAAGGAGAAAATTATTCAGTCTGTTTTGGTGAATGGCAGCCTCATTTCTCATAGTTTTTAAAACCTGCCAAATCGAATGTCTTAGTTCTCTGTGTGAGGTTAATAATAGGTTATTTAGTTAATGGGTACATAATTTGAAAAGCAGCCTTTTTTTGCCATCTGGCTCTTGAAATCCCACAACAACAAATGAGCTATTTGTTTTATTCAGTCCTAATTATGTTTTTGCACTTCATCTAATTCATTCTCGATGCATTTTTGATGTCTTATATACAGCAGTTGGCTTTTAAGCGTTATATGTCCGTCAGTGATTTCTCCCACCTACGCTGAATTAATTAAGACTTTCTGTTTCCCTGCCTTTATGCTGCAAACCAGAGGATTGTTTGGAATGCGATGCAACACAGTGTAAGGTTCAACATTTTATACTTATGTTTTTGCTGGGACCGTTATCTTGCACTGTTTTATGCATTAACTGCAAGGAGAAATTGTGTTTTTTTTTTTTATTGTGTGGATGGGGATGCACACACACTCCTCTAATGCTGTATTCAAAGCATTAGAGATTTCTAGCAAGCAAGCATTGGGACTTGTAAATCCCAGTGGTATGCAGCACTTGGTGTGCTAAGTGTCATACTCTCATTTTCATCTCCCAAGGGATTCAATGTCAAATACTCTCATTAAAATGTTTCCTGTGATTTATAAGGTGCTCTAATGCAAAACTCTTCGAAGCTTGATAATGTGGTATATCGTGGCATCAGAAGTGTCAGCTGTTAAGCACAGCGTTTTACAGTTGAGTGGCTAACACCGCAGGGATTGTTGAACACATGCCACGGTGTTCTCAGCTAGTCAAGATGCCTCTCCGAGATCCAACACAAACGTTCATCAACCGCCGCATCTATTCGAGACACATCCTAGTCCAAAACTCTCATTTCTGTAGCTAATAGAGTCAACTCCACAAGGATCCCAACCAGTCAGCAAATGACCTGCTCCGTCACAGCTGACAGAAGGGAGAGCTGTGAAGTCTTGGTGGGGGAGTGTTACGAGCAGCAGCAGCTATAATGGTACAGTGATACGGGGGCACCAGACTGCTCCCGAATAACTAGGCAATAAGCCTCCTTAGAGCTTCTCGCAAAATGGAGCTCAGTGGCAAGGGCTTATTTTTTGACATACTATTACTAAACCAGTTTACATGAGCAGAAAATTCTATTATCAACATGCCTGAGGAATCCATGCTGATCTGGCCACAGAATGCTGCAAATTGTGGGTTTTCTATAATAGGCTGTACCATGTGATGTTTGGCTTATGAAAAATAAAGAAAGATTCTTGACTTATCTTTTAGTTTTGTCCAACTCATGTCCACTGTTCCAGTTCAAAATCAAAACTATACTTGCCACAGATATGTGTGGCTGGGTGAGGTGGGGGCGCTACCTCACGAGTTAGAGTAGCTCATCGGGAACTTGGTGGTTCGATCTCTCGTTGCTCCAGTCTGCCAACTGAACTCGCAATGCACTCACTGGAGTATGAATGTGTATGACTGTTAGATAGAAAGAACGTAAGTCTAGAAAATAGTGCTTGTGGGTGAATAAGATATGTTGTATAAAGCGTTGTATTAAGTTTTATATATATAAAAAAAAAAACACCCAGCACGCCCCTGCGGGCGGTTTATCCTTCAAGCTCGGGTCCTCTACCAGAGGCCTGGGAGCTTGAGGGTCCTGCGCAGTATCTTAGCTGTTCCCAGGACTGCGCTCTTCTGGACAGAGATCTCCGATGTTTTTCCCGGGATCTGCTGGAGCCACTCGCCTAGCTTGGGAGTCACCGCACCTAGTGCTCCGATTACCACGGGGACCACCGTTACCTTCACCCTCCACATCCTCTCGAGCTCTTCTCTGAGCCCTTGGTATTTCTCCAGCTTCTCGTGTTCCTTCTTCCTGATATTGCTGTCATTGGGAACCGCTATAACCGCTATATATATATATATATATATATATATATATATATATATATATATATATATATATATAGAAATAAATAAAGGAACCAGTCAATTTACCATATGTTTGCTGTTGGTATCCTCCGATTCAAATGTGCATAATATGAAATATGCCTACTGAGCTATATTGACTCATACTGTGCAATAAAATGCTGGTCAGATTTTCGTGGCAACTTGAGGGAACCAAAACAAGCCCTCAAATTAACTCTGACATTTTCAATATTATTGTGAATTTGTTAACAAACACTTCGAGCAGATATCGAGCAACATTTGCATAATTCAACCAATTTGATGGGCATATCCTGTCCTTTTAGCTTTATTTTAGATCTCCACTAATTCCCAGTTGGGAATAGCTGTCTCTTTACCACATAGCTGCTTCAGTCAGTTGTTTAAGGAGACTTTGTCTGCCTCGTGCTTGATGCTGACCAGACAGACAATGTTTTCACTAAAAACACTAAAAATTCATCTATAAAGGCGTGGGCTATAACCCAAGTAATTCAAGATCATTCTTTTTAACTTGTGTTGGTCTGCTTTCCATTTTAAAATAGATGAGGAATTTCGAGTTATGTCTGGAATGCGATGCTTCTTGAGACTGAGAATTATGTCTTCATTTGGTATATACTCAAGAACATCATATCAGTATACTCCTTTTTCCATGTTTTGTCATCACTGTAGTACTCCTAATCTGGTTTTAGACATCCAGGTTCCAAAATGATCCAAAGAAATGTATTTTAATCTGCCCAACCTAGAATGTGATGCCATTATTCATCAGGCTTATTTCATCTTGCAGTTTTTTGTTCTTCCTGGGGTATTGTTTGTTCTTGGACACCAGACATATATATTGAGCGGTCAGCTGTGCAGTCTGATCTCATAAAATATGAGATTCCTAAAATGTCATTTTAGGAATTATCACTGCAATTTTTTTTCCCTTTGTGTCTTTTCACAGCAGAAGTGACATCTAAACTTTCAGTTTTTTCATGTGTCATTTCATCTCACAAAATAAAAAGCAAAAACCTTAAAATGCACAGACATGAAGTCAGGAGCTATTTATACATAATCCCATTTTAAACTAAAACATTCTCTGGAAAGATCCTTGTGTGAAGTTTTGCTTCAGTTTTTCAATGCTGTGTTGCACAAAAAGCAAGCAAAAGACAGCCACTGCACCTACTGCTGTTAGTAGAATGGCTCTCTTTTGTACCCATATACCCTTATGTTCAGAAGCCTATTGATGCTGTTGTGATCTTTCCCATCTTTAGTCTTCTGAATCTGTTTGGTTTTGGCAAAACATTGATAGACAATTTGGAAAACATGAAGCAAGAGAAATGCTGGACAAATAACAAGTGGAAGCAAATTCACATACAGAATCAAAGTGTGTTGATGCAGTTCACTTATTTACAGTACAATGGGGGAAAAATCTATAATAATACCTGGCTGTATATTAAATATCAGGATCTGATTGAAGTCTAGAACTTTCAGAAACAGAAGGTAAAAGCAGTAAAGTCCTTGCATCTCAAGGAAGGAAAAAATGAGTTGTGATGTCCATGAGCTCTAGACCTTCATTCAAGTATTACTAACAGTCCTTATCTTTAAAATTGTCTTTGTTCAATTACTTTTGAGCATTTAAAAATTTCAGAAGATTTATAAAAAATGTTGCAATAAGGATTAAAGTCTGCTCTTAAATGACATCTTGATTGGTGGATTTGAAATCTACTGAGGAGGTGTGCATAAGCAAAGCTACAAATATTGTGTCATTGTCCAAAGGTATTTGGACAATGACACAATATTGACACAATATACTTTTGATACCTGATTTAGTGTGCAGTGGTGTACCTTGGACGAGTGAATGTGTTTTAGATGTCTCATTCATCTGCTGTGAAGTCCTGCATTTTACCTCCAGCTGTCAAACCTCTAACTGTGTAAAACTGGTTGTTAGCATCCAGCCAGTAATCTAATGTTGGCAAGCGAGACCATGTGAAAAAAAATTGTCCTAAAATGCACTGTGACAAAGTGTTTGTTTATTTGTACATTTCTACCTCCTGAGAAGTCTGATGATTCTGTCAAAGTTCTGCAGTTGAGGTAACAGCCTATAACCGTAACCGCCTGCAGGTATATGTTACAGTACTCCTGGTTTGTTAGATATGTGTCACTGCTGAGGTTAGGTATAATACATTTATAAATATATGTAAATAGTTAATTCTGAAAACTTGACTGAACACATAGTACAAAAGTTAAACAAAGTCCATTGAACTTAAGTTACCAGGACTTCTTTATAGCCTCTTTTCCACTAATATCTGCTCGATTTGACTCAGCTCGACTCGACTCTACTTGGTATTATTATTTTCCATTACAGTTGAGAATCATTGGTCATTATAGCAACACAGCAAAAAGTCCTGTGACGTCGTTTTTATGTGACACAAATACAACACAGGCGATGGTAAACTAGCTGTTCAGTCTGTGGCTTTTTGTCACTCTCGGGGACCGCAGTGTTGGTTTTTGTGCAGCCATTTTCCTCATCGTCAGGTTTCAGAAAAGGAAAAGGTCTGATTTTTGTGAAGGAGTCGCTCTCATGACTCATCGAGTGATGACTGGCCAGTCAGATACGAAAAAAGTACCTTGTACCAGGCACTGCTACCTAATGGAAAACACTAAAAATCACATCGAGTTGAGTAGGTTCTAGTGCAAATGGATTTATGAAAATCAACTGTCCAGTAGTGTTTATGAAATAATCTCTTACCCTACACTGTATGCTGTAATGCTGCAGTGCTGTACCAAAATACGTTTGTATCACAGTACAACTTTTCCTCACTGAAAGTTTGGTCACAATTCTCTTCACATTAAAGCAAGAAAAGAAAAAGAATACACAAGCACAAACGTCAAACGATAGCAGCCTTCTGTAGCTTGGTAGAGTTGTAAAGCACTTTGGTCTTACTCCAAGATTTTTACAGTATGTGCTGTATATATAAACTGAAACTGCTGCCTTGTTACCTTAGTGCTTAGTGGTGTAAAGGTACAGCTAGCAGCTGTCTCCTGCCATCATTACTGTGGCTGCGTTTATGTGTTCATCTCGCAGCAGGGACATGACTGGGTACCCTGCGAGAACACATCTTTGTTGTCCCACACACTGTTCTCGTTTACATTCTGGCACGAGATAATTACCCACGACAGTGACACTGCTCAGCCCAGTGAAAGTTGACAGCAGTTTAAAGTGTCCTTTGATAACAACTTCTTGTTTAGATTCACTGCTAAGTTTGCAAGTCAAAGAATGAGGAAGGGATGGCAGGGAGTGCTTGTGTTCATTTCTTCTGTTGCCTATAGAGGAGCCTGGAGGAGCAGGCCCACCTCCAGCTCAATGAGCCATGACTGTTTAATTGCCTGACATTCTGTCAGAGCACACACCCTCAAAGCTCGGAGAGAAATGGAGATTTTAAAGTCAAAAGAGGGGATAAAGGCACAACACACTGTCAGGCTCAGAGGTGCATTAAAGATAAGAAGTGGAGCTTTTAATTTGACATTTGTAACAAGTTTTTGTGCAGTTCAATTTAGTGTAGTTTTATAGGTCCTTTTTTGTCCCCTTGTGTAATGCATGGTTCGCAATTTATATGTATGGCAATATAGCACAACAGTGAGTGCAGGGCACAAACAAGGCTAGACTGTGGAAAGAGCCATTAGGGAACACTAAAAAATAAAATAAAGCCTTTGATCCATGAGTTTGTGCACATAGTACTGGACCCTCTTTTTGCATAGGTTTCAGAAGATGTTTTGGAAATATTAGAGATTATATTTTTATATTAAAAAAATTAATCCATGCACATAATGACTGATTATTAATAAATGAAATAATTTGGCAAAACAAGTCCTCCCCCTCCTTCCCATCCTGGAATTTGTTGAATTTTAAAAACACAAACATCATTTACTTGGTTTATTTACCACAACTCTGAGATTTGTTTGAGCTGGTTCATTTCACATTAGACAAGGGTATTTTGCCACAAGAATCTTACAAACGGAAAGTAAATCGCAGAGTAACAACAGACAGAAAAAAGGGGGGAACAAAATACCCTGTTCTGAACTTGAGCGCTCCCTATTTTGCATTACAAATGGCACTTGTAAAATCATGCCTCCACCAATATGTTTGTTTCTTCAACATTCCTTAATATTCAAAATCAGCAATTACTTTTTTGTTTTTTCCCCTGCACACAAACAAAATCGCTTGATGAGTGCACACGTCAAATGGAAAAGCTGTAATTGTAAATAAATTATAGCTCCTCTTTTTCTTTCCTCTTTTTCCACCGCTGCATAGAGCAAATGTTTTTGAAAGCCAAAGTCAACAATCAACTGCGGCAGGTGACCCGATGACCGAGTGGTTAGGGAACATAGCACTTGGGCAGCAACACCGCAAGCTATGAGCCTGTGGTTCTGCGAAAATATACTTGTCAGAACTCCTGCATAAGTTGTATAATGGTTTCACTGTGATTAGCTGAAATCTCCAAACTAAATTCCCCAAAAGCTTGGTTAAATGTAAAAAGTGTAAAAACAGATTGCAATGATTTGGAAATCTCACAAGCCCATATTATAGAAAACATGTCACATTTAAAAAGGCATTTTGCTTTTTCATGAAAACGGCTAACTCGTGTGTTATCGTTTGAAGTGATGGCTGCAACATATCTAACATAATTGGGATGGAGGTAGCAAAAGGTAGGAAAGCTAAACAGCTGGAGGAGGTCAGTAACATGATTGGTTATAAAAAGAGCATCTCAGAGAAGCAGTTTACCAATCTGCAAAAAAAAAAAAACAGGCTCCACAAAGTGTCAAACAAATTCAGAATAATGTTCGATAAAATAAAATTGTTGAGACTGACTCCCGGGTAATTATAATGTGCTTTGAGAGGATCATCCTAAACTACTGTTCTGGACAGTCATCGGTCCACCTATGCGGGGAGCTCTGTCTCACCTGCAGCATATTAACGGATGTTGATGATGCTATTCGTTGACTTCAGCTCTGCGTTTAATACAGTAATCACAGATGAACTAGCACTGAAGCTTCACAGCCTGGTTACTATTCACTGTGCTGTTGGATCAAGGACTTTCTCTCCAACAAGCCTCAGGTAGTGAGAATAGAGGACAGTACATCATCCACACTGGCCCTGATTACAGGTGCACAGCAGAGTTGTGCACTCAGCCCAGACCTCTTGGCACTATTGACTACACTGCCACCCACTCTACAAATAACTTTGTGAGTTTTGCAGACAACACCATTGTACTGGGTCTCATATCAGATGATGATGAGGCTCATTACGGAGAGGATGTCCAAACAACCTGGTCCTGAACACCAGCATGACCAGAAGACTCATTGTGGGGTGACTGCAAGGGGTCGACAACACATAACATGCTCCCCTCCTTGTACACGGGGAGGAGGTAGAATAGATAAACAACCTTATGTTCGTGGGCATTCACATCACAGCTTGAATACATGTCACCTGGTAAAGAAGGTCCAGCAAAGGCTGCTTTTCCTCAGGAGCCATAAATGGGATGGGCTCCCCTTGAGCCTGCTGCAAACTTCTGCAGAACCACAGCAGAAAGCATCCTCTGTCTCAGTATGTCAGTATAGTATGGCAGCTGCACGAAACAAGACAGAAAGCACTTGGCTTGGGCAGTGAGAACAGCACAGGGGATTGTGGGAAATCCTCTCACAGACATGGACTCAGTGTATGCTGACCGTGTCCAAAAGAAGGCCAGCTGCATTGCTGCAGACCCCACCCACTCAAGTAATAAACTGTTTGCCTTTTGGAAGAAGGTATAGGACCATAAAAACAAGAACCAACAGACTGAGGAACAGCTTCTTTCCCGGAGCTCTGAACTCTATCACCCCACCCTACCACGCATACAGACACACATACACACCTCACGCTTTAAAGGGCCGATACATGTGCTAGACACTTTGTAACGCCAACGCTACATTATAATTGTTTCCCTATTGTGTATATTTGTTCATTGTCATTCTCTGTCTTTTTAATCGTGTCTGGTTATAAGCTAATTACCACACAGAATTTTGTTATGTGACTGCATAATGACAGTAAACAATCTGAAAATTCTGTCCTCTAGAGTATGTAATTTCATCAAAAGATTCAGGGAATTGGGAGAAATCTCTGTGTTCAAAAGGGAAGGCTGAAAATCAATATCATGGCCATGACCTTTGGGCCCTCAGGCATCACTGCATTAAAACCGGGAGTGATTCTATTGTGGAAATCTCAGCATGGGCTTAGGAACACTTCCAGTAATCACTGTCTGTGAACTCAGTTAACTGTGCCATCCACATTCGCAGTGCTGAAAGATTTAAAGAGGTTTTTCAGCAGCATATACTCTTATATAGTTTTCTAGGGAAGACCCTGCATATTTCAGCAAGACAAACTAAGACTAAACTACGTAGTATTTACTGCATCTATTACAAAAGTCTGAGCAATGAACTGGTCTGTCTGTAGTCCAGATCTTTGACCAGTTTAAAAACATTTGGTGGACCATGAAATGGAAAAAGATGGCAAACACAACCCAGAACTGTTGAGCAGCTAGAATCCTATATTAGACAAGAGTGGGACAACATTCCTATCCCAGAAGTCCAAACACTTGTCTCCTCACTTCCCAGATGTTTACAGACTGTTGTTAAAACAAGAGGGGATGATACACAGTGGTCCACATTGGCCCTGTACCAACTTCTTTTAGACATTTACCATCAAATTCAAAATTGCAGTTTTTTAATGGTGAATTGTCTTAATGCAGTCCTTTATGTTTATGACATGTTTTTGTATGGCCTATAGTGAAATAAATATGTATTTATGAGACATGCAAATCTTTGCATTGTATTTACGTTTTACACAGCATCCCAACTTAGCATTTATACACTAGGATTTCTTGTTATTTCTGGATTAATGCAACCACTGAAACCAATCTATCTGATCAGTGTTAAGTGATAGGACAACAAGGGCTACTTGGATGTGAAAAAAATGACTCTTTTCTGTGAAAGGCTTTAAATTTTTTACATCTATGAAAGTTGTATAATGCTGATTGCCTTTCAGACTAACTATGTTTTTAAAATCATATGCGGTTCATGCATACATGTCTTAATAAACTTAAGTTTCACACCTTAAATTTAAGGTGAGCACCCATAAACATTGAAATGGCATGATTCACTAAGAGGTCTAGGTCCGGGTCCCCCCCTGTCCTCCATGAACCTGAAAGATAGGAGGGAACTATGACAAATAATCATTCTGCACAGTGAAGGTCAAACATTCCAGTGAAATGACAGTAAGCAACACACTGCCCTCACTCCAGCGTTAGTTTGTTTCTTTTTTGTCCCCTGTGCTTTACAGTAGGTGGGAGGACATCAAGTTAAAAATTCTTCTAAATTCTTGGTTAGGTCTCCCAAAAAGAAAAGATGGTAGCACGGTGGATCGATGGCTGTCTAGAAGGTTTTGCACTTGTGATTTTGTTTACTTTAGATGTTTAAGTTTCCTCCCGCTAAAGCATGCAGGTCAATAAATAGCTATTAGGTGTGACAGTGTGATTGTCTCTGTTTGTTGACTGTGTGACAAGTGATCTGTCTGGGCTCTTCTTTGTGCATTTAGCAAAATGCACGGGCTGTATCCCTGCATGATTTGAATTAGGAGCATATGAGGAATGTGAATGACTGAATAAAAAATTCAAAAGGCAGCTGTTCAGCTAGATTCTGATGATTTGTCTGAACTGCCAACTTGCATACTAAATCTCTTTTATGTGAAGTGGAAATGGTGATTTAGCTTTTTTTTTTTGCTTTCATATGTAGACAAATGATCAGTTAGTACATGAATAACTTGGAAAGCAAAACTGTGTATTCATGTGCATGATCTTTGTTCTTTGCATTCCTTACCATGTTCAGCGGCAAACACTGAGTAACATACATGTGTGGTTTGTGAAGTCACTTGACAGGGAAATAAAAAAACATAACCACTCCTTTTAAAAAAATCTTGACCCTAGCATTATATTTCTGCCATCCAGGGATATGACAAGCCACTGAAACATTCTTGTTTTGGATACAGCCTAATGGAAGTAAAGTGGGCCTATCCACAGCTCCTTTCTCCGAGTTGTTTTATTTACTGACTCTTACCAAAACCATGCAATTATGTAGATTCCACAGATTCTAGCATAACTGATACTTTCTCTGAGACCACACAAAAATAAATAGTCTGGCAGTGCATATGTGGCATGATACTTCAGGACACTGTTTGACCATAAACGCAACGATTTTCTAGGCAAGGGGTGGCACTCATGCATGAATGTTTGAGTGCTTAAATTAAAGCCCACCAAAAACTATAGCTTGTAAATCCAAGTCACCACATCGGCACCGCCTGACACAGATTTGGTCTAACAAACTGTGACGCTCATTATGTGAAAATGTGCTTCATTAGTGACTCCTTGATGGCTGTTTTGGAAGACCACCTTAACAAGTTCACAAGTTCCTTTTTCCAACTAATTACCTGTACAGTTGACAGTTGCTGTGCGGTGGTGGCTGTTTGTTTAGAAAACAAAGGAGCAAACCAAAAAGAACCAAAGCAGACAACATGTCAAGTCGACTCTTTCTTCATAAAACAGCTGTGTTTACAGTTGGTAAGCTAAAAGAGGATGTAACTTTCATTTAGAAGCATGGGACTCTGGTTAGCTTACAAAGTGTAAACATGTGGAGTTGCACGGCGTGGACATATTCTAAAATTTACGATGGGCAGAAACCTTTAGAGCCACTGGTAGATGTGCATTGCACTGTATGCTGTGCATGTGCTTTTACTTATATGGTAAAACCACAGTCCTAAAAAGTACATTTTTAAGCTTGGTATTAGTTGTCAAAGGAGAAAAAAAGCATAGCAGATCCAACCAAACCTGACTAACTTGGGTGGATCTGCTATGAGATCCTGTGATTTTTTTTTTTTTTATTCAGTGAAATCTCCTCCCTTTTCCCAGAAAAAACATTTCTGTAGAAGAAAGAGAGAACAATATGTTATTTGCACTTACTGGTCACTTTATTACGTACATATGTTTAACTGCTTCTTAAACCAAATGTCTAATCAGGCAATCACATGTCATCACCTCAGCACATTAAGGTTATAGACATGGACAAGATGACTTGTTGAAGTTTAAACTGAGCATGAGTGGTACTGAGTTGTTGAGAAACTGCTGATCTACTGGGATTTTCCCACCTCTAGAGTTTACAGAGAGATTTGTCCAAAAAGGAGAAAACATCCAGTGCGCAGCAGTTTGGTGGAAATGGTTTGTTGATGCTAGAAGTTAGGGGGAAATGACCAAACTGCTTTGAGATGATGGGAAGGCAACAGCCACTCAAATAACCACTCGTTACAACCAAAGTATGCGTACGAGCATCTCTGAATGCACAATACATCAAAGCGTGAAGCAGATGGATTACAGCAGACCACGCCATGTGGTCTTCTGCTGTTGCTCAAAGGATTGCTGACAAACTAAGGCTGCGTGGACTCGCCAAAATTGTAGAGTAGAAGATTAAGAAAATGTTTCGTGGTCTGATGAGTCTCAACTTCTCTTGCAGCATTTACATGGTAGGGTCAGAATTTGGCATAAAACACATAAAAGCATGGATCCATCCTGCCTTTAATGGTTCTGGCTGGTGGTGCTGTAATGATTTGGGGTATTTTTTCTTAGTGCCTCTTACTAACAGCTGAACATAGTTTCAACGCCAAAGCCTACCTGAGTATTGTTACTAACCATTGTTACTAATATCACAAAGAATGAAGGCAGTTCTGAAAGAAAAAGAGGGCTACAAAAGTAAACAGATTTCAACTCAGAGACTCGGCTGCATTATCTTAATGCTAATGTCGGGGGGGGGGAGCAGTGACATTTAGTAGAGCTGTGGGATGACTTTACATTATTTATATTCTTTGTCAATTATGTGAATTTGTTTGTCAGGAGTTGTGAATGTTGAAAAAAATAATGAAGAAGCTTGTGGCGCCTTCATTGATTTAAAGATGAAGCACTTAGTTTGCCCTCAGTCACTCGGTTGATTCTCAGGCTGACAATATAAATTTGCGTGGGAAGGCAGAGGAATAACACATTGCTGATATCTGGCTTGTGGCACCACTGTGGACATATTTATTCCTTGAAAAGAGCATTTAGTGCTTTTGGATCTATATGAAGGTTTTTTTTTTAACCCAGTCTGTGTGGGTTGTGTTACGTTGTAAATGAGTTTTTCCTCATCCATGGTTTACTCTCGATGCCACATTTTAGGTCAAGATGACACATTTCAGATGACCAGTAACCACAAATCCCAAGTTTAACGACAAGCAACAAGTTTGTTGCTCATAATAGCAAGAATCTGACACTGTTGTGAGTGGGAGTGTGGTTCTGATTGCATGGGGCAAACAATACAGCTTTTGAGGAAAAAAAAGGAAGTTGTTTATGTAAATGTGTAGGAAGTAGAGGCTGCTTTGAGCACATCACCATCACTTCCTATGACTAAATTATATGTAAGATGAGCATACAGAGACATTTCCCATAGTGACACATCTCAATCAGGTTATCAGGCAACTGCAGCTGACAGTAATCCAATGCTTTATGACCTTGATCCTATAGTGATAAAAGAGACATTGCACATGCTGTATCAGGGCAAAAGGTGCAACAACCATAGAATACTTATCATCCATTTGTTACTGTTGTCATTCACAAGGCAACACTAGTAAGGTTGTCAGCAGGGTGGAAAGAATAACAATCCTGTGTCTCACTGTCAGCTGGGTTGAACAAAACTTTTAAGCTAAAAATATAAGATGAAGAAGCCGTTTCAGCAGAGGGATTTATTCTTCAAGACAATTTCATAACAATCTTATTGCATACGTAAGTGCCTGTGGGTGTAGGACAAGAGGTATAGATATTTTATTTTGTTTTACTTTCTCCAAAGCCTGAGGTGGTTCAAATTAAATTCCCAAAACGACAAAACTGTGATGTGTATCACAATGTGAGTACGGGGCTTATCAAAGTTCAGAAAAGTACAATTTAGAAGGTTTTTCAGGAGCCGGCTTAAGAGAAAACATAAATAATAAATAATTTGATAAACAAACTCAAAAAATACAAACTCAATTCAGAAAAGATAGATATATAGATATAGATATAGATATATACGGTATATATAGATAGATAGATATAGATATGTGTGTAAATGAGAATACAAAATTAGAAGAGCAAAGAAAATCTATACAGAAACTATGCAAACATGATCAGTGCTAGTCCAGTTTGTCCTCTTTTTACCATGCAATACTTAAAAAAATATCAAAAGGACATTTAGAGAAAACGGCTTACAAAAAGCAGCAATTACAGCTAGCAAGATAAAAATACTCTGTCCTGGATTATAGGTATTACGGTATTAAGATACTGCGTTGGCTAAAGCCACAGAGTGCCGCGGTGTTGTATGAGAACATTTTATGTGACAAGAAAATCTCCAGTCAAAATTGTATTTTTTTTATTTGCTTTTTGAGCGTCTTAAAACAGCATGCTGTCCTCTTGTGCAGTCATTCATTTTGATAAATGTGGGACCTGACTCTGTTTGGCTTGCTGGTCATGCCACGATGGCCCAGATGCATCCATCTTTAAGAGTAAAGGCAAAATATAAATATCAATAAAAAGACATTCAGACCACTTAATAATTTATCATTTTACTAAGCTTTAAATGATATACCGTGATCCTATTTTGTCATATTAGTCTTCATTTTTGAACGTAGATACAGAGAGGAAATGAATACTGGCACAATAAGTTCTCCAAACCTTGTTTTTCACCACCTCTGAGATTTTTGCCGTCCGAAATGCCAAACAAATCCAAATCCCCTGATAATTTGCAGGTCTCAGCAATCCATTATTAACGGCTTGACTTTCTATGAAGTCAATTTTGTGACCATTATATCTCACTATGCTTTTAATATCCCACATATCCTTATTATGGTTTTCTGAGAAAATACACAAAACCAGCATATAAAGGATCCATGTAATGCCTTACATCTGCAATCCAGTTGGATAATTGTTTCAGGGATCTTGGCCAGACGCAAAAGCACAGCTTGTCCACAAGTATATGCTGTATACAAGTAAAAGGTCACATTATGCTCCATTTTCCTGCAGTCTCAAATCGGCCTATATATGGCAAAGATCCAAACATGACCCACCCTCTGGCGTGGAGATGTACAAATTCCATTACATTTGTGGTTTAGCTTACAAAGATCACATACTTTATACTACCAGATGGGTATAAGATAGTTGCAATGATAGATATGTCATGAGTTTCTGCTGTTACAGACAGCTGAATGTTACAGTGGCTGAATCTGCTGTGGAATTTTTTTTGTAGCTGCAAATGAAATTTACGAAACCATAAACGTGGTTTATTAAACGAAGAGAGGCACAGGAAGGGAAGTCAGTAAAAACCGCAGATATTGGAAAATGCATAGTATAATAAAAATGGGCGCATAATAACTGAGCTAAAATCATGTGGGGGGGTTTATATACTTTTTTGGATGTTATCATGCTGATAATCAAATTGCCCCAATAACTCTGTTTTACAGTTCGTCACTTTTTTAAGTTAAAATCAAAGGTCAGCCAGCCGCTATAATACCAAAACAGTATTTTTTCCACAAACACTGATTTTATTTTATTCCTTCCATACATTGTCCATTTTCCCCCTCATCGACTAATGCTGGTGCCATAAAGGCTCTGCTACATTTCATATGTGTCAATTCATTAATGAGGCGCACTGGCCCCATTACACTGTACGCTGCTTGCATCTCTGGGGAACAGGGGTAGCAGGGGAAAGCAGGCTTGCCAATGATTGCTCTGTTTTCCATAGTGCATAGCTTCCCTTTAATCATCTCCCTTTTTCAAAGTTCGCCTGTCGTAGCCTTGGGCGAGTCACATGCACAAACTCAACGCCGCTTCATCAATATTCTGTCATTTTTTCCTCACCACGGGATCTTTGTGTGATACATTTTGCTCACTATGATAAACCATATTGCCTAACTGTGTAGTTACCATGGGACTGAGCAAATGGTTTGAGGCAAAAAGACTTAAAATGGGCCATGACAGTCCCGTTCAGTGACAGGATGTAAGTACAACATGAGCTACATCAATAAAGTCATTTATAAGGGAAATACTTGATCTTCATGTGTGTGTGTGTGTGTGTGTGTGCTTTATGTGCAGAATCCAGTATACACAAACCTAGATAAGGTTGGGCTTTAACAACACCTGTGTATTGACTTATGACTAATGAAGTCTTCAAATGCCCCTATGATCACAACGGATACCAGCATCATTTTGTAAGACATCCTTTTTTCTGTTGCTATTCACAATTTAATATAATCCACTTTACAAAGTGATCAAATCTGATAAATATAGCCTTAAAAGTCTAAAGATGTTGGTTTGTAATTATGCATCTTACACTTTTATTTTTGGAGACAGGTTTTTTTTCCCACAAGTTTTTCAAGGTACACAGAGATTCACTGTCACATTGAATTAAAGGCATGATGAATTGTTTCCTCTACAACACTTATGAAGTCTGTATAATGTTGAAAATAAAGTTATGCCTCCAGGGTGCTGCAGAAGCGAGCGCACAAATTCAGTTCAACTTTCAAAACTTAATTTTACAACATAGTAAGACAGCGTGATAGCAAATCTGGTTTGACGCACTTATGCGATTGCATCAATGCAATGTACAGTATTAAATTAAGGCAGACGTTTTAAAATCGGTGTTTCGGCCGCAGTAATAAGTGATAAATATTCATTAGCTTTGTTTATTGCCCCCATATCTTCCCCACAATTTCTGTCAGGTATATAATTAAAATGGATCACACAGCATTTACACTATTGTGTGAATGCCAGGTTGCAAATCGAAACAAATGCAAAATAATAGCCAGATTTGTGTAACAATACAGTTTTACTTTACTTCGTGCATTCGCTCTAAGGAAGCAGCATAGTAACGGCGTGACAGCGCTGTCACCAGGAGACGCGCTGCTCTGGTTGAGGCTTTCTTGGGCTGTTCATGTCAAATCATGTTTTGGAATCCTGCTGTGGCAGATTTCTACCAGGACATAATCAGTTGTAATCAAGTTAAACGAGGAGGAAGTTAAAGAAAGTGCTGCAGCCTGCAGACTGATCCTTAAAAAATGGATTTATCATGAGCACGTGGCATGTAGCCCAGCAGTCTGTGGGGTGGGGTGATGATATGACATCACTCCAATGTCATATCAAGCCACATAGCTTGTAAGTGGTTGTGATGTTTTCTAACCATGATTTGCTTTTGGTGTACCATTTTCATTTGTGTTAGCACTGCAAGATTAACAGCGGAGTGATGTCTTTCTGATCTCATCTATTGTGAAGTCACAAAGGGGAAACATTGTTTGCTTTTGCCCTCTGTTGATGGATATTGATTGGATGAAAACAGCCCACATCTATATGCAGTCTGGTAGTTACCTGCTCCAAGCAACACTGCCAGTCACCTTTGAGGCAAATGTTTCCAGACAAGGACAAAGCAGACACAACGATGTGGAGACAACTGCTACTCGAAACATCATCGCAGAGGTCATTTGCTTGATGTGCTTTAGGCTAACCAATGTTATTTCTACTGAATCATTTTAATAATATGCTAAAAGTACTTTAAAGCCAGATGGCAAGCCTTGGTTGAAAGAATCTGCTGTTTATGAGTTGACTTGAACTGATGAGGAGGATTTTATGACATGTTGGACACCAGACTTAATAGTCATGTCTAGGGAATTATACCCACAGGGATTCAGTCCCCTGTGACTTGACACCATGACGGCTGATTTGTCAACAGCCTTACCACAAGAGACTGCATTAGTTCCTCAGTGTGACTGGGTAAAAAATCTAACTTGATCACAGTTGTGATGAACATGCAAAGTTATTCTTACTGTGGCCTTCCTCCTTGTGAGAAACTATTTGGTCTGTCCTCAAATTGGTCACTGGTCAGGGAAAGAGACTTGTGGCATGGCCAAGGACTTGGTATGAGCAGAACCGACTCCCTGACCCCTGTAATTGAGATGCAGGAAGAATACTGCATTCGTATCAAATGAAAAACTATTTTAACGCAGACAGGAGGAGCAGTTGCCAGGGAAAATAAGTTGATCGAGGAGTTGTCTGCCCCTTGTGGTTTAGTGGGAAGACCTGCTGTCGAGTCTATGATTAGATTGAACGTGCACTAATTTAGTACAGACTTGCAGCAGATGGATGTGTGCCGTGTCAAACAGTGACGACAACCCCAGATATGTGCTTATGAAAAGGACTGGTTGTTAATTAAGCAAGATAGGTGCTTATTACAGAGAGAGAGAGGAAAGGAGATGTACCAGCTGACTGAAAAGCCAGGGGACACACTCTGCACAGGTCAGCTTGGGGAGCACTGCAAATGCAGTGTGTGTGCTGAGAGCAAAAGTTATGTAGTCTGGCCGCATATTTCTTTTTTACCGAAAGGCACATAGCACGTACAGACATCATTCTACGGCCAGATAAGAGCTTAGGGCACTGACATTGTGCTGTCACTGGGAGTGTGACTGCAACTTCAAAGCCAGCGACACGTCAGCTTTTGATCTGAGAATAGGCAAGGGCGTCTGAAAACCACTGGTCAAAGTATAGTTCACTCACATTTCTGTTCTGAGCTGAAAGATGGCACACAGCTGCCACACTGTTAGAGAGCCACGAGAACTTATGATCTGTCTGCCTGCACACTCAGCTGTGTGCACAGAAAAACAGCATGGGTGATAAATATTGTAAGAAACACTTTAAGTGTGTGCAAACACAAAGACTTTAAGCCCGTTAACACCGGAATCTCATATGCTCATATGGCTGATTTTTGGAAATAATTACTCTCTGTAAGCATTTCCTCATGTTTGTCCACGTGAGCTTGCCAACAGCTTTTTACAGCGAGTAAACACTGTATCGCATATCCGGGCTGTTTGGGCAGATTTCATTTGAGGTGAAAAAAGCAAGTTTAAAGGTGAGGTTATGTTTGGATCATAGCACGCTAAGCTGTGTGAGCTGTAATACATTACAGGCTACTTTCCATTGCTGTTGCTGAATTTATTTTCTGTGGTTTGGTGCTGTTAAAAAAAAATCTCTGCTTATCTTTTCTTGTGGAAATAAGAGCTATAAAGAGACAAAAAAGAACTGGACAATTAAATAAATGCATGATTAACTGCATTGCACACACACACACACACACACACACACACAGTGCTCGTTAAAATTCAAAATAATTAAAATGAAAGCTTGGATAAAATGATTCAATACAGAAAGGATAGAGAAGACTGAGCTTATTCTGTGTATCAAAGTCGGAAGACACCAGAGGCTTTACCCACAAATCTCCTTTGAATGGGAGCTCTGTTGTAAGATCACGGGTCAGCTAGGCATGAAAGTTTCACTTACATTTAGAACTAAAGCAAGACAGAAAAAGACCAAAAAGAGTGGGGACCTTGCAGAGTCACAGCGAGTAGGCAGAGAGAGAGAACAACGCAGTGAAGAAATATATGGTTCATGACAGGAAACAGGGCAATGGGGTAAAAGAAGAAAAAAAATATGTCTGAGGAGGGAAGTGGAGAGTTGACAGTGGTGCTGCAGTGGTGCTGCATACATGATTAAGCTTCAAGGTAAATATAATTATATATATTTTTTGTTTAAGCTAAGGAGAAGATGTTTAAAAGATAAACCTGGTCATGCTCTTTACTTTATTATTGTCATCAAATTCATAAAAAAATCATAACCTACAAAAAGGTTATGAATATTGATCTTGAAGCCAAATCCTGATTTAGCTTATTCACTTGTGCAACGTAGCTCCATTGTATTTTTCGTTTGTTTGTTTCTATTTTAATTAAGACATATTACCTCCCCATACAATTGCACTGGGCAACATGTATCTTAAGAGCAATAAACAGGGCCCATTTGTTGTGGCTGTATATATACTGCATCCTGCGGGCGCAAGTACCCGTTCGTGCACCAAACGTGGATTAATCAGCCACTTTAAATTGTGCTCAGCAAATAAACTCCTGCTTGGGAAACATTTGTAACTTCCCGGTGCCCAGTTGCTGTAAGAAATTCATAAGCCTCTTTTAAAAGTTAAACTACATGCATTTACGTCTCCTGAGTAACCAGCAGGGGAGAGGATAAATGCCACATGCACAGCTGGGAAGTTGGGAAGTACTCAGAGAGTGAGGGACTAAGTAGCACCTGTTTGGTTTTGCGCCGTTCATGGAATTCATCAACAAGAAGCAATATGCATTAAATGTATTATGCATTTATTATGCACAACGTATTTATATATTCCAAATATATAAGCTGTCATGTCAGCTGTTACCGGTATATAATAATAAGCTTTACTACATTAATAATAACACTGCTGTATAGTTCACATTTGTGTATTTTTTTTGCCAAAGTTAAAGGATTTATCTTAATTCAATATTGGAATTAATAAACTGTTACAGTTGTTAAAGAAACATTTAAAGACATGCATTTGCACACTGTATCACTGGTAGATCAGTGAATAAAGATACAGCACTGTTCCTGTAAGTAATATATAATATAGATGATATGATGCATAAAACAGGACAAGAGCAAGGCTACGTACATCCCTGCAGGATTGGCCTCAAAGACCTTTATAGTGCCTATAAAGAATAGGAAATATATGCCTATATATCTATATATACCACTTTTTTTTTCAGTGCAGACAGTATATACACTGTATATTTAAAATTATAGAATACATAGCAAATATATATCATTGCAGGAGAAGATGGTTTAATGGGTTTTCAAATGGCTCATTTAGCTCTGTTTATTTAAATAATTATTTAAAATATTTTTAATGAAAATCAAGAGCTACGTTTCTGCGCTGATCTGTCATATTTAAACCATTTAGAAATTATTCAGAAGACATCATTCAGTGGAAAACATCTGTACAGTTAGCAGCGTTTGAAGATAAGTCTTTTTAGCAGCACTTCTAATATCTTAAGGTCCTTGTGTTGTCGGTGTTTTATATGGTCCTTAAATTGAAGTTATTGAAGTCCTGGGACTGAATAATAATCTAAAAATGAATACAGCTTGCACTTCTATTGAGTAAATGCTTCTATCAACTCCCTCATCAGCCCTTATTATAGATTGTAGATATCTCACACTAATGCCACCTTTAGTGTCATTAGGAATTGGAGCAGCTATCACATAGCATGATAATAGTCATTTGTTAGGATGTCACTGAAAACAAATGCTATGTAATATCCTGATGTGAGGCGCCGGGGAGGTGCTGTGTCTGTGATCGTCATTGTGATTTTAATGAGAATGTCAGTGCTGTCAGTAATAGGTAGCAGATTATAAAAAGAATCGCATATCTCCGCTCTGCTTCCTCACATACCATGGGGACATGCGTTTCTTCTACACCGTCTTTTGTGTGTATGTGTCTGCGTGTGTGCGTTTTTTGTGTGTGTGTAATTTTGTCTTCCATTAGGCTTTCTGCTGACATCTGTTTGGATGTCATGTCTTCCATCTATGTTTGGCCACATGGAGCTGACCTTTGATGTTAAAGAAGCTTCATTAGCAAACATAATTAGTTTCAATTTGCAAGGTTATTTTGTCACTTTCATTTCCTCCCTGGACTCACTTTCATCTCACCAGATCGCAAAGACATACTGCCATCTAGTGGCCTTTGCAGTTGGTTGCATTTGAGGGTTATTTGTTGGAGTGGTAGTATTTGTTCATAGGCAACGTCCAGTTAGACGAGAGGCAGACTTTTCTCAGAGGCTTGTTTATAATTGTGTTAAGTTTGCAAAACCTTTCTCTTTTGCAAACTTAACACAGACTTTTTAGGGGTTTTTTTCAGTTCATGAATCTTTCAGATTTTTTAAATTCTGTTTCAAATAGGATAATAAATTAGCTGCTGCTTAAAATACCTTTTCACTTGCATCCACGTGAAATAATGGCCACACAATACTTGATAGAGGTATTAATCGAATGTTTTCATATGTGTCATTCCTAGTTCAGTTCCCACTTTCACAGGTTCTGTTTTTTGCCAGCAGATCCTGAGGAAAACTGTGAATCTCACTTGTTAGACTTAACTTAATGTATGAGGTTTAGTCAAACATTGCCAGTCAATCTCTTGTATTGAGTGTAGCCTCGACCCTCTGGGCAGTATCAGAGCTGCTCAAGTGCTTTGGCATCAGTGTGACAGGATTAACACATCAAAAGCAGTGTCAAGGCCTACAGCAGCGTCACACAGTCAGTACAGCACCTTTCATGTTCTGCTCAGGTTCTCTACAATTTCACGTAAGCCAACAGCAAGTCAGACGGAAAAAGATAATGGGGCCAACCTGCTGCTATCAGGCTTTCCCTCAGCTTCAGTGAAATATGTCAAATTCTGTGTGTTTGATGAAAGATTGGAGTTCAACAGGCTCAAGTCAGGAAACGATATCTGACTTTGTCACATGGCTGGGATGCAAAGGAGCATTTATGTCTGGCATTCAGTTTGAAATGATTGCTGCAAGCCTGCATAGTCTTCCTTTCCATGATGCAAACATTTGATAGTCAACAGAGAAGGAAAAATTAAACCCAAATTGTTTGGTACGAGTTCAAGTGCGAAGATGTCTTCCTGAGGTTTATAATCAGCTTGTTAAGGTGTGTTAGTGAGCAAAAGTGAAATGCTTCTCTACCTTTTTCACACGAGATGCATCCAGAGTAACAGTAAGCTTTATTCATCTCACTCAAATGCAAGTTTTCAACCTGCCATTTCTCATCCACTGTGTGTCAGAAATGTCTTAGTTTAATTTAGTGTTTGTATTTTCTCTCAAATGATTTTACAGCCACATACTGTTGTTAGTAACACTGTGGGATTTGGTTTTTTAATGACTAATCATGACTGTCAGTAATAGTAATGTTATAGGAGCTTTACCTTACAATATAAACCACCTTGAGGCAATTGTTGTTATGATTTGATGCTATAGAAATAAGAAATAGGAGCATTTGACATGTACTTTTTAGAAAAACAGCACATTGTCTTTTTCATATGTCATACATATATTAGGAGACATAATGCCTTATTGACTTCAATTTGTGTAATTACTTCAATCAGTTTGACTTTGTAGACATTTTCTCTTTAGCTGCTATTTTTTTATTACATTAACTCTGCAGAGTTTTTAGATACAAAAAGACTGTTTTGAAACATAATGAATAGCTTATAGCTGTTAATAAACGCCATATTAATGTGCAATAAAAATGTAATTCAGTAAATATTTCTGACCATCTATTCTTGTAGGTACTGCTGGACTCGTATTTTGTTTAATATTTGGGGCTGTGATGTGAGGAACTGAAGTGAAACTGATTTTTCTGTATTAATGTTACATTGTAAGCATATAAAAACATCAATAACATCCCTGAAACTGTATTTATGATATGTATCATCCTTGATTGGAAATCAGACTTCATGTACTTATACAGGAGGCTTTTTTCCTATCTCACAATGACCCCTGTCCTTGTGTAGGTGGTTGACATAAAAGAGAAACTAAAGGACTTCAAGAAATTTTGGTCCAACCTACCTGAGGCGATGTGTGTAGAAGACAGAGTGACCGCTGGAAATGCCAGCGAAGAGGAGTGCTGGAACGGACACACCAAGGGCAGGTAAGGGCAACAGAGCCTGAAGCTAATGCCAGCTAACACAAAAGGGTAGAAGTCCAAAGTCTGTTCAACCTGCTTCATATTAAGAAGTCTAAGCCTAGAATTAAGAATCAGATTATGTGCTTTCACCTGCTCTGCAAGAGCTTAGCATGCGTTTTGATTTGAACTAAAAGTAAGCTGTTGTCTTAAACATTATAAAAAAAACTTTTCTATGTGGTTTCAATTCATCTCGTGTAAAATATCATTTGCTTCCATGCGTTTTGAATTTGGTGGCATATTTGTGAAATTGTGTTTTTCTTCTTCTTCTTCTTTTGTTTTTAAATGTTCAACCAGCATCTAGATCCATCTGTTATTTTGGTTTCATTTTAAAAAGCTAACATTTGCATTAGGGCTCCAGATTCCCTGGCCGTTACTGATCTAACTGAGAAATCGATTTTTGCTTTTAATCGTTATATCAGCTATATGATTTTGAATATTTTAAACTTCTTTAATTGTTTTAATTGATATTCAATGTTATTTTCAGTGGTAGAAAAAAACAACATCAATTAAAGAAGTGAAATTTTGCCTCTTTCACCTCAGCAACATTTCAGACGTGTGTATTTTCCAGAGTGATCTGGACTTATGGAGAACAATTGCTGCTGTGTCAGATGATCTGTGGAATTCCATCACATGACGACCTGCCGCTTATTTATCAAGCAGGAGTGCATTCAGCTGACACGTTTTCCCGAGAGAAATATGTCAAAAGAATGTCAGAACATTACCCTACACGACTGGGTCAAATGTTCATTTTGCCAACATTGTTGTTACCTCAAAGAGCAATTCCCAAGTGCTGTACTGGACCCATGACTCAAAACATTTATGGAATTCGACCGTGTTTAGCCTGTCTCTGTTTTTGTTGAGTGAATGCTTCTGATGAGATTTCAGAGAAAGCAGTCTATAACAACTAAACAAAGTAAAGGTTTTCTTTGTTTAGCAACTAAACAGTATCAATGAAAACTGTTTTTTTTTTCTTTTCTTTTTCCATCAAGGTACTTTCCTGAGGTCCAAAAGGATGGCCTTACCAACCAGGTGAATAACCCTGAAGTGGGTGTTGACATCACACGCCCAGACACACTCATCCGTCAGCAGATCATGGCTCTGAGGGTGATGACTAACAAGCTGAAAAATGCCTACAATGGCAATGATATCTACTTTCAAGACTCAAGTAAGCCATTTGCCACTTCTGTCATACACACAAATAGAACAACTCACTACTAATAAGCTGTCTGCCTAACCCTAAGGCAAAGGTGATCAGCGTCAGTAAAACTGCAAGCAGAACTAAAGGTGCAAATAACAAAAATTGTATAATAATAATAATAATGATAATGATAATAATAATAATAATAATGATAATAAACAAAAACAACAACAAAAAAAACGTATCTTCTGCCAGGTTTATGAAATTTTGAGACGTCACACTGAGTGTGCAAAATCACGTTCTGTTTAACTGTACAAATGACACCATTGTCAAAGGAGCTTACAAAGAAAAGCATCTGGACTTCTTTAAGTTGCTTGAAGACGTTTCACCTCTCATCCCAGAAGCTTCTTCAGTTCTAAGGTCAAATGGTGGGGAGTCCCAGATTTAAACCTAGTGGGAGTATCCCCCCAAAGAGGGACAAAAGGACCCCCTGGTGATCCTCTAATCGCCTGAGCCAAGGTGTGAAAATGGGTGTGGGTCCCAATCAGCCAGAGTTTCGGGTGTGTTCATTGTGAAACCTGGCCCCACCTTATCATGCAAATTCCTGAGGTCAGATGACCCAGGATGTGAGGGGGTCCTTTTGTCCCTCTTTGGGGGGTTACTCCCACTAGGTTTAAATCTGGGACTCTCCACCATTTGACCTCAGAACTGAAGAAGCTTCTCGGATGAGAGGTGAAACATCTTCAAGTAACTTAAAGAAGTCCAGACGCTTTTCTTTGTAAGCTCCTTTGACTACGTTGACCTGGATGACTGAGAACCTTCACAGACAAATGACACAATTACACTAATAAACAAAAAGTAAAGAATCACAAGTAAATACTCACTGCTAAGTTCATTTTAGCCACTTGGGGGCAGTAGAAATAGGGAGACACATTTTTTAAACATCTTTGCAGATTTTTACTTAATGTCTACTTGATGAATAAAAGTTTAGCATTGAGTCTAATTTAAGAATTGTTTTAAGTCTCCCATAAGTTGATGAGAAATATATTTGAAGCTGAATGCTTGACTGTGTTAACCAGGCAGTGTCTGTTTATTATTTACTGTTTAGCATGCGTGTAGTGTGTATATATTAGCATATCTGAACAACACTGAGTTTGTGATACAATGTGCTGACCGTAAAATTAAGACAATTTAAGAGACTAAAGGAAAACAGAGAATGACACATTTCCCACCAGGTGGGTGATAATCATGTGATATTTAAACCCTTTAATTTATACATGAGAAAGTTCCACAGTGTCTGCTGGAGATTTTGAGCAATGTTACACTGCTATTGCAGTGCTGTGCTCATTCTGGCTTGTGTTACGGTATTGCAGGCGATGAAGGCAGTGGCTCAGGCAGTGGCAGCGGCTGCACAGAGGTCTGCCCCACATACATGGACGGTACGGCTGCGACTGAAATCCCCGTGGTGAGAGCCGACCGGAGCGGGCCTGTGGATAACTCTGCCCCGCTCTGTGCACCGTCTGTAGCACTGCCAACCATGCTGGCCCTTTCAGCCTTGGCACTTCAGCGACAGTGGAGATAATGCTAGAGGAACAGGCTAAACATGGACAGCAGGGGTTTGTTTTTTTTCCTTTTTCCCCCTTTTTTTTTGCAGTTTTTTGTATTCAGGCAGATTGGAGCAGACAGCATTCAGACTGCCAGCTTCAAGGCAAGAAGAGTCTGCTCTGAAAAAGAGAGCAGTCAAGCATCATGAGTTCCCACTTTCCCAAAGATTGTGCAGTGCCATCCTTAGACTTGATATGTTTTGGCATCACTTCACCATCTAACAGCGATGCCACCCCTACTAACTCTGCTTCTGAGATTTTAGTAAAGGTATTATTGTAGGTCTTAATGTGGAAAAATATAACACGCACTTTGATTGTTTTGATTTTTTTTTTATTGCAAAAAAAATAGTTTATTGTGTGTTGGAAAAAATGTTGAGAATGTGGTCATTTTATACACGTGTTATTTTTTTAAAGCAAAGGATCCTTTGATTTGATCTGAATGGAACATGTGGTTTTAACTGACACCTTATTCCATTGTCATGAACTTATGTGCCAACTATTCATTTCTGATGAGAAGCGTAATGCTGTCATGTTTATTTTTAGATCAAATGCAGCTTCTAAATTGTGTTTCACAATCATTTTAACTGTGTCATATGGAAAGATTGTAGTTAAACTATGTCATGGGTTGGTTATGCATCTGCACAGCTTTTAGCTATTCTCTTAAAAACCTTTCAGCAGCTGCATTGTGCTTAAAGTCACTGTTAGGGTTAAGATTGACATTTTATATACTAATTTGCCTTGCAGCAAATTCATTATGTGCAAAAATATTCTCATATCAAACTGGATCCTTAGGCTTCAAGAGTAGATAGCCTGGACAGATTTATTATGGAGCAGTTACTCACATTTAGAGAAGGTGCCGCTAATATATGGGTTATGCTGTCAAGGTAGATGCTGCCTCTGCAGCGTTGTGGTGTGCATGTCCTGGTATAAAATATATTTATACCATGTCAAATATTGTGATTGATAATATAATTAGTAAGTTAAGGGTTGCACAATGGGTCTCATGCAACCACTAAAATGCAAACTTGTCAGTAAAACTAATCAAATACAAAGAGGTGTTTAAGTGCTGCATACAAGTGTTCTTCTCACAGCACAGAGGAGGTCATGTGAAGTCACTGAAAAGCAGGATTATCTTCTTTAACTGTGTAAATGGACATTTACCATTTTGCACTCGAAGACGATTACTATCAGTTCTTGGGCTGCTGTAACCTCGATGTTAATTTACAGTAACTGGGGCTTTTAGCATTTTCAAAAAATACTCTAGAAATATTTACAGGATTTTGAGATGATTCATTAATACTGTAAATGTTGTTTTCCCTCTTATTTTTAAGGTTCAGTAACCAAAGCATATTCTGTGTGTAAATGAACACTGTAGGACCAAAACTAAAATACTTTGTGACAGTATTAACAAGTTGAAATTACAAATTTAAAAAAAGAAAGAAAATTATATATACATAGACAGATAGATATATAGATCTATATCTATATACATCTATATATAATAGTTGCAAAAGGTTATGGAAATATTAGGAGAAGAAGCAGCAACAGCACATAGTGGTTACTGGAAATGTAAAGAAAGGGTCTCTAAATTTATCTGGAAAGCTTGAATGGTTGCGTCTGCAGCACAGACAGGCTTGAAGCCGGCCACAGTCACCTGTGAAATGAGAATCTGTGGAGACTGGACAGAGCTGAATGCTTCAGTGAAGTTCCTCACTAGAGCGTACTTACGGAGAATGTGAGAGGCCTGGCCGTGCTGAGGGGGGCGGACAAAACCAGCCTGTATGTACGTCCACTGTTCTCTGAGAGCCCGACAGGTTCATAACCAACAGGCCTGCTAAGCTTACATTTCCAAGGAATTAGCCTGTATTAAGTCCTTTGCGGCATATCACTGAATATTTGTTGAGCTTTTTCTTTATTTCATACGAGTCACTTTTTTAACCCACATTTATTTCAAGAATATAGAGGAAATATGTCAAAGTTTCATTTAAAAGGACCCATTATTCTACATTTTGATCTCATAAGATGCCCTTTTTATTGTTTTGTATCACTGAACCTTTAATATTTTTGCAATAAAATATTGAAAATGGATGTATGGTCAGACAAATTATGACTCACAAAAATGCTCAGTTTGGGTTTTTTGTTATCTCTTTGTTTGTTTTTCAGAATTAATGCATTGCTGTTTGATTTCAAAACTAATGAGGAAAGGTTTCTATGGGGTTTTAAAATAATTTCAAACTGAGGTTTGAAGAACTAGTTGAGCAAATATGCCTTACTGTTTTTGGTGCAATTAAGATGATTGCATTTTTGTTTTATTGCTGTTCTTGAGAATAAATTCTTATTTAAAAAAAACCCAAAAACAATTTGTAATCATATATGTTTTATATATATTGATGATTGAGATGGTAAATCAGGTTAAAACTGGTTAAAGTAGAAATGCATTTAATTGAAGACTGATTTAAGAGTGCGAGGTACTTGGTAGAACAATCGTGTGATTCATTTGCTAACATGAAATTAGATGCAACAGCTAAAAAACAACATGCTATTCAAAGAGAAGATTATTATTCTGCTCTTCTTCACAGTCGTGATAGCAGACAGGGTGCTCCATTACTATGAGGTATGTTTGAGCACTCAAGCGAATTTCAGAACAACAGGTGAAATCTAGGCTTCTTCTGTGTACTTTCTATTTGTGAAATCTGCTTTTATCAGAGGTTCAAAGCCTCTGTTTCTCCGCTGACGCAGGTAGAGCACAAAGATAAGGAGAAGTACCAGGAGACCGATGAAGATTCCTCCCAGAGTGGAGCCCAGCACAAAAACAGCCGGTCCTCCATCTGCATCTGTATAGATGAAACAGGAGATGGATTGCTGAAACCTTTGCAGTTGCAGGTTCATTGAATGTGAATGAAATCTGTAAATAAGAAGATATTTATTCCAACATAACAAAAAGAGGGGTTTTTTTTATGTTGATGAGCCAGCGCCATGGATTTGAAAGTGGTCGGCAGTGAGTTGATATTTGTTTTGAAACATGCAATGTTGCCCTGTTTTATTAGTGTTCACTGAAAGGCCACACGTGTCAGTGGCGTATATATAATTGAGAAATTTTGCCAAAAAACTATCCATTAAAACCATAATCTGTCATTTTCAGACTTTGGTCTTGAACCGATCATGTTGGCAGTCTAATTTAGAAAATTCTGTTTATTTTTTTTCTTTAATAATTGTATGGGTTAGGTATGTCTACTCTTCATGCAAACCCAGGCCAACTCTTTGCTCCACGCACACTGTACACACTTGAGTGAAATCAATCTTTACTCTCACCAGTAAGAAATTACATCAATTTTCCAAAAATGTCCACCTATCCCACCGATCAAAGTTTTTCTTTCACTATTTGCTCACCATCCAGGGAAATGGCATAAGAATATCCCAGCTGCTCAGATGGAACATAGACTTCCTCATTAGTAATGGAAGGGAAGAAGGGAACCATGTTGTAGTCTCTGTTGTGTCCAATGGGGGCCATCTCATCTGGGAAAGTGGCGTTGGATGGAACAAACCTTCTCATCCATTCATCAAAAATAGCATCAGTGAAAGCATGGAGCACCTGCAAGGTACAAATGACAAATATCATTTTTATAAAAATGAAAACAAAGTGTGTCAGAGATTTTTTTTATCAGAGGAAACCATTGAATTAGGTTTTCACCAGAAAGATGGGGTCATTGGCTGCAGAGTGAGCCAACGAGCTGGTTCCATTGAGCATTGAGTGGACAAGATTGTGAAGGTTGTCAACGGTTTCGTCCAGTTCTCCATCAGGTTTGTCGTACCCTTCGAGAGCATTTCTGTGAGGTACAAACAACAGCATTAATTCATTTGTTCTGTGAAAGAGGTGGCATAAATGTAACATCATTAACAATGGTGAACACTCCACTTTTACCTAAAGCTAAAGGAGGAGTTGGTGAAATAGGGAGGGCTGTCAAAGTCCCGAATTCCAAGACAGCTTCTGACGTCAGTCATTGTAGGCAGAGTCCTGTTGCCTTGCCGGATCATCCCTCTCTGTATGAAACCTTCACTGGTTCCATTACAAAGGGTCACGAGACGATTGTAGTCGTCGAGACTGGAAATAAATTAGATACACGTAAAGAATTTAAATGTTTCACCAACATGTACCATGAACATTCGTTAATTGGTTACACATTTTTAATACAATTACTGACAATTGTTTCCCTCCAATCAGTATTTTCTTCTGACCTGTTACACACCACCCCCCATCTGGAGAACCTGGACTGGTTACTGATGAGGAAGGGGTTGTCTGGGTTTCTGCCTCCCAGCAGAGTGTCAGTACACACATCACACTCACTCTGCCCTGTGGCAAAGTTCCAATATGGGATTGCAAAATTCTCATTGCCAGTAAGTCTCTGCAGAAGAAAAGGAAACACTCGTGTTTCTATGAAAAAGTATTGCTAAATCAGCAACATGGCTCTATAGGGATGTTTTATAGGGCCAACTCTCTCTCGTTTATATTTTATATATATAATTTTTAGGTATACCATTTTTTTATTGTCTTTTTTTTAATGCAAGTTTAAAATGTCTTTGTGAAATATTGTAAGAATGATTTGTCTGTCAATTTTTCACCAAAATGTTAGTCATCAGTAAGCTTATTGAATATAACATGCAATAATCTGAGCTTTAAACAGATGTCCCTTTGACAGGTCATTTATGTTTCATCAGTGAATTTAAACAAGAATTGTGCACGCAATTTAAAAATCTGATGAGCCCAAATTTAAAAAAAAATGCAAATTGTTGTGCAAAGGATACACTCCTCTACTCTCCACCACAAAAAATATAATATTTTAAGAGATGTTTAAAAAAATACAAAAATAATACAAAATTCCAAATACCTGGAGTTCTCTTTCCAAACTCAGGAGGTGATACCTGTGCCAAGTAATGAATGCTGGCCCTTTGTGTGAGAAATCAATGGCTTTGAAGGGACGACCTGGACCTGGAGGAAAATGAATTGTTTCATTAGCTCCTCTTTAGTCTCACAACAGTTCTGAGCTTAATAAACACTATATCTAATGCCTAAAAATATGAATTTTATAACAAACATATGAGAACGTAAAACAAAAAGTTAAGTAAAAGCATTCCTCTTATCAGTTTATATGTTACAGAATTTTTGTAGTTACAGTAAAAAAGGTCTATACTTGGAATTTGTCAGGCTTCATAAAATTTCATTAAAAAAGGGGGGGAATCTGCTTTGTAGGTATAGTATTTGTCTTATTTGATATTTTTTTTATTGTTATATTCCTGAAAAAAAACCCACACATTTAATGGTTGTAGTGGTTTTGTGTAAATATGACCATGATGGTTTACCAAGCAGAGTGTCTCTAACAGAGTAGTAATGCTGCCAGACAAAGAAGTCATAAACGGAGATGTTGGCAATCTGTGGCTCGGTTCCATTTGGTCCGAGGAGTCCGAGCCAGTGCTGAGTGGCGATGACGTAGTCTGGGTGGATGCTGCTCTTGGCCAGTTCCAGAGCGTCCAGGAACTCTTGGAGCTCTTCAGGGGTCAAGGAGTGGATATTCTTCCGCACAACGGGAGCTTTCCTCTGGTCACAGTTTGGTCCGATCCAGCCAAACTTGCACTGGCCGCAATCATAACCTGCAAAGTTACCTGCAACATAAAGAGCAAATTAATTGTCAAATTGTGCACAAACATGTAGTCACAAAACACTGTACAATATTAGATTATTCTGTTATTATATGTTACCTTATATATGTAATCAAAGTAGTTGAATTAGAATACTGCTGTAGATCACATTATACCCTTTAATATAGAGTGTGTGAGCTGTATGTAGTTTAGTTCTCATTATACTTTTGAGTTAACAGAACATATTCACATATTAGTTCATTAGATAAATGTGCATCACTCTGTATCCTTGATCTGCTGGGAATGTGTTACACTGTTTTCTTGACATGCTTAATTGTTGAATCATGAAGAGAAGGTTGTAAGCAGGAGACTCTGTGTCTAAAGACAGGGGAGATAGATAGACCACATTCCACACCCCCACCTTACAGAAAGCAGAGAAACAACTGCCGAGGTCATAACTTAGGCGCTGTAACAGAGAAAAAATGTGATGTTTTGGCTTTTACGACTAGCTGGGGGCCACTAGAGACTATAAAAAGCTGAGCAACCCGTCACCATTTTGAGACATGTGCCTGACCCTCTGGTAGCATCTCTCCCGTCCGGACGTTGTAATGCTCTGACTGTTGAATTGTATGGAAATAAATAATTGTTGATTGAGCATTTATACACCGAGTATTGTCCCTCCTTCAGCCCAAAGATTCAAAGAATTGGGAGAATTCAACAACAACAAAATAATAAAACCTAAAAATGCAGTTTAAATGCAAAAGATAAAAACAGTTACTACTGCTAAGAATCTCAGAAGGCCTCATTAAATAAAAAGCAGACAACAGACAAGGTTTAACACAACCCTTTACCTAGTTAAATCTAAGTCTACTTTAACCATTTACGGATTTAACTTTTCTTATTTATCTAAATAAGCTGGTCAGCACCCACCAGTACATCTGCAAGTCTGATTGAAGAATTTGGTCGGCCACCTCTCTCTGTCATCAACATTCCTTAGTCTGTACGGTCCTCCCCAGGGTTTGGTGTCGACTCGAACAGCAGTGCAGCTTCCTCTTCCCGACAGTGAGCCACACACATTGGCAGGGTCTGAGCCCACAGCAGGGCAGCACTGCTTGGACAAAATCCCCTCCACTGTGCAGCACACTCGAGGAAACTGAGCCTCTGACAGGTCAGGGCCAAAGAGTAAACAAAGAAGACCAAGACCCAGAGCAATCATGATATATCACCTGTTTCTTTCAGTCAGCAGTGACAAATCAGTTTGTAGATCAAATCTCAGCTGTAATACGCTCAATTAGTTACCCCAGAAGAGTGTGGAATCTCACTCTGCTATGGTTCCTTGCTGTGTATCTTTGAATTAGATTCAGTGATAGGTTTAATATCTACAGAAACAACTCCTGCAGCTAAATCATGTTGTGTTCCAGTTGCCTCCATGCACATTAAGAAAGCCTCTGATTTCTGTTCTTGCTTTTGTAGAGGAGGATTAAGCCACTGGTCTTGTGATGATCACCTGACAGCAGAGCTGTGAGCCACACTAAGATCCGGATGAATTAACCAAGCAACTGCCTGAAGGAACTATTAAGGATATGTATAGAGACTTTATGCCAAAGGACTCCATTGTGATTTTTATTTGTTAGCTGTGGTTGAGTCATATTCAGCTATCCAAATAGAACAAAAATAGTTTTCAAATCAGTTCCCCAACTGCATGCCTAGTAAATCTAAATAAGAGACTAATCACTTTAATCCTGCCAGACGTTTTCTGAAAGTTTTGGAGCTTGTTAGTACAGGTTGGTTTTGAGCTTTTTGCCCTCCACATTTTCACCGCAGGTCTCAGCTGACATCTTCTGTTATTCATGTGATCTGCGGGAAGAACAGCAGTAGAGGTATTACGACGTTGTTTCAAAGAACTCTTTTATCTTTCACACACTATACATACAGTGTCACTGTCTGTGTGATTCCTAACAAATAAAGAGCAAAATGGCACGTGACAGTATGAAACTACTGGAAAAGGTTTGATATCCATCCATTCACTTCCACTTATCCTTTTGCAGGGTTGATAATTTGTGCATATTTGATATCAGTCACATAACCAGTGGCAGAAGAACTATGATATTTTAAATACACACAGCAGAAAACCCTACAATCAAAATGCATCGACATTAATTGTTGCCTAAACTTAATACCTGGTTGTGCCACCTTTAGTAGTAACAACTGCAATCAAGCATTTGTGATAACTGGCAAAGCATATTTCACATCGCTGTGGAGGACTTTTGTCCCTCTCTTTTTTTTTCTTTTTTTTTTTGCCTGTCCCGTTTGGCTCTTTTGCCATCAGAATTATTGTCTAAAGGAAAAGAAAGATGCCCAACGGATTTACTTTACCAAATTGACCATCCCAGCCTTGCCGTAATGGTCCATTTGATTCACCTTTTATTGTTTATTTTATTTTCACTTACTGAATACGGGACAGACTTGACTGGGGGAAAGAAAGAGGGAAAGAGAAACAGCTGAGAAGAGGGACGGGGGAGAAGGGCAAAAGACAAAAACCAACAGAACGGGCAGAAAAAAAAAAGAAAAAGAAAAAAAAATACATATATCAATCACCTGGATCACCTGCTGAGAAAGAAAAAAGAAAACAAGCAGAAGAGAACCCCCTCTTTTTCGCCGAATTTTTTTAAATTCAGGCACACCGGAGGCTTTTTGGGTATGAGCGGTCTGTTTAAGGCCATGCCAAAACATCACATTCTGATTCAAGTCCAGACTTTGACTAGGCCACTCCAAAGCATTCATTTTGGGGTTGTTGTTTTTTTAGCCATTCAGAGGTGGACTTGCTGGTGTCTTTTGGATCATTGTTCTGCTGGCCAACCCAAGCTTTGGGGCATGGTCAAGCATTCTCCTTCATTATATTCTGATATAGAGCAAACTTCAAGATCCAGTCAAGTCCTCCAAGTCCTGAAGCACTAAAGCAGCCCCAGACCATCACACCATCATCACCATATCTGTATTTAATCGGTGGCAAACTTTTTTTTGGCGAAGTTACATGATGTGTACTGTGTCAGAAGGGACGGTAATCTGATCAAGATATTCTCATAACAGTACAATAGCGGTCAAAGTTTCCTTTCAAGAGTTCCTTGAAAGTCCTATCTGAAGACAGAACAACTTGTTCTGATAATAGCTGAATAACTCCACTGTGTCCAAAAGACTTTTAAAGAGTGGTGTTAATGATGCTGTTTAGATTTCACTGGATTCCATGTGACAAATTGTATTATTAGCAATCAGTGCTGAATGAAATGGAACAGAATAGCCCTTTATTGTCATTGTGCAATGAAATTCCTGGAGTTTTAAGAATGGGTCGCACTGTCTTCTGGGATACAAATGAAAAACAAATAATAGTAAACTAATAAACTTAGTTTATTTTCAACACTTAACCCTTTACAGCCGATCGGAGCGGGCACGCTCTGTTTTGCGTAACTATTTTTAAATCCCGGTAGCTCTGCAACCAAGTAAGCTAGCGCAATAATTTTTTTTGCATATGAAACTGGAGGAGTTGTACTTACATCTTATGCCATCAGCTTGTCCTAGGTCACAGTTTCCTTCCACATATAGCTTTGCAAAAACTGCATAAAAATCACTTGCAGCAACAAAAACATGATATTCCAGAAACACGCTTCGCCGATCCATCAGCTGTTTGTAACACTTCCTACGTCCATCAGCGCGAACTATCACATGACCGCATGACCTGCCCGAAACCGGAAGTGACGTCATTTTGCGGAAATGTAGTTTTTTACGATCGGGGCCTTATGAGCTTGTGTTTTACTTGTTATGTGTTTTAAAAAGTTATGTTTGACTTTATGACTTTCTGTGTCGTTTCTGGGATGCTTAAGACTCATATTGCACTGCTGGAAATAGTTTATTTTGATGCATATGCTGTTATTTTGCAAATTTGCACTATAATATTTATTTTCGTTTTTCCTGCAGTATATAAAAATTGGTGTATTTCAAAAATAAAACTATGAAGACACTCAAAATAAATTTCCTGTGGTGGGAAACTAGTTTGTGTAACTTTTTTGTATTTACAGTTTTGAGGGATAAGCCTCTTAAATTTCTCTAACTAGAAATATATGTTAAAAAAGCAAAAACGATTTTCAATTTTTTTGTAGTTTATTGCACTTTTTTGCAATTTATGTAATTACTATGCACCTAATGCAGACATATTATTAAAGTTTGGGCTATAATGGTTGTATTGATGTATAGCAACTTGAAATGCTCCCAAAAATGGCTCCACAGCATGTAAAAATATAATATAAGCTCTGGCGAACTTGGTTCTATGGTAGGTCTTAAAGGGTTAAAGAAGATTGAATTAGTCACTAACCACGCACGCGGTTGTACTTGTGACTGAAAAGTATGAGTTCTTTCTCTTTGTGGGTTTGAGTTTTGATACAGTTTGTTTCTCACTGCCCTTAAGAAATAAATCTGTTTTACCCAGCCTGTTTTCAGAGGCAGAACAACTAGAAGTACTTTCTGAGTGAAACCACTAATCCTTACATTTAACAGACCCATACTATTACGGTACTTCCAGCAGTGGCCTTCCATATGGCTGATGAGAGCCTATGTACATGTACTAATTAATGTCATGAATAGGCAGTTTTCCCCTACTGGGGAAGACTTCCTTTACTCATATCATTAATAGTAAATGTAAATTAAATTGATAAAAACTATGTGCTATAACACAGGGCTTTTTAATGTTAGGCCCACGGTCTGTACCAGTGGTAGCCCATGGTTGTGTTACATGTAACAAGAATAACATGTGGAACTATGCTTTTATTTCATTAGCATTTTTCATCATAACATAATAGACTGTGCTCAAAACCCATTAACCAACACAAAATTTTAAATAGCCATAATTTGAACATGAAGAAAACCTGTTTTAAGTGCAGCTCAGTCATACAATTCCCCCCTTTTCATAATGGGATGGCATTCATAAAGAAAAGTCAGTAAGTATTCAAATCAAAGTATATTTAACTTAACAACTTTAGCTGTTGTTATGATTCAGTGCTAAAATGAACTGAAAACTGAATTGAAAATAGCTTAACAGAGGTAAAGTAAAAATAAACACAAGATTTCTAAAGCAAATGTAATCGCGGCTCCATGAGAAAAGTCATGTGTGACCACTGCTTTCTTTATGCAGCAGGCCATGTGAGGTTCACTGCACTCAAAAGGATTAAGAAGCAGAACTCCCTGGAATTTCTCTGTTTAAATTATTTCACATCAGTTTCAGTAAATAAGTGTACCTACTTGTGCAGATGCAGACTCACAGGCCGTTTGATTGTGGTTCATCACAGTCATGGCTTGCCATGTGTACTAAATGAGATCTGTTGCCACTGAATGGCGTGATAGCTCACGCAAACCAATAAAGAAGTGTAAATCGCATCACAGACAAGATACAATCAATCAAACACTAACAAGAAAAACATGTTTTAATGGTTAAGCAAACAAAATTAGAGACGTGGGGGAAAAACAGAAGTGAACACAAACAAATCAGTTTGAGTTAGAAAAGACTAAAATAAAACATCCTTAAAAAGTAAGTAAATTAAATGTATTTAATTAATTTGTTAAACATAGTGTGCAAATTAGGAAAACTTATGGGAGGAGTCTTTTGCAAGTAAATCCTAACATGGCATCATCCATATTATGGAGTATAAAGATAAATGTTATAAGGAGTGGAGCTCTAGAAGGACTTTACATCCCTCGGTGGTGGTAGTGGGGGTGTTGGTAAAGAATGCAGAGCGATAGCTGCAGATGGATTTGATGTGGTGCAGAACTTCTCATGAGTCATAGTTGAAGCATCCTGCTTCTGATAACAATTCAGGGAAAGAGGTGGAGACGTGGATTTGGTTTGCAGCAATCAGAGAGCAACAGAGAAAGAAACGGTTTTGAAGTTTGACACCAATGAAATGAATGGCTCGAAGAGGCTGTAGCAAAATGTGTTTGGTTTATCTGTAAGCATGAACAACCTGGGTCAGCTGATTGAGTTGGATGCACAGAAAGTCAAATAAAGGAAAAGAGAAGTTTGCTAAAGAGAGTCACAATAAAGACAATGTTTTAGAATAATTACTTCATTGGGCAACAAACAGCACGAATAAGGGAGACGCTGAGTGAGTAGGTCTGTGCAGGTCATATTTTGAATCTAAAAGAAGGTCATTCATCTACGGAGCCCCGCAAGGGACGTGGGAGAAAAAAAAATAAGATGAACTTTTGCGAGATCTCGCAAAACTTTTCCGAGACGTATCACGAGTACACGAGAACGCAAGTACGTACGATTTCTCCTCCATATTCATATCGGTCTTTTAAATGAGCCCACACTCTGTACAAATGCACACAAACATGAAAACTCAAAGAGAGCAGAAAAGAAACGATCATGTAACCCTTGCTGTGACTCAGACGTGAAACCTAACAAATATGAAATTTCTATAAATCAATTAAAATTATACTCACTGTTTTACAGATGAAAAACTGTCTGGGGTTCATTTTAAGTTCAGTTTAATTCAATTTTATTTATATAGTGGGAAATCATGACAACAGCTGCCTTGAGGAACTTTACATTATAAGGTAAAGACCCTACAATAATACAAAGAAAACAGAAAACTCCAACAGTCATGCGACCCCCTATGAGCAAGCCCTTTGGCGACAGTTGGAAGGAAAGCTCGCTTTTAAAAGGTAGAAACCTCCTCCAGGAGCAGGCTCATGATTATCAGATTTAACAGATTTCTTGAATAATCAAGATTGTAGGCCAGGATTTCAAATTGGATTAAATAGTATATATGGTTAATTATAAATTATTGCTACATTTTTGACAGATTATGCACTTCTGTCTACCCTTCTCTGAAATTAAAGTGCCAGGGAACACAGGAGGTCCATACACAGATGTTGTCATTATGCTTTTGTCATTTGCAATTTTTTAGTTGTCTGTACTACATAGTCAAAAAAAAAATAATAGAAATTGATTAGATTTCAGTTTATTTGTCCGGTAGTTCAACAACACATATCATCCTTTCAGAAGTGGCGAGTTTTGCCAAAATAGCATTCAAATGAAATTGCTGTTCATCAACAGGACAGGTGGGTGCAAAGAATTTATTATTCAGCTGATAAAATAAGCTTCAGATAAATTCAGTGACCAAAAAAGAATGTTTATGTCTATTTGAAATTCTAAGAGTTCAAAAGGTCTTTATTTAGTTCTTTATTTTTTCAGTTTTGTTTAACCAACATTAAAAAAGGAAAGCTCGTCTGGAATCAGAATAAATATTTAAAAAACAATAGCAAAAATGACATGAAATAATTATATTTTTAGACTGAGAAACTTGAGTTTAGAAAAATGCAAGGTGCCCCCCCTCAGATTATGATGCCCCTTAGTACCATTTCGTGTACCCTGCCAGTGTGACAGTTGGCGTTATAGTATATATGAAGCAACAAGGCATAATAGAATATCTCTTCGATTTTAAACTATTCTAGCCAACATCAACAACTAAATATTCCCGTCATTAACAAATACAGATGGTGTAAATGAACTCACCATTTAAAAATTATTACAAAATACTCAACATAAACCACCATTATCTGAGTAAACACTACATTAAAACTCCTAACACATTAAATTAAGACTTGTGTCTTATGTTTTGATCCATGTATCAAGCCAAATAGACAGTTAAAGTAATTCGAAGTAATACACATAGACATAGAACTTGATAACATTTGACAGAACATTACAGTGTTTTTGTGCTAAAGAACACTCAGAATATCATTAACAGGCAGAGGCTCCCCTTTATACTTTAGTTCACTGACCCTCCTGGAACACAACAATAAATATTTCTATATAAGATATTCTCATAAATGACTGTGTACTAGAAAGCTTACAGTTTAAAGTCTGTTTAATATCCAGATATCCAGATAATATCGCAAAACTTTTGTGAGATCTCGGAAGAATTTTTTTTTCTCCCATGTCCCTTGCGGGGCTCCGTATTCATCAGCTTGTGCAGTTAGTTTTAAAAGCATGACCCTGCTTAATTTCTGGTAACAAGATCAGCTACAAATATTTGTACTTGGTAGATTGTTTTTAGGTTCTTTGTCTTTTTAAAAAATGGAAAAGCAGAGTGACCTAAACCAAATCCCCCTTTCTGTCAAAGCTGGTGAGCATCCACTTAACTTGGTCTCGGTGGAGGCTTTAAAAGCCTGAAGTCACAGTATATTTTTTTCCTTTAATTTCAACATTTCAGAGTCAATATATAGTTATATAAATGATTGTATATACAATTTTATAAACTATAAAATTGTATAATATGTAATTTGAGTTATTCATTTATGCATACTGATATGTTATAGAAAATAGCTTTAGGCCTAAGTTAAAAGCAGATAATGGTGGCTTATTAACATTACAATGTCTGCCAACTGAATTTTATGAATTACATTCATCCATCAATCCTTTTTTAAACCATTTAATCAGGGTGGCAGTGAGGCTGGAGCCTATTCTGTCTGTCATTGGGTGACAGGCAGTGTACTCCCACAATAGGTTAAATAAAACACAGAGATAAAGACAGTTATTCATAGTCTATTCCCAAATTTACAGTTACCTGTTAACCTGAAAAGACACGAGTGAATTTTCTAGTACTAAGACATTTTATTTCATTTTTTTTATTCTGATTTAAACTTAAGACAAACAAAGATCTGTATGGTGCAGAGTTTATAGAAAACATTATTGATTTAAACCAGCCATCAAACTGACCCTTATTTAAAATGAACTCTGATACCCAATTATCAACAAAGTGTTGAGTTCTTATAGTAAACTTATTAAGATTAAGATTAAGATACCTTTATTAGTCCCACGAGTGGGAAATTTCATGTTAAGGCTGCCGTCCATTGCCTGGCCAGCGCCATCTTACCCTCTGACCATACATACATTACACAAAACATCACATGGGGAAGACGGGTCAGAGAGGTATAACAATGGAAAATGCACAACATGAGGAAAGACAAGGAGAAAATAATAACTCCCCCCAGACTGAGCTCCAACAGGGAGATCAGTTTGAGAACAGAAAAAAAACACCTCTGCACATAGCACATGAAAAAACTCTTAATACACCATAGAAACACATGACAAGCAACAGGGATGGGTACAGGGTAAGAGACAGCCAGTGTAGACAGTGCATCCAGGCCTGCAGCATATGCGCTGGTCTCCTTGATCCGCCGTCTGCATCAGAAGGAAATAAGCGTCGAAGGCGTTTGGAGGGGGAGTGGGATGAGTGTATATCTGCATGTGTATATATATATGTCTGTGTGTGTGTGTGTGTGTGTGTGTGTGTGTGTGTGTGTGTGTGTCCAGAGTTCAGCTGAGACAGTGTCCTTCGCCCTGCCAGGCTAAGTAAACAGTCTTCCAGCCAACCCAGGTGGCTCCAACTCCAGCCTTGAGACCAGAGTTGGCGCCAAAGTGGTAGCCGCATGAAGTGATGGTGGTTTTTACTTTAGTGCGAACAACTCATAGGAATTTCAAAGCTGTTCTAATAGTCCGACACTGGTCTCTCAATCTCCCGTTGGAGAGCCGTGAGCTTCTCCATGATGTTATCAACCTTTCGCTCCGTGATGTTGTCGTTATTGTGCTCAAAGAGCAGATTCTGAGAACTCACGACCGCAGTGAGCTTCTCCAAGATGTCATCCAATTTGCACTCAGTGGTGTTATTCTGAGTGTTCACGACAGACGCAAGCTTCTCCAAGATCTTAGCTGTGATGCACTCAATGAGCACATTTTGAGAACTCACGACTCGTCCCATCGTTTCAATCCCAGCGGGCAGCCTTGTGGGGGGTTGAAGAGCCAATATCGCTTTCTTAATTCTTCGATATAACAGGGCCAAGCCAGCTCCGATCAGCAAGAACCCTGTTATCATGGTTCCGAATAGGAACCGTCCCGCCAGGCTCAAAACCCTCCAGTTATGCCACCCGTTCATCGTGTATCCGGCAGGCTCACCCGAGCCCAGACTTCTCATTGAGAGAAGGGTGTCAGTAGCATTCAGGGACCAGTTGATCAAATCCATAATTCTTCTTTTAGGTTTTAGAGAACAGACTGTGAGAGAGTGTTCCAGGGAAAAGTAATAAAAACACGAGACTAGACAAGGACACAAGAGGCTAAGCAGGGAAGATATGGGAGAGGAGAAAAGTGCGACCACCTTCATCAAGAGCCAAAGAGTAATACACAGCAAAAACAGGATGAATATATTGCACTCTAACACTAATTTTGAGAATGAATGGACATTTTATTTCAAATGAGAGTGGAGCTTAATAATTGATATTTACAAAAGAAAACTCAACCTTTGATCAGTGTTTTCAGATACTTCAACAGCAGGTAGCAGCTCTCCACCAAGATATATTCATCCTGTGAGAAGAAGATTTTAAGGAGAACGTGACAAGAAAGAAACAGTGATTTGCATCTAATGACCCTCAATTGTCTTTTCCTACGCAGGTTTCAACTCTTCTCTCAGGCTCAACGTCTGCTTAATACTCCATGATGCATCTTCAAAACACACCAGGACAAATGTATCCATTCTGGCAAGTACCAAGATAATTACACATGGAGCTGAAACTAACTAATTGTTAGCATGTGGATGCAGAAATCCAGCACCATTTTCTTATCACCGTGCCACTTTGGACGTGCATCATAGGAATATGTGCAGACCACACAATAGAAGGCCTATTAGATGTTAAACTGAGGCCTCTTCAGTTAGATTTAGATCTACAGTCTTTTTGGATTTCTCCTCCATATTCATATCGGTCTTTTAAATGAGCCCACACTCTGTACAAATGCACACAAACATGAAAACTCAAAGAGAGCAGAAAAGAAACAATCATGTAACCCTTGCTGTGGCTCAGACATGAAACCTAACAAATATGAAATTTCTATAAATCAATTAAAATTATACTCACTGTTTTACAGATGAAAAACTGTCTGGGGTTCGCTTTAAGTTAATACAGGTCATTGTACCATCTATATCATCGTCATATCTTCTTTCAGCCAGCCAATCAAATCACATTCTTCATTTTTTCAAATTCTGAAATAAAGCTTTAAGTGTATGATAATAATATCTAATTCAAGTTTGTTGGGAGTTCTGGAGCCTGTCGCAGCTGCCATAGGGTGAGGGGTAGCGTACACCACGGACTGGTTGCCAGCCGTTACACAGCAAACATGGAAAGACTAACAATCATTTGCACTCACATTCACACTCATGAGCAATTTACAATCATCATTTGACCCAACTCTACAACCATATGGACTGTGGGAGGAAACCCGAGTATCTGGAGTACAAGTAATCCACAAACAACCCAGTCTGCTTCAGCTAAAAAGTGGATTTGAATGCAGCAACCTTTTGCTGTGGGGCAACAGTGATAACCACCATGCCACCATGCTCCCACAATACAGAATATTATCGCACATCATATTAATGTGTTCTACCCCCAAACTTCTTCAAAGTACCTTTATCTAGAGGCAGAGATCTGCTGCTGTATATTGAGTGAAACCAACATATAAAATAAATCTGACCCACACTCCTAATGCACTATAGCTGTGGCCTTTCATGTGACAGCTGGCAGTTAAAGTCCATGTAATAATTAAGGTTAAGAAGAGTCTGTTCTCCCCTCTTAATTGAGAGAGGGGTCGCTGCTCGTGTGGCTGACCGGCCAGCTACCTAGCCTGACCTGTCTCCCCAATGTGATGTTGTGTATTGTATGTATGGTTGGCAAGGTCAGTCTCTCAATTGCCCCTTGGGGATGAATAAAGTCTTCTGAATCTGAATCTGAATTCACATGATGGGAAAAGCTTCATATGAAAGCTAACAATGAGGCACATTATTATTATAAAATGAACAGTGGAATGAAGATCACAAAGTAATAGAAAAAATACTTAAAGAAATACTTAGTAATACCCAGCTGTCATAGGAACAAGACGTGGGGTACACACTGACCATGTCGCAAGTCAAACACGAAGCTAACACAGACAGACAGTCAGTCATACTAACATACAGAAAATGTAGGATAACCAGTCAACCTAATATACATGTCTTTGAATAGTGTGAAAAAGCTGGAGTGCCCAGAGAGCGCTCATACAAGCTTATAGACAAGATGCAGACTCTGCATAGAAAGCAGCAGCCAGCAAATTCAAAAATAGGCTATGCAGCCAAGATAAAATTATACGAAGATATAAATTACATAAGTAAATTATTTTTGAAAAACAAAATATGATTTATTTGTTTCATTTTTAGCACATTTATTATATTTATATATACTAGCAAACCCCCCTGCACAGAGATGCCAACGTGATAGGGAACATAGATACTTACATGTGCTATGATAATCATAGTAAAATTTCATTTCAGTCACATATTTAAAATAACACAATGAGAAAAATTCCAGTAATACTGATCTGAACTAACCATCAGACTAACCCTGATTTAAAATGAACTCTGATACCCAAGTATGTATAAAGTGATGAGTTCTTATAGTAAACTTAATATTATATTCCTGTTTTTTGATCAAGTTATTACTTTGAAATCATTTACCTTCTTAAAAATGTGTACATCAACAGGAATACATTATTCCTGCTGAAACACAGGATGGTGCCAGAGAGCCATGGAAAAACAAGGCAGTGCATATAATCACATTCAGCTCAAAATCTTTTAAAGATTTTTTTTTAAAATTATTTTATATCAAATTACAGTAGAGCTTAATAATTTACAAAATAAAACTCAACCTATGATCAGTGTTTTCAGATACTTCAACAGCAGGTAGCAGCTCTCCACCAAGATATATTCATCCTGTGAGAAGAAGATTTGAGGAGAACGTGACAAGAAAGAAACAGTGATTTGCATCTAATGACCCTCAATTGTCTTTTCCTACGCAGGTTTCAACTCTTCTCTCAGGCTCAACGTCTGCTTAATACTCCATGATGCATCTTCAAAACACACCAGGACGAATGTATCCATTCTGGCAAGTACCAAGATAATTACACATGGAGCTGAATTGTTAGCATGTGGATGCAGAAATCCAGCACCATTTTCTTATCACCGTGCCACTTTGGACGTGCGTCACAGGAATATGTGCTGACTACACAATAGAAAGCCTATTAGATGTTAAACTGAGGCCTCTTCAGTTAGATTTACAGAGAGGATGGCTCAGGATCATAGAAACTGGTGAAAAACAACTCAAACTTCAAAAGTTTTTTATTGTTTTATGCTTTACGTAACGTGAGGCGTCTCTCTACAACCCTTTCTACAGTCTTTTTGGATTTCTCCTCCATATTCATATCGGTCTTTTAAATGAGCCCACACTCTGTACAAATGCACACAAACATGAAAACTCAAAGAGAGCAGAAAAGAAACAATCATGTAACCCTTGCTGTGGTTCAGACATCTCTTTCACAAATGCAAATTTAATTCTTATGAAAACAAAAATGGAACTAAATTAAAATTATGGTCACTTAAGAAATGAAATGCTCTCTGAGGTTCATTTCAAGTTAAATCTTTACTCTCTTTTTTTCTTATATTGAGATAAAACTCCTATCTTTTATGATAACATTTTAGTACTGTTATGTTTAGTTTAGTTCTTAAGAATTTGGCAAAAATGCACCCTCTGACTGAATCACATATGTTTGCTTTAAATAAAATCTTGTTTTTACATTTCTATGAGCTTCATCTTCACATTCTTAAAGAATATCATCAACACATAATATTTCTTTTCTACTATCTCAAGTACAATTTTTTTGTTTTTTGTCCACGATTGATCACAAATGCCTAAAAATTGCAAAGATGCAGTGCAAATATCAGCCCTTGTGGTATCTGGCATTTGGTGGTATTTCATCTTTATGTTCATACGGACAGTGCATATAAGAATGAGGAAAAAAAAGATGAGGTGGATGCAGTGTCTGTAGACAATAGCATGGGGGCAGTGTTGCTGTATGTGGTGGCCTTGGATCACTGGAACGACTGGTCCTAACAGTTTGCATTTCTTCGGGATGCTCCACCAAATATGCCATGAAATAGTCTAGGATTGGACATCTTTGTACTTTAACTGTCACCATTTCAAATCTCAACCATGCCAAGCAGTGACTGACAGTATATACAGTGGATTGGGAGGTATGCAGTCATGTGAAATGAGTAGCCTGTATAGAGTTTTAATCCTCTTTAAGACTGCTATCCATCTCCAAATTAATATCTAGGGGCCACATACCCCTCTGCACTAGTTTGTACTTGTATAACCCACTTCTCTAGAAAACTGATCAAATGATTCACTGGAAAATAAGATTAATAGTTAGGCTGCAAAGCATGCTTCAGGTCCATTATTTGGGAGATTCCAGTGATATACTCATTACATTATAAAGCCAATTCAAGGGCAAGCAGCATGAAGAGCTGTATCGTAGATTAATTGCCTTTAAAGGTCAACATGCGTTCAAATTGATGAAGATACTATCCAATTTTCATCAGTAGCAAGTGCATAGTATATGGGAAATATATAATGCTCATTACATGCATTTAAATGGGTCTGTCCTAATTACTAATCAGCCTCTTGTACCATTAGAGATGGAAATTAGAAATACAAAACAGACCCCTGGGCATCATTCACTCAGAATATATTAGAGTTTTCTTTTATCCAGGAGTTGGCATTGTGCAGAAGAAAGCCTACAACTCTCCAAACTTTGCTCAATGTGGTGTCAAAGACACGACTCTCACGTTTTATTACTTAAGCTAAAATCTGGTGGTGTGTAACACTGAGGAGCAATTGTTTGTGAACATAAGAGAGTAGTGTGATATATTTTTGTTCAAATAGCTTCTAAAAAAACAAAACTATACTGTTTATTTTGCTATGCCCCAATCAGAATATTGGCTAGACCCTTCAGTGATTCTTTCTTCAGTGATTCCCGCCCACCTCTCTGGCAGCTTACCGATTTACATTTGAGCATAATGCAAGCATTAGAGGAGGCACAAGGCAGCCCTGATAAGTTACAAAGTGCTCCAGGGGTAAACCTCGTAAGAGAGGGTTTGGAGTTATTTACAGCGTTCAAATCCTTCAAAAATTCATGTCTGGAGGATGAGATTGGTTTTGCAGTTGATGCTTTGCACACAAAGCAAACACAATGCACACGGAGGGTGTTTAGCTGTAAATGACCAGATGACATTAATTCTAATTGACTGATCTCATCCCATGCTTAGGACCACTATGTATGATACTGCACAGGACACAAGGGTCCTGTCAAGGCACAATGTTACACACAAAGCAGCAAAACAGAAACACTAAGATTGGCTTAAGAACTGAGGAACACAGAAGACTGAAAATGATTTTTAAATGCAATTTAATTTTCAATGAAGCAATACTTCCTACTTGTGTGGCGTTTTCTATTCAAAGATATGTTTTTGATTGTGCAATTCTCATAATAAGAGTACTAAAAAATTGCAAAGCCATTACAAAGGAGGTTAAAGGCAATGGAATTCCTTTTTTATCAGAAATGCTTTCTGTACAGTTGTTCCATTTGAAATGCATTTAATTGCAAATAGAAAGACGAGAGAGAAAGCCAACAATGCAAGAGGCTGAAGCATTTTTCTCATCTTCTTTGAGTGAGCGTATTCAAATCTAAGCGGGCAGACAATGAGGGAAAGGAATCGTGCTCTGAATAGCCTCTCTCTCTCTCCTTTTCATTCCCAGGCCAATCCACAGCCTTCGTCTTCTCTGCTGTCAGTGGTAGGCTTTCTACTCACAGCTCAAACTTCCTAGCCCTAGTGGTAGAACAACACATCCACTTGATAGCACAACAGTGGCACACATGTTGGTGCTATTCATTGTGTCATTATGTGAGACCTGTGTGGGAGTCTGCAACTGTGCGGAAATATCATCTATGACAATCTACATGACATACTGGGAGTTGATGTTGTGCTTTAACCAAGCTGTTCAGCCACTTGTTTGACAAGGATGCAGCTCCTCACATCATCCGGCTCTGCCAGGCCCGAGCTCTAAAGCCATGGCCAAGTCCTGACCCTGGAACCTCGCTCTCCCCACTCATTTCACCGAGGGGAGGAGTATCTGGGGATCATGGGGCACAAAGTGCTTGAAGCCTGCGCCTTTGTTGGGGCAAGCCGGTAGAGAACACCCCCAGCAGATATGCTGACAGTCTCATGGGAGCAAGAGAAGAAGTTAAAGCAAAAAAGTGCACCCTTCAAACTTTCCAGTGCAGTTCTAGGAATTCTATTTTTTCTCAACAAAGATTTATACATATTTATACATGCCCAAATACTGATAGGAAGGTGGTAGAAAAAAAAATCTTGGAATTGCAGAGGTAAACTATATGTAAATGCCATAAAGTAATAGACTTGTAGTGCAAATCACACCATTTTATCTTTAATTTTGCTTTCGTACCCTCCCCACTCACCCCCCCATCCTCTTTCCTCTGGCTTAAAGGTGCATCAGAGATATGCATTTAAGCATATTCAGAACACGGGGCGTGAAATTAAATGTGTGGCAGAGTGAGAAAAATATACAGACGCTGGAGATGCCTTAAAAATAGTCATTTATGCAGATGGAGAGGAGTGAAATCATTTGCAATGGGATGACCCTCTCTCCAAGCATTTCTCCCCTCACTGTTCTTCCCTAATCTTGCTCTGTATCTTCATTTTTCATTGAACTCGCCAGTTTGCTGCTAAGCAGCCTTGTAGATAAGGCAAAGTGCTAAAAGGAGACGACAGAAGGAGCTCAGTGGGCCCGTTTCTATTGCACTTTCACCCAAGGCAATGGGCAGAATTTAACGGATTCCTTCCAACATATGTTTTTGCCAGATAAGTAAACAGTGTGTGTCGGAAATGAAAAAAAAAGCATTTGCAATTTAATGACATTACAGCTCCCAGCTTAGCCCGCCGTGCTGCGAGGCGAGGAGCAGAGAAAGGGGAGAGCGGAAGAATGGAACCGGGTGTCATCAATGTTTTTTTTTCTTTTCCCTTGCAAGCAGCAGCACTGAATTCTTCTTATTCTTTTCAAGCCCCTTCCCTTCTCCATCCCTTCCTGCTATTTTGTTCTTTTGCCCATAGTTTCCTCGCCTTTGTCAGGCTGAAATTATCTATTATTTTATTCAGAAAACTTGCCTTTCCCTACCATTCCACCCTCTTCAGCATCTGATTCTGTCAGAATTTGGGCTAAAACACATCTGCCCTGGCCACGGGTGCTCTCTCTCTTTCACTTACTCCCTCTTTATTTCTCTCAACCCCCTCCCTTGCCCTCCTTTGTTTGGCTTCATCAAAGTGTAATAGATGCTTGGCACAATAAAGAAGAGCAAACCTCCATGTTTCCATAATGTTTAGACTCGGTGTGAGGACCACTGATGACTTAGAAAGAGAATCACCTCAGAGTCTATATTTCAGTGGCTGTAAATGATCCATCCGTCCTATGTAAAACTCAGTGATTTCCCTCTTTTCTCCCTACTGGCTGTCAGACAGCCGCCTTATTATAGAAGGCTAATTGTGCAGGAAAGCAGATTATGAGAGTGGTAGGATGTACTCCTTGACCATGTGCTAATGTGATGACAAGTTTGGGGACCCTCTAAGCAAAAGGCGTCGCACGCCAGGGCACTTTTGGCACTGGCTATAATCTGCCTTTGGTATTAACTCAGCAAACCGGCTTGTTTGAGTATGGATCAATCGCTCGCTCATTATTTTTACAAGAAAGCTTTATATTCAAGGCGCTTTCCTGGTGTTGATCTCTCATTAACCATGCTATGTAAATGCACTGGCAATCCCTGTATAAGGGAAACGTCACCCCAGGGCCCAGGCTTGCAGAAGCATGTTAAGGAAAAGAAGGGCCAGGAAATTTGGGTCAGTTGCCTTCGCCAAAACTTGAATTTCAGGTTTTCCTCAAAGCCCCCTGCTCAGCTTTTCTCTTTTAATGTGTTTTTGTTTGGTGATGTTATGTTTTAAATGTCAGCCCTGGAGCTGTCCAGCAATTTAGTACACGTAGAAAGCCTTGTCTTAGTGTTGCTTCCAAGTCTTCGTGTTACCTCTGTAATCGCTGCTGGCTGCAACATTACACACACTCCATTCACCCATGGTCTTTTATCACCTCTCGGTGTATTGACTGTATAGGTAAAAGGTTAGATAGGGTCAGAAGGAACTGATAATATTACAGGCTAAACAGCAATGCCTGCCTCATTTTGTTATTTTGCATTAGTAGCTACTTGCTACAAGCTCACATATTTATCTGAGCAGAAAGGACCTGACATATGACACTGGGTCTTGAATCTGCATGAAATGAATTAGCTGTCAGGAAGCATTGTGCATCAAATTAAGGGGGAAATATTTCAACTTGTTTACTCATTTCTTACATGCGCACACAAACATCCAACAATTCATATTGCTCAGACATCTGTTTGCCTGACAAGAGATCCTGAGGCACGTGGTACGAGGAGTGTAGGATTCTGCCATATTTGGCTTCACTGTGCACTGGCATGGTGAATGACGCAACAGGAAAATGAACCTGACAGCACCAGGCATCGGCTCGGCATTTCTTTTGCGCCCTACATACATAAATCTCTTATTATTGCTCTGTGTTCGCTATGTATATTTTTACACCTGTCTGCATCAATATCAAAGTAGAGGTTTGGTTTTAGACATTCAAGTTCATTCGGTCTCCTGTGACAGTTTATATGTGGAAGGGAATAATTCCAAGGTTTCTTTCTATGTTGAAAAGGACTGTCAAAGGGCACTGTTCCACTTGACCCATTTTATTTTTCATACAAATAACTTTAGTGTGCTCGAATTAGCATGCTGGAAGTTGCAGAGTTGCATGGATGTTGTGGGACTGGCTGTGTATTTACTCCACGATTTTAATGGCTATTAGCGGCTATTTACTTTGAATAAAACTATACATCTTACATATTAAAAAAAACTGAGAAACCTTTAGAGAGGAGCACCTCTCAGTGGCTCAAAGGAGAGAGAGAGATGTCCCTCTATATGCAGGTACTTCAGCAGCTCCTACCCTTGTATCATCTTTGTTAGCAGCACAGCGAAAGTGAAGGCCAGACTTTTGATTGCTTTCCCCATTCACATCCTTTTATAGATCCCTTTTCTTCCCACACACAAGCAAACAAAGCCGGTATAAATACTATGTTCAAAAGCCATTACCTTCAATGTAACCCCTTTGCTGTAACAAAGAACATGGAAAATTTCCACAACACAATTTGACTAGGCACAGCGTGATGGTGTGGCTAAAGAGTATGGGATGTCTGAAGGACCCCTGCATGTGATGTCTGGTAGGACCATACATAATAGATTTGTTCTGAGGACCTTCACATTACTTCACAATTAAGGTATGAAGTCATGCTCCTTCATCAGCATAACTAATAGCACATTTCATGAACCGGCCATGTTTTCGAGATTAAAGACGCGTTTTGCATGTGTTGGATTTTCTGCCGAATATGATAAGGTGCCCAAACAAATTATTGCTTTACTGTCATCAAGGTGCGTACACTAGCGTTCTTTATATCGTCATTACTAAGGCATCCATAAAGTTGTTCCAGCGCATTACACCATGGCTCGCTGTGAAACTGAGTGCGGAAAAAACAATCTGACAGCCACAGTCATGAGATCAGTGTCAAGTCTATGAAATAAAGCGCTGCACCTGACACTATAAAATTCAATAAAAAAATAAACAGCTATGAGAGTAATGGAGTTTAGGACAATGTCTTTCAGAGAGAAAAGTAAGGGGAAAGTAGCACAAGCCAAAAGACAAAATCCCAGTTCTCATCCAGCGCATGCATTCTTCAGGTTCCCGACATTTCAGTACACAAAGATTAGTTCATGGAGCGACATATCATTTGGCAATGATCTATTTTGCCACTGTTAATTACAACAAGTCTGCACAATTTGACTGCTAAACCATGATATCACAATGCAGGGTATGAATCCCAAATCAAGCTTTGCACACCATAATCCTGTTAAAATGTAATAAATAATCCCTGTGCATTAATGTTGGCAATATTTCATTTTAATAAGTTCTTGTAAAATCGAGGGGGGGGGGGGGGGGGGGTGATGGCATTACAGCTCACTCACTTCAAGTGTGGTTGTGAGTGTGCAGGAGGAAATCATTCCTTCTCATTAAAGGTGCAATCTTCGAGCCCCCCAGATCTTTGTTGTAATAACTGGGAAAAATAATCTCTTTTATTGATAGGCACATGTAGAAGAGAGTATGCCAACTGACAGGTACTTATCTTTTGCCTGTGTCCTGTGTTATAGAAAGATATAATTCTTTGTGACTGCTCCTCGGGGCATCAGCTCTTCAACTTCATTATTTCTACTTAAGATAGATATATTTTTCCTTGAAAACCTGAGAATTAATACGAGACCCAGCAATCTCAGCCAGCGGTCATTTGGAAATGGAACAAAAAATGTCATGTCAGTTTAAAGAACATTTGTTAAGGCTGCTCGCTGACATTATTCTAATTTATTGATGGATTCATAGAATAATCCTATGCCTCATGTTTTGGGCTATTAACTTAATGATTTCAGTGACTACCTTGAAGCTATACGATCTTTATATAAAGTTAAATCTTCTCGAAATTGCGACTTTATCGACGAAAACATATGCAATTCTTTTTTTCTCTCTCTCAATGTTATACCTGTGTACAGTATTCTCAGATTTTATGTTTGCATACCACCCTATGTAACGCCTGAACATGATTTCTGAAATAATGTTCCTCCTCATGCTCAGCATGGTTAAAAAGTCATTAGTGCAATGAGTTCCTTTAGTCAGCAGTGGGAGCTTTAGAGTCAGACAAAATGCTAAGAGGAGGGTCTGTTTCGCTTTGAATGTTTCTCTCTGTTTTGGAATTACCCCGGATAAACTGAACACTCTTGTTTGCCTTTACAAGCTCGTGCACAACACAGTTCTCTGTCTACAGACTATTTGAAAATGAAGGTTTCACCTAATAATTATTAAGGGATTTGGGTAGCTGGGTGGGAGTAGAGGGGATGAGGGAAATATCTATTCATTGTGCATTTATTTTATTCTTATATTTACAGTCTGAAAAGAAACGGTATTCTTTGTGTTTAGCTGATGTTGTTTTGGGTTTTTTTATGCTGTATCCTTTATATTTTATTTTATATTTCAAAAAAATGACAAAATCTAATTTTCCCTTATATATGTTTCCTTTCCTTTTACCACAAACTGCATATTTCATGAAGGCAGCAGAATAAGAATTGGTGTTAAAGCATATGTTTTGCACAAAAAAATGTAAAATAATTCACATGTTGTTTGGGCCATGAAGAAATAAATGTCAATGCAACATTTTTACCTTTGTGTGATATAATACATCTAAAATATTTCTTTAATTTTGTACAGTTTTGAGAATTTATTGTTAAAGGTGTGCTCCTCTATAGTCATCTACTTACTAATCTAATTCATATATTATATTCTCATGCTTGCCTCAGTGGCAGACTCCTTATACAATCAAGATTAAAATATAACACGGACTATTTTTACGTTTACACCCATTTAAGGTTTGAGAAGAGTAGTGGTGCAAAAGGAGAGCCGATACGGAACATATGGAAACCCTTTACAATAAACAATACTATTTGAGTTATTTGAGGACCCTGAATACAACTAACTTTTTATTTCCTGAAATAAATTCTTCAAATATAAAATTTGTGCATTAAGCAAATGAATTTGTTTGAGCTGTTACAAAGCCTCGAAATATTACAGTTAAATAATCTGCAGGATCACATTTTTTTTATTTTTTCCTGTCAATATGAGGCGGAAATGTTTTCATACAGAAAAGCGTTCAAGTTTTATTTTCAAGATTCTCCAATTATAAAAATTTACCGATGTAAAAGATGCACTAAAATGTATGCCAACAAACCGAAATAAATAAAGTGGGGTTACGATTTTGCTGCTAAAGACTGTACAGACTCTAAGTGCAGGTTACTCATCTCACCTGCAAAACTCACAATCACCTCAACCAGCACCCCTCCTGCATGCACCCATTTGCCCCCAACCTTATTCAAGCATCCCCTCTCTGAACTCCAGCACGGGTCCATCTACTTATTGCATTATGTACTATTAAACAAACTTGGACTTCTTAAAGGCAGAGTCAGACTTCAGAGGCTGTGTGCCATGTTTATAGGGATGGACTGTACAGTACACAGAGATTTCTCATTTCTCTTGGTGACCTTGGGCACAGTGACATGTATGGTTTTGAGGCTTTGATTTGCCATGTTGAAGTGTTGCGGAAAAGGTGCAATGCAAGATAATTTTGGCATTTTTTCCCCCTCCTGGGAGCATAGAGAAGTAAGAAATACAGCAGTTCATACTCTGGAGATTACAGGTAATATGGCACACAGCCTCCATAAACATTCTTGACCCAGCCTGATGATGGAGATATTGCTTCAGGAGAGACTTTTCACACTTTGATTTGCCTAAAATGAGATGGAGAACTCAGTGATCAGACTCTTTGAGGTTCCTCGCGGAGAAGCCAGCACTGGCTGTATATCTCCCAGCATTACACACATGCTATGACAACCAGGTGAGCAAGAAGCACACTCCTGCAAACAAATTGAGAAAATATCCTCAAACAGATGATATTGATGTATTATTCATGTCAGAAGAAATACTAAAATGATCCATCTCAGGCCATTGAAGCCAGGTGATAATCCACTTGCTTGTGGGGCAGCCCTTGGCGAATTAGAGATGAGGAAACCATTGTAGATCCCTCTAAGGTCAACATGGCTGAACTGGTGATACATATGTATGTTAATTTGCCTAATCTCACTTCTACAAATGTCTTACAGGCACATAAAGGGTTTAACACTAAGACATAATGATATCAGGGCATCAGGCGGGGGCTTATGAAAACACAAGGCAGCCATGGCTTTAAATCTTATGTAGAAACCTTTGTATTGACTGTCAATATCTAGAGTAAAATACCAAGGCATGTATTGTCTGGATATTCTTTTTCAATGAAAACATTAATTTCAGTTTTTGCCATTTTTTTCCTATTAAAAAATATTCTTTAACTAGTTACAGTTTAAATAAAAAAAGAAGTCTATTTAATTTGGTTGAATTTAAAATATTTTATTAATTTTTTGAGTGTTCTCTGAATATTAGACTATTAATTTCTATGAATAACACTTTAGCTAAAAGCACTTGTCATGTCAGATCCCCGCTGCCAGTTTTGCTCAGAGTTTAACAGACATCAATAAAGTCAAAAATTAATTTACAACCTGCTCTTTAGAAAGAGAAGTCCTTATCTCATGTACACACTTCAGATATATCAAATAGACATAAATGCTTTCTATGCCTCCCTCCCTTGATGCCAACAAAAGGCACTGTACCTGACGGAGGGCTGCTACTTGCACTACTTTCGGTTTAGATAAAAGAGTTATTTAATCTTTATTTAATCTGAACAACCCTTTGAATTCCCCCAGTGTTTTTTAACAGTTGCTCACAATGATTAGCACCTTCAAATTTTTTTATTTTTTTACATTTTGATTACATCATATGCTTATCATGCAGCTCTTTCTGTGGCCAGATTTAACTTTTTTCAGACAGAGAAAAAGTGTAATGAGAAAAGTTCACCTACTGAAAAAAAGGATCTCTCTTAATTGCAATTGCAAAACTAAGGATAAGGATCAAAAGTCAGGAGAACCTGGAAGAATTACCCCTAATAAGTCTGTCAGTTTAACTTGGTTATATATCCAAGTATTTAGACTTTTAATCATCCCCAAATTATTCCAACTATATATTATGTCGCCAGAATCTGATTTTATTTCTCCTGGTTTTCCTGCAAGAAAATCAACATTTTATAGAGGGAGAAAAAAAAGTTTTCTCCCACTTTTGTTCCATAGTTATATCTCCACCTTTCCCATTGAGTTCCCCTCTTAGTCAGAAAAAACATAGGCTATCTATTCAAAAGGCATTTAGTCCATTTCTTTCTTGGCCGGTAAACCTATTCATCAATTGTTCTGGCTTGTAGATTGCATTCTAATGCTAATCTAGCGTGTTAAATATCTTTTTGTTCCCCTTTCACCGTTTTGTCATTCAGTTTATCCAGTTTTGGCCACCCATTTTATTTATTTATGCGCCTGCTTCTATTCATGCGCTCATGTATTTTTTATTATGTTGTTTCACTGTCATGCAGTGTCAACTCACTCTATTCAATGTGGGCTACTTGAAGGGCTTGGAGGGACAAAGCGTGTACACATTGCACTGCTATTCACTCCGGCCAGCTGGATCGACTGAAAAAAAACCTTGTGAAAAGAAATCCTCCACAATGGACACAGAAGAAGTGCACAATGCTAACAGTTTTCCAAATACCACTGATTGCTTTCATCACAATGAGGGAAAGCAGCCGCTTTTGCTGAGCTCCACTTCAACAAACAACACTCTCACAAAACCTCCCAACCCACGTTTTGTTCCCAGACAAAACCTCCTCGACCGTCTAAACGCTCCCAGAGTTGGAAAAAAGTTCTTTCAGCTTTCTTCCTCTTTTGCTCAAGAAAAAAAAAATATAATAAAAAAGGGTCAAAGAAAGAGAAAGAAATGGTCGCTGAACTCGCAATGCGGATTCTTTCACAGCCTCCGGGACGATCTCTGTTTTGATCCGACAGTTTTGCCCTTTTATGACACCTCCAAAAAATACGCTTTGTCGTTCGTGACACGTCATTCAGAAATATCTCATTACAAAATGAAAAAGAACGAGGAGTTCTTTTTTTTTTTTCTTAAAAAAAAGAGGCCTAACCTGGAGGAAAGCTTCAAATTCCGGTGTCAAAAAGTACACATTTTTTTTCCGCTCTGCGCTTTTCTACTGTGAACTAAACACAACGCGCTGTTTTCGAGGCCAAGAAGGAAGTTCCGTAAAAAGGAGAGATCGAGGTGTTACAATGGAGAACATAGCGGTGAAAGGGTTTAATTAACCGTGACGGAGATAATTATCCCTGGACTGTCCAAATTAGTTTTGCATAATCGCTCTGATCCTTATGAATTAATCTCTTAGTGTAGTCTGGTAGAAGCGCTTTGCTTAAATTACGCATTTTACTTTAAAAAAAAAAAAAAAAACTACGTGCGCGGTAATGCACATACACACCTGTTTTACGCACGCAGGTGTACGCGCACACGTGACTGCACACTCCTTAAATCGGGTGATAAGCATTTATTTGTCTTTAAAATTTAAGTTATTGTTCTTTTAATTTGTATTAATTGCTATTGCTGTTTGGAGTTTTTTTTTTTTTTTTTACCTTAGAGCGCGCAGCTCAGGCTGATTTAGAGCATAAAAGACGTGTTTGTTCTGCAGCCTTAAAGCAGCTCTCTCCTTTTTTTCTTTCTTTCTCCTTGGGAAAAAGAAAGCTCAGAGTACCACACAGTTTTATCTTCCTTCCTATTCACGATTAAAATTGTGATAAATAAGGTTTTGGCTCTTGATAACAATGGGCTGATTTAGATTTCCCCCCCTAGTAATGCCATTCAATGCGCGGACAAAAGCGGCCTTTGGAGGATACCTTACACTTCACCTGGACTGAGGAGCAAGAGCAGGAAAAAGAAAAGATAACAATCTTGTTCATCTCATCAAGAACTACAGCCGCGATTCCCTTCCGTTTAATCCGAATACGCTTTATTGTAGTCCTTTGCTGAACAAGTGAACAGTAGCAATAGTTTGAAGTACATAACGGAGGTTAAAGAAAACACAAAACATACAAATTCCATAAGAGTTAGTTAAAAACGTCTTTTTTTTCTGCACATGATACGAGGAGTGGGAGAATGGTGAATCCAGGAAATTATAAACCCACTAAATAAACTTCCATCTGCAACTTTTTTTAATCTTCTTCTGCATCTTCAAATCTGAACTTTTTTTTCAAGAGAAAGAAAATGGGGTTTGGTGAATCAAACCCCGAAAGTTATAAAGCATTAAAACTGAATATCACCTTCAAAATAAATTACATCCTCTACGTTTCATGTGCAAATAATACAGAACTAGCCTCATTCACTTTTTTTTTTTAAAAAATCGTCTGGTTCACCATAGATTCCACTAAACAATAAATAGTACAGACATCTATAAAACGGTTTAAAAACTCAAAATATACACCGGGTTTCTAGTGAAATACGTAGCTTCCTGGCCCTATCTCAAACACTAAGCCTATAACGGCAAATAAACTAAAGTCATTTTTATCTGTACACATTTACAGTGCTGTAACAACTCCCCTTAACCCGTGAATTATAACCTCCGGCAACTTATTTGCGAGGAAATGCCTTGATCCTTAACATGGTCATTGTATATGCTGCCCTTGATTCCAAACTGGTTAGTCAGGCAGGTGCAAAAGATAGAAATCGATCAGGACACCCTTAAAAATGAGTTTTCACAAGGGGAAACTGCTTTTATACCTCTCTCTCAACTGTGTGCATGTGTGCCATCTTTTTAGTCCTTTTCCTTGTGGCTGTGTGAAGTGATGGCTTGGTAATAATAGATTAGAGAGTTCTCTAAATAAGCATTACCTTAGATAAAGGCATTAATCAATATACATACACATGTGATATCTGAGACGACGAGCACTTCATCACATGTACAGGTTTGTGCATGCACAATAAAACTCTTGCGTGAATAGCTTTTTTTCTGTTTGTTTTGATTTCACATTTCATTTTCTCAGATGTCCAAAGTGGGCCTATCATAATGCCGCAGCATATGCAGGGTACGGTTCAAGTTGAGGTTTTCCCATCCCGGGGAGCAGAATGTATGCTAAGGGTGGTTGGAGTCCTGCTGAGGGCCAGGCCGTACAGTTACACGGGATCATGTAGCCTGGGTTTCCCGGGGACGGATGTGAGTGAGTGTGGGCGTGCGTCCCGCCACCTGTCCCGGTGAAAGCCGTAGCGCCTCCCGGCGGGTAACCCAAAGGAGAAGCGTACGGAAACGAAGGTGGGGAAAGCTCGGTCATCTTGGATCCCAGGTCGAAAAATGAGTAGGGGTTCGTGGACATGGAGGGGTTGAAGAATACCCTGGCCGCCGCAGCCGCAGCAGCTGCTGCTGCCTTATCGGGGTTCCCAATGATAGACTCGGAAAGTGCTCCAGTGGAAAGCCCGTTAACTTTGAGTGCGTCGTGCTCCCCGAGATTATAGGGCACGGGGAAAGAAAACTTGTCTTTTTTCATCAGAGTCTTGGGCTTCCGCCTCGGTCTGTATTTATAGTCTGGGTGTTCCTTCATGTGCATCGCTCTCAGCCGTTTGGCTTCGTCGATGAATGGCCTTTTCTCAGACTCGGTGAGAAGTTTCCACTCCGCTCCCAGTCTCTTGCTGATCTCGGAGTTGTGCATTTTAGGGTTCTCCTGAGCCATTTTTCTGCGCTGGGCTCTGGACCAAACCATGAAAGCATTCATCGGACGTTTAACGTGATCCATCGGTTTAGACATGTTGGCACAAACTGTCTCTGAAAGCAAAATATTGCACAAAAATCAAACAAAGTATAGATAACTTCCAAGTTAAGTACAGAAAAAACAAAACGCACTTTATAAAGAGCAGCTTATTCAGACAGCGTCAGCAGGACGACATTAAAATGAAGATTCACTTAGACTGCAGCTCGTACGTTTGCTTACTTACTTAACACTTCAGTTCTTCATCTCCCCGGTGATTATCATGCGAAAAGTACAAACGGCAGCGTCCTTAAGAGTGCTCCAGTGTTTCCTGCTTCATGGTTCCATCCAGCAGTGGTACGGCGTTGGTAAAGATGAAGAAGATGAAGCAAAAGAAAAACTGTGCCTTGCTTTCCTCTTGTCGCCTGAGACTGTCAACCAGCACTCAGCAGCAGCATACACGCAAGTGAATGGTAACTCCCGCCTGCCCCATGTGAAATACAGGGGTTGTGCGGCAGGTAGTGAAAGTGCTGCTAGCGCATGCGCACTTGCAGCGATCACGCAGACGACTGCTGGACAGTTTTTTTTTCTTTTCTTTTTTTTATTCTACCCTGATTTTAAAGGTTATACGCATCTCGTATTTACATCTTTATGTATTATATGAGAACTGTGTGTCCTCGGTGTTAAAGGTCAGTAGTTTCATCTTTTCATCCCAACAGCTTTATTCTAATGAGAACTTTGTGTTTAGTTTTTTAAAGAAAAAGTAGGCTACTTAAGAGATGTACCTGAAATACCTGAGGACGGCAGCACATGTGAAAATTAATAATGCTGTCAGGTTTAGGGTGGAAAGCGACTGCAGACAGATGTTCGTTGACGTTTACTCTCACCTTGTATTGAATTTCTGAAATCAGATAGTTAAAAAAACAACAACTCGCGTGCTTTCACTGATTTAAAAGGTATCAGTAGACACTTCCTCTCAGTTTCATGTGTGCGTTTGACAAATCAAACCAGCTCACTCCACTTTCTCACCTTTCGTCCTCACCGGTGACTCCGTCTGCTGTCCCTTTTCCCTTCCCTCTTTCCCCTTGGGTGGCAATGCCATTCAAACAAAACAAAAAAAAGTAGCGCGAGCACAAGACGACACGAGAGCTAAAGAATGTCTTCTTTAATTTTCTGATATTGCGGTATTTGTGGTAAATAAGCAAATGTTGAGGAGGTCTGAAGTGTTTCTAATCGCGCTTGGTGAAAATTAATTACTTTCCTGAAATCCCCCTTTTCACTTTCACTTCAAAGGACTTTCCCAAGGGCAGCGAATCAACAACTGAAATTAGGTTGTCGAATATTCAACTAAGCAATTACAGCTATCTGCAGGACCTGTTGAGCAAATTGTAGGTTTAAGTGGCTTGTTCTGGCACCTTCTCTGTTGCACATAATTATATACATATGTATGTGTGTGTACAAAAAAGGAAATAGAAGAGCGGCATCGAACAATATTATAAATGAGGAATTAGGCTGTAGGTCGAGCGTTTAAATGAGGATATAAACGGAAGTTTAATTCAATTCACCTTAGTGTTGTCCTTTTTTAACGGTTCAGCTTAATCTCTAGTTACACAATATAGAATGTGGAATTATTATTATTATTATTATTATTATTATTATTATTATTATTATTATTATTATTATTATTATGTCGGGAAATTATTGAAAGTTATCAGTAAAGACCCAAAGTGAAGATGAGGATTTTTTTTTTTCTTATTCACATTTCTTTTTACAAGGATTAGCGTTGTTTTATTACCGCGGAGAGAAGACGCTCACTGAGGCATCGCTCTTTTGTTTCAGGTACGAAACCTGACAAGGTGAAGATGATCCGCGCCGGAAACGGGGACCAGATGAGAGACAAACCTGCTGCTTATAAGCTGGCTGGCAGCATCTCTCAGCACCGCGCGCCCCTTTTTTTTGTTCGCGTGTCATTCACCTCGATAACGTTCCCGCAACGAAGCGCTGCACGCGCTCACTCCACAGGAGCGTAAACCTCTCGTGACACCAAAGTGCAAACATTTCTATAAACTGTACGTAGAAGCCCGAGTGGAAAGTTCTCGCTGGGAGTTCTAGACGTGCAGAGGTAAGTATGTGCACACATGCTTGCTGTCACTGGGCCCCTCGAGATTTCTTATTTACTTATTTATATGAATTTCTCATTGCTGTTCTCTTTTATTGTTAGGGTTATTTGACTGCATGGAAATATATAAATTATGGCCTCTGTTTTAATGATGTATATTGCGGATTTGATGCCTGCTTTAACGGGGCAGGTACAGCCACCAAGGAGGTTGTGTGCTCAGAAAAAAATGTCAGGATTTGTTTTATCTGTTTGAAAGAAGAGCTTATTATATTGTAGACTGATACAACATTAATTTATTCAATTTGTAATGGAATTCATATCTAAAATAATAATAATAATAATAATATAACAACAACAGTAAACACTCCAGTCTGTGTTCCCCCCCCTGCTTCTTCTTCTTTTTTTTAACCTCTGCTTGGGTCCTAGAAGGAACACTTAAATAATTCAACATGAGTTAGTGAGAGTGGGAGAATTACCTGCCGATAAAGCCTGGGTCCAGCCTCTGAGACGGAGCCAGCACTCCCACCTCACAGCACATTGATGATAAGAGTGAATAGAAAAATATCATGCAAATAGAAGGCAGACAGCAGCAACAACAAGCCCATGGGGACATTTTCCTACCCGGGGAGATCGCGCACAGTTCACTCTAAAGTGCTAAAGCCATCACTCTGAAATAGGACCCCCTGGAGGTGCAAGAATCTCCACGATAGCGACAAACAGTTTATTCTGCTCAACACTCCACTAAGTCTGTGAGAAAGCACAACAAATTGTGGGGAGAGACTTGATGAGGATCCCTGGATAATCCCAGTTTGCATAAAAAGCCCTCATCTATAAAGAATATTGTAGGATGTGCACTTCACCTCCTCCCACTTTTCAAAGTGTTTACTGTTATTCTCCCATTGGAGCTGGAAGGAGGGGGAATCGGGTCTTTAAAATAAATTGATTTCAAGGGAACACAAGTTGACCTCTTGCTATCTGATGGCTTTCCTTTGACTTGGGGGAGAAAAAGCGAGGGTAAACAACAATATCTTCTGTTTGCCACTTCAAACCCCAGAGTGGGGAGTATTTACTGTCACATGAAAGTTTGCTCATTATCGGGGAGGTTTGTAGAAAGGGAGAGGGAGGGTTCCTGATTGTGTACCTGATGTGGTTTCTTTCTGCTTGTCTGATCACAGCTCTGCCTGGATCTTCCCCTTCCTTTTTTTGCCGCCGTGGCTGCTTCATGCAGACCGAGCCAAGAGAGAAGCGTACACCTCCACAGCGAAAGGTAGTCATTTCGACTGTGCTGAGATGATCTTTATTTACCCCTACACGCTCATGACAACTGCTCCACTTTTGGGGTTTTTTTTTACAGATGATTTTCAGATTAAGGATTTAAGTGTGCAGATAAAGAGCACAAATCAGGATCCAAATATTTCATTAATTTAGCTAAAACCTATTTAAAAGCGCGATAGCTATCATAAAAGCGGCGCTTTAAGGATGGAGAAATATAATTCTGTTACACACATAATTACTGGATATTTTCAGTTAACTCGCTTCATCATTTTTGCACATTTTTTGCTAATCACTCACTAAAAGAAAACAGGACAACAAAATCCCAAATTTTAAGGCATAAATGTGACATACAGCAAAGGACAAAAGTGTTTTCCCCGTGATGTGGAGAGCATTGAAAGTCAATTTGTCACTATCGCACGCCATTAGCCGCAGAGTCTTATCTCAAGTGAGCCTTTGATAAAGTGTTAATGACAAACAGTTTAGTGCTGAAAGTGATCCCATTGATTACTATTTAAAGGTGATTGCGTTTAGATTAGAAGTCATTTTGTCTAATGAGGTTCCTTTACAGCGTTTACAATACGTAGAAAACATGCTTAAGTGCAAGGCAACATAATGACAGGATTGGTAAAGAGACAATGCCGACTTCAGCATCACCTCAAATGAGTCACACGCAGAATGTCTGAATAAATGCATAATTAATGTGAATATAAAGTTAATATTTTTTTGTGGTTTGAAAATGTGACCTATTTTGAAGGTTGTGTTCTCAAAATATATTCAATAAGTGCCAAATTAGTTGTGCAGTTCTTTAATCATTCTAATTATACAGTCTTTATTGCTCCTTAGGGCAGAATTTTGTGTCTTTGTCTCAGTGGGAATTATTTTGGTGAAGAACCAAAATATTTACTCAACCACAACCTAAATATTACGCATATCAAGAGGAATTGAGAAATAATCCCCTCATAGAGCACAGTATTAACTTAATCACATTAGTGAAAATACTATTGATAGTGGTCATGATCCCTGGTGAGGGAATCTGTGATTCACAATAAAAAAGCCATACAAGATAGAACACAAATTAAAGACTGGGGACTTGAACAGGCAAAATGGCCCTGAGGACTGAGCGAGAGTGTGTGCGCAAGAGTGTGTGTGTGTGTGTGTGAAAGCTTGAATGATGGTAAAGAGGGAAGAAAAACGGGGAGTGATTGTCAGTTCAATCTTCGAGGACCTCAACTGACAGTTACAACAAACTTTGAAAGCACATTATGGAAGGAGAATGGCTACACAGAAGCATGTGGAGTCCGCCAGGCTGATAAGACCTTCATCTTTAAACCGCCGCTTGTCAAAGTATTATATGTAATCTCACACTGCAGAATATCTCCACACCCCGAGGGGCAAACAAAATAGCAGCGGCAATCAAATGACTTCCTGGATCATTAAAAAGAAAACGGCCGATCCAACCGTTTGTGAAAAGTCAGATTTTTGAACTGCGATTGCTGCCACCCACCCGCAGGGTATATGTTTAGCTTAAACCTGCCACGTATTCTCTATGGCAGAGCCCCGTGGTTCATATCCAAAGATACTTGCTTACCTCGGGGCTATGAGATGACTTTTCCAATGATAGACTATTTTGAACCATTTAGCGGATACATTATCACTGGCCTTTCTTCCTTATTATATTCCCCTTATCGCCACAGCATCGCTGCAAAGCCCCAAATAGAGAGTTGTAATTACCCAGACTGCCACCTGATAGCAGCCCTTCTATCAGCTTTATCACTCCAGGTCCTGCTAACTCATCATAGAGACAGAGGGAAGAAAAGGCCTGCTTGTGGCACAGCCCACCACAGATAGCTCATCTCTCAGATACACGTATAGTTCCAATTGGGATCAGAGAAAACTGATGCACCAAGGCAATTTTTTATCCACCCTTTTCCTTCAGCCCCACAAAGACTGCGCTCTCTCAGTCCTCTCCTAGTCTCTCGCTCTTTATGTCCGAGCTGAATTGAGGCCACTCCGCAAACAATAAGAGATCCAATCTCCTTGAACCCGTGGCAGCGCAGTATCATGCTATTTGGGCTTTTCTAGTGCCCCATCGTCCTTCAGAGGGAGGAAAAGAAAAAAAAATTCCAAAAGGTGACTCATTCATCTTTAACACCGCACACAGTGTCAAAGACACTCGCGTAAAAGTTGGCAGCTTATTGAGTCCAGCTTATTAATTACCTTTGACTTGATGAACCACCTTGCTTGATGTTCTGAATGGGATGCAAAGAATGAATCTATTGATTTGTGCTCATCTGAACTGAATAAACAAAAGGTAAAAACTGTGAAAAGTCAAAGGTCAAGATTTATGTATACTTTTAAATGCTTTTTTACACGCGGGTCTGTAAAGAAGAAAAGCGAAAGTTAAATGTGATCACATCAAACTGCGAAACTGTTCAAAGTATTCACAGGTTGCCTATTAAAAATGACCTTCTGTGATTTATTTTTTTTACCCTTTTCTATACGTCATTATACTCGAAAATTCCCACTAAAAGTCATTTATGAAAGGTAGAATAAGTACAAATAACCCAAAGAGAGAAAAAAACAAAAGCAGATGACTTAACTAAGCTTGAGCAGAAGACTGACCTTGACAGAGACCAAACAGTGCTGTGAATGAATATATATTCTGGCGAATGTAAGAGTTAAATATATTATATATGTATAAGAATTTTTGAGGATTCTCAATCACCCAAACATTTGTAGCACTAACTAAATTCTTGATGTTACTTCCATTTTGGATCTACACCTTAATTACCCCTAAACTACCCATTAATGTGAGAGAAATACGTAGCAAAAGTTTTTCTTTTCCTTCTTTTGTGATCACATTACTGACAGTTTGGTGATTATTATCTTTGTATATAATTAGCTGTCAGTTTCAGAGTGCCTGTTTGCATTTGTATGACACGCTCAAAGCGCTGCATCCTTTCCTGTCGCGTATTGTGCACATAGCCGTGCCTTTCTCCATCACTTGTAACAATGAAAGAGCCTTTGTGCGTCGACTCATCGTTACGTCAAAGAAACAGGCAGGGTGACTGTGACCTCCATCAAATGGGAATATTGTGAGGATGCACTGGAACTCTATGGTTCCCATGGCTCGAGCGCCTTCTGACAGAGGCACTCTAACACAGCTTGAAAGGAGAAATCAATCTTATTTGAGGAGATTAAGTGACCAAGATAATAACCGTGTCACTGAGAGAGAAAAAGGAGTCCCACTTTTCACGAGAGTGAAACCAACTTCCTGCAGATGGCTCAGTGTTGCGGCTGAACATCGCATCTCTTTCTCTCTCGGTGAGCACTTTGTAGAGGTGTTGTCATGTGGCCATTCGAGCAACTGCAGTAAGAGCCGTTTGTTCCAGACACAAAACACATGGAAAGATTAGCGATACCTGCGCAGTTTTTTTGTTTGTTTGTTTGTTTCCAAATATGTTTGTGCGTGTGTCTGTGTGTGCAAAAGTCATCTGTGTGCACGTGTTCTTCCTAAGCACTGGCTTGAATGACAGTATGATCAATGAGAGGGTAAGTGTCCCGTCAGCATGTTCTGTTCAGTGTGTGTGTGTGTGTGTGACAGTGGCTGTCTCAGGTGATCTCATTATTTGATGGACACAGCAGTGGAGAGGCTGCATTCACACTAGCCTCTCTCGTGCTGCACGCTTAATCAGGCCATTACTCATGCAGAGCAGCGGAGGCACTTATAGGAAATATTGATCATATTTTGACAGAGTATTCTCCCCTCTCCATAATCAGCAACGCACCGCCGCCACAGCGCCGATCCAGCGCACGCAGCGCACGCGACAGCATCATTCGATGCCACTGCAGAAGGGCTTCCACTTATCAGCAATCCAAAGCAGACAGCCTGTGTTAGCGTGTTAAGATGTTTGCCTAATGATTTTAACTAATCTGTTTATTTCCAATGTTTATCTAAACAGCCTGTGAGGGAGGGATAGTAAAGCAAGGAACGTGGCTTTTCAAAATCAAAGACTTCAAAGCAGCTAATCGCCTGCATGAAGATTAATGAATTACTCTTACCAATGCTCCTCTTAGTTTTTCACTTGTGCTTTTTTTCCTTTTTCTTTTTTCTTTTTAAATGTTTGGCTAAAATAAATAAAGTGAGATACCAGAACCAAAGAGTGGGACCCTGCGAGAGTCAGATCATCGTCCCTTTGGGATGTTTGCTAAAGATGATGTGACATGCCTAAAGAGCAAAGCTCCACCAGGGGCCCTCAGGGGTGTTTGCGTTTGGCAGCACAAGCCGAAAGTAACCTCTCTGCTCAAATTAAGCCTTGCCAAGGGTCAAGTGAAATCAATATGTTAATCCATAAATTGTCCTGTGTGATAATTACTAAGAGGAACAGTAATTACAAAAGACATTCATTTACTTCTTAGATTTTGTGCCAGGGGAGAGTTTCACCCAGCCTCGATTCATCTGGAGGCAAACAATTCACAGAGGAAGCGTCCCTTTTTTAAAAGCAGCGGTCGATTCTTGCGGGAACAGTGGGTGCACACAAGCTCTCGGTTAAAGCACTTTTGGATATGCTGAAAGACTGTTTGAAGGTTTTTGAACCCCTGTGTAGTCAACTCCAGGGTTCTTGCATTGGTCAGCCATGACAAAGGTTTCACGAAATGCACACTTTTGTCCCTTTTGACAATGTGTCTCGTACATTAGCATAATAACAATATATAAACTCCATATGGGCTGTTGAGGGATAAAACCTTGGTGTCTGCAGCTAAAGACACATGTAGCGCCACACAAACGCCACGCTGCTTTAATGTGGCAACAACCTGTATATGTTCTGATCTGTTTCTTCTCAACCACTTTGAGGCATGGCACAAACATTATACAGGCATTCTTTTCTAAACCCCAGGTTGCAGCTGGTTTGCCACTCACTGCGCACTGCCAAGTGCAAGAAATGGGTTTCTTTTATCAGAATGGAGCAAATCTGGGCTAATGTGTCTGGTAGAAAGTGTCCCAGGGAGCCTCGCTTACCCATTCTTTAGCCATTCTTTCCACTTTTCTCCTCTCCTGCGAGTGGGATAATTGCAGTTTAATTGGGTGACAAGAAATGAAAACTGTGTCCACATTATCTAGGATTATCTCTTTTTCCTCCAGCCTGCCATCAATTCAAAGAAGCCCATTTATCAGCGTGGGGAAGCTGATGCTTGGTCAGCGGAGGAGAAGCTTTGAGCACCAGTTAGCAAAATGAAGAGAGAAAGGGCCCAGGAGCAATGGGAGGGAGCTTGACAGCTAAGGGAAAAAATGCTCTTTGTATCTTATCGTAAGCATACATTAATCTTTAAGATGTATATCAGTTTGGCATTCCAAATCAATAAAAGCACAATGAGATTATTTTCAAGAAAGATGTCTTTGGAAAAAAGAAATAAAACATACACAGCGTTGGTTCTACCTCGGTTTGTTCGCCAGTTGAAATCTATCAGCAGCTTTGAATGCTCGAGTTTAATTATGTAGAAAATTTCCACAAAACGTACAACATCTTGTGTCACTTAAGCAACCCAGACAAAAAGTGCTAATGAATACCAATAAGACTCCCAGCATTGTGGGATGGATGCGCTTCATAGCCAGCTCCATTCATTTCATCACGATTCTTAAATTATGCACAGCAAGGTTACAAAGATTGAGTCATACCCGGGCCAGCCGTAGCTCACCTTCCTTTTTGTTTGAGCTGTACTCAACCTTAAAAGCCTCTTTCACGATGCATGAATGCACTTCATTTTCTCGAGGAGAACTTTGCTCCGATAGCTGGAAAGAGGAAGGTTGCTTAGAGAAGGAAGGAGAGACAATGAGGGGAAAAATGAAAGCTTTCAGATTCCATTATGAGCATTGCAATCTATTCTTTTCAGCTGTTTATACTGTACATTTCCTTCACAATAATACCCCTTTGCCTCAGTGCGCTTGCCACTCGCTCAAGCACAGTCCTAAATGGGTCTTGCGTTGGGTTATGGTAATACAATAAATACGAAAGACGACGAGGAAAAAGTCTGAGGGAGGATCAGGGTAAAAAGAGCAGATCAGAAAATGACATCTGCACAGAATGAAATGAATGAGACCTTGCCAGTGCACTACACAGGTTCCCATTCAGTCTCAGGTGCATTGTGTAAACATTTAAGATGGTCTGATCATTTGGTGGAAAGAGCAGGCTTTGTCCAGCACTAAAGCATGAAAATATGCTGTACAATGACCAAGGTGGAGTGCCTTCCATTCTAATAGGAATAGGAGACCTTCTCTCTATACAATACCTTTGAAGGTTACAGGATGTATTGTCTGTTCTTAGAAGTAAGTGCACACATATGTGAATGTGTTCATATGTGTGCTCATATGTACACATTGAGGGTAGGAAGAATGATAAAAAATATCATAAATAATGACTCATATAACTTGACCAACACGAGCATAGCCTCAATTGGTTCACAGCAACTTCTCTTCTTTTTAATTAGTTGTATTTAAATTTTTTTCAAAGTTTATTTATAACCCAAAGCAGAACATGCTGCTTTTTCTAGGCTTAGGCTGGTATTTTAGTTTATTACCAGTTTAAAATGAGTGATAACAGATGCTAAATTTATAGTTAACTAAACTTTAGTCATTAGCTATTTTGTAGTTAAACAATGGAATTATAATTATTAATATGCCTTCATTGATAATTGGTTTTGAAATCAACTGTGAGCAATATCTGACTGTTTTTTCTTGCAAAGCTGAAACTGCATGTAATACTTATTCTAAAGAGGATCTTAGTAGGCAGGTAGGGGGTGCAATCTGTGTCCTAACGCACTCAAAAAATTGGGCACAAAAATGTCTTTTTTAGGTTTAGGAAGTGCTTTAAAACGTGAAGCCAAAGGTTCCTGATGACACGTTGATATGTAACTAGCTGGGAGAGAGACAGGTCACATCATTGCACCATAACACTAAAGGACACCTTGTGCAGGTCTCTCAGATGCTGACGACTTCGAAGAAAGAGCAGAATTTGACAGCCTATGAAAGAAGACAGGCTCAGAGAGCAGTAATAAATCATTTATCAACAATAAAACACTAATAACATGTGATGATCATTACCACTTACAAAGCATACTGTGTTTGCGTGTGCTGATGTCCTCAGAATTCCATTGTTGTTCTCTTATTAGCCATAAAAACATAAACATAAAGTATATTTCACAAAGCTGTCATTTTATTATACACGCTCAGTTTGCTATTTAATAACAATTATAATAGTATGTGATATGTATGTATGTATATATACCGTAATTATCTGAGAGCTATTAGGAGATGGTAATAATCCAGTCCCACCTAATCATACAAAAACAGTGAAACTTGTGTGGTTAAGCAGATAAATATCAGATATGTTGTTGTAGCAGTCGGCTGATGGTTAGCAGTAATGCAGATGCTCGGTTCAGAATCAGGGCTGGGCAGTAATACGGCTGTGGTGAATGTGCTGCCACATTCATTCAGGCAGTGTTAATCATTTTTACACAGGGCAGCAATATAAAATTGCTAAAGGAGAATTGCTTCAGCCTGGTCAGTGCAGGGAGCAGTTTGTCTAATCAGAGTGCAAATAGGGTTTGATCACTGTCCAGCGTAATCTGGCCCACAAGCAGCATTTACAGCACTAAATCAAGCGTCGGGGAAGCTGCAGGTGCTGCCTCACAGACAGGCCTCCCCCTGGGGGCCCTGTGCTGGGGAATAAACAGCAAATAAATGGCAGTGCTGGGAGAGCGATGAGCTGATTAACTCACTGCAGGGCAGTTTCTCATTATCCCCTTAACCCAGACGGAGACCTACCCAATCTTACACCCTGTCTCAGTTACAGTAGGGCAACTGCCCTGCGCCAACTAGGCTGACATTGTCTGGGTTACACTTCCAGGGAGGGAGAGTCTGTGTAGATGATATATAAAAAGTAAGCCAGTGTATGTGTGTCCATTTGTGTGTGCATGTGTGTGCGTGGACTGTGTGGTCCATCTCTGGGGAGACTGCTAATGTGTCAGCTCCATGGCTCATTTCTTTCAATTACAGTGGCTGGGCTAGGAGAGCCCACCAGCAGTCCACTGACAGCTCCATATGGGTCCCATCACCCCTTATCACGGGGCCACTCGTGGATAATTCATTTACCCTTCATTGAATATGATATATTACCATCAACAAAAGCAGTTATATATCGCACAATTCACACGTTGTTAATTAAGAGCAGGTAAGAGCATTTTAGATGCAAAATAATCCTATTTAAACAAAAGTTGTGTTTTTTATCTGAGTCGGAGGAGAGCCTTTTCTAATTTATTGTATATTGTAGGAAATTAAATATACATGTGCAGTGCCATGTGAAAAAATACATTTCCGATATCAAAATATCACAAGTGATCAAATCTAGAACCTTTTTGTGAAAATAAATGAATAAGAAAGAAGTGAATTTTCCTATTGTACAATGTTGATTTAGCATGTCACCTGAATATAACTGTTGTAGCACTGTTTTTCCATTGTGCCTCCCTTCGTGGTTTCAAAGCGAATTAATTAACATGATACAGAAATAGGTAGAATGCAAATGTTGGAGCCCTCACTTTATGCCTGGGTATCCTTTTGTTCCCCTTTTATTGTACCAAATTATTTAATTGGGTCTCTCTGATTGTGCACAGACACAGGAAGGAACACAGCCCATTGTTAGCTTCCATACAAGCCACAATACGGTATCAAATTCAATTCCCATCAAAACGGCTGGCTGCTGTAGAGCCCGCAGTGGCCCTGGAGATTAATGAAGATCTGCATCAAGGCAAAGCGCTGGTCTGAGATGGGAGATTTCTCCCAAATAAAAGACCCCTTCACCAAGAACAAAAGGGGCCCTGAAAAGCAACGGGATGTTCTGAGAGGATGAAATAATTCAAAACAAAGACAAGAGTTTGGGGCGGGGAGCAGAAGAGATGGGGGAGAGCGCTGAAATAAAACACTTTCTTTCTTGTGATTTGATTTGATTTAGTTAGCAAGTTCAAACACTCGTTACAAGTGTGACGTGTGTCTTGACTGTGACTCAAATCTTATCTTAATATTCAGCTAGTTCACATTTTATTAACAATCTTACACCACGGAGATCACGGAGAATGATTTTATAAATGATTTTTGAGCAAAATGCTCTCTCTAAACTCATACCTGAGCTTTAAACGTCATTGTTTGGGCTCGAATAGCTTATCGAGAAAAACATGTTGCTGAGCCTTAAAAGAATCCGTCAAGTCATGGTTCACCTTGATTGCAGCGTTCATCAAAGCACAAGGGGCTGTCAGGATTCACAGTAACACACACAGACTTTCTCTGTTTTGTCCTGTCAAATGACATTCATCTGAGAAACACACTTCAACTGTATTCAAAGTGAATGAATGGATCCCCCCTCCCTTGAATCGCGCTTTATGAACTGCAATAATCGGATGACTTGTTCTCTGAACGCAGCGTTTCGACAGGTGAGCTCTTTCAATTCAACTTAGCACGACACTTGCTTCTTTTTTTTTCTTGCCTGATAGGTTCTAGACTCGTCGTCTTTCGAGCTGTCTGATAAACACAAAAAGGAAAAAAACCTTCATGAAACAGATATTAAAATTTCGTTTCTTAACACATCTGATTTTGGTGAGAAGTGAGCTTTAATGGGCGATTCCTCATATGAGCATTTCTTTTAAAACACTGAATTCGTAATATTAACTATGACTATTCCTTGGAGAAGGCAGCCACAAAGGGTAGATTTCAAGTTTTGGGCCATTGCCACCTAAACACCGCATTCCACTCTTTCGCATTCAGCACATGGTGTGTCCCAGCCTGCCATATTTACTTCATTTCCCCCGATTCATAGATGCTGCTCGCTGGACCAGAACATTCCAGCTGCCACCTCAACATCTCATTATTTTTTTGAAATATCAAGCTTGTATCTTCTTGATAAATAATTCGCAGTAGTATAATGTATCAGACTAAAACATATTTTCAGGGGGGCATGGAGGTTAAAGTGCCAATCTCACCTTTTTAATTTTTTTTCGCCCTGAAGACAGAGATTTCCATATATAGAGTGACCATGGTTTGTGTTCAACATGAGCAATCGGGATGAAGCGCACGGCGACACATATTGCTGTCAGAGATTGGAAATGAGGCCTGCTAACCTGTAGGCAGCCTCCCCAGACCAGTCAGCTTTACACATTCCCAATGCATTTGCAGCCTCTAAAAAGAATTGTGACTGTGAAGTTTTTATCGGAGTAGTTGACAAACATTACTCTTTAATGCAGTTTTGTAGAAATGCATTCTTATCCCTCTTGGAAGGCATTTATCTACTTGAAACCTGCAAAATGGTTGCCACAGGGAAGGATTCCTTTTAATAGACTACAATAGGCTCAGTATGGGACACAGTCTGATTTTTGTGATAGATAGCGGGCCCAGCCATATATTCATGGGAAATTGTTTATCTTCAAGCGAGACCGGTGAAAGGCCATTTTTACAAAAGCGTTTTCAACTTTCATCTGGAATGATTCTTTTCACTCGTATAAATTGTTCTGTAGAATTTCAGACAGGTGCTTTTCATGGAAAAGCATCCGCGCACAAAAAAGAGAGATGTCACAGGACATGATTGCGAAGCACACTGATAGAAGAAAAAAATGGGGGGAAAGTGCCATTTATATCTCTCCTTCATATATATATATATACATAAAATAATTGCATGCTAATAAAATTGTGTAAATATAAAAATATTTAAAAGAGATCTCACCTAAAAACTGAAACAGTTTCAGTGAAAACCGAGGATGACAAAAAGCCCTCTGTGGGCGGCAAACATCCCCACAGCGCTTGCTATTCAGACGAAGCTACATTGTGCAGCGCTGTCTCTCAGGCCTTCGTGCGGCTGAGGCTTTTTTTTTCCTTGTGAGGTCCTTGTGATGCTTGGGTAGGGCCTTTCGCTGGCCTGTCTCGGTAACAGAAGCCAGCAACGAGGCGACACAATGCGAGAGCAGGGCCTGAGGACGGGGGGCCTTGTGCACTCTTAACGCCACTCTCAGGAAACAGGGACAATAAATCAATAGACTGTCCCTCTCCAGTAGGGGCCAAATGTAAACAAATTGAAAGAGATGGAGAACAAAACAGATTGCTGAATGAAACAGACATACTCAATAGGGGTACTGCTCCAAATGAAATGCCTTTGTCGTCGCTTCCTTCCAGGTTCCAGCCTTCACTACGATGTGTGCCACTCTCAGCAACATGACATGATACCAAGCGGAACCAACTGCAGATTTCCAAAAGACAACAGGTGCAAAGAATCTTACAGGAATTCTTTAGATTTAGCTTTCTTCCAGCAACGGAACACGGTTCAAAATGAAATGCAGCGAGGTGTATTTCGTGTTGCAGGTAGCCTACTTTATCAGCGCGCCCTGTTCTTAAAGACCTACGCCGATGAGCCACAGCAGCATCTCGCACACTGTATAACATTCTGCGCTCAAGGGCACAAGCACAGAACTCTGCATGTCAGAGCTGCGTGCCACAAGTTAAATTAATGAATCTTTAAAGGGTTTAGGTTTTTTTAATGAGAGAAGCTGTTGTAGCTTTTTATCAAACCTCTTCATATTTCACTGAGGTGGAATGGTGCACCACATTTGCGAGGCAGAACTAATGCTATATAAATCTCAAGTAATAAGCAGGCCCTGGGGACATAATCTAAATGAAGATTTTACACCAATTTAAACCTGCCTGGAATTTGATTCCTGCCTTAAGTGCATTTGTTTAACAGGTGCTGGAGATGCAAGCGCTTCTCTCCAAAGTGTCGCTATGTCTCCTTTATTAATTTCTGGATTGCAAGTGGGCGGGGGAGTATGAAGAGAAAGGGGAGTTGACAAACACTAATCAAAGGTTCAGAGTGGGCTGATTCTTCCATAGATCCAATGTACTTTTGCTTCATTTGCAAACTAATGATTTTAAACCCCCACAATCTGTTTGAGGTCAGCTCCTGTGTATTTTGGATACGCTTGGCTATTAGCATCACTGAAAGCTTCAGATGTGTCAAGCCTGCTCCCCCTCTAGTGATAGTCACCTACTTTAATTTCCCTGCAGGCCTCAGAGGGGGATGAATTCAACTAAAATCACAAGCTGTTTTGTTGGCAGTCCTTTGTGGCCTATAATGAATCTAATGAATATAAAGAGAGGAGATGGGAGGGAGGGGGGGAAAGGGATGAAGGCGAATACATTTCAACCACGCTGTGTTGCTTTTACTTGACGATTTGTGACCCTCAACAATGGAACAATAGCGAGTGTTTTTGTACCCTTAATTTGCCTTTGTGTTTCAGCTTCATCTCTTTCACCACCAAGCACTGAAAGTCGCCAGTTGAAGAATAACTGCTGACTCCACGGTCTGTCAGACAAAGGGGAGGTTTTAAGATGAATCCCTAACTCTCAGCCAGCCAGAGGAGCAGAGAGCGAAAGGGGCTCAAAGACAACAACGGGCAAGTCAAAGGTAGAATTAGCTAGGGTTCCCAAACAGGCCAGAAACACTTCCTCCCTTGTCAAACACAGCCACAAACAGCACTTCTGCCTCTTAAAAGCTGCTGAACATTTGTATTTGCACTCAAAGAGGTGTTTGACACATGAATTGAAGTAGCTCATCTGATAAGAGGCACAGGCTGAGAGGTAGAGCGGAAGAGCGAAGCAGTGGCACTGCTGGTAAAGCTGGCCCCTCAGGTGTCGGCATGGCACGAACGACTCATACTCAGGTCAAGGCTTCAAGTAATTAGCATTCAGTTAAAAACACTAATCAAGCACTGCTCCAAATGACCACAAATAAAGTGACGCGGTACTGTACTAAATATTTCGGAACATGAACTTTTAAGTGCTGCACTGTGCACTGGGTAGACGATAAAAAAGTTCTGTGTCACTGGTCCATGCCGGTATGCTCCCCAGTCCCTGTAATGATTTCTATTCATAAACATGCAGTGTGCTATCCTCCACCTGGCAGCTGCCTCTGTGCATATGAGATTACTATTATGCATCTTCCAATCCCACGGATAAACATCTCTCCACTTTTGAAGTTTGCAAGCATGAGGCATATTTTAGTGCCATATGACTTAAGCATCCCTTCAGGTATCACTTGCAATCTTTTCTCATTCTATATACATTGTTCAACTTTAATGGGTATCTAATTTGTGTTATCAGCTTACAGGGCAGTAAGTAATAATTTGCATGGCTGCCCTAAGCAAATATGGCTCCACAAGCATCCCATAGTATAGACACTAGAATGGATTAACCTCCATATTGGCTATGCCCTGACGGTCAATGCTTTTTTAGAACAGATAGTTTCGTTTGGTGCCATTTGTTGTCATATACATATATATATATATATATATATATACATATATGTATAAAAACCACACACACACATGTGCGCGCTTTCTTTTACATTCAGATGTTACACTAGATAAAAGTCTCCAACACATAGTGAAACGACATTGTCAATCTATTTACAGCAGTGCTGATAATGCTTAGGCCCCATTCGAAGAATAAATGCATCAGTGGATTGGTACTTAAATTACTTCTTTTCCCGATGATGACCTACAGCATGCACTGTCATAAATGGCCGCTTGTACTCTTGTAAATCAGTTGCCCTCCAACCTGACACACAATAAGAACGATTCAGCGTATAATGCGCTGTCTTTCTTTGACACTGTTCTTTGAGTTATTCGTATGTATTCAGGCATTTTTTTCATGCCGTACTCTTTCAAAGCAGTTATAACAACACTCAAAATGTCAAGGGCAATGTGATTTAAGCATGAGGGTTGAAGACAAGAAAGGCCGGTATCACAGTTGATAATTTCATTCGGCTCACAGCTAAAGTGCTCATGATGAAGATGAAAGCTCAAAGAGCACCTTTGCTCCCCGACAACTTCTCGCTAGTCCCTCGTGGATTTCCAACGCCAGCTGCAACCCAGCATAAACCCATATCGACGATGGTGAGAGCCGCTCAGTCCAGCGCCGCAGGTTAATCAACATCTGAAATTAGCCGGTGCTAGAAAATGGATGTGTACAGTGTGTTCGCAGTGGTTCTACAGGGTAAACAGGCATGCATCTAGGAGAGTAGCTTGATATTCTACTGGCTTGCATCAGGCATGTGTGTTACGCTTGTTAGCTTAGTAGACAGTTAATTGCCATGGTGGGTGGTTAGAGTGCTAGGAGCCTGATCTCAGGAATATGTCACATTTGCTAATCGGACATGCAGATGCAAATAATGTATGACAGACTGTGACCAACGCTACCGGAACATAAATACTGTTAACTTCAGAAATGTTCTTGGCTCAGAAATCTCACTGCATAAAGGCTATAATGACAACCCACTGTTTATCTATTTATTTATTTTGTTTAGCTATTTCTGTTCATGGGCCAATTTGACAAAAGAAGTGCATTAACAATAAAAAAAAATCCTACTGCATTACTGGCCTGATTATGTTATCTCCTAGAATTCATGTAAACCATGTGAAATCTGAACTGTGCGCACCACAAATGGAAGCAGGACTCAGTTCGCACAGCCTAATTCATATTCCTAGAAGGATTTGTAATTTGCAAAACATATCAGGTATCTGACAGCAGGGCACAGCCTCTTTAAAACTATGCTATTCAAACTTGCATACAGTTTGAAAAGCGCATCCATAGATTGATTAAAGTTGTAAAGATTTTACATCAGAAGCGTTTCTGATTAAAGCCACATGCCACAGAGATGCTACTCTTTTGAATCAGCCCAGTAATCTACCGCACTTGGTTGAAATTGTTGTTAACGCGGGAATAATATCAATGCAAACTATATTAATAACCATGCCGAGAGACGCTGGAGCAATGTCACTTAATCAATGAAAAAAATCACGTACACCTTGTTATGATTATCTGGAGCAGTTTGAATATTAATGTGTCGGTCGAAATCAATTTTGGGGTTGCATATATTGCCACCGGTGTTTACTCATGGTTAAGACATTTCTTTCTTTTATATTTCTGCTGCATCCCTGAGAGAAATCAATGAAATATTAAATAGAGATATGATGCCGGCTATTATTGTAATTCAAAAAACACCAACAAAACAAGAACAATTGTATTATTGTAAACTATAAAGATGGGATGCTCAAATTTCAATTAACTTTGGTTTGTATTTGCTGATATTAATTAAGAGGGCTTGCAGAAGGACACAAAAGAGACAGGTTCATTGTCTCAGATTATTCTCATGAAAGTAGCATTAGTATGTAGCACAACACTACCTAATTAACTGGCATGGGAGGCAAGGCATTACACTGGAAACCTTTTGATTTGTGGGCGGTAATAGCATTGGGCAAGAAACAGATTCTTTATTTCATTAATTGATAAGAGGGCCTTTAATGAAAATATCAGCCCAGGAGCAAAGCAAGTCAGCATCACTACTTTAGTGTGGAGGAAAGAAGAAAAAAAAACTTGCTTCAAGGAGTATTGTTGCAGGCAATGAATTACCTCATGACTACAGTTCATTAAATAAAATGTGAAACACACCTGGTGGGCTAATGGAGGTCAAACGTGTAAGCAACAGCAAGAGCGTAAGGGGATGTGGCAATAAAAGACAAAGCAGCACCTAGCCTCTTTTTTGACAGGTTAATAAAATCCCTGCCGCTAAGTGTTCAGGTTGTGGGACTCGGCTCAGTCGCGTCTCCCATAGTCTGGAGATGTGACAGTGTTGTATCAGTGTCACTGAGAGCAATCATAACATTCCTTTCCTCCAAGTCCAAAGCTTGTTTTAAATTCCCTTGGCAGCAGACTGCTTTAGGGGGTCAAACAAACCAAATCTCTGCACAATAATGACCGCCTATCAGTTACATCTCTCACCTGTAATCACTGACTCGCATTAAAAGCATCTTTTTTTTCGCTCTGCATACTTGACTGTGAATGCTTTTGAAATGAGTATAATGTAATCTGTGCCGCAGATATCTTCGGCTTTTGTGCAACTATCCAAGTAGTGAATGGTTGGGCCTATCGGTTACTCTCTGGAGGTGATGTATACACTTTCTAGAACAATGCCACAAACAGATGAAGGCTATAATATGCTGCCTATTCCTATTCTGTCATTTTTCGGGTTTATTTGGATTTTTGGAAAAACAATTTAGGTGTATGCCCCCCCCCCCCCCACACACACACACACACACCACCACAACAACTTTTATTTTCTCGAAGTAAAAGCTCATTTTTAAAATCTGCCTAACTTGCTGAGAAAAGTTTACAGTTTAGCTACGAGCAACAGGAACTTTTTCGTGAAACACTTAATGTCAACTATAACTAAATAAATGGGGCACAAATACAAATATAGCTACACTAGTACAATGCAAAATGTACGTGCTATTTCATTTATTTATTTTTTAAAAATCAATGTAATCAATAAAGTTGTGGTGCAAACACGCAACACAGTGCAACAGCAGAAATCCATATTAATGCAACCGACGAGACATCAAATTTCCATTAGCCGACATATCATTTTGACATTATCTTTGAGATATAAAAGTTTTTATTCTTTTGACTGTGATGTGTGCCAGATTATCCACCTGCCTGTCTATCTGCATTACCGTTTCATTTTCACACTGACGGTTGTAAGAATAAAGACACAGGGTTTAAATATATCTCCCCGCCGAGCAGACATTCTTTACCAGATGTGCAACAGATAATGTCAGCCTAATCTTTGAAAGCAACAGCACCAACTTTACCATGTTTTTTTAATGATCTCCACAGATTATGATTTACATCAGCTTTGAGGTTAAATGTCACTATTTAATTAGAGTTGAGGGTTTTTTTTCTGCACATGAAAAAATGCAAAGAGAAGTCTGAGCCTTTGTGCACTCAACATTTAATTTGAGAGGCTATGCAGACAGAAAAAAGGATATACGCGCAGTGGAAGAAGCCATCTTACCACTTATTAGAGAGGCAGTAACACTATGTCCCACTTTATCAGAGATCTCCAGCATTGTCCATAGGGAGTTAACTTTTAGACTGTTTACTGCCTCAAAGGCCAGGCATGCATCTGAAGCCACATAGGCAAGATAATGTATCCCAGGCAACAAAAGCAGGCAAATCACTGTGCATTAGGACTGGACACACAATAGACAACAATAGCTTGCATAAACACTATTTAGAACTATTCACATGGCATTGAAGAGATGGGCGTCGACTCACTATTGCTGCAAAGCCGGCGCATTGTGCGAAGGTGAAAAGAAGTCTAATGAACAGGAAGCCTTATTTGAGAGAGCTGACAGTAACCATACAACGGCCGCATTGTGCGCTTGCCACCAACCCTGTGGGTCTCTACATTAGGAGAAATGATGAGAAAGTAACCCGAAAAGACACAGTGGGCCCTTGGACCCACGTAAATGCAACCAGACAATAATGGGGGGACACAAGCTGTCCCCACCTTTACCCAAAGCTGCACGTTTACATGCACAGAACATCAACCGCTCTCATGTCTAAGGATAAAAGCCCCCTGGCCAGATGGAACTTTGAAGTACATTTGGGCTAGTTTACCACCAAAGAGTGCAATTTTAGTGCAGCAGCAGTTAAAATATATGTCATACATTTTAAATTAAATCAAACTCTCCAGGGGAAAGTTCAGAACTCCAGAGTTTGGTGCACCAGGCCTCTCTTCACACACATACATTCACATTATGCCCCCTGCCTCAAGCTTCATCAATCTTACACAAAGGGATGACATCACCAATAAGCATAGCCTTTTATGTCTTTAAGCAATAAGCCTTATTTACTGATGAGATAAGCCCCTGGCTATTGTCTACACTCCACTTTGCTTCTTTCTCTCGCAGTTGAGGAATCAAACGGTACTTTTGAAAGGTGGCAGAGCATGTCCAGGATTTAAAGCTAAAGCATGCAAAGAGGTTTCCTATTTGTTAGCCTTTCAAAGGGCCACATTAGCCAGTTTAGTTCAAAGTAGTGGAGACAGGTAAAACTGCAAAAATGCGTAGTTCTTAGAAACCAAGTTGTTTTTTTGTTTTTTTATTGTTTGAACAACTTTTAGTGCTTGTTTCTCTGGAAATATTGCACAGAGTACTCAAGCTCTAAAGAGCTTGAAACACGCCACAGCCTGGATAATTTACAAAATATAATCATCCATTACATGCATGACCTATAATTATTGTTTGTAGCAGTATTACTCAGCGCGGTCACTAAACTGCTGAGGCACCCTGAGTCAGTGCGGCTTATTAAACCACATGTGTACACGGAGAAAGGAAAAAGTTTGAGCTGCTGTTTGTGTTTGTTTATGGTGTTAGATGAAAGAAACGCTGCCAGTTACAAGTCCTCTAATAAGTTGGAAAATGACACTTGGTGGCTCTCATTTTTGTAGTTTGACAAAGTCTGTCATGAGGAAAACTAGGTCTAACTAGATTGTTGCACCGATATAGAAAATATAGCATGTTTCGAATTGAGTGCCTATTTTTAACAAGATAAAAAGCCATTTTCTAACACAGTGCATCCAGTGTCACCACACGTATCTTCAAAACGTGCCATTTGTTGTTTGTTTTTCTTAGCTCTACACAGGGTTGTGTCAGGCCTTGGGAACTTGTCAGATATTCAGTTTGTAGTCACTTTAGAAAGCCTGAGCAGAGATTCTCTGGGGAATCGCTCCAGTCTCCCCATCTCCCCCCACCCCATGTCACCAGCCAGGAACAAAGCCGCCATAGTCAATTCTCCTAATTTCACTGCAGCCTGTCGAAAATCCCGTTCTCCTTTTCTCCTTCTCTTCAACAAGTACTTTATGTTGGGATCAGTCAGGTCTGAGTCGCCCACAAAAACCTGAGGCTCTCGCTTCATCGTCTTTCAGCACCAGGTTTGACACTCCCCAGCTCCCTGCCATTCAGACGCCTTCACCGTGCAATTTGTTTCCATTTGTCAAACAGCAGTATCAATCACAAAAGAAAATGCTGGCACAACACAAAGTCTGTAAAAAAATAAATAACCCAACAACATTGTTTCCTAAACCCAAAATGGCCTTCAGTCGCCTACTTATAGGCCAGTGACAAAACAATCTTAAACAATTTACAGCACTTTCACTTGTTACAGATACTTGTTACATTATTCTTCTCCAAAACTGACAATAAAACATCTTTAACTGAATACGGCAGCTGTCCCCAACCTCAAATCAGCACCAGTGTATCACTTCTCTCTTAAAAGTGTGGATGAGCTAGCTGCTGCGGTTTGAATTCATCATTTTATTCACTGCCTCCACATTGTGCTGACTCTTATTTTGTGTTTTATTTCTTTGGGATTAAACTTCATTGTGTGGACAGCCAGGTTTCCCAGACATTTGTTTATTAAAGCTATATCAGCACTATGTTGACAGCACTGCTATTCGCACACCTATTCAGATATGTCCTAAAATGGTGCTATTATTGAGGGACGTAGGGAGGTATCTGGTTAATAATACATATTGTGCAAACTTTGTTGTCACCATTCTTGCGCTGGCTCTTATCAAGGGGAGAGCAGAGAGGATATATGCTGACTCTGATGTAGATAGTGCCATGAGTATTTCTATTGTGGCAGCTGCCATGTGGTGCAGTCCCTGATAGGGTTTCGAATGCTGTCAATGCTGCGTCAGGTGCATTAGCACCTCAGAGACCCGTGATGCTCCAGCTGCCGTGTGCCTACGTCTCCCTGGGCCCTGGCCGCCAGCCTGACACCCGACACAAAGTAATCACAGATCACAGTGTTTAATCACTGAAACAAGCACTCCAGAGGACCCCACTGTCAATATCCCACTCTCTCATTATCTGTTTGGATTGCACATCCACACTGTCAGATAAACAGAGTGGAAAATTAAGATTAAAAATATGGTAATTTCATTTCAGGCAGCAGGCTCCTCTCACTGGCCCATTATGCTATTGATTACCTCTGAATTCAATTTTTCTTTTCAATGTAAACTTTAATCTATTCGCAAGCCAACAATTCAGCTCCCAAGGGGCTATTTGAGAGTAAGTAACCATTTAATATGACGCCGGCTGAAGATTCACTGGCTTTAATGAATTGTGTAAATCACTCAGCTTTTAAAGGAACTGATGTCCCACAGTTCATGACCCAAATACGGGCCTGGTTAAATACCGCCTTTTAGACCGAGCTAAGTGTTTACTGACAAGAATCTGTGAATGTGTAATCACTGGCTTTGCGCTTGTCTGTATGAAGCCAAATTAAACAGCTCTTTTCTAAGAGAGCCGCTAATGACAAAATTACATTTTAAGACTTAATCATCTTATTGCACTACTGACATGTTAAAATAATAGAGTGCAAGGCCGCGCCACTTTACCACTGAAACAGAATTAGAAAATCACTCGACTCAGCACGATAATCACACGGTCGCTTCCTTTAACCGCTTACCAGTTTGTAGCATCGTGTTCAACTCCAGCTGTAACCACTGACCTGAAGCAAACACACCATTCAGGCAGCTGAGTGTGGAATGAGCAACAGCGGGGAGGAAACGCTGGTGAGTCAGTCTCACAATGAAGCAAAATGAAGCGAAACGTTCAAAACAATACTCTTTTATTAAATGAAATTTGAAACAAATCTAGTGTCAGTTACAAGTGAGCATTCCTCGCACTTATTTATGACTTAGAAACTGCAAAGTGCTTGAAATCTTACCTTCCATTTGTGTTACGAGCCGTAGACAAAGATGTAAAAAAATCAAACAGCGCGAATAATTACCAGGATATAAATAATCTCACTCGGTTCCATTCACATAATTACCTGCATAAAAGTGTTACATTCTCAAATAAAGTCGTTAATCAAACAAGCCAGGACAGAAAGTTGAGAGACATCTGGTTCCTTGATATTAGTCAGCTGTTGCCAACTGTTACTGGTCTTTGCTCACTAGAGATGAGGTAGACATAAAACCGATAGAGTCAAAGTGCAGGGAAACCATTCAATTTACAAACAGTGCAATTACTAGGAATCAATCGCGTGATTAAGGCACAATAATTACAGAAAGCATCCGTGTCCCCTCTGAGGTTCTCCTTGGCTTGTCAAGCATTTTTCAAGTAATGAAAAGACTTTATTCCTATAAAACAATGTTTTCTCTAAAAGAACAATTTAAGCCACAGGTAATTTATTGCACACAGAATATTGACATTCTTTTGAGCACCAGTTCCCCACTGTAGATACCCCAGAAGCCAGGACACACCTACATAAATATAGCCGTTTGCAATCAATAAACAGCCATGCAGTAATATGCTGTCAATGGAAGGCACAGCCCACCTCAGGCGTGTGCCTCCTTTCTGTTCCATACCACGGGTCTATGCTAATCAAATGGAGCGCACACTACACTGCACTAGGCCTGAAGACATTTAGGAATATCGGTGTGTCTGCTAAAATACTTGGTCACTGATGGCTAACACGAGGACCACAGCGACACTCCAAACCGTCAAAGGGACGTCTCGAAGATGACGCGGACGTCCTCGTCACGGCGCACGTCAGTCAGCCGCTTTTTGTTCGTGTAAACCTGAAAAGCGGATCAGGGAAGCAGTGTCACAGAACACAAGCACACTGTCCAATCTGAGCTACGATCTGTTAAGGCGCAATTTATGACAGATCCAGTCAGAGCACGGCGAGGGGATTTATCACCCACTGAAGCATACAAAAGTGGCTTATTTAGCCCAGTAAACAACTGTTAGATTAAAGGCAGGAAAATTTTTGGAGATAATTACAGGAATTATTTGTGGAGTTAATTTTCTCTTACGCTGGCTCCTAAGCTGCAAGCCGCTATTTAGAAAAGCCGGATTGCAGTGTTTGCGCCTGCAAAAGGCATGGCTTCTTTATGCCGAGCCGCTCTGACAGCTGAACAATTTCAGCAAGAAAGTTTGTGGAAAAAGAGGCAATGGAAGTGAAAGCTTGGCCATAGCTTGAGATATATGTACTGTCTACTCTGGGATTCTCTTTCAGCACGACAAAGGAGCTAGAGGTTGATATCAGATTATTGAATGTATTTAAACCTTGACTGACAACTATAGAAACTTGACACACAACATGCGGACTATCTCTGTATTTAATAAGTGGTGCTAGACAGTTATGGATGCTGCAGTAATCTGATCAAAGAAGAGCATCCTACAATAAAGAAAGGAAAACGTAAGGGCCCGAACAATGCCACTACCAATCCGCCAGTGTGCAGGGTAAGACGAAACCAAATAATACCACACTGTGCTGAGTCTTTGAAATCAGTATTTTACTCATTTCACTCCTCTGGCTGAGGAGATACAGTTCCGCTGATAAATTTGTGCGAGGGACAGAGAGAAAATGAAATGATGCCTACTTTTTCTTATTTCACAAAGACCTGTTTGAAGTTGCAATATGGTATCTGTAGTCCCAGACAGATGCACATAAAGTGGAATTGAACAATGAATAGCTGGCTCTTATCTGTTCAGTGTCTGAAGGGGAAATACATCACAAATGAATTTCACAGGGAAAAAATATGGACATTCTCTATTACAGTAATCCCCATAGAAAGTTTATCCCAAATCGCGATGAAGTTAAACCCAATATTTCAAAATAGATACAGTGCAAAGAAAGCTGCTTTTCTAGAATCATCGCTAAAATGATCTCAAAATTACATTATGAGAAAAAAGATTATACAGAGACTTTTTCCGATAATATCAGAGGATGTAAATCTACAAAGGGACAATTTCTCTCTTGAAATTAATGTTATGGTGTCGCAATGCTCCAAGTAGACACTTTAAATTAAAATGGTAATCAAGTGTCTTTGCATTGTCAGGGCTACACACATCTTCTGTTGCTTAGCTGTATTATTTTGGAGGTGAGCAATGGAGCCTGGAGTTAAGGGGAGAGTCTGGGATTACTGTGCAACGACTGGGCTCTTATTTAGGGACAGGCTTGTCCTGGGACAAAGGTGGATGTGGTTACCTGTTTGGCTGTGTGCAGGAGCGAGGCAGCCTCGGCTCTGCCTGTCTGTTGGACCATCTGGTAGAAGAGCCCATCCTGGTTCTGGAGCAGCACATATGGCTCATCATACTCCTGGATCATGCCAGCATCCAGAACCTGCAATCACACATACAATGGTGGGTGTGTGTGTGTGTAAGTGTGTGTGTTCCTGTGTCTGTATACTTTACTTTGGGGAAAACTGACATTTCAGCTGTTTCACTGCTGAGTGATGCAAGCAGACAGCGCAAGCTGAATGGGGAAACAGTAGTTCGGTGCACATAGGAACCATCTATTTTATGTGACTCATGCAACAACAAACACGGGTGCCTGTTTCTGCTCGAGAACGCCATGCACAATGAGGGTAACCTGTTAGCAGCGTGAAAGTCTGGTGCGCTGACTCTGACAGACAGGAGATCAGGGATTTATCCATGTATTTATCCTAGCGTTTCAGAGGCCTAGGGGTGGTCCTCAGTCAAATCCAACAATCACACCTTTAAGACTCGCTAGAAAATTACCATCATTTCTATGTCATCACATGCCATGTAAACCACACAAAGAATAGTGCCAATTCAGGCAGTTTGGAAAAGACTACAATTATATCACAGACAAATTTTAACAAGCTCGATCCCCTTACAGCGTTAATGAGCAGTTTGTTATCAGTAAAGCCCACTTTCAGGTAGTGTTTAGTATGAAAGGGAGACTTCTGCAGCTGCTGTCATAATCAAAAGTTTAGGAGCAGGCTACCAGGAAATGCAATTCGATTCTTGCAATTTGGACGATTCTTCCGGGTCCCAATTTAATTTTCCCAGAGTGTGTGACAGTCTGGGGGCATTTAACACGAGTGTAGGTGTGAAACAGTCCCCTCTCTGTGATATTTGCCTTATTTCAGCAACCCTCTCAGTCACCAAGCGGCCACCGGGCCGTGCCCCGTCCTCCATAGACTCTTAACAAATGCCACCACAAATGGCACTAATTGGCACCTCTGCAGGCAGTAGCAGGAAAGGGCCAAAGATCAAGTGGTGCAAGCGAAGGTTGAATGAAAGGGAATGCTGCGAGTGAGAAATCTGCCCAGCTGTTGCAAAATAAGGTAGCGGAACTGAAAATAAAGGACAGAGGTGTTTAAAAGCTGCTTTTGTTTGGCATACAACAATGAGAATGAATGTGAAGTGCATGTTTTGCAGGGGACCCCAGATTTACTCTACAAATTCTGAAAACACTGAATGCAATATTTACTGTAGCTGGTGAGATAGTACAAGGGGTTGCCAAAGTTTAAGAGGGAATATCACAAAGCTACTTGCAGAGCAATGTTGGAATGAACTCCAGCAGAAGAGTCTCATTTTAAAACCTTCACTAAAGTGCTTTACAATGGAAATTTACTGCTTTCTTACTTACCAGTATTCTGTCACAGTCAATGATAGTGTTTAGCCTGTGAGCAATGGTCAGGACTGTGCACTCTTGAAACTTGTCCCGGATAGTCTGCTGGATGAGTCCATCAGTTCTAAAGAAGCAGGAAACAAAACACCTGAGAACTGAAAAGCTCTCTTCCTATACAGCCTTGGGCAGGGATTTTACGCAGCACAGAACAATGGCTCATCAGCAGAGAAATATGTGCAGCAACAGACAGAAAAAATACAGAATACCACAGGACTTCAGCTTTAAAAAGACAAGTGTGGTATATTTTGTTACATTTTTTTTAATTGACTTGATTTGATCTTCACCAGGTGAGATTTAGACTTATAAACCCATATATTTTTATTATGTGTGTTAAACAAAAAAAAAATCTATGTTTGCACCGATGCTTTACCAAAATGATTTTAAGAAAAAAGAGAAAAGGTTTTATTCTATGCACTTAAAAATACCCATATTGTGTAGCACCATTGTACAGAAAAACAAGACACATGTGGAAGAGAGCGCTTCCACGCTGATGTATAATAATTTACTTGAGAAGTATAATCTGACCTTGGGTCCACATTAGCAGTGGCCTCATCAATAATGAGGATGCGGGTTTTCCGGAGGATGGCCCTGGCCAGGCACACTAGCTGCCTCTGGCCCACGCTGAAGTTAGAGCCCGACTCCGTCAGCACCGTCTCCAGCTTGCTGGGCAGCTCGTCCACCATGGCCTTCATCTGCACCTGCAGAGAGAGAGAGCTCAGCCCCTACCCTTCATTACTCCTGCATAAAGGCCTCCTGTGGGGATGTCTTTAAAGAGCCATCCAAACACACCCATTAACTGCCTGGCACAATGCAGGGCCAGGTCTACTGATGACCTTGGCCAGTGCTCTCTTGTGGCCAGCCTCTAGCTTTAATCCAGGCCACCAAACCCATTCAGAGACAGGACCAGGAGCTGAAGCCCTTCACTGTGGGGGAAGCCTTCATCCTGGTTGGCCTGACTGCCCAAACACATCTCCCCCAGCACTTTCAATGGTTACCCGTTACAAGCCGCACATTGAGCTGGGCCCCATGGCCCTAATGGGATTTCCCCCCATGACTTGTGGCGAGCAGGGAATCTGAATGGCAGCATTGTACAGGGGGACAGAGGGATCCCCCCCTGGGCTGGCAAGGGAGAATCATTCAGAGCCACGCTGGAGTACCTCTTGGAGTGCATTCCACAGGTCCTCATCTGTGTGCTGCTTGAAAGGGTCCAGATTCTTCCTCATGGTGCCCGTAAAGAGAACTGGGTCCTGTGGATAGATGGATATGGAAAGAGAAGGCCGTGGCCAGTTAAGATAATGACAAGGGGGAAGATGTATGAAAGGGTTAAGACAGGATTTATAGAAGAGTGCTAAGCAATGTGTGAGGGGAAGATGTTCACAAAGGCCTTGCTCCACTCAGGAGCTCTATTCAGTGCTCTAGCCAACTATGCTTCAGTAAGTTGATCTTTTTACTTGGAAAACCACAATGTGCGCATTGGTGCTGGTGGAGAATAGTCGTGCAAGGCTGTCTGAATGTATAATATGACACAAAAGGACTGTCAAGTTAACATTAAAATACAGAATAAGAAACCGTACTAACTAAATGTACAAGCATGTGTGAATAGTTAGGTTATCACATTAGTTGACTACCCTCATGAAAGGACAGCCTCACATCTCAGACAGGTAGGATGTCCAAGATATGTATTTATGGTAAGCCATGCACCTGTATCAAGGTTGAGCCACACAGCCCTCTTTAAGAGGGTAAATAAAGCTCTTTATTACAGTGTAAAGGAAAGAGCCTGTCCATGGGCACTGTTCCAACACGCCACTCTGTTTGTGATGAACTGATAAAAAGGAACAATCCCACATCATCTCATGTCAGGCCATATATAGTGTGCATTCATAAATCTTGCTCCAATGTTGAAGTGATTTACTCAGTAGAGGGCTCTCCTTGGACAGCATAAAGACCCTCTCGCTCACGGTACACCCCTGCTGCAGATAAGGTTTTTACATTGCATTTATGTCCACAGTGTTTGATCCGTGAGCAAAATAAGCAAGGTACTTAAATCGTTATAATGACTGTTTAAAGAAAAAAACAAGTTAATAATAATACAAGGCTGTTGAGTCTGCCACAGTTTGAGGTTGCACAGAGCAGCGACTGTCCATAACAAAAAGTGATGCTTCCATTGTATCCGCATCACAGTCAGAGGAACGCGATAACTCCAGCTTAGTCAAGATATGCATCTGACCTCGAATCAAGATACGATACGTTCATCTGGCAACTGTGAGATTAGACTAGGAGCAAAAGTAAAGCACACATTGAGTCTAAAAAGCTTAAAGGTTACAGAACTATTAATATATCCACACCTTTACATCTGTTCTCTTACAGGTCACCTTTATAACAAAAGAAAATGAAGCATACATTTGGGTGTGGAAGCACAGCAAAAATTAAAAAGTCATGTCTCAACAAGCCGCCATATAGGTCAGAAAGTGCAGGGCTAACTGCTCAATTTCAATCCAGAGAAAGTAAAGCTTTCAGGGTCTCATCCCTGCTACCTGTGCCTTGGAAAATGTTCCACCTCTTTACTTCCAATAAGCTTTTCCCTCTGTCACCAAAACACCACCTTGTCATTAAGCCAGCTGAAGTCCCAATTCAAACTAGTTCTGTGACACACTTTAATTGACGATTCAATGTTAGGTCGGAAAAACTGCTTTCAAGCACAGTTTTCTATACACCGATTATGTGCTCCACCAATTCTAAGCCCTCTGTTTGCCACAGAATTCATTTTTTTTCTCCTAAGTCATTCCTGAGAATTCAATAGAAACTGAAATGGATCCCTTTTTAATGCCATATGCTAATACAAGCTTATCATAATCAAATCTGTGGGCGTCAAATAATGAAACTCCTCAGCGGCAATGTATAGTTTACATATCAAACTCAAAATTCCAAATGAAAAGTACGACAACCAGCAATTTATGTCAAAAAATTTTTTCCAAGTGAAAGGTTGACTGCATATCATTTCATCGACGTCTAGCGGGAGAATAAAAAAAGGCTTTCAGATGAATTTGTGTAAATCCAAGAGTCTTCGCTCCATATATAAGTTTGTAATACTAACAACAGACTACAGAGAAACTCTACTCTCCCGAGTGCTGCCTACATAATGAAAATGCCATCCAGCATGTGATACAGATGAGATGAGCGTGCAGTTAAAGTTTTGACTCGTAACCTGCCACTTTGTAGCAGTCTCTCCCTCTAGGAGATGCAGAAAGAGTAAACAAAATCCCATCAAACATACATCACATCCATCGCAAACTAGTTTGGACTAAGAAGTGAAACTTTATCTGAAGTAGTAGCAATGCCAGAAACCTATCAAATCCACAGAAAAGCATTAATGAAACTGTTTTTGGGCATCTTGGCTGCACCCTAGAAATGTTTAAGACTTGAGCTAAGTGACGGTGTACAAGGGGACTCTGACTGTGAGGATGGGGGAGACTTCTTCTAAGCAGCTTTCCCATGTTTGGGGGGTAGAGGGCTAATCCTCTGTCAGGGATGGGGAACTGCTCTCTTCACAGTATAGGCCGTGGGAGTCTTCTCCCCTCCCTCCTCTCTGCTGACACTCACCCGCAGGCTGGCATTTTCTTAATGCCGTATCAGTTTCAACAAGCGGAAATAAAGTTAAACTGTCTCAAGGCATCCGTTTGTCTCACTTTCAGAAATCCCCTGAGTGACGACTGTAATTCTCCTCACTTGTTTTAGCTTTTTTTAAAAGCCAAGCGTCTAACAAGGGCAAAAGCATCCAGGCTTCTGTTACCGTCGTGCAGCTGACATTTCTGCCATTACTCAATCATGAGGAATCATGGGACCTTGGAGAAGGTGTCAAAGCAAAGCTGCTTTAGAACGAAAAGGTTAAACATGGTAGTAATTAATATATTATATTATAAGTAATATCTTTCTAACCTAGACTCACTGCAGATGATTATTGGTTACTGTGTTTAGTTACAAAACACAACTGCTGATACTGAAATTAAAGAAACGCACCTGTGGGATGATAGACATTTTCTGTCGCAGTGTGTGAAGACCAATCTCAGACGTCAGAAATCCATCAATCGTTATTCTTCCCTCAGGTTCTGCCAGCCGGAACAAGGCAGAGATCAGGGAGCTTTTACCAGCACCAGTGCGTCCAACAATGCCAACCTACAGTGGAAAGAGCTAGTATGTTATATCTGTAAAGTCTTAGTAAATGCCCACAAAAAACCCCATAAATAAATAAAATAGTGCTTATTATTTTGTCAGTAAGAGACCCAGTTGCCTGGCAAACTACAATATAAACCTTTGTACAATACTGGCATAAAAACTAAGGGAAGATTCTCTGTCCTATAATATTTATGTATGAAATTGTTTGTGTTTTACTAGACAGTCAAAATACTAAAAAGAAATGGTGGGCAATGGAGAAAATCCTTCTGTAAGCCTCTCTAACCCTCATAATCAAGATTTAAAGCTAAAAATATTTCCTTTAATCAAATCAAGTCATTTATATCTTAATCATATTTAAGTGCTTTAGCGTAATGCCACGTATAAATTCATTTGTAGCATTTGTGTTAGGGACAATTAACGTGTTTATAATTCAATTTAGCTATTTTTAAGTGTGCTATATTTATTTAGATCTGTGCTTATCTCATAAACACCAATGTGGGTGGGTTAGAAAAGTGTAGTTACTCATTTTAACCAACTGTAAAAGGTGACATAAATGGGGCTCTATAGTTTTGTGGCTCTTCTAAAAGTCACCCCATCAGAGTCAGCGTATCAAATCTATCAAATCTCATTGAACACACCTAATAAATTGGCCGAGTCAAAATTACCACTCACTCATACTTGTTTATGTCCAGTCCCCCAAACCCCTGACAGGCCATCACCCTCCTCCCCCTCCCTTTCTCCCTCCTCCCCACACCTGAAATTCACTGAGGAGATGATGGAGCGGGTCAATGCTGGGCTCAGATCTACCCCCCGTCCCAATCCCTTTTTGTCCCCCATAAACCCCCCACCAGAGCGGCCAAAGGTTCGCCATCGAGCCCCACCCTCAACAGAGCAATCGAAGTCACATTGCCCAGCCTCGCCCCCCTTAGTTCCTCTTCATGCCCTGTCTCCGCAGTCTGATGCGTGATGTGTGGAGGGTCCGGGCTGTGAGGATTATGGCAGTGATGACTTTTCCCAGGAGAAGCTGGGACCCTGTTTACTAGAAGGTTTTAAAATTTCTGTACTTTTAGGTGACAGGAGACATGTGGCCTGGTCAAAACACAGAGAGCTGCACTCTAAAAGATCTTTAAACATAGTAAACATACCTTGTGTGCCACAGACTGCTCCCAAACACGAGGGGACAAGTAATACCTCTAAAACACTTAAGTTGGCTTTATTAAACATTAGATCTCTAGCTGGGAAAACATTTTTAATTAATGATTTAATCACTGAGCACAGCCTTGATTTTATGTTTTTAACTGAAACTTGGTTGGACCAAAGTAACAGTGGAGCTGTTCTCATCGAGACGACCCCTCCTAACTACAGTTTTATCAGTGAGGTCAGGGCGAGCAGGAGAGGAGGAGGGGTTGCTGTCTTATTTAATGAATCATTTCAATGTAAGCAGCTATCTCCTGGAAGTCTTCAGTCTTTTGAATATGTGGCTTTACAGCTGAAGGCCCCATCCAAAGCTGTGTTTCTTAATGTTTACAGGCCTCCCAAATACTGCACAGACTTTTTTAATGACCTCAGTGAACTGCTGTCTGTGATCTGTGTTGATTTTGACTGTGTAATTATTGCTGGGGATTTTAACATTCATGTGGACAACCCTCAGGACAAAGGGACTAAAGACCTGAGTAACACTCTGGGCAACTTTGGGCTGACTCAGCATGTAACAGAGGCCACACATAATAGAGGACACACTCTTGACCTACTGATCTCCAAAGGCCTGAGCATTTCAAAGGTTACTGTGTCTGATGTGGGCCTGTCTGATCATTACTGTGTTTTCTTTGAAAGTAAAATCTCAGCCCACACAAATATATCAACAACAGTGATCACAAAACGGTGTATAACTGAACACAGTAGTGCAATTTTTAACCAGGTCTTCCCATTAACACCTGACCTGTCCAGAGGGTCAGTCAATGAGCTCGTCAATAGCTTCAATGCTAAAATGTTAAATGTAATGGATACAATTGCTCCCATTAAGGTGAAGGTTATCTCTGGATGGAAAAAGTCTCCCTGGAGAAACTCCACACTGGTGAAAAATGAAAAAAGAGAGTGTAGGAAAGCTGAGCGCAGATGGAGAAAAACAAACCTCCAGGTTCATTATGACATTTATAAAGAGAAACTTCACAATTATAATTTACAACTGAGGAATGCAAGGAAGTCCTACTTCTCTGACATCATCACTAAAAACAGTCATAATGCTCGGGTCTTATTTTCTACAGTTGACAGGCTAACAAACCCTCCTGTGTCAGTGGCAGCTGAACTTCATTCGACCATGGCCTGCAATGACTTTGCCAAATTCTTCACTGAAAAAATCCAAAAAAATTAGACAAGCAATTGGTACATCAACAGCAGATCCAGGATATGTACTGTGTCCACCAAAAAACTGTTTAAACACCATGAAACAGTTTCAACCTATTAACAGCAAAGACCTGGAGGACATCTTAGGTCAACTGAACTCCTCCTCCTGCTGTTTAGATGTCCTGCCAACAAGTTTTTTCAAAAAGGTCTCAAAGACTTTAGAGTCAGACCTGTTACAGATCGTCAACTTTTCTTTATTATCAGGTGTGTTTCCAGAATCACTAAAAACTGCTGTAATCAAACCTATACTGAAAAAGGACAATCTTGACAAGACACAAATGAACAACTACAGGCCGATCTCAAATCTCCCGTTTTTAAGTAAGATCATTGAAAAAGCAGTTTCTCAACAGCTCAGTTACTTCTTAAAACAGAATAATTGCTACGATGCCTTCCAGTCAGGTTTTAGACAGAACCACAGCACTGAAACCGCTCTGACCAAAGTGTTTAATGACATATGTCTGAATACAGACAGTGGAAAAATGTCAGTCCTAGTTTTACTGGATCTCAGTGCAGCATTTGATACAGTTGACCACAACATATTACTCAAACGACTGGAGAACTGGACAGGTCTTTCAGGAACTGTACTAAACTGGTTCAAAACATACGTAGAAAACAGGAAATACTTTGTATCAATAGGTAACTTCACATCTGAGCAGACAAGTATCACATGTGGAGTTCCCCAAGGTTCCATCTTGGGACCCCTTCTGTTTAACATCTACATGCTCCCACTGGCACAGATTATAAACAACAACAAAATAAACTATCACAGCTATGCAGATGACACACAAATATATATCACAATGTCACCAGGAGACCGAGGCCCTGTACAGGCTCTTGGTAAATGCATTGAGGAAATCAATGACTGGTTGTGCCACAATTTTCTCCAGCTAAACAAAAACAAAACTGAGGTAATAGTCTTTGGCGCCAAAGAAAAACGATTACAGGTCACCAGAGAACTTCAATCTATACATCTAAAAACCACAAACCAGGCGAGAAATTTGGGTGTAGTGATGGATGCAGACCTAAACTTAGAAAAACACATTAAGACAATAACAAAGTCAGCTTACTATCACCTCAAGAATATATCAAGGATAAAAGATCTGATGTCTCAACCGGACCTGGAAAAACTAGTCCATGCATTCATCTTTAGTAGGCTTGATTACTGTAACAGCATCTTTACAGGTCTACCTAAAAAATCAGTCAGACAACTACAGCTCATTCAGAACTCTGCTGCTCGAGTCCTCACTAAGACCAAAAAAGTGGACCACATCAGTCCAGCTCTGAGGTCCTTACACTGGCTGCCTGTCCGTCAGAGGATAGACTTTAAAGTTCTGATGCTGGCCTATAAAGCTCTGAATGGTTTAGGACCAAAATACATCAATGACCTCCTGACCCAGTATGAACCATCCAGATCCCTCAGGTCATCTGGATCCGGTCTTTTATCAGTTCCCAGAGTCAGAACCAGACACGGAGAAGCTGCATTCAGCTTTTATGCTCCTTATATCTGGAACAAACTCCCAGAAAGCCTCAGATCAGCTGAAACACTCAGTTTATTTAAATCCAGGTTGAAGACTCACCTGTTCTCAGCTGCATTTGAATAAAGCACCAAATCCACACTTTAAGCTTAAATTTCAAAACTTACATTTAACTACTGATTTTATCTACTGTTCTGATTTTATCTGTTTTGATTTTATATACTGTTGTTTGTTTGTTTGTCTGTTTGTTAATTAGTTAGTTAGTTTATTTGCTTGTTTTAATCAATTTTAAATCATGCTTTTTATTTGTTCTTGTTTCTAATGTCTCTGTAAAGCACTTTGAATCACCTTGTTGTTGAATTGTGCTATACAAATAAACTTGCCTTGCCTTGCCTTGCCTTGCCTATGTGCTCTATGGTACTACCCCAGGGTATGGTAACCTGCAGGCCATCACCCAATACTTTCTTTAAAGCACAAGGTCATACCATCCGCAGGTATCTGCTAATGCTGTACATATGTGTGATGGTAGTTAACACATAAAATGACAGTATAATATAGGTGTTTCCAGTATTTTACCAGACTTGGGATACCAAAGAACAAAAACTCATGCTGTGGGCTGAATCCAATGAACAGGAATCTTATTAGCATTGCACCGATTGCTCTGCTGAACTAGTGTCATACCATTTAGGTTTGTTATATGCTGTTGCATAGCCATTGGGCATGTGGATACAGAAAGATAAGTGGTTAGGCTGACAGGTAATAGAGAAGTAATGATATGCTTACTCTCTCATGCTACATCCATACTCTCATAGGAGCTATTAGAGTAACTCACATTCCGATTTTTAAAACACATAGGCCCTCCTACATGTGACAATTAAGCCCCACCCCCAGTACTTATACAGTAAGTGCCTACATGGACATTTAAAAAATTACCAAGTGCTTGTATGAGACTGAATCTGAAATCATGTCTCTGCATTCATCTGCTTTAACCTACATAAGAAGAATTCCACACTACATGAATGTAAATACACACCACAAAGTGAAAGGATCTTATACTGTAGATGGTAGGTGCAGGTGAAAGGGTGTCAGGGGAACTGTCAGGATGCACAAAGCCTTTTACCCCCAAGGCATGCGGTAGAGATCCCTCCCATGGGCTGTCAGAGCCAGGGCCTCTGCACTTATCAACCCATCCATTGTGAAATCAGCCGCCCTGGCCAACCGTAGCCATGCAAAATACACCCCCTGCATTAAACACAATTTCAATCATCCTCAACCATCTCCCTCAGCCTTCCCCTCTCTCGCTCTTCCTTCACCCCTCTTCCTCGGCCTCTCCTCTCTCTTATAGTGAATAAACAGTTGTCACCGTCAGGTAGCTCAAAATGCAAATTGGAGACAAATGGATCCACTTGAACAGTCTTAATTACATGATATGTATTCCATGAATCACAAATGGTATAGTCCTGAAGATTCAGAAGCACAATGCGGTGTCCCTTTAATAATTGATTTGAGAATAATGCCACATAAAAAAAGAATCACACCACACCTACTACACTAGCTGCATATCAACCTTAGTCATGGGCTATGCACTCCAGTAAGCATGCACAGGTGGGAATAAAGACAAGGACCTTTTCTCTAGATTTGAAGACAAGACTCAGGTTCTTCAGGACCAAAGGCTCACTGGCACTGTAAGAGAAGTTGACTCTGTCAAAAGTGATGCAGCCTGCTTTGGGCCAATCGCTCGGTGGCTGTTTGTCTGTCTCCCATGATGCCTCACTCTCCAGCTCTGCATACTCAACCACTCTCTCCACTGATGTCATCTGCAAAAATAAAGCATATAGTAGGCACTTCCTTAAAATAATTTTTCCTCTTTTAACTATTTTATGAATAAATAAATAAGCTGCTCCTATATAACTTCATGTAACAGAAAATCCCTATAATACAATTTAATAGATTCTTTAAATTGACCCAGACTGGATATAACAAACCTAAAGTGACAATCGTTCTACCTGCATTTTTTTTCTTATGGCCAGCAGTGGCTATTTATCTGGTTTAATAAATCAGTTAAAATCTGTATCTGTGACCACAGTGAACACTATGCTGATGAGTTTATGGCCTCAGTCTCTAGTTTCAAGCCTAATTTAATACATCGTGTTAATTTAGCAAATTATGGTCACATTTGGACTCAAATGGAAGTTAACCAACCATCGAACCCTTGTTCATCACGTGTTCTCACCATGTTCTCAATTTCTGCACTCTGTCTGACGCCCCACTGGAACATGCCTGTGAGCGTAACTGCATAAGACAGAGCCAGACCCACTGCACCTGGTTCCAGTCCTGTATTATCAAAGAAGTAAACATGCAGTCACACATCCACGAGTCCTTCCTCTTGCTTCTGCTAATAATGTCTCTTAGCATGCACAGAGTCAAAACCCATACAGTACCATCCCTGAGGTAAAGACAGCCAAAAGCAGTAATGGTGACAAAAACTGAGCAAATTCCATCGAGTCGCACGGCAAACCAGCGGGAGGTAGTCAGGAATAAGAACCAGGCCTCTGTTAACAAAGACAGATTCCACATGTTGCATATGAGGAAATACTTCTTAATACAGTCTGAATATCATGAATGGCTTTAGATGAGACTGATAATGGAGCTCATTAGATGTTGATGTCTTGCATATTTGACCTTATAACACAAATATGTCTTTTTTGTCTCACCTGAGTGAAGATCTTGATACTCATCAAACATTTGCTGGAACCTCTGCTGAACCTTGAAGGCGCGGATGGTGCTCAAGCCTTGAAGAGAGGAGGAAAGGTGGGAGAAAACAGGACTCCGAGCTATGGGAAATATACAAGGCAAAAAACCAGCTTAGCGAGGCATTTAACATTTTTAAGAGTTTTGACCAGATTTCTAAATACAATTATAGTGTCAGGGTACATTTAATACTAATAGTCTGAACTGTTCGGTTTTATTTTGCAGCGTATCAGTATGAGAAGTGAAAAATATGAATGTGTACTCTGTTATACTAACAATAATACAGGTGATGCCCCTGATTTTTAGCGTGATTTAAGGAAAGGTCGCCATTTAGCCGTCTTTTGTTTCAACTCATTAGACTTACAAACTCCTTAACAAAACCTAAATGCCTCCTTGAAGGATTCAAACAAAGCATTTGTTCTAAAAGATGATGCCACTTGTTAATGTCAATGTGCATTTTGGCTCTCAGCTTTGAATGAAATAAAGGAACTAAAGCTTGATGTGGCCTAGTCATGACCACTTGACATTTTTTCCTATTATATGTGAAGTCATGAACTCTCATCTTTTGAGGAAACTGCGTGTGACCAAGGCATAGGCCACTGCCATCTTTAGCCTTTATGCTAATGATCTCTGCCTTTTTCAATAGCCTATTAGCATTCCTGTAGTCTGTGCTTTTATTTCTTCCCAATCCCACACCACAAAAAATAAATAAAAAATTACTGGTAGATTCTAGACGCTTGATGTCCCTGGAGGTCTGCAAGAAGTAGCATCGCAGAAACAGGAAGACAACAAGAAGAGGAACAACAGGAATAAGAATCCAGGGGATGATGACAGCAGCTACTGCAATCACTCCGATGACTTGCAGAAATACCTGGGAGAAAAGGAGAGGAGTAAGCACAGTAATAACTCAACAGCATCAGCGTCAAAAGCTCTGCTTCTGTTGTGTGGGCTACCGATGGGGCAGTGAGGCTTATTTGTTAGGGCTGAACAAGAAAAACCTTTCAGCTATATTTGTGTGAGACCATCTCAGGCACATAGTAAGGTAACAGCAGGTTGTGGGACTGAGCTTAAGTGACTCACAGTGTGAAAAGAAAACGATCGCAGCGCTAATTCTCACTTAGTAGCAGGTGAGAATTTACCACTTGGCCACTGCAGCTCATATCCCTGGCTCTCTAGGGTTTTCCCTTCAACACTTCTGGCCTGTAAGCCTCCCTGGCAGAGCAGCCAGCCAACGGGCATGGCCACAGTGACTGGCAGAGAGCTCTGGGAACCACACTGTGGGTGTCTGATACATCACACTCAAACCACACAGCCCTCAACAACACAGTGACTCATCACCCGTGTTAATGGCTCTGTGACACATCTAGACCAGGATACCAGAGCTGCCTAAACAGGATTGCAGGCAATGAGTCTGACGGTTATCAGAGCACCTACACCTGCATAACGTTTAGAAATAACCACCTCATAAAGACTCATTATGACTATTAATCTTAAAGATAAAATAATCTTACCTCAGCCTATATTGATGGTAATTATCAGGCACTCAAGTATCATGTGAGGTGGCATATAAAGTTTTATTATAGAGATATTAAAATTGACATCACACAATGACTCAACAATCTGAATAAGAAAACATAAATGTAAATAATATTACCTTTGATACTAATACATAATAATTGCTGATTGATATATTTAAGTTAAAGTGAGCTAGCAAGGGTCGTTGCCATCAGTTACTTTAATACTGATACTTTTATTAAAGATCGTATTAAACACCAGTTGAGAAAAAAAATAAACTACTTTTGAGGAAAGGGTGCTGCCATAAAAAAAGAACACCTCACATTTTTAAGATTTTTGTTATGTTCACTTTATTTAGAAAATTATATTACATTTCAAAAGGGAAATGTAATCTACTTCAATTACATTTTTTTTACATTAAAAGTGTTGGGATATATTTACCTTGATACAACACTCAAAATAAATTTGTCTGTCTCATTGTTTCTTCAATCACCATCAAGTAAACTTGAAGTGAGCCACCAAACTTGGCACTGTGCCGGTACATCTTAAGGTTCTCATCTATGTTGCATATGATGTATTCAGGTTACCTAGCAACCAGCTAGCAAAGGGTTAAAGTTTGGGTGTAATTTTTCTTTTGCAATGACAAGTTCTAATTTGTATCAGTAAATCTTAATTTATACATTATATATAAATATGCCATCAGGTTGCCTGGCAACCACCTAGCAATCGGCTACCATGACACCAGAAAAGCATAGTATTGATTTAATTTTGTGGCCAACAGCATAAACACAGCAAAACAATACTGTAGCACAGACATGTAGTAGTAAAACATAATACATTACTAAAGATTTAAGAAAACACAGTTTTTGGTTTGTTTCCTTACTTTTTATTTGTTAAGCATTTTCACCAAGGAGAAGTAATGTCTCCTCTTTTAATTCCGAGTACTTTTTTTCTATAATACTTTTTTTTTTTTTTAAATAATCCTGCACTTTTTATTTAACAAGGGCACATGACTTCTGTTAATAATGTCTCTTGTTTACCATTGTGGTCTTAATAATTTCCTTTACTTGAAGTACAGTGGGGCAAAAAAGTATTTAGTCAGCCACCGATTGTGCAAGTTCCCCCACCTAAAATGATGACAGAGGTCAGTAATTTGCACCAGAGGTACACTTCAACTGTGAGAGACAGAATGTGAAAAATAAATCCATGAATCCACATGGTAGGATTTGTAAAGAATTTATTCGTAAATCAGGGTGGAAAATAAGTATTTGGTCAATAACAAAAATACAACTCAATACTTTGTAACATAACCTTTGTTGGCAATAACAGAGCTCAAACGTTTACTATAGGTCTTTACCAGGTTTGCACACACAGTAGCTGGTATTTTGGCCCATTCCTCCATGCAGATCTTCTCGAGAGCAGTGATGTTCTGGGGTTGTCGCCGAGCAACACGGACTTTCAACTCCCGCCACAGATTTTCTATGGGGTTGAGGTCTGGAGACTGGCTAGGCCACTCCAGGACTTTCAAATGCTTCTTACGGAGCCACTCCTTTGTTGCCCGGGCGGTGTGTTTTGGATCATTGTCATGTTGGAAGACCCAGCCTCGTTTCATCTTCAAAGTTCTCACTGATGGAAGGAGGTTTTGGCTCAAAATCTCACGATACATGGCCCCATTCATTCTGTCCTTAACACGGATCAGTCGTCCTGTCCCCTTGGCAGAAAAACAGCCCCATAGCATGATGTTTCCACCCCCATGCTTCACAGTAGGTATGGTGTTCTTGGGATGCAACTCAGTATTCTTCTTCCTCCAAACACGACGAGTTGAGTTTATACCAAAAAGTTCTACTTTGGTTTCATCTGACCACATGACATTCTCCCAATCCTCTGCTGTATCATCCATGTGCTCTCTGGCAAACTTCAGACGGGCCTGGACATGCACTGGCTTCAGCAGCGGAACACATCTGGCACTGCGGGATTTGATTCCCTGCCGTTGTAGTGTGTTACTGATGGTGACCTTTGTTACTTTGGTCCCAGCTCTCTGCAGGTCATTCACCAGGTCCCCCCGTGTGGTTCTGGGATCTTTGCTCACCGTTCTCATGATCATTTTGACCCCACGGGATGAGATCTTGCGTGGAGCCCCAGATCGAGGGAGATTATCAGTGGTCTTGTATGTCTTCCATTTTCTGATGATTGCTCCCACAGTTGATTTTTTCACACCAAGCTGCTTGCCTATTGTAGATTCACTCTTCCCAGTCTGGTGCAGGTCTACAATACTTTTCCTGGTGTCCTTCGAAAGCTCTTTGGTCTTGGCCATGGCGGAGTTTGGAGTCTGACTGTTTGAGGCTGTGGACAGGTGTCTTTTATACAGATGATGAGTTCAAACAGGTGCCATTCATACAGGTAACGAGTGGGGGACAGAAAAGCTTCTTACAGAAGACGTTACAGGTCTGTGAGAGCCAGAGATTTTCCTTGTTTGAGGTGACCAAATACTTATTTTCCACCCTGATTTACGAATAAATTCTTTACAAATCCTACCATGTGGATTCATGGATTTTTTTTTTCACATTCTGTCTCTCACAGTTGAAGTGTACCTCTGGTGCAAATTACTGACCTCTGTCATCATTTAAGTGGGGGAACTTGCACAATCGGTGGCTGACTAAATACTTTTTTGCCCCACTGTATATCAACATTTCTTCCAGCCATTAATGTGGGTTGGAAGAACACTTCCTAACCGAAAGGCATACGTTGTGTTCGACTGAAACCTCACACCCTGAAATTAGATACATCCAAAAAGATGAATCCTAAAACGTGGAGATTAGGATCATACTGTTACCTTCAGTGGACTCAGACTAGCCCAGAGAGATGAAAATTTAATTTAGCACCTTAATTACGGATGTTATCTGCTACTTAAGCACACATTTAAGCATGATCACTTTCAGTGTAGTTTTATGATGAAAAGCCAGTCAATTCCATTTGCAGTTCAGATAAGAGGGAATTACTAGTCTAACCATTGCAGTAGTGGAGCCCACACAATCAAACAGTGAGTCGAAGCTACTGAGCACAACTGATCCCAAGAATTTCACAGTACATAAGTTTCAATCTTAGCCTTGATGGAAGGCTACCAGACTGCAAAGTGAGATGGTGGCACACAGGCCATTACCGCGTGTTATCCAGCCTTCCCTTGCGGGGATCAAATATTAACTGAACAAATGTCTTATCACCTACACTGTTTTTCTTTCACTACCCAGTTGATGACTGGTGACACAGTGACACTGCTCATTCACATTTTGCTGGTTGGTTAATCTGAATTCTAATTGGGCCCATTTCAGCAGTGGCCACAAACGTCTGAGCCAGGCTGGCTTTATCTAACAGTGGGGTCATCTAAGGGGACCGTAGGAGGAACAGGAACCATTAGATACAAGCCTTGCCTCCTCCTGCTCCCCAGGGCCCACTGTCGCCAAGGCCCTGTTTGATGTGATCCATTTGCGTGGTTTGGCGCTTATCGTGTCAGGATCGGGGACACCGTGGCCCCCACCCACACTACACACAGATGACTCTGATAAGTGAGCCTACAAGTATACACCTCACCCCCTCAGACCACATCCATATCTCCTATGAAACCACACAGGAACAGAAAACTCCCAAAGCCACATCCCGCTGCACATAAAAGTGGATAAAAGGATGAAAGGTTTTGTATACAAACTGTTTAAATAAAGAATTAGCTCTAATAGCTCTTTAGCGAGAAAAGAAAGCTACCGCACGCATGCGATTCAGTCATTCAGGCAAACTGGGCGCACTGCTGTGTCCAAAGACCATTCAGATCTCTGCTGACCCTAATTGCTTTATTTTCTCAATTATTCTATCAGCTCTTTGATGTCCAAATAAATGTAGAAAATTGGAGTTAATTGCTATATTTGTGTTCGGCAATGATAGCGACTGTTGTTCACCAGCTGAAAATAAACACTTCGCTTTAATTAAACATCCCTCCGGACAGACGGAATCATTATGCTTTTTACAACTCCCTTTTTCATCCTCCCTTTATTTACTGACAGTGTGCAATATTTGCCACTGGGAAAGAAGTGCAAACAAAACAGGAAATGAGGGGTGAGCGTGGTAAAGAAAAATTCTCAAAAGAAGTCCTCTGTCATCGTTGGAATTTTTTCTTCTTTTTTTTTTTTAAACTCCACACTTTTTCTGTGACTGAGCAGCACAATAAGTTGCAAGGGTCAGTGGTACTGAAACAAAACAGGGCCGTTCCACTTGGGCTCTGGAACAATACAAGTGACCCAATCCATTCTACTCTGTGTTTGGGCTTTATTTTAGCATTAAATGCCCAGATGCTGTGGCTTTTCTTTGGGTGAAATGACTGTGGACACCTCCTTCACATTTTCCCTTTCTGGGCCATTTTCACTTCATAAAGCTGCAGTCAATGTGTTTTGTGTGTGGTGAGGAAGGTCTGACACATACTGTGGTGGTCTCAGACGCTGTCTACATTGGTGGCTCAAGTAGTCCTAGGATTAGGCCTTTGTGTGCTGTGAAAAGGTAAAAGAAGTCACTTATTTGGGCTCAGTCAAGCTGCTGATTTCCAACCCCATTTTGGAAATAAGAGAAAGGCTTTGAAATGTGGTCTCCCCTCACTCTCTACTATAAATCACTAGTGTCCAGCAAATTCATTCAGCCTTTTTTTTCCCTCCTGAAAACAACACACACACACAAAAAGCAACAATTCAGAAATACAAAAGTCAGCCTAGAATTCATTGTCCTCGTCATTCTGACGTGAGGTGAGATTCAAGATTAGATTGGGACTTTGTTGTGTCAGTTCCCAGGCTCAAAGGGCCCTGGGTCTGGCCTGCATTCTGAGTCAGACCAGCTGAGGTGCTGGACCACAGCATCATGGGAGACCACACATACTCACACGGGAAGCTTTTGCTGGCCGGTGCTCGCCATCAAATGACCATGTGTGGTATTGCTGAGTGGCCAGTTAAGCGCACACAAATACACACGCAGGGTCACATGATGATGTTTTCCTCTGTTTCGCTTTATTTTTCAGGGAGACAAGCATAGGTCAGTGATCCTAAGGCCGCCGCTCACCTTTCTGTGTCACAAAGGCACTGTCATAAAAACAATGCTCAAAGAGGGTTAATGGCACAGCCTATATATGTTTCCACTGGACCATCTTCTGTGTTTCTCAGGCTAACCTGTGTAATGCCTGGAGCCAGTGCAGTCTTTAGTCGCCAGCGTGGTAAAGAAGCAGAGAAAGCCAGGTGAAATCCCATCCTACAGCGTCCACGATTACGTCAGCAGTTCTCATATCCCACAAAGCCACTAAAGAGGCCTGATACACAATGTGCCACAATATAGAGACTCACACAACGATCCACCCGCCAGTGTTTCTTTAGACAATAGCTGTCTTTTCTCTGCACTTGTGTGCGTGTTCAGCCCTTCAGTGCTTGGTTTGTCTCTGTTTCTTTTTTTGCTCTTTCTCACACGCACACAAAAGGGTTTATTGCCGTAATTTGTTTATTCCCGTCTTTATAAGGAATTAGCGTTGGCAAGAGCAGGCTGGGTCACACTTAAGTCAGCTGGTGTCTTAGTGAAAACATCCGGACAAACTGAATTTTGCCTGGATAAGCAGGGCTATAAATGCAGTGCAGGTCCCAACAGTTGGTGGTGCGACTTGGTCAAGAGCCTTCACACAAAAATCCGCTGAAAGACCCCTGTACTCACCCCCTATTGTCTTGGCCTCCTCCTCTGCCCTCTCTGTGAAAATAGAGGCAACCCAGGATTTAAAGGTCAAGTCCACACAAAAGCTGACAGTTCCCAAAGCCTGAGGTGTTTTTAATTGACATTTCTGTCTTTGTCCCCTGACCATAAAGATGGAAGAGAAAGAGGCTTTTCCCCCAATATACTAAATTACTACTAAATGAGACCTGTGAAAAATAGGGCTCTGGGGTGTAACCAGGTTCCCCCAGCTTGAGGGAATCCCCTTGTTAGGCAGGTTTGGGGGGCAGTGCTGAAGGGCTGTGAAGTGCTTACTCCACCATAGAAAGGAGGGGGGAGAGGCTAAGGCACAAATCCCCACACAGAAGCGGCCTCTCTCCATAGAAAGAGATAAACCAGTTAGGGCATTGTTTATGAAGTTTCACTTTATTCCCTTCTGACAACCATTTAGACAATAACTATGGGGAAACGTCCCTCCACGAATGAGCAACAATAGTGGAGATCAGCAGCTTTTCTCAACAGCTAATACTTTGATAAAAAAAAGAGTGAAAATCTTCCTTCCTGAAAGCATTAAAGGCTGCTCCGTGAAAGACACCTGCAAACAAGAGCAGAAAGCAGCACAAACAAAAGTGCTTTGTCCAAAGGATGCTACCTTTGTCCACTCTAACAATCACATCCCACTTTCAGCTACAGCAAAAGACTAATGCGCACATATCCAGTCTGATTTTGACATGGCCTGGTCTAGATTTTATTTCTTTTACATCAAGACACAGTTAGAAAAAAGAGGAAAGCAGGAGAAATTCAAGTAAAAGTGCACAGCTGAAACCCATCTGTGTTTTATGTCAGGACGTGGTCTACTCTCACTGTTGTTGGTTGGACCTATTGGCCCTCTACAAAAGTTATTATTTTACTTTAACCATTATTCACCTTATTATCAAAATGAGGGGAACTATAGCAGACAAAAAGCTTTTGTGCGTTTATTCTTTTGTGCTTTCAGCATTTAAGATGGCTTTTGTCTACTGTGAGATGGGTATCTGCCACAAACATCATTCAGGCATTGTGGAGGGGGGATTCATTTTCAGCGCGCCTTTGTTCTATTCTTTGGCCCGAACCAAGGAGCCACGCCTGCTCCTCTACCTCGAATTGTGCAGCGAACATTCCCTTCTTTGTGGCGCTAGGTGCATGAGCTGGCTCATCTCCGCAGGGTTTCGTGGGAGATGGCTGTCATGGTGGCAGGGTGGCATTTGGTAACCTAACCTGGGCTTGCATCAGGGTGGCCCTTGGCTAGCAGGTCAATAAGACCTGTTAAGCATTAAGCGAATTGGGCTAAGAGGCGAAAGTCCAGGTGTACTCCTGTAAACACTTCATGTCAGACTTTTTCTCTTTGCCACTCGACACAATATCCTCACTTCACCCTCTCCTGACATTTCCACTATTTTCCCTTCCACATCTGACCCATCATGTGGCTTTATTTCCTCTTTGGTCCCTTTCTCTCTTCCAATCACTTCCTTATTCTCCTTACACATTCTCTGAAGATGCCACTTCTGTTGTGCCACGCTGAGGGAGCCACACCCTCAGCCTATGTGCACACTTTTATTAAATCTGTGCAGGCGCTGGGCTGCGCTGGCGGGTAATCCTACAGTAATTGTTTCCAGATTAGGGGACCCGGACCACAAAGCAGGTTTAGCCAGGCATGAAATGGCCTCCCCATGCTGCTGCGCCAGCAACCAAACCTGCCGAGGTGAGACTCACCTGGATAAAGTCCACAAACGTCCATGGAAGCAGAGAGTCCAGGTAACCGATGTCCTTCGAAAACCTGTTGAGGATTCTTCCTGAGAAAAAGCACAACACAAAAGAACAGATTAAAAAAATATCTCTATAATAGAAACAGCATTTTTCTTATATTGCCAATATTGTTATGCCATTTGTACAACAATAATAGTGCACTTAAGCGAGCTGAAAAAATAAGCAATTCCTTGAATATTTATCATATTAAGTTTTTTACTGTTACAGGTTCAGATATGACATTCGGAGCAACAAATCTAAACCAAATGCAGATCTGCTTTATCCATTAACTACTCTGCATTCATAAAAACAATATTTTGTTAGTTTCAATTCCGTTCGTGTCTTTAGACTATTAAGCAACTGTTATCAGAGTCCCCTTAATAGAACAGAGGTTACATACAGTGTGATATCAAATGGAAAACACAGGCCTATCTAGATTAAACAATGAATCATTATTTATCTAGTGATTCATAAAGACTGTCCTACTCTTGGCTGAATACACGAGGGAACCTTTTGTTAGGGAACAAAAGGCCAACAGAAGCTGCGTACCTGCCTTTATGTTCTGACTGGCAGTGTCAGTGACGTTAATTGAGTTGCCTCCAATCTGCTCGGTCGTTCATTATTTTGGCTAGTGCTCTGCAGGTGCTGTGGCAGCCCCTTATTGTTACTCCTTTAGTAACTTTGCTCCACTATTCTGATCCCACAGCACATAAGATTACACTCCAGCTGCTTTCACACACTGTGTACTGCAGGGTCACTGATAGCCAATCCCCAAAGCACACTTCCTTAAAGGCAGGCAAGACAGAAAGGCTTTTACTATCTCTGTCCCTGAAGGAAGACCCCTGGTTCTCAGAGGCAGACAACAGGTACCAGAGCAGCGGCAGCACTGCCACAGCTTGAACTCTTCTAAGGTCAAAAGACACAAACAATCTGCAGTGTGCCTAAAATACGGCCATGATGTTTGTTAATGTATTTAGGAGAGCAGCTGTATTCCACTATGACAAATGGCTATGCACACAGTAATATCTGTCTGACGTCAATGTAAATAAAGCAGTACTCACAAAATGCAGGGTGCAACCCCTGATAGAGTTAAACAAACCAATACAGGCATGCAGATGAGTTTATCTAGGCTCACAGAATACACCATGGAATAGGGTGTGACTTGGTAAAAGAAAAGAGAAAGGAAACACTGAGCAACATGGTGGCAGAATGTGGTGGCATGGCACTCTGGAGGCGTGGTGGAGCCATGGCACGGCTGACCTAAAACTTGCCTCCGAGCCTCTTAGTCAGTCCTACGGAGGTGGGCCCTGTAATCACCTCTCTCCACGGCCGTAAGCAGCTTACAGCTTTATCCAAAATGCCGCTCCTGCCTAAAAACATGCATGCAGACGAGGCCGGGCTCCCCATAACAGCCATTGCAAAAACCCAGCCAGAGCATTATTCCCCGCAACAACCCAGCAATGCTCCAAATCAGCACTGATTCAAAGTCAAGTGGCGTAAGCATGTTGTACACTTGGAGGCAGACTAATCTTATTCACAGTGTGAGTGCCCCTTTAGCATACAGACATCCCGAGGGGAGGGTTCAAGCAAGGGGGTAGAGCGCTTACTATACCAATGCAGAATTTCGCTGCTTTAGTCTGGAAATAAGGGGGGAGTACTTGTCAAACTGTGTTTGTGAAAGCTCCAATAATATTTTACGTAATTTTACTGTCTAAGCCATAGATGACCCAAATTCATGCATATCTGACAAACAATGCCAATAAGAAAAGGATAGGTTTCTCTGGGTTACATCATACAATGGTTAGAGGGTGCTAGAGCAGAGAACATCAGTCAGCTATCAGCTGTTTGACAAGCGGCTCAGTTAACACAGAGTTTCAGAGGGGATGAAGTAAAGAGCCTTCTCCATCCTGCACAGACTATAGAGGGGATACATTACAGTGATGCAGTTACACAAAGACATTCACTGACTGGAAATGCCTATGAGGTAAGATCGGTGTGGGACAATGGCTTCAATCACTCTGGGTGGTTGTCAACAATATCACCTATTGTGTGCAGAGGGGTATAGACGTTTCAGGATATCAGCAGCATTAGTATCAAACAATTTCTCATGCTTTAAGACTCCAGGGGTGATTTGCACCACTTTTCAGGCTCAGGAAATATCAAACCCTCCCAACTAAGGTGGCCTCTTAGGTGGAGATATTAGGTGAGAAGGGCCCCCAATCACACTTAAAGAAGTGGAACAGTGGGGTCCGGCTAGAGCGGGGCGTGTGGCAAATCGCTGTTCCCTGTAAACATCAAGATAAGGAGACGACTCAGAGCCGCTCCATGTGTGGGCCCCAGTGCAGTTGGAGGGGCCCTTCAGTGAGACAAGTGTGATAATGAAGAAATACTAGGGAGGGGGCTGCCAAGGCTGGAGGTGGCACGGCTCACCTGCACTTCCATGAAGGGCCCGGAGGCCTGGGGCAGCCTCCCACCGCCGGCGCCTTGCTGCCAATACTAATACATTCTAAATCCATTCTCTTCGCTCACACCGCCAGGCTCCTGCAATCTCCTCTCCTTCCCTTTCATGCAATTAAATAGTGGAAGTGCAGAGCGAGGGGGAGCCCTATCAGCCATACTGCACACACACACACGGCTCCATCTCCACATTCAATTTACACACTTCGATATCATCATCCTCTCTGCAGTACTTCCTTCACTTCACTCCTAACACTCTTGCATCCCAGACCTGAAATACAGACATTAAAAACATTGCCTCTGTGGACACAATTAGAATCTCACATCAGTGACTACAGAAGATCTAATGTTCACTGCGTCAACAGCAACACCCAGCTCTGAGATGGCCCACTATGCTGATGGGAGACAGGGCTGTGGATGTGTGTCTGTGCATGTGTTGACTGAAACTCCACTCCTCGACTGTGCTGATGAGCTGAAGCCCTGGCCTGCAGTCTCTGAGGGGATTAGCCCACTCAATGACACTAAATTACAGGGATCAACATCAGCTCAACACATCCACCGCTGTCTGTGCTGCTCTAAATGGATCACATTTGGATGAACAGCTGCAATAAGACTGTACACATTACTCAAACGGGGCAACATGAATATTTAAAGCCATTTAAAATAATAAAACGGAGGAAAAAGCTGCTTGTGGTTTCTGTCATCTCTAAAATTATCAAAGAGTACTGTCACAACGCGAAAAAGAGTTTTAATCACTGAAAGCACCAACTTGGAAATCAACTATGTCTGTGCAGCACAAAAGATAACACAGTCACAGATTTAAATGGCGCAGTGGTATTCAGTGGCAGATACAGAAGAGCCACAATACCTCTCCGTCAATCATAATTCACCACAGCTGTACTCCATTGTTATAAACCACATTCACAGAATAACAAATAAGACCTTTGTGCAGCGACGCTTGAAATGGTAACCTTTAACTCTGAGGACGGCTATCAAACACCGGGCCTGTTCAGCAGCAGCAGCAGCAGCAGCAGCAGCAGCGCACCTATCACTTACACATGTAAACAGCTGTCAAATCCTTAACAACACATGTGCACACAGTTACAAATCACTCACACTTACGACAAGACAGTAGTGAATGTAAACGCTGTGATGGAAGTGGCAGGGTGTTTTTTTTTTAAAGAACAAAAGTGTTTAGACAGAAAGAAAACATTAGGAAGGGAAGAAGAGGAGCTGACAACAGCTGCTTTTGTCATGATGCTTTTTTACTTGAGGTAATAAATTAATTAAAAATACATAACAAAAGAAGGGGGGGGGGGGGTAAAATATAAGTACGTTGAATTTATTTACACAGTGCAAATAAAAATACTGACATATATTTTCTTAATTTATTGCTGACTGAATGGAGGAAAAAGGAAACGCAGACTCCGGGATAGTTGTGTGTGTGTGTGTGTGTGTGTGTGTGTGTGTGTGTGTGTGTGTGTGTGTGTGTGTGTGTGTGTGTGTGTGTGTGTGTAAATCCAGTCAAACATAGTGTTGTTTGCCAGACTAGCAACCGAGCTGTAATGACTGGACTGGTCACACAATGGTTACTGATAGCAGCACAACAGCGATCAGATAGCAGTGTCTGTTAAGCCTCTCCTTTGCTGCGCTATTAAACAGATTATTACATTATTCAAAGTGTTTGTTCTCCTCCTGTGCATAGATTACCGAGCAAGGCACACCCAGATAAGCTGCCAGGTAGTCCAATGCATAACACAACGGCGGCAGTAAAAACAAAAGTCAAAGATTAAGACACGCGGTGTTTGCTCCAAACACAGCTTTGCAAAGAAAAGCTTTGTCGCTACACCCACTTCTAATGCTAGCAGAAACCACAAGCTCCTGAACACCCTCAAATCATATTTAGACTTGTGTTACCAGCTTATTATGACTCATTATACAGATACAAGTTCCCCTTCTTGTTGAGAATTCCCACCCAAGCTGATTGTGTTGTACACGCATGTCACTATGAGGAGATTAGGCAGAGTAATTATCTACTGACGGGTGAACAATGCTCCAGAAAAATTAAAGTTATCAAAGTGGGCCACTTGACAGTTGACTTTGGATATGAATGACAGATTGTAGTGACATTACTTCACCTAATTAAAACAGGTCTTTAATTAATGCACTAATATTATGGAGATAAATTATGGAGAAGAGGGGAAAAAAAGCTAATTTAAGCAAATCTTGAATTATCCACTCACATTCATTGACGCCTATTTAAAAAAAATAAAGAAAAAAGAACTGCTTCCCTCCCTGAGTAAAGTCAGACACGTTTGGAGTGTTTGCTCACTTTTAAAATGACGTCCATCTGCCAGCTTTAGTGACCCAGCAGCTCCAGCCTACAAAGCTAATGAAATAATCAACATTTCTGATACAGCGCACAAAGCAAATATGTCTCTATTTACACTTCTTTATAATCCACACGCAACACCGTCCAAGATCTACTGCAAACACCATATATTCAATCTGATTGTTTGCTGTTTTTGTTCAGGCTCACAATGAAATAGATAGCAGTTTCTTTGCTGGTTCTAAGTACATTATGGCTAAAAAATGAAGTCATATCACCACCGTTTTGACACAATTAACATCTTGCTTGCACAGTCTTTACCTGCCAGCAGTGACTTTTACAATCATTTCATTTTAAACTTCTTTATTATTATTATACATCTTAGATAAATATTTATGAGTTGTTTATATTGTTTATTCACATTAAATAAAACATGACTGTTTAAAAACCTAACATGGGAAAAACATCTTAATTAAGCAGATTAAAATATTAATTAAAAATAAAAAACAAAACATGAATGTATAAATGATTACATCATAAGAAACCTGATAGCCATGACAAATTATAGAGGATAAAGAAAAGTATTTGAATGTTTTTAAGTGGATGAAAACATGACAAAGTAAGGAGCAGTCTGCTCTCTAGTGGCCAGATGTTCCAGCAACGACTGGATGCAGGTCCTTCTGGATATAAACATCTCATATCACTGACCATGCTATAAAAAAGGCTATGTCATTAAAATGTGAACGCGAAAGGCTGGTGAGCCACTTACCAATTGGGTTGATGTCAAAAAAACGTATTGGCGTCCGGAGGATGGCGTTAAACATGTTGTTGTGAAGGGTCTGGGCCGAGCTCACCAGGACATTGAAGAAGATCAGACTGCGTACGAAGCCAAACACAACTGAAGTGGCTGTTAAACCTGACAAAAATACAAAAACTAACATCAGCACAGCATAGTCTTATCCTTGTGCTTGTTCTGTGATTAGCTATGCATTTCAAGTGACATTGTTGAGCATACTGTACGCACAAAAACACATTTTTTTCCTCTTCATTTGTGTTTTTTTTTTTTTCATTTGCTTGAATGCTGATTTACCACTGTGAGCACAAAGCCTGAGCGAGTGAAGAGGCTGAGAGTCACAAGGAGGCAATCGGAGCAATCCAACGGCAGAGAACAAGAAAGGCACTGCTATCTCGCTGTACAGCTGAGGCCCATGTACACATACACTGGGCCTTGAAGGCCTTGGGCTACAGCCAAAGAACTGTGGATCTGTTCATTGAATGGCTGCGGTATTCAGAGATTCAGGAGTACACAAAAAGCAATATGCGCTCAGTGAGCTTCACCTGCGTAAACACCTAGGTACAGGTCAAGGTCCAGCTGCCGAGGGAAGCTGCCATTGAGGTCCTCGGTCACACTGATGTGCTTCTGTTCAGAGGCCCTGTCGAGTCAAGTCACAAAAGAAACAAAAATCCACAAGGACAAATAAACACAACAAAGGAATAAAGCTGCAACGTGAAGGCACTACACAACACACATTCCTCCCATCTCGAAGCACAAGGTCAGTTTCAACAAGTGACAGATAAAGTCAAGAAAGACAGTTTTGTTCACTTATGTTCTATTAAACCATTTTCAGTCCAGGTAAATGCGCCCAGTTCACTTATGAATCCCATTATTTGATTTTTTTTAAATTACTTAATGTATTTATTTTTGCAAAAAAACAAATCCTCACCAGCACGCAAGCCACCAGTCCTGCAGAACAAATGTAAGCTAAAAAAACAAAACAAAACATAGATGTTTTTAGGTCAAACATTAAGAAAACAACAAAACTGCTAATGTCACTACAAATAATCTTATGTTAAAAATTAATAATCCTTTGTATTTTTGCAATAATGATAGAAAGTAAAAAGTAAACTCACATGTGCAAGGGCATTCAATAAAATGAGGACCAAGAGGACCAGGAAGTTAGCACCTGCCATGAAATATTTCACATACATATGCAGGCCGACGTTGCCTTCAAAGCGGCTTTCCTCCTTTGTTGGTTGCACTACCTAGAAATAGACACTAGTGTCAATTCCAGTCATCTAGCAACACTTCAAAGCAGGCTGTAGTGAACGGTAAGCAGGAAAAGTTAGCTTCTCCTGCACTCTAGTGGCTTAAAGGATGCACAGCAGGCAGGCACATGAGGAGTTTTATACATGCCTGGTTAAAAACCTTTTTCCAATTAAAATCTAGTGCTTTACATACACCTACCATTGCAAGTGGCTCTGTTCCCTCAATCAAAGAGTAACGAGAGGAAGAAAGGGAAGACATAGATGAGTTGTCAGAGAGTGCGTGGGGGAGGCCGGAGACGGGGCCTGAGAGAGGAGTGGTGTTCTGCCTCTGCTCGTCCTGGTCCTTATCCTCCTTGAGCAGAGAGGTGAAATCTAGTCCAGAGCCCTGCAACTCACTGTAGGTCCCTCGGGCCACCATCTGGCCCTGACAGAGAGAAAAGAAATGCAGTTAATAACGGCATAGCTGATTTATATTGTCATAAAGATTCTGTAGGCAACATAAAATGTAGGCTCAAGAAAATGTACTACTGCTAATATTACCAATAACAAACTCGTAGACAAAGAAATTAACAGTTTTGGCTTATTATTATTTTTTTTTTTTTGGCATTTTAACTTATTTTTAACTTATTTTCCTCAAAGTCAAAAAATGTATTGCAAAAGGGCAACAGTGTTGCAAAAAACCAAACTATTACGAAACACTCCTGTTAAAGTAGAAAAGTACATTGTGCCTTTTGCCTAGCTTTAATGCTAGTTTAATGCTAATCAATTTAATATTACATTGAACATGGCCATGTATACTAATTAGATGGCAGGAATTCATAAATTTCATCTTTAAATGGAGATATTAAGTACAAAAAAAGGAGCAGAAGTTCATTTTTTTAGGTTGATTTTATTTTTTCTTTGTTTTAAAACATAATAATTTGGGGTATAGAACTGTTGAAGTGTTAGCGAGCTTTTAAATACAATACATCATACAAAATAACAAACTTTTAGCAGTGGCCAAAATCTATGTCTAATAATACAAACTGTGATTAAAACTCCTTGAACGGCGGATGTACTGGTTATCATATTATTAGTTCAGTTCATCCCTTTTCAGATTATGAAACGTTTTTCCAATCGAACTCAGAGATTTTTGCCACTGACTCTGTTGCACATGTTCTCCTGGAAGTTCCTTTGCTAAATATATAGAGGAGAGTTATTAAATCAAGTGTGTAAACTGATTGGCTAAAATTTGCAACACACAATTTACACCTAATCGCGCTGATATTTAACACCAAAAAAGCCTGTCATACTTTTTGTGCTTGATACTGACATGAACTTATTCCCCCTGTGGTTAGAAAACAGCCCAACTTTTATAAATCACCCAAAAAACTAAACACAAATGCAATTTTTCCCTGTTTACTGGCCCTGGCCCTAAATGCACTGACACCCTGCCATGTGACTGGATGATTAGACGTTTGCATTCATGAGAAGTTACATAAGTGTACCTAATAAAGTTGCTGATATTTTGTATTTTAAATCAAAACTCAAGCTCACACCTCCTTTAAGACGACGATCTGATCGGCAGCCTTCAGATACTGTAGCTGATGAGTAACCAGGATACGAGGCTTCTTCCTCAGAAGTCCACAAATACACCTGCAGAGAAGAAATAACATGAAAAACTGCCAACTTCTTTTCACAAACAACAGTAAGATGCTGGCAACAGGACTTACTCCTCAAAGAGGTGCCGGCCCACCTCAGCATCCACAGCACTGAGAGGGTCATCAAGCAAATAGATATCTGCATCCTGGTACACTGCTCTAAAAAGACGCACACACAGACTTTATCTCTGTCACTGTTACCAAATAAGCCGGCATTTTTCTGTATTGTTGTCCAGCACACCTTGCTAAGCTGACCCTTGCCTTCTGTCCTCCGCTGAGATTGGCCCCTCTGTCCCCGACAATCGCCAGGTCACCACCTGGCAGCAGGTCCATGTCCTGATCAGGGTACAAAAGCAACTTTTCCCAACATTCCCATTTGCACCAGAGTACTGAAAGCCAAAATAGCTCTAACTTTGCTACAAGACTGTATTATTGACAAGCATGCTTCAAGGTGATTCTCACTCTCTTTAGGGCACAGGCTCTCAGTACTCTATCATACTTCTTGAGGTTGAGCTCCTTGCCAAAAAGGATGTTGCTTCGAATTGTACCAGGTAAAATCCAGGGTTGCTGAGAAGTGTATGTAAGCTCTCCTTTGACTTTGATGACACCACTTTCCTGGCTCAGTTCTCCCAGTATGGCACTGAGGAGCGAGGACTGAAATGCACAAACAAAAAATTAGGTTTAAACTGCAATATTTACATTTTGGGAAATACCTTTAAAATCGCTTTCTTGCTCAGAGAACTCAGCATGGAACTGGAGTCGAGAGGCCTAGCAAACCTACAAAAACTGTTTCCCAATTAGGGAGGACATTTTAGTATGTATGTATTAAACAAGCATCATATACTAATAAGGAAACTTAAGAGGCAGGGTTTCTGCTGTGAAATTGGTGGTAAACACAACAGATTTTCAGTAAGAAGTATTTAGAGTTACCTAACCCATGTCAGGCTCATGGTCATGTGTGTGCTTCACTAAATCTGAGACTTGACAACAGACCTGACCTTTCCAGCTCCAACAGGTCCAATTACTGCCAGGAGCTGCTCTGATCTCACTGCGAAAGACACGTTCTGCAAGGTTGGAGTTTCAAGAGTCTGTAAGAAAAAGTAAGCCAGTTTGAACATCGGTGTGTGTAGTAAATACACAACAATTAATTTAATTCTTGGTTCACCTACTATGCATAGCTCAAAACCACAAATTTGTCTCACAAGCATCGCAGCTGGTGTAGCATAGTGTATAATACTAGCTATGCTTCGAGGGCTCAAAAGATTGCATGCGATACATATTTAGGATGAGAGGGAAAGACGCATTTCCCAAAATGTTTCCTACCTTATTCCAGTAGCATATTAAGTCCTGAATTTTCACCATGCAGTCCTTCTTCTCTGCCACAGGAAGGCCAAGATGCTGAGGAGCAACTTCATCCAGCAGAAGAAATTGCTTACAAGAATAGTAGATTATTTGTTTTAGTTTTTATACAAAGTAATCAGAACACACTACTGGAAAATATATAGCCTCTAACTGTAATATATTTACTTTAATCCTTTCTATGCTGATGAGAGACTCAGAGACCTTCTCTATGGCACAGGGGAAAAAAAGCGTGATGGTGAGTCGCACTGCCCCGTAGAGGGAAACTGCCATGAACACTCTGCTGGCAGACAACTTGTTCCCTGTTAGTACATAAACGCAGATGGTGACAAAGATGATGACCTTGCTGGCTGCAAAGAAAGACGCCATGTTCAGGCCACGCAGGTAAGAGCTTTTCATGATCTTAGAGATTTCCATTCTGTGGAAAACAAAATAGGATGGCAGTGTTTGGCACAGTTTTAATTTTATTGCACTTTACAGTAATCTTCCTTCTAACTCACTCTAATATTCATATTAAAAAATAACTTTACAATATCACACTTGAACCTCTACAGGTAGACATTTGGAGGCTGAATATGTATATTGTTAGATCAACTGTACCTTCTGACCTCATCCACCAGCGCACCAAAAGGCTTCTCCCACCCGTACATCTTTATAACTCGGATCCCAGAAATGACTTCACTCATTGTGCGAATTCTCTCATCTGTTAAGACTGCTGTTTCAGCCCTAAGAGAAAAACTGAAACTATGGAATCAATGCAACACAACACGTGGAGGAAAAACAGCACATGTATGGCATGTTTAATGAATCTGGCAAAAGACTTCAAACCTCAGTCTTGAGAACAAACGTCCAAACATGGTCTGTACTGGCATCATAAAGAAGAAGACAGCCATTCCCGCGAGACACGACGGGCCGATCGCATACAACAACAATATTATCACAGACACTGCTTGCAGGGGACCAATCCACAGAAAGTGCAAGTATAATGTGACCTGTAAGAAAAGCATAAGCAGAAATATTGCAAAGGCAAAGAGAGTAAGGTCATCTATAATGCAAGTCAAAAGAAAAACATTAACTCAAAGATACAAGATAATAAATCCCTGCAGAAAAACCTACGTAAGGCTATAACTTCGTGTTTCTCTTTTAACACCAACACTCAAATAAATACAATGGACAAAATAATAGAAACACCTGTCAGTATATTACAGTATAGTTCAGCAGCACCACACAGCAGAGACTTCAAAATAATCAAAATAAATAAATCAATCAATATATGTATAAAACACTTCCAAGCAAAATTTAGCAATATAGCTTTCAGGAAGGTAGCATTTAAACTGGAAGCTGAGTGCAGATATTTTCATTCACCTCGTCAAACTTGTTGACATCATTGGATAAGAGGTTCACAATCTGTCCTGTAGTTGTTTTGGCCAGTGCTGAGCTGTTAAGACACAGAGCCTTTGCGGAACAAAGGTGTAAGTTCAATTTACCACGGCAGAATTCAGAGGATGGCATTTATTTGCAGGCATATCATAATGACTCGCCTTTCGATAGATCATATGGCACACGGCCACGCGAATCTTCATCCCAGCTCGTTGAACGTGGTAGAAATAGAGATGGTGAAGGACAGTCAGACTGATGGTTGAGAGTGAGATGCCTGCAGCGTAGATGTACGCCTCAGAGACCGCAGGTGAGTTAGCTGGGTCGTAGCTCTCAAAGTACTCGATCAGCTTTCCAAGTAGCACTGGCTGAATGACTTTGATGACTTCCTGATAGCAAAGGGAATGTAAAACAGAAATGTCAGTGTATTTTACATTTTAAAGCTTCTCACTTCTTGCTGTGCACTTTCATTGTTACTTTGATATACCTCTATAAAGATGTACGATCCAATGAGCAAGTATGATTTCCAATAGCACTCAATGAGGGCCTTGGTAAGTTTAGGCGACCGTAAATCGTTTGCGGCCTGTTGAATTTCTTGATTCCAGTACCTTTGAAATGTGTCGGAAAATAGAAAGAAAACCAATTAATACTCCTGATAGGAAGATTTTCAAAGCCAGTAATAAAGCAATACACTGCTGGTGATTCCCCAGGAAAGAAGCAAAATCAATTTCTACTTAGTGTATTTTAAGAGAAGAGTGAAGGATTATAATTGTTAATTTATATTGCTCATACTAACTAACCAGGTATGGATCACTATTATCGCTATTATCACTACTGCTGATACATAATATTAACAATAAATACAATGCTACACAATGTGAACAGTATGTGGCATACACACTGCATAGCTGTCTGGATTTTACACGCTCACATCCTGTCATATCAACCTGAGACATAAACAAAGGTAAAAAGCAGGAGCAGGTTCGTGAATCCAGCTGCGGCTTTATCCACCATCAACCTCGGCCCTCTCAAAATGTATTTAACATTGCACAAAAAACTGTTCAGTTATTCTTATCCTCTCCAAACAATTCCAACAGAGTTCAACAATTCACTATTTCACAACCAATGTGAATGTAGCCTTGGTGACCTGCCAATAAGGTTCTTATGACCTCTTTACCTTGTCTGGCCCACTTCCCTGCTCATGTTTACTTTAATTTCAAATTTTGTCAAGAAGCTAGACAAAAACCATCTGGTCATTCTTACTCTGTTCTTCTATTAGAGTGGTTACTGTAACACCCCTTATTGTTACATACTAAGACTTTGCTCTCAATGCTTAATTCCAGGCCAGTCATCAGGCCCTCCTTGACATCAATGCCACATCGGCGTTTGTAGTAAAGAGAAGAATTCACCACTCAACTTTCTGCTAGTACTCTAAAATGCCATATGCACCAGACAAAGGTGCACTCTTTTCCAATAGCAGAATACCCAGCTGCGTAAAAGCCAACCAGAGATTCATGAAGGTCCCTGCCACTTCCTGGCACCTCTTTAATTGGACATCACCGATTTATGGGAGGGACTGCCCCCTGTGAGAGTGTTTGGCATTAAGGTTGACATTGTGCTTGGAGGTGAGCCCACCTATATATAGATAGCACTACTTCTCCATCTCCCACATGAGACCAAGCGCCTTACCCATGCTGCTCTTTAGCCAAATACTTGATTGTAAAAATCACTGTCTTCAGAAAAGCCTTGACATTATTAGATGTTTGTAAGATGCTAATGAAGGGATGAAACATCATTCTTCTAAAATACATGCTAAAGAGAAAGTTTCACATTTTAAAATAAGTTTAATTGAGTTGAGATCTGTTGACTCTGAATGGTTTTTATACTCATCAAATTATTCACTGATCCTTTGAGCACTATGGATACTCATTGTGGAAAAGACCATTCCCATCAGGATTGCCTAAGACGGTCACTTAGATTAACTTTGCACTAATTTACCCTTCCCTCTGCAGGTAAGTAAACCAAGCCAGGAAAATCCCAGATCCCCTGAATGCAAGGTAAAACGTTTAGGTCAGTGCATTTGTTTTGGGCAACAGCAGACATACCCTCTGTCAAGAATATTTAACCATATCCCTTTATTCCTCATCTCTGCAGACCAGTGCTTATGGATTCTGCACCGCTTAACTCTCAGATTTACAGATTGATTTCTGCACTGCAACTTTATAAAACACTGTTTGCAGACTGTTTTTCAAACACAGTCTGATCCTGTATTGACATTCTCGGTCTTCTGAGGAACACCTGCTCATGTATCACACTAACGCTTAAACATCTGCGGCGTACAAAAGAGTGCTGTTAACCATAACTTTTATGCCCTCAGAACTACCATCTAAATATAGATGGGCCCATCTCCAGGGCACACTTTTGATGCTTAACTTCGTCAAAGGGGGCAGCCTCTCCACACACACAGGGGTTTTAGCAGTGGAGAAGGGAGTCATTTCAATCCAACTGGTACTTCCCAGGAGTGTGCAGCTCTAGCTTCAATATATAGTAGTTCAGAGTACTGGAAGTGAACAAGGTCCTGAATGCCAAATGCTGACATTTGCGCAGAAAAAAAATTGTAGTGAGTGTTACCATAAGCTGGATGTTTCTACAGTTTTAAGCTGACATTTTCACTGCCATTTCCACAATCACTGATGCTGGCAGCAAGAAAGGCCCAAAGGTGGTTTGTGTCTGTCCTCTTCAAAAGCTCTGAAATGGAAGTGAACACCAGCAGGGAAGTGGGTCAGTCAAGGTAAAGAGGTCACAAGGGCCTAGTTGACACTGGCAGGCCACAAAAGCTGGAACGGCAGTGTTTGTAAAACCCACTCCATGAAGAGTTGCTCAGAGAGGACAAGCATGATAGAACGGCCTTTTGTGCTATCTAATAAAATGTCACAGGATACAGTACCGGAGAATAAAGCAAAAATGATGGCAAATGTGAATGTGAGTTCTGTTCATGACCCTGGTTCTGTGCTGTAATACTCGACCTGATATGAAGGCGGGAGTTGCTGAAAAGTCGGAACCGTTGTCTGAATCAGTGTTTGAATTTATTAGCACGTGAGACTGTTCAGTTAGTACTTTGTATAGCTTGACTTTCAGTGGAATCACTGTTAAAAAAGGGTGCCTTTATTACAATGAGGGCAAACTGGTAGACTGATTCTATAAGAAGCACCAAACAAAAACCTTGAGTACAATCAGACATAATAAATTTAAACCACCTCTGTAGTTCCTCTCCAAGTCGATCAGATGCATCCTCCGGGAGAACTTTGTACATGTCATCCTCTTGCAGCTTCCTTCTGTATCCAATTCTGAACAAGGGATTTAGCCAACTAAAGGAAAAGTAAACAGAAGCAACTTTTTTAGGCATAATTTTGTTTTATTTTGTTTACATTTTAAAGTCATAAGTAAATACAGTACTTTTTTTTAATCACACCACATTTATGCTTTTTAATACACACATATTGTCCTAGTTTAAATAGCTGCATGTATATAGTACATATAATGTAAATAAAATGGGTTAATTAAAAAACTGATGCTAATTCTCCATTATTACACATTACTTGTCATTGCATCACTGATATTTCAACTTTACGGCACTTTACTCTAGAACAACTCTTATTTTCAACACCACGTAACAAACTTCACTCGGTAACCGTGTGGTTTATTCAAGGGATGGACCTTGAATAACCATGGACAGGCCTCATTGGGTGGTCACAAACTGTCAGACAGGAGAGCTCTTCACTCGGTTAATGTCACAGAAAGCTGTCAGCGTGAGGCCGGTTTTCTTACCAGAAGAAAATCTTGGAGAGAAGATTAGCTGAAGCCGAAGGATTATCTTTCGCCTCCTTCCGCGGAGGTTCCATGACCCAAACAGAAAAAGCAACCTGGAGACAGTCTCTGCCTGCTGTGTGGCAGAGGGGTTGTCGATAAACAATGAGAAGTGGAAACACTGACTGAGCAGCTGAGCAGCTGGGGTAGACTCCGACTACTGTCAATACTACACCTACCGACGTCCAGCACGGGATTATCCCAGGTGGCTGTCAGCCGGTTTGGCTGTGATGAGCGCGGACGATGCGTGGCCCGCCCACTGTATGCAGATTGGCTGATACAAGAGTCCATTACAAGGCTCCCTCTGCTTCATATGAGAAACATTTTTCTTTGCTGTCTGTTACAGATCCCAAGAGGGGATGGTGTCATGTTGTACCTTGTAGTAAATAGCAGTGGCGTCGTTAGGCCTATTTTAGGGGTGCTGAAGCCTCCCTAAAATATTCTTAAGCCCCCCTAAATAATTTGGTGGGGTTTTTTTTTTTTTTTTAACTTATTCGATTTTTTTTTTTTTACAGAACTTGCAGACAAATTCAATATAAAGATGCAGGAATATGAGTTTAAAGAAATAATAATATAAACCTGTCGCTATTCACACAAATATGATCATAACTCGGTTGGTCCCTTTCGCTTTACATTGTTAAGGTAGCGTCAGTGCTTCGTTATCCAATCCCTTCCAGTTGTTCACAGGGGACATCCACATGACTGAAAATCCAGTCCTCGTTTTCACTGCTACTTTACACTCCGCTCGTATACACCTGCAGAAACACTAGCGTGCATGTGGCAAACGGCAAGAAATCATGGATATACGCAAGTTTTTCAAGAAAGTAAGTCTTCATCACTGGCTGGTAGTAACAATTAGTTAGCTCCAGCTAACAGCAGAGAGTCCCATGTAAATAATGAACCAGGTGCTCCCCATTTTGTAAATAAAAACCTGGCTAGCGCACTAAGTTAAATTGTTAGCATAATGTTAATTTCTGTCACTCGTTTTAGCTCTGAAAAATCCAGCTGAGCTCATTCAGGTATGGTTATCATCAGTGGAAATAATAATAATCACTCCATCCCCATTAACCTGTAGGAGTCAGGGCAGAGGAGCACAGAGAGGCAGAGGGGAGAGACGTCTGCTGGAGAGGTGAGTCAAAGGACGGAGTCATTTGTGATGGAGACAGTCTGATTAGAATTTTATGGGACTCAATATGGATATGAAATATGAAACATTTCAGTCACGGTACAACATATAAGACCTGTTTAACTTGAGCTTTTATTTAGGAGAGTCAAGGTTAGAAAGTGGAGAGAGCAAAGAGAGAGATATGTATATAAGTCAAATTAGCCTGACTCACATATTTTTGAGGGTTCTATTTTAATATTACTTCAATTCAAGTAATTTAGTAATATTTTTCAGGGCTTTAAATTGCAACCATTTTAGTCACATGCGTGCTCAAAATATAATGTTTGTAACTTCAAAATATTTGGGAGCAACAAATTACTGTGGAGCAGGAGCAGAAGTCATGATATTAGCAATTTACATTACAATTCAGTATGTTTTAATGTATCTTGAAGGGTGAGGCAGAAGGAGTGGCTGAGGGAGAAAAAGGTCAACAGGCAAGTTCAAGTCAGAGAGAGCAAGGAGAGACAGAGGAGCTGCAGCAAATAGATCGAGAGGCAGAGGAAGATCAAGTTATTACAGAGAGAGGAGAGCAAACAGGCCAAGAGAGGGAAAATGATGAAGCAGCTGCAGCAACTCATTCTACTACAGGGTTTGATTTAGGTGACAAAGACACAGGGCCCAGACAGGTGAAGCTGAAGAGCTATCCACATGATACTTTTGGTACACAGAAGCGAGCATTTAACCACAGCTGGTTTGAAAAGCACAACTGGTTAGAATATTCAGTCAACCAGAATGCAGCTTTCTGCTTCCCATGTAGAGTGTTTGGCAAAAACATCAAACATGATAGTTTGGTCAGTAACGGTTGCAAGAACTGGAAGAAAGCTTTAGTCATCTTTGGCAAGCATGAGATGGCACAAACACATAAGGACAGTGTTGTTACATGGAAAAGCTACCAGGGAACTAGCAAACAGGGAAACGTTGCACAGATGATAGCAACTGCAAATGTGAGTGAGATAGTCGAAAGAAGAGAGTATCTCAGACGAATTGTTGCAGTCACCTCTATGTTAGGGAGACAGGGACTCCCTTTTCGTGGTCATGATGAAGGTGAAGACAGCCCAAACAGAGGGAATTTTCTTGCGTGCATGGAGCTTTTGAAGGAGTTTGATCCTTTTCTTCAAAAACATAATCCCCCATCAAATGCACAGTATATCTCACCAACATCCCAGAATGACATGATTGACTGTTGTGCCCAGGAAGTTACTAGTGTCATTGTATCTGAAATGACAAAGTCTAAAGTCTATTCCATCATGGTGGATGAGGCAAGGGATAAAAAGGCAGAGCAGTTAGCTGTTTGTGTCAGGTACGTGTCAGAGGGGGCAGTGAAGGAGCGTTTCCTTGCACTTGCAGAGATAAAATCATTTGATGCCCAGTCCATTGCAAATGAGATTCAGCAGCAGATCCAAAACTATGGTCTTGCAGAGCTTAAGTGTGTAGCACAAACATATGATGGTGCAGCCGTTATGAGTGGCTCCACTGGAGGTGTACAAGCACATTTTAGAAGGCTCCATCCTGAGGCTATCTATGTGCATTGTTATGCTCATCAACTCAACCTGGTTTTGTGCAATACTTGCAAGGCTGTCCCAGAGGCTGTGGAGCTTTTCAGCTTGTTGGAGTGTGTGTATTCTTTCTTCAGCACCTCCCTAGTCAATCATCATAAGTTCATGGAGACTCAGGCAAAGCTTGGATTGACAAAAACTGAGCTTGTGCAACTTTCAAACACTCGCTGGGCATGTCAGTTGCGATCAATCAGTGCAGTTCTTGAGACATTGCCTGCCATTTTGGAGTGCCTATCTGCAATTGGATCCCCCATAGCTGTTGGTCTCAGAGCAAAGCTCTACAAGTTCTCAGCAGTCTATGCACTACTGATGTTTCAGTCGATTCTGTCTGTAACTGAAGGACTCCACAAATTCCTGCAGAAAGAGACTTTAGACCTGGCAGAAGCTTTTATCTGCAAACAAGCTGTGTGTGACACACTTAAGGGCAAACACTCAGATGCATTTGCTACAGAGCTGTATGAGAAAACCAAGGCCCTGTGTAACACCCACAGTATCCCTGAACCAGGTGCCAAGACAAGGCACAAACAGAGGAAAATGGAGGATTTTGTCCTGGAGGCAACTGTGGGTTCACGCACTGAATTGAACAACTCAGACACATTGAAAAGAGAGTTACTTTTCCCTTGTGTGAATCGGATGGTTGGCGAGCTTGATCAAAGATTTTGCAGTGTAGATGCAGGGCTGCTAAAAGGCGTCCAGGCATGCAGTCCTAAATCTGAGAACTTCTTGAGTGAACCACACTTGAATGAACTTGCAAAGCACTACAGACTTGACCTGAAAAAAGAGGAGGTTCTGGTGGCCAGAAACTTTCTTACCCGGAAAACAGAGGCTGGATGTCCACCCAAAAATATGTTGTCTGTGTACAACCTCCTTGATTCAGACATGTTTCCCTCTCTGAAGGCAACCATCCAAGTTGCCCTAACAGTGCCTGTCAGCAGCTGCTCGTGCGAACGGTCCTTTAGTGCACTGCGTCGGCTGCACTCCTGGCTGCGTCAAACAATGGGTCAGAAAAGACTTCACAGTCTTGCAGTCATGTCTATTGAAAAAGACACGCTTCAGCATCTGAGTCACAACAGAGTGATTGACCGATTTGCCACTCTTAAAAACAGACGTCATTCTTTGATGCTTCCACCCACCAAGTAACTGGTGATTGCAGCCAGAAAAATGTACTTTTTTATTTTCAGTTTTTTTCTTGTTATTGATGCAACAAACACATTTCCTCTGTTTTTTTGTTGTACTGTATTATAAAGCAGACTGAAATAAAACAATAGATCTATTGGTGGCCTAGGATGTTTAATCTGTCCAAAAAAGTAGGAAAACAATTTCTCAGTCTTTGTTTTCTGTTTGTGAAATTTTGTGCTCATTCACTACGTTCGTTCATGTCGTGTGCATCTCTTGGGGGCTAAGCCCCCCCTGTCCTTAAAACCTAGTGACACCCCTGGTAGTGAACCATGAGTTGTTTCTGATGCATCCATCAGAGTGTGGGAATGTTAGGTTCAAAGCACTTAGGCACAGAAAAAGGTGCCTATGCAGATGAAGCTACAAAGCACTTGTAGCTACAAAGCACTTTGAGTATTCAAATTAACTAGAAAAGTGCTCTAATAGGTGCCAGTCCATTCGAGTTTTTATCTAAACTATTTATCAAATTATCTCAATTCAGTACAAGAGCAAAAATTAAGCAGGGAAAGTGCCAGGCCTTTGTGTTTTTTTTCCAGCCCCTCTCATTTATCTGGTAATCATTTGGAAACGACCGGCCTCAACTAGACTAAAATTTCTAACTGCATATAAAGTAAGCAAAACCTGCTCCAACTTTAGCAGCTGAAACATGCAGTAAACATAGATTATTTTTTTAATTTTATATTTTTTAAGAGCATTTGTTGATAATATGCATTTTAATTATAGTAGGTATCATACTTCTATCAGATAGTTTCAGTAGTCATTTACACTGCTCATGCAATGAAGGTGGGACTTGTAACAGCTGATAAAAGGGCAACACTGGGCACAGTTTAGGGCTGACTGTTGTTATTATTGGCTCATCTCATTTCCAGAGGGAAGCTTTAATCTGACTCTTATGTCAACATGACTTGGCAGGAGTGGCTTTATGCCTGAACTTTTAGTCAATAGGTTGATTTAGTATTGGAATGAACACATATCAGTTTTTTTCTTCTTTTTTCTGTTTTAGATAAGTCTGACAGATTTCTCTTGAGTGAAACCAGGAGACATGACAAACAACATATATGTTAAAATGAGCTTGCAAATCATTAGACATTCAGTTGCTAAACAGAAGCAGATGAACAAGAACTGGACTTTGTCACTTTGACTTTCATTTTGTTAGGATTACTGATTACTCTTTTATTATTTTTTATGTTAATGTGTCACTTGACAGTATTTTTAGATGAAAACCTGGACAAACTAAGTGAGATTTTCTCAGAGTCCCTTTCAAAATGTAATGCTTAACTGCCCACTTCCTTTACTCTTTGCGTCCACCCCTCAGCTCTGGATGTGCAGGCAAGATGTTTTGTCTGTTAATCATCTCAGTGAAACACATGTCCACGGTGTAATTTGCTAGCCTGAAAGGATTTTTATTTCTTCTTTCTTCAGGCTACTAAAAGACTGCTAACATACCTTAACCCAACAAATGTCAGGCTTGCAGATTTTGGCATTCCTCGGTGGTGTGGCTGGGTTAGGAGCCACTATCGGTGCCACAGTGTCCAATGAATGGAGGGCCACCAGCCGGGCTTCCTCAGTCATCACAGCAACGTGGGTGCTCCAGGGTCTGTGGAACAACTGTGCTGGAAATGCCATTGGATCTCTGCACTGCAGACCACATCATACTATCTTACAGCTAGAAGGTTAGATCAGAAATCTTATATTTCCCAAACAGCCAGAACATCTATGTTTATGGTTAAATAACACATGCATTATGTTGATAATCTTTTTGAGCTATAAATTTATGGTAAGGTACAGTGTGGATACTGCGGAATTGCTTCTTTAAATAGTCTTGATGTGTGGTGACTAAGTGAAACAAATGTGTCACTTTTTGTCTATTGGCAAATCTATCAGCAAAGTCCTCAAAATTCTTTAAAAGGTGAAATTCAAAAATGTATTTGAATTTTTTTTTAATGGAATTTTGTAAGATATGCACTTTTTATTATTTTCTTTTTCATGGAAGCATGCATTCAGTATCTGTCACAGTAGATTATGTAACACAGTCTCTGAACTCTATCTTTTGTTATTTCTGTTGCTAACATTTTTTTAGCCACAAGTACAGTTGATTGATTTCCATTAAAATGGGCCCTTAATACAAAGCAATCAAACAGTTAATTCAATTGACAATTTGCATTTCAGAGACCGATTGTGGCAAATGTGTAAATGTGTAACCTCTTTGTAGGAAATGTCAAACTGGGTGTCTCTGGGGTCCAGGTACAGGGGAAATAACCCAAGACATGTAAGCACTAACAGGCGAGAAAGACAGAAAACGACAGCATAGGTCTAAAATAAGCATAAAATACTAAAATAACTAAAATGCTTTACTTTCTCACAATGGAAAGAAACAAAAAAAAATTCAAAGAAAATGCATTTAAGTTATGTCTATAACATACCAAAATTAATTATGTTTAATCCTTTTTTTTTGTTTGTTTGTTTGCCACATATTATCAGTATTACCAGTTTCATATTTATTTTTCCACATTCTACAAAATATCGACAAAAATAATCCCAGAAAGGATGGGTGGGAAAAAAACTCAAGGTCCCTCCATATGAAGGTGGGAGATACTAGTGTACAGCCACCAGGTGGAGCTGTAATTCACATACTGAATTCAGTTGGCCTTTGTCAAAGACACCCTGATCGCCCTTTTGTTCATCTCCTATAAACACATTTCTGTTGACTCAAGGGACATTCGTCTGAGGTAAGACATCAGAGAGAATGCCATGTTGTTAATAAGTTATCTAAATGCGGCTATTTTAAGTGCATGAGGAAGTGGTGGTAACTGTTGCCTATACTGTTCGTGACTTCCCAGTGCAAGGTGAAAAATATAAGGTATCTTTTAAAATGTTTGTTTGTATTTGTTCAATGAATTAAATTTTATTTATACAGCTCCAAATCACAACAACAGTCACCTCCCCACATAGCAGACAGGTCTGGCCTGGATCTGGTGTCAAGTCGGCACTGCGGGCTGACTTCTGGCATGGTAAGTGGTATGTCATCCAGATATGGGCCAGGCCTGGCGCAGATGGCACTGTTTATGTGATGGCATGCCACATCTGGCCCGCTTATGGTTTGGTTTATGTGGCCTAGGCTCATAGAAAACAGGTCTTCCCCAGATCTGGCATCAAGCTGGCACTTCTGACTGGCTGGTATCATGGAAGGGTGTATGTCCACCAGATGTGGGCCAGTTCTGGCAATGATGGCACTATTTATATTCCTATTTTCCTATTTTAGTTCGAAGACCCAAATGCCATGTTGCAATACTATACTGCTGTGGTAACCAACATTTCAAATGCAGGTTAGACAGGTTTGTGAGTGTACACTTTATCCAAAACCTAGTGAGAGTTTGCTCGCGTTTACCACTGGGTGGCTGTAGCTCAGGCGGTACAGCAGGTCACATACTAATCAGAAGGTTAGTGGTTTGATCCCTGGATCCTCCAGTCTCCATGTCAAGAGTGGGAATGTGCATGGAAGTAGTTAAGAAGTGCTCAGTTTAGAGAAAGTGTGTGATTGGGTGAATGAGCATGTTGTATAGAGCACTTTGAGTAATCTGAGAGAGTAGGAAAGTGCTATATAAGAATCAGTCCATTCATTGAGTTTTGTCATGTTACTTTTGCACTGTTGTGTTCTGGCACATGTTGTTATTACTTGGCTTGATTAAGGTACACATTAGGCTGACATCTGGGGCCAGAGCTGAAACTGTTCTGGGCCAGCACAGGGCCAGCAGTGTGTCTGCAACTGGCCTTGTGCTGGCCCATGTTTGGGCCACCTCTGGTAAACCAGATCTGGGCCACCAAAGGGGCGTTATTCTTTGCGGTATGTGGGCCACGTGTAAGCACATTGTGTGGGCCAGATCCGGGCCATACCAATTTTGCTATGTGGGTCAAGGTTCTTTATATTGTAAGGTAGACCCTGAAATAATACATACAGAGAAAAACCCAACAATCATATCATCCGCTATGAGCAAGCACTTGGGCAACAGTGGGAAGGAAAAACTCCCTTTTAACAAGAAGAAACCTCCAGCAGAACCAGGCTCAGGGAGGGGCGGCCATCTGCCGTGACTAGCTGGGGTGAAGAGAGGAAGACAGGACAAAAGACATGCTGTGGAAGAGAGCCAGAGATCAATAATAACTAATACACCTGCCCTGCCCGACTCTGCGCAAACAATCCTGCTCTAAATATGTAAAAAAAAATTTACTATGTCGTCAATATTTTTACTTATTAATAAAACTATTTAAATAGTGCCCCTCGTGTCTACTGCAGTCCGCATAAAACACACACATACCTGCAGCTACCTAGAAACTGTGCTTGAGGATGTGTGCTAAGCTTAATTTTAAACCCTTTTGTGAGATCATCGCAGTTCAACTTTTCAGGACTCTCAGTCACCAACAGCAGGACTGCGAGTCACAGTGACGTGTACCGTGGGTGGAAAACACTATAAAGGACCACTGGCCACCTGTTGAAGTTTAAGGCCAAACTCCTCCCTTCCCAATATAACAGTTCACAACACATTAACTGTAATCACAGCCTATTCATTGAACCTACTTGTGCCAAGAGCCTAGCTACATTTTCAACAAGTCTCAGGGAAGCATTCGTCCATTTCAGGTCCCATCAATTTAACTGCCAGCCACAGTAAAGTGGAGGATTCTTCTCAGCATTATGAGCAGCATGTTTCAGGAGATTGTTGCCTTTTTTTTCTCTACCGCTGGGTGGATACTGGAGTCTTCTACCTTGCCGACTGACTACTGGAAGGTGTCTTCAGATGATGGATCAGTCATTACCACAGCTTCCTACTGGTCAAATCTTTGGAAGACCTGTGTGACTGATTCAACAGGAGTATCCAACTGCAAAGAATTTATCTCGATGCTGGCACTGGATGGTCAGCTGTTCTTATTATACACCTATCATTTATCTTGGATTTTACTAGTATGCTGGATTCATTTAAACCATAGGTCTCAACTTCTGTTTATTTATTGTTAGTGTGTGTATATATATGTTCGTATGCTTACTAATACCATAGTATATGATAGCATCTTAAGACTTTTCAAATGCTCTTTTAACCTAATTTTCTGTGTTTTTATTGATCCTTTCTCATTTTCCTTAATGTGCTTAAACCTCTGCTCTTTTTATCTTTAAATCATTTTTTGAAAATTCACGTTGAAGCTTATTGCTACATCGGAATAATTCAAACCCTAAAGCCAGTCTCCAACTCATTTACCGTCTAATATGTCAATGTTTAGCCTTAGTTCTCAGAACCTGAAAACAATAAAGAAGATTTACTGGGAACCTCAGGGAGTTTTGTTCACGGCTGACTAGTTTCAGTGGTTAGCTTCCAGGCTAATGTTTGCCTCGAAATTACATTTCAATGGCATTTTTTTCACCCAAAGAAGCAGACACACTAACACAAAGTAGCAGAAACCACTTAAGGTTACTCATGACAAATTGTTTTTCTTACTTTATGTGTTAAGTTGGCCACGAGGTCAGTAGCTCATTGACCTTGTGGTCCAGACCACAAAAAAGAAGCATAGTGCAAAAAGACTCCTGTGGTTGCATTTAAGTAGTAAGATTTTTGTTTTATGCCTGTAGGTTACCTCATAGCTTGCAGGGCACTCATGATTTCCGCCGTCATTCTGGGCTTTTTCGGCTCTATATTTGCCCTTGTGGGAATGAAGTGCACAAAAATTGGAGGATCTGACAAAAACAAAGCGAGGATTGCCTGTTTTGCCGGTGTGCATTTCATTCTTAGTGGTAAGTATAGATGAACCATTTGAGCAAGAGCACATTCAGCAGTTTAAGATAATTAACATTTCCCTTTTTACTCAGGCCTGTGCTCACTCTCATCCTGCTCCATCTATGCGCACCGGATAACATCAGAATTTTTTGATCCAATGTTTATCGCGCAAAAGTAAGGAGCATGTTTGCCCTACAGAGTCTTTTAATGTGGCTTGACTTAAACATTAAAGACATAAACATTATCATTAAATTTTACTGTTTGTCTCTAGGTATGAACTTGGAGCTGCTCTCTTTATTGGCTGGGGTGGATCTGTCCTCTGTATTCTCGGGGGCACCATGTTATGCTTCTCCATTGCAGGTTCTTTTACCAGTAGGTTAGTAAGTAAGACTTACGCATGAGCACATTTTACAGGCCACTGTTTGTTGAATTATAATGGTTTTTGGCATGTAAAAATTAAGCTATGTCTTTTTCTTCACAGCAAAAGAGAGGTAAACTATATCTACAGAGGCGCTGCCTCACATTCTCGTATCTCCTCCTACCCAAAAGGGCAGGCGAAGTCTGTAAATCAGAGGCTAACTCCAGACAACAGCACCTCCTCCAGGATCCAGCACTTTGATAAGAATGTTTATGTGTGACAAATGTGAATATACTTTTGGTTAAAGCCACGTTTGGGTACTAGAAGATATATTAATTGTTAATTATAGCACAGTCTGTGTGACTTTGTGGTGTTGGTCAAACAACAGTTGAATGTACTGATATTGATTCATATCTCACCAGGAAATCAGTGTCAAATCCTTACATGTTTTTTGAAGCTGGATCTTTTTTTCTTGTTTTTATGATACAGTTTACTCTCTGGACTTGGGGGGATCAATAAATCAAAAACATTTGGCCCACAACAGAGATTTCTAATCAAATGCTTGCATCATTTTCTATTTTTGGAGCTTTTTTATGGCGATGAGCACGTTCTATTTATGTACAAAATTGGATTTGTTGGTTATGTCTTTAGCTGTATGTAGCTTCTGCGTGTCTGTCATTAATCTGTAATGACCGCAATTAAAATGATGACAGACACCCATTTATCTTGTTGAATATGACGTAACCATAAACAACCTTTGTAGTGTACAAACTTGTAGAGGGTAAAAAAACATGCTGAAATGTTTGGTGAATTATGAGCATTCTTGGTTCCTTAGCACATTGCTCTGTTTAGTTAAAACATGTTAAAGTAAATACAACTAAGTTGCAGCAAATTCTGTGTCTGTGGGGTTTTTTTTTATTTTTTGTTGTTTTTAAGTGATTACCTCAGGTCAACAGAGTATTATTATGAGCTATTCTGTTCTGTCATCTTCCCTTTCCTATTCAAATTATGTGCTAATATGCTTGAGAAACAAGCAAGGTGTAAACATGATGAAGCCTTTTAAGTACATCTAAATATTGCTACAGCAATAATCAATACAGTCGTTTGAAATATCTACAGGAGAAGGTATGATCCAAAAAGTTTACAGTAAACACAGCATGAAGTGGTACAGAGCCCTCATCAACACATGACACTTATGACGTAGTTAAATGGACACCCGGGCCACATTTTACTTGAATCTAGAGCAGTAGAACAGTTAGTGAGCCAGAGTAGACGTCAATAGATTTTCTTCTTCTAAGGTCAGCACAATCCATTAAACCTGCATTAGCAGGCTTCTTGATTTCCACAATGAGAAAACGTGTGATCCAAATATCTGGCTTCTTGATTTCATCGTTGGGATGGCTGTTTGTGCTCTGCACCATGGCAATGGACTATTGGAGGATTACCAAACTCGGAGGGCAAGGAGGCTCGTACATCATCAAAGTGGCCTGGTACTGGTCCAACCTGTGGAGCGACTGTTACACAGATTCTGCGGCTGTGACCAACTGTAGAGAATACCCAGTGCTCTGGAATGTTGCTTGTATGTTGCATTTGCCTCACCAATAATTTTTATATAGATTATGTACATGCAGTCAGGTGATCAGTCATTAGTAATTTTTTTAAGTCTCATTCTTCAAATAATTGTACTCCTGACTATAATTCTGTCTGTTAATCTGTCACTTTGAATAGTATCGCCTAGTTTTGCAATGCTATTGATTAACAAGTAGAGCATGCTGTTGTTCTGGATCCATATTAAAAGTTGCGTTGACTTTGCACCAGTTCCTAAAAGTGATACTATAACTCATTTGAGAAAAAAAGGTCAGATATTTGGGAATTTATAGAAACGTCTATAAAATACCCTGCAGACTTGCTTTAATATACTTAACCTTTATTTGCTAATGCTAACTTTGAATATATAAAAAATAAGAGCTTTCTCAGTGAGCTCACTTTATGACTTGGCTCTGATTTTGCTAAACTTCCAATTCTGGCGACAGTGGCAGCTGATCATAAAAGTTTACCTACACCCAATTTTTTTTGTAAACATATATTTATTGGATTTTGTATTCATAAATATCCAACACTTTAAATTTCTTGAACATATGGCAGTAAGAAAGCAATAAAAACACAAGACACTAAAAAAAAGAAATAGCCCCCCCAAAAAAGCAACTAAACTGAAACAAACAAAAGACCAACAAACAAATAAAACAACAACCAAGAACAAAATACAAAATAAAAACAGATCAGGTTACGGTATACATTCCCAAATTTAGTTACATATTTTCCATTACCTTACTCTCTCGCCACCTTCTCAACTTCCCCATTTTTTAATAGATCCAGAAACATCTTCCAAATGTCAAAAAATTCTGAAGATCTTTTCCTAAATACACAGGTCAGTTTCTCAAGAACTAAACTTGATGTTACATTGTTTATCCATTAACCAATGGTTAAACAATGGCCCCCCATTAACCAAAGAGGGGCCACCAACAATTCTTCCAGCATACTGCACTACACCATTTGGCCTGGAGTAAGTAAAGGTCAACCATCTTCCTCTCTGTATGAGCGAAATTACAGTCATCTGGATAAATGCCTAAAATACAGACCTTAAGACTTAACACTATATTTTAACACTGAGCACCAAAACTTTTGAATCTTTTACGTACACCCAAATTAAGGTGTTTCCATATTCCTTAAGTCAGTTGATTGAAGGTCATGGTCTCCCCATGACCATGTATCAGATAGGCAGAAGAAAATGGATGGTTGGATGGATTCAACAAAATATATAATGTACCCTGATGGGTTTAAAAATATTCTTATTGCGTCTATAAATTCAATCTTCAAATATTCTGGACTTTATGAAGACTGCTAAAGAATACTTAAAAGAGATCATCTTTTGTACAATATTCTTCAACCATATCCAAAAGAGGGATTTATTCATATTTTTATTGACTCTCAGATTCAATGAAACAAAAAGACTTGGTGCAGCATTATGTCATCCAAGCATCGCCAAGCATCTGCTGATTGAATCTTTACAAATCTGAGAAAACATTGCAGAAACCATTGTAGATCACAATCTCTGCACTGCATAGCTGTTTTTATAGCTGTTTTATTTATACTGGTCTGATTTGATTCTCATATCAACCCCTTGTTGTTTATTATTTTTTCTCATTTTCTCCTTTCTGAACTCTTTTTGATTTGAACAGATTACGTGCAGGCAGTGAGAGGATTGCTAATGTGCGGGTTAACTATTGGATTCTTTGCTGTAGTGTGCTGCTTTGTCGGGATGGAGTGCACTTACATCGGCGGATCTGACAAAACCAAGGACAAAGTGCTCTTCGCGGGAGCAGTGCTTCATTTTGTTGGTGGTAAGCTTTGAACATACGCCGTGCTTCTCTCTGTAAATGTTTTGCCATCATTTTTTTTCCTCTGTTCACCGAAACCTCTTCACGCAGGTATGTCAGACATTGCTGCCTACTGCTTATACATCAACAGAATTGCCAGGACAGCTTTTGCTCGAAAGGTCGCATCAGGAGTTTTGCGGTACTGCTTTTTCCACTCCATACACCATTTTACATCAAATCTTTTCAAATTATAGACATATCTGCTATAAATTTTGCAGTAACTTATATTACTTAAATGATAGCATGATTTTCTCCTCGTCCTTTCACTTCTTCCAGATATGAATTAGGATCTCCAGTTTTTCTAGGATTGGCAGGAGGCTTTTTCATCCTAGTCGGGGCTGTTCTTTATGCTGTGACAGTGTATAAAGTAATCCGCAGAAAAAGGTGCCTAAATTATTCCACTTTAATCCCTTTTCTTGTCTCTACTACCACTACATCATATAATTAACATCATCAATGTTTTGAATTTTACAGCAGAGTAGTACAAGCCTGTGATGCTCACACGTACATGGCGCCTCCATCCAGAGGAAGAACCATTTATTCCGGATACTACAAACCCTCCAAGCTGTATGGGTCTAACTATATGGGCTCAGGACGATCAAGCGCCCAACTTTCAAAGCTTCAGGCAACACCAACGAAACCCTCAGACAGAGATGCATTTGTCTAGTTGGTCTGTTTTAACTCAAACAGACACTGCAATAGTTCAACTTGTAGATAGGAGGAAAGTAATTTTTTGTCATGTTTTGTTTCCTTTAGATCACTTCATACTCAGTCATATTCACCTCGTGAATAAAACAGATGTGCAGTCTTAGTCTTGTGTTTGTACCAGTGGTTGTCATAGTCTTGTGTTTACACTTATGTTATAATTGCTGTGATTTAACCAAAAGCATTTTCTGTCATTAAGAATCTCACTGAAACACCTATGACGATGAACAGATGTATATATCAATTAATATATCAATATCACTTTGATCACCACCACACTGCTCAGTTTAAACCTTCGATAAAGATGTCCAATATTTTATTGGCAAAATCACACCTTTATAAAGATATTAGTGCAATTATTATGCATTTCATCCAAAGAAATGAGTCTTCTCCTTGTTTTATGTGTAAAGTAACAACTCAATGGTGCACAAAACTAAAACTATTCTCGTCGGGAGACTGAGTATCAACAACAGCCACGCTGATGGAAATGATCTTTCCAAAACAAACAGGTGCAGTCTGAGGCATAACATGTTATGGTGTTCTCTTGTATTTGTGTGTCTGTGTTTAAGTGTGTATAAAGGGGACTTGGAGAATTAAAACAAAACAAAACAGATGAACGATAGATAAACCTGTGTATTTATACAGAGGTCAACACATGAAAAGTGGCACTGTACAAGATTTTAAACTTTATTTTGAATGGCTTAAATAAATGTTCTCTGAATGAGAAAACTTGTATTTTGACTCCTTCTTCTTTGACTATATATACAACAGCATCATCCTATGAAGCGCCTTGAGGCGACTTATGTTGTGATTTGGCGCTATATAAATAAAATTGAATTGAATTGAATTGAATCCTGCAAGCTATTTGACTTCAAAATATAATTAAAAAAATGAATGTATAAATTACATTATTAATCATAGCTGTTAATTACTTAATGTGTATATTACTTGCAGCTTGCAGCTGGAGAGGATTTTAGTGAACTTTATACTGCTGGTAAGTTTTGTTAATAATATATGCTTATATATGAGTAGATGTGTATTAACATTAAAAGATTAAGTATGCAAATAGTATGGATTCATTGGTGCATCACTAATAATTCAGGTAATGAAATCCTACCTAGAAGGCTTATTATTTATTTATTATTTATACTGTTCCTTCTCAAGTAGCGTTTCAAATAGAGAAATGTTTTGTCACGTATCTAAGTGACTTCTTCAGGGGGGCGGTGCCACTGCATGCCCTCCTCTATTCAGCACGTGAGAAGGGAGTTCAAAGAAGACAGTTCTGGAAAAAATGCACTGTGGTTTGTGTTAAGGAGCTTAGATTTGTTAGTAGTCTGTCTTGGTGCTGAAATCTGAAGCAATAATGGGTTATAGGACTATGGTGATGTACATGGAGATAGGCTGCTTTGTAGTATGTGTGTGTGGATGGATTCTGGTCTGCTCCACAATGCCAACAGATATCTGGACCTGGTCTGAAGTCAGCAACGTGGTCCTGGCGACATCAAACTACTACTCGAACTTGTGGAAGGACTGCATATCTGATTCAACTGGAGTATCTGACTGCAAGGGAATTCCATCCATGCTGGCACTGAACTGTAAGTAAACCGTCCCTCAGAATACCGTAAATTAAAGATAAAAACCCAGTGAACTTAGTGCCTTTAACCGCTTTTTTTCTGCTTGTGGACAGGGGACATTCACATGTGCCGGGCTCTTATCATCATCTGTATTATCCTGTGTTTCTTCGGATCAATTTTGGTCTTAGTTGGAATGAAGTGCACTAAGATCGGAGGGTCCGAGCTTGCTAATGCAAGAGTAACCTTTGCCGGAGGGATGAACTACCTTATAGGAGGCAAGACAGAAATTTGTTTGAACTGAGTCACATTGTTAGATATTGCACTGTTTAATATTTAAGTAATTGTGTGAGTATTGTTTCAGGGATGTGTTCTATGATTGCTTACTCCTACTATGGAAATAAAATAAGAGCTGAGTTTGAAGATCCAAACTACATGGAACAGAAGTATGTAGCAGATATATATGATAAGTCTGCGTACTTGATGACTCACATTTAGATCATTGTTTTTCCTATGAGGGAGAATTGCACTTGAAATATTCTTGTATTTATTGGCAGGTTTGAAATAGGAGTAGGTGTCTTCATTGGCTGGGGAGGCTCTACCTTACTTATTGTTGGAGGACTTATTTACAGTATCTTTGCAGGAAGAGAAGGGTGTCACTCAAGGTAAAATACCGCTTCTGTGTCATTTGTTTGTTTGTTGTTGTTTTTATAATTAGCCAACCTCAGTCTGCAATACACAATTAGAGTCATGAATTCATTTTCGGAATTGTACCTTGACAGCTCAAAGAGGTATGCTACGCATCAGTTCCAAGATGCCTACACTTTTGTTCCAACACAAAAAAGCGTTGTGTCTTTGGCTTCCACAGAGATTAGTAGGAGTAAAAAACCAAGGACGATCAGCAGCAGCAGAGCCAGTAGCATCTCAGAGATCAACAGTGTCACCAAGACATCGGTCACTTATTCATATGTGTGACTAACCTACACAGAATTATTTTTGTTTTTCTTTCACAAAGAATGTGTGTGTTTTACTTTGAGAGTCATTAAATGTCAAATCAAGTATTTGTCTTTACAACACTTTTGTGATTATGAAACCAAAAGTGTTACTAATAATAATACGGGCATCCTGAAACAATGGAATTTTTTTTTTATTGATGGCAACACAGCTTCAAGCTACTTCTAAGAGCTGTTTAAGCTTTCAACTGTGACATGACAGGACATATTTACTACATTAATTTTTCCACTATCATGAAACAAAATTGTGTTTTCCCTGCATCTGCATCAAGGTGCATCATTTAAAATTAATAAAGCATAACAGAAATGTAAAGTGCACATTTGCGTATGAATGGTGGTGCTTTGTTTGCATATTGAGGAGAACACATTGAACTTGGGTTTTGAGGGGTACCTCCCCAGGGAATTTTGAGTATCGAACGCACCATTTTTTCCTTCTGGTTACTTTTATTAATCACACAGTTTGTACTTTTTTTTTTTTTTTGAAGCAGTTTATATAGAAATTATCTTTATTCTTAAAGACAATAAAACAATAGAGAGTAATGAGTTGGCAATTTTGTTTAATGAGAGGCTACTTTTTGTCTGTCTTTGGTACGAGCAAATAATGTATTGAACTTCACATACTGTTCATATTCTATACCTGGACAGTATAGTCTGGGTCAAAAGTTCCTTCATAATAAGGGTTTACAACAGCTGAACTACACACCTATTTTTTTTAGGTTTTACATTACTCAGTTCTTATGTCCTGTTTTATCTAAGACATGAAAACACAACAGTTATAACAATTTAAATATGTCAAGAGACGCTGTGTGGCAGGCGGGAGTTGGACCCAAGATGCAGGCACTCAGGCACGAGGTTTAAACACAAAAAACTCAGCTTTATTTACTGGCAGGGAAAAAGCATACAAAAGCAAGCTAAACTCACAGGGAGACACAGGGAGATCCACACAGCATGAGGGACGACGTGACACTGACTCAGAGAAACACAGGGTTTAAATACAATGGGAAGTAATGAGGGCAGTGGGACACAGAAGGAGGGCACGGCTGGGAGAAATCAGAACTGACGAGACAAGGAAGCAAAGTAGAACACATTCACATAAGACACAGACCTTCAAAGTAAAACAGGAAGTATAACACAGAGACGCGAACTTGACACGGTGGAGACAGCAACTAAGAAACACAGAGACATAAACCATAAAGCAGAGGACTCTAAGAACCAAAATACACAGAGGGAAATACTAAGCTTGGAACACAAGAAACTAGACTCGAGGGAGTAACAAAAGACCAACCATGAGAGCATAATTCACAATACAGAGTGACAGAAAACACAAGAAACTCGAAACATGCAAAGACACAGACCAAGAAACACAGACTTACACAGAACAGAGGGGGCACAGAGAAACATGAAGGGCAAGGGATCCAAACTAGAAACCATAGAATAAATCACACGAGCACAAAATACAAGAATCACAAATAACTAAAAACGCTGGGTCAGGAGACCCAGGATCCCGACAAAATATATGAATCTGAAGGTGACATGCAAGTGTTTCCCACACTTATTGAAATGGCAGCTCAGGTGACTTTACAATCTTATGACCCCTAGGCCTAAACCCTAAATCTCTGTTTTAATCTCAGTTCAGGTAATCTCAGTTAGCTAAGAATAAATGGATTTGAATTTTTTTATTGTTATATTAACATTAGCATTAGCATTTGTGCTTGCGCATGCAAAGCAGAAGCATCAACAGCGTCATGTAATATACTTGCATTTATGTGGCACTTTCTAATGTTACTGACAAACTCAAAGTAACTTTAATTAAAGGTCACACTTTAACCATACATTCATACAGCACTTTCAGTTCAGTTTTATTTATGTAGCCCCAAATCATAACAACAGTTGCCTTAAGGTGCTTTATATTTTCAGGTAAAGATCCTACAATAATACAGATATATTCCCAACAATCAGATAACCCCCAATGAGCAAGTTCTTGGCAACAGTGGAAAGGAAAAATTCCCTTTTAACAGGAAGAAACCTCCAGCAGAACCAGGCTCAGGTAGGGGCAGCCATCTGTCTCCATTTAGTAGGGGTGAGGGGCAGGAGACAGAACAAAAAACACACCATGGAAGAGAGCCAGAGTAGCACATAAACGCATAGTGAGTGAAAAGCTTTATTCTCTACACTCCAAGCACTTTATCTACCTCACATTCACAGCCAGCTTTGCATCACCAATTAGCCTGACATTCATGTCTTTAGATTTTGGGAGGAAGCTGGAGTATCTGGAGAAAACGCACATCAGGTACTGGAGCTGGTCAAATATGCAAACACCACACACAACCAGAAGCTTTTTCTGCTATGAGGTGAGAGTGCTAAACACCGGACCACTCTATTTCTGATCTTGCGTCTGTGTCGAGGAATCCTCTGACATCTGTTCTTTATGTGCCTGTATATGATCTTATCTTCTGTGCTGTCTGGCTGTTTCACTTTTGCCCGTCACTCTCTTGCCAAACAGACCAGAAAGTTATGCAACATTAGTTCAAGAATTATCAACCAAGCAACAACACATATATAAAGTAGCTCACAACATCCTAATAGAAGATATTGTGTGTTCCGCGGGGATACTGATGTCCAGTGTGATTTTATAAACTCATAACTGATATTCAAAAATATCTTTATAATTTTGAGAAAAACTTACAAATTACAATCTTTGCAACAATGACTGCCACTCTCTACTTATCCCTCCTGACTGATTTTCTCAACTTTTGTTGTTGTCCTCATGACTGCTGGTGGCATGAGACTGTAGCTTGCACAAATGTCTAGCTTCTTGATGACTGCACATCAATAATTGGTACTACAATATTTGTTGTGTTTGCCAGTAAAGTCTCGAGCATGTGGAGGATATACCCAGAGATTGGTCATTACATGTAGAAGGCTCGACAGGGAAACGGGTGTCAACCCAGCTGCAGGACCGACATTTGCTCTTTCTTTGAGGAGAAACAGGAGGAAAATTGCCAGAGCTCTACAATGTGACCTCCAGTGAGCTACTTATCCATGTTCCTGACCAAACTGTCAGACTCTGTGAAGTTGGCATGAAGGTCTGGCATCCTGGAACCTATTCTCACAGCATAGTACTGTGTAGGGTATTTACACTGATGACTCTTTGGATATCGTGCAAAGAGGTCTGATTTCTTATTCACATTAATCTCAGACAACCAAATACTGTTACTGAAAGATATATACATACATACATTTTCTTCCGCTTATCTAATTCAGTGTCGCGAGGCAGCTGAGATAGGCTCCAGCCCCCCTGCGACCCTGAAATATATATCATAATAAAAAGTTAACTTATACATATACATAATAAAATAAAGTATTTTTCATTTCCCAGTTACTTAGTGAATATCACCAATCAATTAAAATCACAGTTTTGTATCATAATAATCATTTACCATCTAAGTACGTAATGAGCCTTCTCCTGCCATTCCATCAGAAGCCTGGGCACCAACAACAAACACAATGACCAAGGTGATCTTTACAAAACACATGGAAGACAGTAAAAGGTTAAACATGTTTTGATATAACCAAGTGTGTCCTCTCATGTTTGCCTGTGTTTGGATGTGTTTTTCTGCCTGAATTCAGTAGCTAATGAGGGGGTTAAGCGCAGACAGTTCTGGGACACTGTTTAGGAGCTTAGATTTATTAGTACTCTGTCACATGTGCCGGGCTCTTATCATCATCTATATTATCCTGTCTTTCTTCAAATCAATTTTGGTCTTAGTTGGAATGAAGTGCACTAAGATCGGAGGGTCCGAGCTTGCTAATGCAAGAGTAACCTTTGCCGGAGGGATGAACTACCTTATAGGAGGCAAGACAAAAATTTGGGTGAACTGAGTCGCATTGTGATAATAATAATGGATTGCATTTATATAGCGCTTTTCAAGGCACCCAAAGTGCTTTACAGTGCCACTATTCATTCACTCTCGCATTCACACACTGGTGGAGGCAAGCTACAGCTGTAGCCACAGCTGCCCTGGGGCAGACTGACAGAAGCGAGGCTGGCATATCGCGCCATCGGCCCCTCTGGCCAACACCAGTAGGCGGTAGGGTAAAGTGTCTTGCCCAAGGACACAACGACCAGGACAGAGAGCCCGGGGATCGAACCGGCGACCTTCCGGTTACAGATACGCTTCCCAACCACCTGAGCCACGCTCTCTCTCTCTCTCTCTCTCCCTCTCTCTCTCTCGCCGTCACGCCTAAAGCTTCCCCTCTTCCTAAACAACCAAATGTCATGTTGCCATATCATTTTTTTAATTGGTCGGCATGGTGCATTTTTCCACCAACACAAACGGGCTGTTTTTGTTTTGTTTTTAAATTTTTTTGGTCATAAGCAGAGAGTGCTCGCTGCGCTGTCCTTAGACAGTAAATGTGACGAAACTATTGAGGAAAAAACGCCGCGTATATATTGTTTATCATGACTCTGGTTTTACGAGGCCTATCAACACAATTTAAAAACTGGTATATATCACTTTGTTGCTTTGTAATCTTGAAGTGGTCATGTAATTGGCTTACCACGACTACTTTATTCTTCCTCAGTCAAACAGCAGCACACATGCGATTGTTTTACCCCCCTAGCTCCAGGTGTTGTGCCAAAAAGTGATCGTCTGCCAGAAAACGATTGCCCTCCGTGGGAGCGCTTAGCTGCTTAAAGCTGTAGCGCCCAGATTACTTACGTAGACAGCTACTTCCGTGCAGCTGATATAAGAAGCAGTAAGCTGAAGACAGCTTCAACTGTCTGTTTGCTGAAAAATAGTAATGCGACAGCACTGCATTTTCTTGCTAGTAAGTAAGTAAAATAAGTAAGTAAAATTTTATTTATATAGCACATTTCTAGATAAAAGATCACAAATTGCTTCACAAGGTATAAAACAAAAACAGACAAAAGTTAACAAAATGCACTTCTAAAAAGATGTGTAATGGTAACAGCGTTGCAACGATAGCAATAGTAAGTAGTTAGATTACTCGTTACTGAAAAAAGTAATGCCGTTAGTAATGCCGTTACTTGTAACACCGTTATTCCCATCACTGCTAATAAGTAACATGCCATCCATCCATCCATCCATCCATTTTCTTCCGCTTATCCGGGGCCGGGTCGCAGGGGCAGTAGCCCAAGCAGAGAAGCCCAGACCTCCCTCTCCCCAGCCACCTCTTCCAGCTTATCCGGGGGAACACCAAGGCGTTCCCAGGCCGGCCGAGAGATATAATCTCTCCAGTGTGTCCTGGGTCTGCCCCGGGGCCTCCTCCCAGTGGGACATGCCTGGAAAACCTCACCCAGGAGGCGCCCAGGGGGCATCCTTGTCAGATGTCCAACCTCAGCTGGCTCTTTTCGATGTTGAGCAGCAGCGGCTCTACTCTGAGCCCCTCCCGAATGGCCAAACTTCTCACCCTATCTCTAAGGGAGAGGCCGGCCACCCATCAGGGGAAACTCATTTCCGCCGCTTGCATTCGCAATCTCGTTCTTTCGGTCACTACCCACAGATCGTGACCATAGATGAGGGTAGGGACGTAGATCGACCGGTAAATTGAGAGCTTCACTTATACGCTAGCTCTCTCTTGACCACGACGGACCTGTGCAGCGTCCGCTTCACTGCAGCCGCTGCACCAATCCATCTGTCGATCTCCCGCTCCCTTCTCCCATCACTCGTGAACAACATGTAACATGCATGTTAGGAAATCTAGTGACACATATTCCAGTACCGTCCGGTGCCATTGAGTCTTACATGGGGCCATGTCTGTGATCCAGTTCAAAAGGACACATTTCCTTGCGCAGATTGTTAACAGCACATAGAGCTGCTTTCCAAACTCCCCCCTCATTTTGTCCTTCGCCACTCTGAGCAGCATACACAATGGATTGCATTCAGTGTCAGTGGTGAAAATCTTATCCAGTTCACACTTTATGACAAACCAAAATTGTTGTATTATCTGCCAGGACCATAGTGCATAAGGTTGCCCACCTCTATTTTACATTTAGGGCACATAGAGAAAGGCCTGAATTGTATTTATGGCATTGAGAAAGTGACATGTGAGCTCTGTGTAGAATTTTAATTTGGATTGTCTTTACTTTATTACAGATGCTCAGAGATTTAGCATTCTCACAGGCTTCTTCCCAGACCTCGTCAATAATCTCAATATGTAATTCCTTTTCCCAAGTCCTCTTCAAATAAGTTGTGTCCGTGACCCCAAATTCTGTTAACAGGCCATAACAAATTTTCTTCTAAGGTTTGGCTGAAATATCTGCTTTTCACAGTTAGAGACAGTTTGATTATTAAGTATTGTTGTTGCCCTTTGGATATGGTCCCTCACTTGTAAATATCTAAAGAAGTCGTGCCTATGAATGTTGTATTTATCAGGTAGCTGGTCAAAGGACACAAGGTTAGACCCGTATATTAGGCCATAAAAGGTAGAAATACCTGGGCAGAAAGAGAGGATAGTCAGATAAGGGAGTGAAAAGAGAAGTTAAGTGAGACCTTCCTTCTAGTTTTTGAACCATTTGCCAAGATCTAACAGTAGACAATGTTTGTAGGTTGCTACAGAACATCCTTAAGGTCTTAAGTTTTCCCACAAAAAGCTTTTTTTTTTTTCAAATGGAAGTTGGACAGAGTTCTCAATATCCAACCAGACAGGAGCAGGCTGTTGTACTCAATCGGCAGCATATAGGTGCTCAGCTGATACTTCCACATAGCTGGGAAATTAAGGCCCCCCTTTGAGGATGGAAGACATAACGAGGATATTGTAAGACAAGGTTTCCTCCCTTCCCAAACAAAGGAGCTACACCAGCCATTTAGAGTTTGAATAGTTTTTTATGTGGGAAGAGGGTTGGAACCATCTCTATTGGGTAAAGTAGCCTGGGTAGACTGCTCATTTTCAGAAGTGCAATACGGCTGAGCAAGGATAGAGGTAAGGACTGCCATCTCTCCAAATCTAATTTGACTTGCTCAGATAAGGGGGTAAAATTACTTATACATCTGGTCGAAATGCGGGCATGACCCTAATTCCCAGATACGTAAAGCCCTGTGGGGACCAAGTGAAGGGAAACGGAGAAGGGGCACGTGGATTTTGTTTTAGACTGCCCAATGGCATCACTTCTGATTTACTGAAATTAATTTTATAGCCTGAGATCTCATTAAACCTATTAATAGTTTCAACCAGAGAGGGGATTGATGTTTCCGGCCGAACACAACAAGTTCATCATCAGCATACAAAGTAATCTTATGCTGTCTTTGTCCTATGGATAAACCATGTATGTCTGCCTGAGCTTGTACCACCTCTGCCAGTGGCTCAATGGCTAAGGCAAAGAGCAGAGGGGAGAGGGGACAGCCTGGTTCCCTTCAGTATCTGGAAGTTGGAGGACCGCACCCCGTTTGTGAGAACTGCAGAGCAGTGATTGTTATAAAGTAACTTAATCCAGTTTATAAAATTTCCACTGAAACCGAATTGGTGTCGCGTAAAAAACAGGTAAGACCATTCAACACAGTCAAAAGGCTTCTCGGCCTCAAGGGAAATCACCGTACCAGGCAGAGACTTTTGTTGGAAGAACTGGATCATATTCAACAACCTACGCATGTTATTATAAGAGTTGTGCCCTTTAATTAAACCCATTTGGTCCTCGTTAATTAGAAAGGGGAGTAAAAGTTCTGGACGTTTCGCTAATATCTTGGAGAGGATTTTCAGATCCACATTCAACAAAGAGATTGGCCTGTAGGAGGCACAATCTTCAGGTAGCTTACCCTTTTTAAGTATAAGGGATATATCGGCTTCCCTAAAAGAGAATTGGGCAAGAGACCCTTTTTAAAGGAGTCATTGTACATGTTCAACAGCGGGCCAGCTGAAATTTCTCTGAATTCTTTATAAAACCCAGCACATCTTTGCTTGAAGTGATATTCTGAGAGTCTGATTTCTTCTTAGTCAGGTATACTAAGTATTTCCCAAGTTTGCCACCGTGTTCATATAACCTTTGCCTAGCAAATCAAATTTTAGTCTCTGCGTCTTTTGTCAATAGACAGTCTAATGCCGAACAAACAGCATAAATTTCTTTGAGTTTACCCTTAGAAGGTTTTTTAAGATAATCTCCTTCTGTGTGTTTTAGCTTGGATTCCAAAACCTTCCTCTGCTCTGCTTATCTACGCTTCTTACCTTTAGTATATGAAATAATGAGACCTCTTGAGTAGGCCTTTAGTGTCTTCCAGAGTAAAGACGGGTTTTCCGTGGAGGGTGTCTTAATTGACAAAAACTGTCCAAGTTCCTCTGTGAGGTAACCTGTGAATCCAAGATTATACAGGATAGAAGGGTAAAGTGCCAATGTCTATCCCAGGGAGCCACATTCCTGAGGTTACAATGAATGAAAACCGCCGCATGGTCTAATATAACTATGTTACCAATAGTGCTAGTTGGGTTTAAATGACAGTTAAAGTCCCCTCCAGTGAATTGAGTTTCTAACATTTAAGTTCACCAATTTTGTGAAGCTAACTGGCAAACTGAAGAAACAATGCTCAACGTTACCAAAACAAAAATAAGAAGAACCCCCTGTCCCGCTCCTAAAGCGGAGGATCATGAGTGTAGTGGTTTCCTAACAGCAGACGATACTTCCCTACCCCAAAAGAAAAACACCCCGGGTGTTATAGCAATGCTCATAACATACCATATTTAGCAAGATGATTCTACAGGGTGGGCCATTTATATGGATACATCGTGATAAAATTGGAATGGTTGGTGATATTAAAGTCCTGTTTGTGGCACGTTAACACGTGAGGAGGATCGAAATTGTGTTGATATCTGGTGAATGCAGTAACCGGGTCATTGCACCAGATTTCAATGCAAGACACCCTACGAGACCACCCATCTCCCATGCTACAGTTAGCAAACTGTAGTTGACCTCATAGCGAAAGATAGTGATAGTGGCACTGAATGTTAACTACTTAGCGTCTGAAGGAAGAAAAAACTGAGAAATATATAGGAACAGTCAACCATAGGCAGCTACTTGAGGTGTGGAGTAAAAGAAATCCACGATCGAGTTGGACGACGACTGGAGGCCAACTCTCACTTGCCGTCAGCCACAGGGGCTAAGTCCAACGACTCGATGAAGCCTTCCACCTCAGCCACATCTCTGAAGATCTTAGTGGATCCACGGTGGGTCACCTTCAGCAGAGCAGGGTAAATCTGCCTATAGTCAGCTCCAATGGATCTAAGGCGCTTCTTTATCTCATCAAAACTTTTTCTGTTTATGTACAATCGTGACCAAATAATCCTGGAAAATCATCACTGTGGCGTTCCCGTGCTTCAAGGGCTTGTTGTCCCTGCTCATTGCCCATGCTGCATTCATAATCCGCTGTTTGTCTTGATAGTTGTGCAGTCTCATCAGCACAGGACGTGCTCTCTGTCCAGAGGACGGACTTGGGCTGCTGTGCGGTGCGCTCTTTCCACTTTAAGTCGGCCAGCTTTTGTTTTGATATTAAGCTCAGGCATCCAGCACTCGAAAAAACTAATAGGGTCGCTACCTTCTGCGCCCCCCAGGACACCAATAATACAAATATTTTTCCTTTCCCCTCTATTTTCCAAATCATTAGCGCGATCTGCTAGCTCCTTTACCCGCTTCTCTAGTGACTGGAGCTTATCCAGCGCCGGGTTTGTGATCTCCTCCAAAACCGACATCCGGGCCTCCGCTTCCTTTATCCGTGTCTCATGGTCCTCCAGCTGTTTGCCTTGCGCTTTTAAAAGCAGAGAGACTGGTCCAAGTTTATCTTCAATGACTTTAGTGAGGTTCACAGATACTTCCCGGATTACCTCGCGGACCGCTGGTTCCAATCTAATGGTAAAATGGCCTGTAAATGGCCTGTATTTATATAGCGCTTTACTAGTCCCTAAGGACCCCAAAGCGCTTTACATATCCAGTCATCCACCCATTCACACACACATTCACACACTGGTGATGGCAAGCTACATTGTAGCCACAGCCACCCTGGGGCGCACTGACCAACTCCATGTCGGTTCCCATGCTAGTTCCCTCATTAGCTTCTCCGCAGTGTCAGACACTACAACTTTCCTTTGCGGCATGTTGTCGGACTGTTTAAAAAAATGGTTGCTGATGCTCATCCCAGACTTACAGATAGTTAATATCCGTGTTATAGCTAGTGTAAAATCAGCGAACTGGCGTGCTAGCACTCCCTGGTAAAACCTCACTTCAAGCTGCCATCTTGAAAACCCCAGTTTGAAATGTTGACTGAAATTCAGAAAAACTCTTCATTTGGATTGGGGAGTTCTGCTACACTTCAATCAAAGTACCTTTTATTCATTTATTTTTAAATGGGGGCCTGCATTGGAGATTGGTGGTAGAACTATCTCTGACTTGTTTAAGAGTGTGTAAAGCTGCTCCACGCCTGTTGGTGTCATGGCTAACGGATACATCCAAGCGCAGACAGCATTCTGGCAATCAAAAGGGTGACAATTTATTGACACAAAGTGAAACCACAGTGATACGTATATACAGTGAAAGGGGTAGTGGTCCAGGGCTCCAGGGGATGGAAGGGAGGAAATCCACGCTCACTTTTCACACAGTCCAATTTACGCCACTCCTCTTCTCTCGCACAGTCACTTGTCCTCACCCACTCTTGCTCCGATTCCCACTTATGCTGACACGCTCAGGGATCAGACAAGATGGCACCGAGTATGGCAGCCTCGTCGCGAGCTCCCCCAAGCAACGGCTTTCTTCTGTGTTTAATTTTACTTTTCCTTTATTTTTTCACGAGCAGCACTTGTCTCCTTGTGTACGACCGACAAACCTTACTGGACATAAAAGACGGTCTTTCTTATAACTTTCCGGAGTTCAAGTTTTGCAACACGGACGCTCCGCTCCGTTTGCAGACCCCCCATTCATTTCACCTGAGACGCCTTTGTTCTCTGGCCCTGGAGGCCGCAAACGCCGACGCAGAGGGAGAAGATCTGGCGTTCTGGTTCGACTGAGACGGCGCACTTACAGACCACCGTTACCCAGTTTATTACTGGCTAATGTGCAGTCTCTGGAGAACAAGCTGTGCGAGCTTCGGGCACAGATCTCATTCCAGCGAGAGATGCGGGACTGCTGCGTGATCTGCCTCACAGAAACCTGGCTATCGGACAAAGTACCGGACTCCGCAATACAACTACCGGGGTTCTCCGTGCACCGCGCGGACAGGTCACAGGATCTTATTGGGAAAAGCAGAGGCGGTGGTGTATGTTTCATGATCAACAACAGCTGGTGTGATTATGCGAACGTGCACCCGGTCAAATCCTTCTGCTCACCGGACCTTGAGTACCTGATGATTAAGTGCCGGCCATTCTGGCTACCGAGGGAATTTACAGCAGTGATTATTACGGCTGTTTACATACCCCCACAAGCCGACACTGACCGTGCACTCAGGGAACTGTACAGCGCGATCAGCAGTGAGGAAACCGCACACCCAGAGGCAGCGTTTATCACAGCCGGAGACTTTAATAAGGGAAACCTGAAGAAAGTCTCACCAAAACTCCATCAACACATCCTTTTTAACACACGTGGAAACCGGCTACTCGACCACTGTTACACCTCTTTCCGGGATGCGTACAAAGCCCTCCCCCGCGCCCCATTCGGCCAATCAGATCACTGCTCCATCCTGCTCCTGCCCGCCTACAGGCAGAAGCTGAAACAGGAAGCTCCAACCCGGAGGGCGGTGCACTGTTGGACGGACCAATCGGAGTCTGCGCTGCGGGACTGTTTTGATCACGCGGACTGGGAAATGTTTCACGTGGCCGCCAGAGACATTGATGAGTACACAGACTCAGTCTGTGGATTTATCAGGAAATGCGTGGAAGATGTCGTCCCATCCAGAACAGTTAAATCCTTCCCAAATCAAAAACCCTGGATTAACGGAGATGTTCGCGCGGCACTGGCGGCACGGAGCACCGCCTTTGCCTCCGCGAACACATCGGACTACAAACACGCACATTACCAACTCCGGAAGACGATCAAAGCAGCCAAACGTGAGTACAGGGACAGGGTGGAGCAACAGTTTGACAACCCTCGGAGTATGTGGCAGGGACTAAACACGATCACAGACTTTAGAGGGAAAACCAGCACACCGCAGACCACGGCCTCTCTGTGTGAGGATCTAAACGTATTCTACGCTAGATTCGACACAGCGAACACCATGAGACCGGACAGTGTGCGCACCGCGGATGACGTCAGTGCGCACACTGTGTCTGAGGAGGATGTGCGGAGGTGCTTCAGGAAGGTGAACGCGCGCAAAGCTACTGGTCCGGACAGGATTCCCGGCCGCGTCCTCAAGTCATGCGCGGCTCAGCTGGCTGGAGTGTTCACGCACATCTTCAACCTTTCCCTCTCTCTGTCTGTAGTCCCAGCCTGCTTCAAAATGGCCACCATCGTCCCTGTACCCAAATCCTCCACCATCTCCTCATTGAACGACTGGCGACCTGTAGCCCTGACCCCCATCGTAAGCAAATGCTTCGAGAAGCTGGTCAGGGACTTCATCTGCTCTGCACTACCCGACTCACTGGACCCTCTACAGTTTGCATACCGCCACAACAGGTCCACTGATGATGCCATAGCCCTGACACTACACACTGCCCTGTCACACCTGGAGAAGAGAGACACGTATGTGAGAATGCTGTTTGTAGATTACAGCTCAGCATTCAATACCATCGTTCCCTCGAAGCTGGACAGGAAACTGCAGGATCTAGGACTGAGCAGCTCCCTCTGCAGCTGGATCCTTAGCTTCCTGTCTGACAGACGCCAGGTGGTCAGACTGGGCAGCATCACCTCATCCCCCATCACACTGAACACTGGTGCTCCACAGGGGTGTGTACTGAGCCCTCTCCTGTACTCACTCTACACCTACGACTGCACAGCCACTAACAGCTCCAACATCATTGTGAAGTTTGCGGACGACACTACAGTGGTGGGTCTTATCACCAACAGTGATGAGACAGCTTACAGGGAGGAGGTCAGCGCCCTGACCCACTGGTGTCAAGACAACCATCTCACCCGCAACGTCGCAAAGACAAAGGAGTTGATAGTGGACTTCCGGAGGTGCAGAGAAGTACACACCCCCATCACCATCAACGGCGCTGCTGTGGAGAGAGTGAGCAGCTTCCGGTTCCTTGGAGTACATCTGACTGAGGATCTTACGTGGTCAGTACACACAAACAAAACAGTGAAGAAGGCGCAGCAGCGCCTCTTCTTTCTCAGGAGACTGAAAAGATTCGGCATGAGCCCCCGCATCCTCAGGACCTTCTATCACTGTGCCATTGAGAGCATCCTCACTGGATGCATCACCACCTGGTATGGCAACAGCACCGCCTACAACTGCAAAGCTCTCCAGAGAGTAGTGCGGTGCTCTGAACGGATAATTGGAGGTGAGCTTCCCTCCCTCCAAGACATCTACAGGAAGCGCTGCCTGAGGAAAGCGGGGAGGATCATCAAGGACTCCAGTCACCCCAGCCATAAACTGTTCAGACTGCTTCCATCAGGAAGGAGGTTCTGCAGCATCCGGTCCCGTACCAGCAGACTGAGAGACAGCTTCTTCCACCAGGCCATCAGACTGCTGAACACGTCATAGACACCTCAGCTTCACTACTGGAACTTTAACATTATGCACTCCATACTGTATATAAATGCCACTTGTTTTGCACATATTCAACTCTGTATATTTTATATATTTTATTATTATTATTATTATTATTATTATTATTATTATTATTATTTTATTTTTTTTACTATTTAATTTGTAAAAATGTGTATACACACACACACACACACACACGTAGGAAAATATTTAGTATACACATCCAGAAATGCATACACTATTATATATTGTACATATATTTATTAGTTTCAGGTTGGCCATTCTTGTATTTTGCTCGTTTGTGTTGTTGTGTTTGCACATCTCTGCTGCTTGTGGGGCTCGCACACAAGAATTTCACTCGCATGTGCTGTGCCAGTGTGCCTGCACATGTGATGTGACAATAAAAGTGATTTGATTTGATTTGATCACAGGTAAGGGTCCACCACCAGTTCCAGGGAGATCTAAACAGAGACAGCTCGATTAGATTCAATACACCATTAAACACTGAGAGAGTCTTTTTAAAATAAGAGCTAAGAGCATGAACACGGGAGGTTCAACGTTCCAGCGCTGACTGCTCCGTGCCACAGCGTTAAATAGGGTAAAGCAGATCAGCGACAGGGCGAGACCCAGAGCAAGAGCCCACAATGAGCTCCGCCCAGGCAAGCAGGAGAGAGAGAGATAAAACAAAACAAACCTGTGGCAAACATGAGCCAGTCAGAGAGGCATGGGGACCATGACAGTTGGGTTTAATGAAGAGTAGAATTTTCGGATTATCACCAATTTTATAAACAGTACATTTGCATAATGACTAAAACTAGCACCACTGGCGAACAATAGGCTGTGAGTTCAGTTTCTTGATCATTAATATCCAAATTGTCATGATCATTGATCAACAACCACTGATCAAAGACCATTGATCAATGACAATTCATCAGTGGCGATGGGTACCATTCACAGAGAGTTGGGCTGCGCTTACAACATTGGTGAAAGATGAACCCTCAAGCCCCCTCCTCGATTCAGAGCTGGTCTTTCCCTTTTCATGTAAATGACCGCCTTGATTCCACATGTAAACCATGATTTTGCCCTGTCCAGGATGCGTATTGAAATAAATCAAAAGTGCTCCAAAATATAACTCTAGGATTTTATTAATGTTTTCCATTCATCCATGATAGTCATTATTCCTGCTTGATGGTAATGTTTAGGTTCACTGTCTATGTATGTAACTGTTTGTGAGGTCATGACAATTTACTTTGGTTGGCTTCGTTGCTGTGTTTAGCATTCTGCTGGTCATCTCATTATTTTATGTTCTTTTAATGTAACAAATTTCTGCATAATGTTCATATGCAGGGCCGTCCATATGTTTGTGGAGATCCACTCTTTAAGAGCATTTAGTTTAACACATGGTTGCTATTAATAATAAATGCTGCTTCATTTGGTGATTGAAATAACTTGGCCTTGATTTGTGGATGCTGCATGCCACACTTTCTTTGTTTCCTGTTTCTTCTTTGTCTTAAGTTTGGGGGGTCAAGGACTAGAGAAGACCCAAGCTGGTTTTTGCCCTAATCTATTAAAAACTATTTGAGAAAGCTTTTTGGTGGGGATGTGTTATGGTCTTTGTCTCCTTTTTTTAACTGCACTTTATACAGTAGACACAGTAATACTTAATGATCATATAGTTTCAAACTATTTATGAGAGTCCTTTGAAACTATGACATTAATAAAAACTAGAAACTGAGAGATACAAGATGAAAATGTGTAACTGTTGTATATTTTTAGTGAATTCATTATATGATAGTTTATTAGTAAAAGTTACTTTTCATTTTTAAGTTTATAAAGCATGTATTGCTATAGTCAGCTCAAAAAAGGGTTAAGTACCTTAACCCTTAAAGTCCTGGAGGTCTTTGTAGCACTGCCAGGGCACAGTCATAAAAAGTTGTTAAATATAGTAGACTATAAGTTCTAATTTCCTTTTTTTCTTGTTCCATAAATCGTTGGGTTGCAGGCTAATATTTTTAAGAAACAGTTTAAAAAGTGTCAGTGTTTACTAACTCGTTTATTGTCTTTTTTCGTTCTGTCTCTGGCCCAGCCATAAACCAAGGAGAACTTCTGTATTTGTAAATTGTCTTTAGAAGCCAGGGTCTTTCGCTTTTACCGTAAAGATTTGACACTTATGTTTGGGAAACGTTAAAAAAAAAGGAGGAAAATCCACATAATTAACTGCTACAAATAAGAGATACAAGTAAATACAGATTTTTTAAAAAGATAAAATCTTAATGTCAAAATTACGGTTTACATTCTAGTTGATATACTTTTTACCTCAAAAATAAGGTGACTAGTGTACGTCCATAAGAACCACCGACCAACGCAAGCGCGCACGCACACACGCGCGCACACTGACTGTGCTTGTGCTGCCGTGGCTGCTCTCTGTTGAACCAACAGATGTGGGCGGGGTTTTCCATATAATTCAGCCAATCACGATCACCCACGACCGGTCGGTTGCGTATGCTGGTCTACAGTGGCTGGGAAAAAGAGAAGAAATGTAGCCATCCGCCAACACATGGGATTGTAGCGAAATAAGGGGAGAACTGGTTGAAACAGTGACAGCTGAAGTCTGCGGGACGTGTCCAGAGAGAGAGAACTTTAACCATGGTTTCCATCGACCATGTGGCTCACAAAATACTGACGTACTTCCCATATGTTCTTGTTTTGATTGATATTAGGTTTCAAGGTAAGACGTTTGCTAGGTGTACTTTACATTTATAGCTGGTGAATGCTACCACTAACTTGAACTCGGGTTAAAGTTCAGACAACTTTATTACATGGGTAATGTCACTGACAGCATTAGCTTGTGAAATCGCTAATATTATTAGCTGACGTTAAGCTAGCTAGTCACTGGGTCAATTTTATTACTTAAAGCTAGCTGGTTTGAGCCTAAAGAATAAAAGATGATAGATAAAACTGCTTCTTTGATTATGCTTGCTCGTGAACGTCTTCAAGCTTGTAAGAAACCCAGGTACTTGTGAAAGTCTTTACCAATTACTGTGGGGAAAGCTGTTGCCGTTGCTCTTGTTATTGATGTGATTTACATTTTTGGGCGGGTCATATACAGGAATATTTAAATAAAATCTGATTATTGCATTACTTGAATGAGTAAAAATATGCTCAGTGTTGTTTTGTTGCACTATGATTTGTTCTATTTGTTTTTTAAGGAGGGAAATGTGGCAAGGATGGGAGTGTGGACAATCACATGGAGATGGGGAAGAAACTTCTTGCTGCTGGCCAGCTAGCTGATGCCCTCTCTCATTTCCATGCAGCTGTGGGTGAGTGTCAGAGACATGCTAACGACACCAAAAAAATGCCTTGGATTTTCCCAAAAGGTTTCTTCTAAAGTGACAGTTTCATTGGCATTTTACAGATATAGATCCCCAAAACTACATGGCATACTACAGAAGAGCTACAGTGTTTTTAGCAATGGGGAAGTCAAAATCAGCATTGCCTGATTTAAGCAGAGTCATTGAACTCAAACCGGACTTCACATCTGTAAGTTGTTGTCTTTACTGTTTGTCTAATGTGTATTTCTTCAGAAATGTTTTTTAACAGATGTAAATTTAAAATGTACATTTGACAGAAAATAGAATTTCAAAGCAATACTTCGTGTCATACTGCAGACTAACCTTTAAGGCAGAACTCTGTGATAAATCTATGCAAATAATTAGATAAAGCATGCAAACATCTGGCAACATTATCTTTTTATTTCGGCTGCGGGCCCAGGCGTGCTGGGAAATCAGTCGGTTCTGGAAGCTGTGTTGATAACTCTTTATTTTACATGCGAAACAAATTCTTGATGTGTCTCACTCAACAGGCACGGCTTCAGAGAGGAAATCTTCTTCTGAAGCAGGGAAAGCTGGATGAAGCGGAGAGTGACTTCAAGAAGGTGGTAAGTAAAGCAATACCCCCTTTTAAAGCAAAACTATGCTGGGGCAGACACTTGTGAGAGAAACAACAGTTCACCAGGAGGTGTCAGTGTTGATCTATGGCCGTAGTAACGTTGCAGTAGTCTTTTTTTTTTTTTTTTTTTTCTTCAGAATGATAAATATAAGTACAAAGACGTGTATTCATGGTTGTCTATACAGTGTCCTCCTTGTGGTGGATTTCAAGATAACAGATTAAAAAGCACTGTGAAGGGTGTGTTTGAAGAGATAAATGCCACTGAATGAAACTTAATTTTCCTCTACAGAACATAGAACATGAGCTAGTATTGTAGTAGTAGTATTATAGTATTGTATAACACTTATAACACTACAGTGAGGAACAACAGTGTGAGATTTTTGGATAATGACAGGGTAAATGCACTTTACAAAACACATGGTTCTTCGCAGTGAAACACCAGGGAAGTTGAAAGCCTTAAAAGAACAGGAAAGGGGGGTCATGTATATTTGAGTTTACTTACTAGATGTAAATAATGGGGAACGCTCATTTGAGCATTCTCGCACCATTTTAGAGGCTTGAATTTGTAAATGCATGTCCAATTAGAATCACATACTGCCACCTAAAATCATACAGTAAATGGCCTTGCCATGTCTGTGAATAAGTCTTAGGTTCCAATCGGGCTGTACAATATGAAGAATAATAGGATCAGATGGATGATATTAAAACATCCATCTTTTTCACATTACACTCGTTTTATACATGGATATGGTTTGGTTATGAAAAGTCTGACACGGAGCACAGAACTGGTCCCCAACACAGACACAACAAACCTTTTCTACCGGAGTATAGAAAGAGTTTACGAGAAGCAAAAAAGAGCCCCCAGGTGCTCAAAACAAACCTTACACTTAAAGGTTAGAACAGGCTTTTCCCTGCAGTGTGCCATGTAATAAAGACAAGTCAAAGTCACAACACTCGACTGCAGGTACACGACACCCAGCTATAAACACTTCACACAAGTCGAGTTGCCTGAGATTCACAGAATTTACAGAAAATGCACTATTTTGCGATTATATATCATTATCGGGATGAGAAATGTCTTTGGATAAGAGATTTTGGTCATATCGCACAGCCCTAAGTTCCAGGGACTTGGATGAACAGTTCACATGGTGTCACTTTGACCTTAAAGTATGCAGGTCATAGGCTCGTTTTTGGTCACCTGTCCACACTTCCCTGAAACCACCACCAGCAAGCTCTGAACTTCAAGTTGAAGCTTAATGATTAGTCCCATAATCATTCTTATGTTCTTATGTATGCTACACTGAATGATCACAGCCTTGGAATACTTTTAATAGTCTATTTCTGGAATTGCCTAAAGTATGGAAAAGTATTTAATTTTAAGCTGAGATTCATCCTCCATCAAGAGTGCAAAGAGTTCTTTTGCCTCCAGGGGGAAAGATTACATCTGAGCTTCTGCAGTCTATTTTTTTATTTTTTGTGGACTTCGTTTTGCTGGTATACTGTTGAGGGAACGGGCCAGAGGTGCAGGCTGTTCTGCTGCTTCAGCAGTCCACAACATTGGCCTGGTGTAATGCGTCACATTTATGCTCTTCCCTTAGCTGAGCTAGCAGGAACCATTTAAAGAGTAGATAGGTCTATTTGTAAGAGTTGTGCCATTAGCTGAGATGGCTCTTGTGAGTATGATGACCTCTGCAACGAGATTCATTATAACGTTATCTGTGCAGGGACTGGCAAGCACTGCAGTGATAAGTAATATTTTCGGGAGGCAGAAGATGGCACAGAAATCTCAAATTGGAATACATCTATGAGAGATGGAATCACATTTTCTTTAGCTACATTAGTACTTAGCGTAATGCCTTGAAATCTTCTAGCTGAAGTCCAACCCCAGCGACAAAGAAGAGAAGGAGGCCCAGAGCCAGCTGACAAAATCAGATGAAATTCAGCGCCTGGTGGCTCAGTCACGCCGGAGCTTCGACGACAAGGATTATGTGACAGCTGCTGCACAGCTTGACACCGTCATCGAGGTGAGAGACATTCCTTGCCAGTATTGACTGATTTTCCCACAAGCATAGGATTTTCTGCATTATCATCGATACAGAGAGTACAGAGCATTTGCGTATCACCTGAAGTCTGTAAGCGTTATTGTCCGACTGTTGCAGACGTGCATTTGGGATGTGACCTCTCGTGAGATGCGAGCAGAGTGTTTCATTCAGATGGGAGAGATGGGAAAAGCTATCAGCGACCTTAAAGCTGCATCCAAGTTAAAGAATGACAATACCCAGGCTTTCTACAAGCTGAGCACCATCTACTATAATCTTGGAGACCATGAGATGTCCCTCAGGTAAGGACTCGCAGACTGTTTGCTTTCAAGAAGCTCCCTGCTGCTGTTTACACTGTGGCAATGCCACAATAAGGCAGCATGTCACTATGGTTGATACTCTACTAATCACAAAGCTTTTATTCTAAATTAAAAAAAAATAGCAGGAACATTTCTGATAATGATTTAATCTTAGTTATTTTTTCTTAAAAAATATATTGGATTTACACTTCATCAGAGTGCAGTATAGTGGGTAGCTCATTCATAGACTGTGCCTCATAAGAATTAAAAAAAAAAAAAAAAAAAAGGTAAACAGGATTTTAAATTTTGCTATTATCTTAAAAGGGTTGTCTTTTTGTACAGCCATGCACTTTTGCCCACTCTCTGGAAGTCTAATTTTAACCACTTTCAGTAATATGCATGAGTGAAGTGTGCTAGATTTCCTCCTCTGTGTCAGAAAAGGCAACACTTTAGCTTGAATGTAAGTTTTGAGGAGGAAATGGAGTCAAGAGGCCAAAATAGCTGAGTAGTACTGCAACGGTTCATGTGGCCCAAAAAAACCCCCCCAGAACTTGTGCTTATTTAAGGTGCTGTGAGTGGGCGCACAGTGAAGGCTCTAATGTTTAAGTCGACTGTCTACAGAAGTTTGCATTCAGTGGTAAAATTGCAAAACAAGAAATGAACCAAACATAGTGGTACAGAGAGCAGCGTATGGCTTCACAAAGGCATAGCCTTCATGGATTTCAAAACACAACTGAAATTAATATTGGAAATTTTTGTGTAGATACTTTTATATTTTATAAAATGGCATCTTTCTATTCTGATGAATGTCATGACGAATGCATTTCCACCCTCAACATTACAAATGCGTGTATGATGATGATGTGGACTGCTGTTTCAGTGACTGGCCTTCTCATTGCTATTATTATTATCATCATTAGAAAGACTGTAGCCATAAATGACATAAGTAAGTTACTAACAGTGTAGGGACTAATGCGCTATTAAGTAACGCGTTACAGTTACTACGTTATTTTTGTGTGGTAACGAGCACAGTAACTAGTTATTATGCGAAAGCCAGGAACACGTTAGTCGTTACTGGGATTTAGATAGGGTCGTCATTGGTTACTTCGTGTGGTGGCTATCACGGAGCTTCCGCAGATTCAGTAACATTAGCAAGTGGTGGAGGACAGCAGGTGGATGAGGGAAAGGGGAGGCAAAAGGAGAGACCCGAAGTGGCCGCCAGTCCGAGTGTCAGGTGAACTGAACTTCAGGTAAGAAGTTATGACCTGCAGTCTATCTGGGTCAGATATAAACCAAGTTTAGGTGGAGTTTATTTTCGTTATGCTGACTTTTCCGTACTGCGTACTAGCTAGCATGACGGAGTTTCTATACAGCTGGGTGGGTGCTATGATGTTACTGAAGTTGAACTTTATTTTGTTCATAAGGTTAATTATTAGAGTTGCCAACCGTCCCCTAAAAAAAACGGAATCGTCTCGTATTCAGAGAAAATATTACGCGTTTCGTATTGAGGTGAAAAGGAACACAGTTTGTCCCGGACTTATGCTACAATGAAAAAGACACAAAGCTGGATTTATTCTGTGTCTTTGCTGCACAGCTGCCTCTTCTCTCATTCTCCCCCCTCCCTCAGCTGATTGGCTTTTCTCTCTTGTTTGTTTATCGCCCACTTCACGCCAGAAAGAGGAAACCGCCGGATGTCGCGCTAAACAACAGCAGCACGTTTAAGCTTGATCCGCTGTTGTTAGAATTTATTTAAAATTAATTTCTAGTATCAGCTGATGTTTGCTGGAGCCACAGCTGTAAAGCAACACATTAAAAAGAGAATTCTGAGTAAAACCAAAGTTACTTTCCCTAGTAACTAGTTACTTTGAAAGTAACGAGTAACTTGAAGTAACTGAGTTACTTTTGATAGAAGTAACTAAGTTACTAATTTAAAGTAACTTGCCCAACACTGGTTACTAATGATCATGCATTTGTACATTAGGGTTTATTTACTGTAAATCTGGTGTGTTATTGTCATTCTGTTCATGTCGTCACCATTGAAAGTTAGCCTTTTCAGCCTCACCTTTCCTCTGTCCTATGATCTCCAGTGAGGTGCGTGAGTGCTTGAAGTTGGATCCTGATCACAAGCAGTGTTACAGCCATTACAAGCAAGTGAAGAAGCTCAACAAACAGATCCAAGCTGCTGAGGAATACATCCAAGAACAAAGGTGTGTTTGTATGTTCATGAAAACATTTTTATGAGCACGAGTTTAAATTGAATCCTCAGGAATAATGTCGTTTTGGTCCACCTTTAGAGTGCTGGTTTAAGTGGTAAGAGTAAAGTGGTACGGCTAACAGCATATCAGTGAGTGTCCTCACAAAGATAGAAATGTGTCAGGAAAGTCTTCATCTCTGTAAATATAAAATAATATCCCATCTGAATACCGGGGATTGCATCAGCTGTACAATGACGGCTCTCTTATCCTCAGGCTCCCCCACTTCTCTGGTTTTACAAAGAGGCGTGCAAATCCCATCTTAACGTGAATGGATGTCACATCATGTTTGACATATATAAGGTTTCATATTTACAAGACTTAAAAGAGAAATTAACGATGGTGTGGTGTTTGTGGGTGCAGTGATCCATGTTGCAATCCCCTGTTTTGCCAGCGTCACATAATCGCCTCCCGCTTCCTTTAGGTATGAAGACGCAGTGAGCAAGTACGAGGCGGTGATAACCACCGAGCCCAATGTGCAACATTTCTTGCTTCTTGCCAAGGAGCGAATCTGCCATGCGCTAACACAGGTAAGCCCCTTTACTGCTGCAAAAGGATGTGTTAGGCCGCTGTGCTTCTATTAAAGGATCTATCCAAGCTTCGTTTTTTCTTTGTTATGACCAGGCCCAGCAGGCTAGCAGAGCAATCTCAGTCTGTAGTGAAGTCCTAAAGTCCAATCCTGCGAATGTTAATGTGCTGAAGGACAGAGCTGAGGCCTATCTCCAAGATGAACAGTATGAGGAAGGTAAGCCCGACATATGTAGCTGCATCAAGGTCCTTCAAGATCGAGGGTGGGTAACATTTTGTCTGCTGGCTGGACTGACTTGGGAACAATAAGCAAACAGGAACACATCAGCTGAATAGAATCCCTGCATCAGTGAATAAAAACAAAATGGTACAAATATATATGCACTTTATAAAGTCATAGATTATAATTGTTACTCACTTGCACTTCACCAAATGAAGAAATTCTAGATTAATATTTACCATTTATATTCATATGTAACGTTTCCCATGCATTGACGTCACAATAGTTGGCTATAGTTTTAGACTTTCATTTTCCAAAGTCTGATACAAAAAGAAATTGATTTATTAGTGGCCAGTTCCCTTGCTCTTGTTTTGAAAGTTCAGTTCCTGCTAACCGGATAGCATAAGGAGGTCTCACCACTCAGCAAGCACCTTGGTAATGCTTGTGCACGGTTACTCGCACACTTGAGCCACATTCTCTTTATCTCAGAAATCGGAGGTCATCGGAAAAAGAAGTGTTTTGTCGGATACCTGAAAAGTTGAACACAATGCTTGTTTATTGGTGCTTAAAAACGCTGCAGTGTTATTAGCTCTCTCTATGGATTGTTTAGAGAGTCATAAATGCACAACAGCAGCAGCGTAGATTACAAGTAGCCGTTTAGTGCTGCTGATGTCTTTGTAGCACTAGTTGCCTTGTGGGTTCTCCTCAGTAAGCAGAGAGAGGAGAAACTTGAATTGCTCACATACACACAGTTCGTTATTGTAATTAGTACAGGGGGGGACAAATGCTTGCTTTGCTGAGTTGCCCTACTTCAGAGCGCCGTCTGCCTCTCGTACTCGGCCACTGTGCAGCCGCTTGCTGTGCTCCACGGCGCACACTCTCCTCTGACCCCACTCCTCCTATACAGGGAGAGAGGTTAATTAGCAGATGCATGCAGGTGTACCACTCTCTCCCAGCTGGCACTGCTCCCTAAACACTTCTTCCTACAGCTGATCCAGCAAAACAAACCCCACCGCCACAGTCTTGCATTGCAAAGTCAGGGTCTGTGTTGCTGATCCAACTTTCCTAATGGGAAATCCAACTTTAGGAGGCATTCCAGCTAAAGGTTTCCCACTCAAAATGGAGCGTGGCATTATTTTGAAGCTTGTGTGCAGATGGCCTGTTTGTCTTCAGTTCAGTTTGGGTGTTTGTTTTATGTCTGTCCTGCTTTTGAGCGCACTCAGCAATGTTTGGATGGAATTTCTTTACATTTGGCAAAAACAATCACTCAAAGATTAAGTCATCAGAATCTAGAGGTTAAAGGTCAGGGATACTATGACTTCACAAAATGCCTTTTTTGGCAATGCCTCACACAGACTATCATAAGACTGTCACGTTAATCTACAAGAATAACATGGTGAACTGTAAACTGGACAGAAGTCAGCTTCACTGAGTCTCGACAGACGTGTGCAAACTGCAACTTTACATCTGCAAAGTGGTAATTACAGATCAGCTTCACAAAAGCTGTTACACTTCCAATCTTGGAGCCTGCAGCGCTGTAGATGCTGAAATTCAATTGAAGTTTTTGTGATGAGAACACAACGATTAGTCTTACTGACTTTATTGGGTGCAACCTGAAACTCAAATGCCCTTCAGCATAGCAGCTCTGCCTCATAATGAAGCTTATAATGACCAACTGAACTACATGTTTGCTGCTGAGTCTGAAGTTATTTGTTTTATACCTTAGAAATTTTTTCTCACTTTAAATTTAAGAACTGAGCAGGAAAAATGTTTGAAAAGCACATTAATGTATTTCAGATGAACTTGTGCAAAATGCAACCTCAATAATAAATGGTAAGTTAAATTAACGCCTTTATGACTGCAAATTTTAAAGTGGGTGAGGTCTGGACTTTGAATGGGCCATATTTCTATAGTGGTTTGGTTCTTTTCTAGTTGTGAACTTTAACATTTAACATGCTAACTGAGGCCTGCATAGTCTGAGATGGCGCTCTTGGGGTGTTTTGCAGTATTTTTGAGTGTTGCACAGTCTGACCTTGAGGTGAATTGGCTGGGATGTTCACTCGTAGGAAGATTGGCAGCTGTCTCGAATGTTTTCCGCTTGTGAATAATCTTTCTCACTGCATGCAGAATGGTGCACTTACCATTACCCTCCTCAGATTGATGGGCAACAACGGTTGCTTGTCTAAGATCACTGATGATTTCTTCCCTCCTTGGCATTGTGTTGGCGCACACACCAGAATGCTCCAGACCGGGAGACCTGGGTGATCGTGGCTCAAAGAGTTGGCAGTTTGTCTTGTAATCGGAAGGTTGCCGGTTCGAGCCCCAGCTCGGACAGTCTCGGTCGTTGTGTCCGTGGGCAAGACACTTCACCTACCGCCTACTGGTGATGGCCAGAGGGGCCGATGGCGCGATATGGCAGCCTCGCTTCTGTCAGTCTGCCCCAGGGCAGCTGTGGCTACAACTGTAGCTGCCTCCACCAGTGTGTGAGAGTGAATGAATAGTGGAATTGTACAGCGCTTTGAGGGCCCCGAAAAGCACTATATAAATGCAATCCATTATTATTATTACTGCCAACACTCCTTTTATGGAGGCATTCACATTCGTTGCGGATCAGTTAATCGCGTGCATTTGATTATCAGCTCCTGACTGCTGTTTAACCTGTGAGTTTGTCTGAAAGCAGCACAGGTGTGCTTTTTGCACTTGACTGTAATTACCCAAACTCTTGTGCACTACCTGTAACTGTTTGTTACAGGTAGTGCTAACCCCGTGTTTGCCTACTGGTGGTGGTCAGAGGGCCCGGTGGCGCCAGTGTCCGGCAGCCTCGCCTCTGTCAGTGCGCCCCAGGGCAGCTGTGGCTACAATGTAGCTTGCCATCGCCAGTGTGTGAATGTGTGTGTGAATGGGTGAATGACTGAATGTAGTGTGAAGCGCTTTGGGGTCCTTAGGGACTAGAAAAGCGCTATACAAATGCAGGCCATTTACCATTTACCATAACTGTTGTCATGCTAGGAGCCCAACACAAGGGGTCCTTGTAACACAACACAGTATGCAGAGTGAAACAAAGTTAGGCGTCAGTGAAACCTCTTTTAAGCAGCTTCCTTCAGATCTCATAACTGTACATAGAAACGTATGTAGAGTACATCCTGCAAATTAATTTTTGCATGTAAACCAAAAATATTGTTTTTCAGACAGAAGAGAGATTCTAACATCTAATTACCTTCTGCCTCATTCGATACAATCTGTCTGTTAATTACCAAATGCCTTCTATTTTTGAATTTAGATAAGCACAGTGCAGGTTACATGTGTGGCTAAATATAAGAATCTTCATTTTGAATTTGGTTGAAGCATACAGCTAACAGATCTCAAGCCAGAGAAGACAAACGTCACCAACCCTGAGAGCACTTTATTACATACAGCATGATTAGAATTAAATGTGGAGCCGAGTGTTGGAGGTAAATATAACCTGCGAGATGTAGACCTGCCCAGCACTGCTGGCAGAGCAAGTGTGCAAAATTACTTGTTTTTCAAACATGAAGCTTCAATGGCAGTGGCAGAAAGTGCACGCACACACACACTCAGCTCTTACTATCCTTAACGCTTTACTGACAGAAGGAGGTGGGATTAGGCTGAAACAACGGTCTCCCCATCTCTTGTCAAATTGCAGAAATGATGGCAGATGGTGAAATCTGCAGGAATAGTCTCCCACTAATCATTTTACCTGTCACCTGATGTTCAGCTACTGCTGTGCAACAGACCAGTGCATATTTTTATCAAAATTCCTGCCTACACTATGTGTATCTGTCAATTAAATTTAAAATGTAATGAAAACCATCACACCCATCTCAACATGTTTTTATACAGACGGATATTGTAATAGCCAAACCTTTGGTGCTGTAGGACTCGAGCTGGGTAGTGTTAGCTTGAAGGTATATTAAATAATGACAAACAGTGTAACCAGTGACTATATTCAGCAGCACAAATGTACAGACACATTTTGAATGTTTGGACAATCATTAGGGGACTTAAAGCAATACTTGAAGCAGATGATATAATTTTGAAACATATTGGCTTTATGAGTACACGATTAGTTGAGACAATGCAAATTTCTTGGTCTCTGCAGCATTTGAAGATCAAATGATTCATGTACTGGGCTGTGGTGCAGCCCCTCTGTTTAAATTCTATGAGATTGGATATTTTAGCTCCTCTCCATTTAAGGTAATTTTTTTTTTTCTAAATCTGATTGGCTTACCTTTACAAACAGAAGGTTTGAACAGCAGGTGGGTGAAACTGCTCACAGCTAGAGCCCTGTGTCTGAGCTCCTGTGTGCTTCTGTGTTCATTGTGGCAAGTGATAAAAATACCAAATTGGCACAGACAGTTGAAGAAACATCAGGAGCACTTTGCTGTTGGAGAGCAAAATGTTGCAACTCTCGCTTTAGTAGATTTTTAGTGATGGAGAACGATGCATTTGCAAAATCGCTGGGTAAATTGTGTTTCTACTCTGCAGTATTAAATATTAGTTGTATCTCAGCTTTAAACTCAGATGTCAGAAACAAAGGTCAACATATGCATAAAGAAAATGTTAGCTACAAAAAAAAATAAAGATAAATTAAACCTCTGTGCTTAAATTAGACTGTATAACCGGCAACACCCATATTGATATTATTATTGAAGGCTTGCATCTACTAAGCCTTTATTTCAACTCTTACAATAAAACACACCCATGTATCCATCCAATTAAACCCACAGTAACTGCTGCCATCAGTCCAGGCAGGTCAGCCTGACAGTAATAATATTCTTCTCAAAGATCCCAGCATCACCCCAGCAGGTGATGCTGGCTGGACTAAGTCTGTGTGTGTTGTAATCACCATGGCATAAACACATCAGCAGGTAGTGAAGCCAGACCTTGTGTGGGATTTTTACCTGTTAAAAAACACGGGTGTTAATTCACCACAGAGGGTAAACAAGCCTCAAAGCAACCAAACGTGTGCACACAAACAGCCTTAATATGAAAGTTTATTCAAGGACACTAGTGACGTAATATCACAAAGTGGATATTTGTGGATCCCGTGCTTCACTACTGATAACAATCATTTGTTACGTTTCTTTAAGCGTCTGCTGTGAATTTAAGCTATTTTAATTTAATTGCCACTACCATGGTTCTTCGGTTTCAGATACACGGCAACCATTGCTCTGACAGCTGGATAGTTTCTGAAATTTTAATTGCCATACCTTGTGTAGGTATTTTTATTTATTTAAAAATGTGTCTGTACTAAAGGAATCAATTCTCCAGCAAGTAAGGTGTGTTTAAATCGGCGCAGGTGATGCCGCTCTTCACCGTTCAGAGAGTAATGCTTTTTCTCTGAGAAGTCTATTCTCATTTGTAGAGGTCGATACTGATTTTTACAGAAATTTGTGACAATATAGCATCGACAGCTTGAGCAGGAGACATCATAGATTCGAAGCAGTTTCAGTTTTAGCTATATAGTGGTAAAGTACAACAACAGTCAGCTCAATGCACTTTACATTGTAAGGTAAAACCCGACAATAATAAAGAGAAAACCCCAGCAATCAAACAACACCCTATGAGCACCCACTTGGCGACAGCAGGAAGAAGAAAAAAAAAAAGTAATGTAATGTACAAAATTTTCTTATATTAAGAAACCCCCAAAATCGGGCTCAGGGAGGGAACGCTGTCTGCCACGACTGGCTGGGGGTGATGAGAAGAAGACAGGATAAAAGACATGGACGATTAAATGGAGAGTGGTGTATAAACACCATATAGTGAGTGAAGAAGAAAAACTCACTGCATCATGGGAAGCCCCCAGAATCAAATGATCCAAAATCATCTGCATATTAACCCATATTTAGCCACAAAGTTTCTTGTATTTGAATGAATGAACTCTTACATAAGGGCAGGGGAGGAGCAGGAAGCTGGATATACTGTAGATTGGTGTTAGAGCAGTTACATCAAAGATGTGTTTTTTCAGTTAAGGTATTGTTTACATCACATTATTAGTTTTCAGTGAATAAATAATACTAATTTCATTGTACTCCTTTTTTTTTGTCCTCTTCAGCTGTTAAAGATTACGAGACTGCTGCAAAACACAGCGAGGGGGACCGTCACATCAAAGAAGGTCTGGAAAGAGCACAGCGGCTACTCAAACAGTCTCAGAAGAGGGATTATTATAAGATCCTTGGAGTGAAGAGGTGGGAATCGGTCAATGGATTTGGGAATTTTTGCAGATCAAGTTCAGCAAGAAAATGTAACACATTATTGCCAATCAGTTGGTGGAGAATTTAAACTTAAAAAGTAGTTTTCTTATGAAAGACCGCTGGTTTGCTTTTAGGTTGCTTTTTTATCAGGCCAAAACATCACTGCTCTTGAATATTTCATCATTGATGCCTTTTGAACATTTTTGAGTTTAAAAGGTCTACTGATAATCTGAGATGGAATACAAATTTACAGCCACGGAGGCATTTGTATTACACTGGGGCTAGAAAACTAACTCTGACACTTGGATGAGTATTTTTAGGTCTGGCTTAGGTCAAAATGAGAAAAGAAAAGCTGTTCTTATCTTTGACAAATGTGCTGATAATGCTGTCGCCGTGGTCACAGAACTGCCCAGAAAAAGGAGATTATCAGAGCCTACAGGAAACTGGCACAACAGTGGCACCCGGACAACTTCCAGGATCCGGAGGAAAAGAAGAAGGCAGAGAAGAAGTTCATAGACATCGCTCAGGCTAAGGAGGTTCTCACTGATCCAGGTAGTGTGTGTGTGTGTGTGTGGGTGTGTGGAAAGTTGTTAATGCAAGCCTAAATCACTTCAAGAGTTGCTGTACCATTTACCATTACCCTTTAGATTGTTCTCTACAGCTCTAACACTAATGGTTTTAGAAAAAGAGACACTGATTTCTAATTCAAGTGTGTGACAAGAATCTTCACGTTTTCTTAGAGATGAGAACCAAGTTTGACCACGGAGAAGACCCCATGGATCCAGAGAGCCAGCAGGGGCACCATCATCATCACTTCCACGGCTTTCAGGGTTTCAATCCGTTTGGCTCCGGGCCCTTTAACTTCAAATTCAACTTCAACTGAGGCGGCTTACTCTTCAGCACAGCTGGAGTGAATATTTGTACTTTCCTCCCTATTTAAAAGGGAGATCACTGGCATAAAAAGACTGTTCACAAGTATCATAAAAATGTGGAGCATAAGGTGACTTAATTCAGTGAGTCTAATTAATTAAAAATGCATCTTTGCTGTGGGAATCAAAACTTTGGGGGAAAAGGTCTCCTACTCTGCTAACAAATATCAGACTTGAAGCGGCTTTTATCTATCAGATCTTACTCTTGTATCCTCTCCACAAATTGTACAATCACTTCACATCCATTCGTAGGAATGTATTTGTACAGAGGTACAGTATTATTTTTGTATGAATGGAGGGTTTTTTGAACTGTAAATAAAGAGCTATTTATGTACATTAAATTGAATCGAGAGCATTTTTTAACCGACATCGACAGAGACTAAAGGGTAATAATTGTGACTCCTTAAATTCACGCTGAAAGTGTATATATTGAAGAACAGACCAAGAAAATCTCCTCAAATACATCTTTTGGACCATGAATCATTAACTGACCTCAGTGGTGAGCACAACTCGCAAACAATTTTTGCAATGACATTTTGTAGCAAAGGTTTATTCTTGATCCACCAAACAGTAATATAAACAGTTCAGTTTGACACAGCACAGTGAAAGATGGGTGCCCTGAGAGCAGCCTTCCTGCGCCCGTTTTCTTTAATGTTCACTTTTAAGACATAAATCTGCCGTTTGCTTCAGTCCAGCAGCAACACTGATCTTGGGACAGTTGATTCCTGAGACAAAACTGGTTCATTTTGGAATTGAAACAAAAAACCAAGAAAAACTGTAGAAGTACAGTGAAGTTGAAGACTCATAACATGTAAACATCTTGTAATAACTTAAAATCCCCTACCATCCATTAACCGTGACCTTAAGTGTGCAAATGAGGAGTTTTTCATCCGTAATATTAAAGTCTCGCCTGAGGGATGTACCACAAAGCAAGATGAATGGGCTAAAAGAATGATGGCACTAAAGACGGGAGATTTCAATGTCACCAAGGTGGCTCTCTACTTACAATGAACTCCTTACCTGCTCACAGTTTTGACAGTTCTGAATGACGGGCTGCTGTAAAGAGTGCCATGTTTTTACAAGTTTTTAAAGAATGACATAGACGCTCCGCTGTGGGATTACTGTGTTATATATAAACCCACAGAGATGCACATTAATACAGTAGCAGTAAACCGGCAGAATCCACATACAGTCAACTGATGATGCGCAAAATGCATAAATATCCTTACGATTGGTTCTGATTTGCTGCAAAGTCAGTTTTATACTGTTGGTATTGCAGTTATTTGATTATTGGTTGACTATTTATCACAGCGAAAGCTCAGTCAATAACAGTAATGTAGGTTTTAACAAAAAGTCAAAATGATAATCACCTCCATTCCACAGTGGTGGTAGCCATGTAGTTACTTCAGTGGGTACTTAAGTAGTACTTGAATATGGGTATATGATATATAAATCAGAAAAATCAAACAGAAATAAAGACATCTTTTAAAACTGGTGTATAAAAAAAAGTTTCCAGGCTTTTGAGTCAATATTACAAATGTAACCTATTTTCAATTTAATAACTATTTTACTGGCTGAGGAAGTATTTATTTACCTTTACTGAAGAGTAGCAGTGCTCTGCTTTCAAAATCATGAAAGAACACGACTACCAGAAATTTACCAGAAATAAACTGCATACTGATTATGCAGGATGGCCCTTTTCAGAATTCTATACATCCTATTAACTGATTAATGTTTACATCAGTTTAATGGTGCAGCTGGAGATAAAGATTACTGTAATGACTTTATTTAATTGCAGGCTACCTTAATTCATTCAATAAAAGATAATTTATTGATTTATTTGCAAATTAATGTGTACTCAAGCTTGAAAATGCAGAGAAGAGCATTTGCAGTAGAAGTAAAAAGCAGCCTTTGGAGAACACCCCGATCTTGGCTGAAGTGAGTTGGTCCATTTTCTTAAGTGTGGGCCCAGGCCTGAAGCCTAAGTTAAAGGGCCTGGGCTAACAAATAACATTTACAACCACTGTTATCACACTCTGATTATATCTGATTCAGGCTTTAGCTTTTATGGTGAGCTAATGCAAAGAAAAAGCCTTGCGATGTTAAACTTGCTTCACAGTACACCCCTCCTGGCTGCTGAACTAAAGTCATATGTTACACCACACCTTTTTTTTTTCCTGCCTGGCTCTCAGTTGTCTCACAGCGTGTGCACGGGACACGAAGACGGCAGCAGTTGTACTGCTCTGCTTTTACATTTATTTTTAAGCTAAATGTTTTTCTTCACCTCTCCAGGTCGAATGCGGGCTTTTACTCAAACACTGAGATATAACTTAAGAAACAAGTTAATACTTTACCATCTAACAAGGCAATACTTTTTCATCACATGGTTAAAAAAGAATTTTTGGAGTCGAGAGAAAACATCAAAAGAACAATTATTGATTTTAAACAACTTTTTAGAGTTTCTTTTTTTGACGTTACACGTTTCCTTAAATCATAGAAAAGAAAAAAAACAATGGTTTGCACCATAGAGGTGAATGCATGGCTACACCTGAGGGGACAGAACTGATGACAGAGTTACATGTGCTTGGGACAAAGACTACACCTTCACCCACCTACGATCCATGGCGCAGTCTTTGAAATACAAGAGCAGCATAGTTTGTATACTGATATTCGATGTTTGCTACGGTTCAAAAATGTATTTTATCCCCCAAAATAATGTAAAAATAACGCCAATAGCTGAAGATACACCCCCTGTCTTTGGACAAGCAGCTGACCAAGATAAAATTTGTAATTTAAAGCCTGGGCAGATAACCTTTCTGGTATCCAGAAAATCCTTTCAGTGTGTTGTTATTTCTGTGGTCTGAGAGGGAACTGGACTGGAAAATCTAGGCAGGGACAAAAGCCTATGGCCAATTACAGGTCTTTTTGGGCCAGGTAATAAAAGTAATATAATATAATGAAGGATAATTCTTCCTTCAGAACATGCTGTACATCATTGGGTGGCAAAAATAGGAGAGGGGACTGCTGCAGGAGAAACGTTGTTTCCTAAATGTCTGCCGAGGGGAGCTTTACATTTCAGGTGTGTAGATTCAAAGACGTTTAACACTTTTTTATGTAACAACTTGAAAAGCAATTTTTAAAAACTTTCATTTGACAATTCAGTCCTAATGTTTTCATAATTATAAATTAAGAAGATGTAAAAGTAGCTTTTAAAATTTTCAAAGAAAGGTTAAATTAGATTTGTAGAAATGTGCCTTTGCTAATTGAATTCTTTGCTCACATTATCAGTGCAATAAATGCCCACTGTTTGTCCTTCAACACATACCTAATAAAGCCCCTTACTGGCCTCACGCTTTTACTCTCTGTTTTAGCTTCATTTTTCAGGAACCACTTACTTAACAAGATGTGTCTGTAGTGCTCAGCACACCACGAGTTCACAGCTGGCAGTTAACAATTACACCACGTGTTGATTCTCTAAGATGTACCGAGTGCAGAAGCAGGTATGGCGTCTGAAAATATCACATCCTCCTCCAGCTGGAGATGTAACACTCCATGGCTATGTTTAGATGGAACTGTCTGTCTTCAAGCTTCACAGGTGGCCTGTGTGCAAAAGGTGCCTGCCTCCTTCCTCTTCAGCGTGGTGCTGGCAGACACTAAAGTTCATCACGGTGGTTGTCTGCTGTGCAGAGTGTGGAGGGGAGAAAGTTGGAAAGAAATGCAGAGAATGATCACAGTGGTAAGAGAAGGGGTAAGAATAACCATGCAGAAGAACAGAAAGACTTTGTAGCCCTATAAATATATCATTAGTAACCTTTTTTATGTTGTGAGGCAGCAGGAATCTGTTTTTGTGTTGTTGTGTCTTCCTGTTCCTGGACCCGTCTCAGCAGCTCTTTGATCTCCCTGTCATATTCAACCCACTCGGGCACAATCCTCGCTGCAGCCACCAGCTTGGGTTCCTTAGTCATTGGGTTATTGCACTAAACGAGAAAAGCAGATAAAAACACATCAGTCATGCCGCCAGTGATGCTCTCTCCCAACGAGTCAGATCGTCATTCTCAGCGCTGTCTGTGACAGGCATTTAAACCTAATTTGATTTCCAATTCGGTTAAAAGGACATTAGGCTATGTCTTGTGTCTGAATTACCAAGTGGTGACCTATACTACAATGAAACAATACTTCCTATTCCAGTCTACTGGACCCTGTCCAGTAATTCTCTAAATTAGTTTAGGACGCTGCAGGATTGCTCCTCGGCTGCTTCCTAAATACCAATGCCTCATGGACAATTGTGGCAGCGAGGATGCTCTTGCATTTTAGAGCTGTAGCAGCTGCAGCACGCTATCACAACAAATAAAGCAGATAATAAGGCGTATAATGTAGCACAGAGATATTTTTCAGTTAACCCAAAAAGAACTTAAAGAAGACACTTGTGGATTTTACAATCTCAATAAAAGGAACAATTTCATTTGGAGCTGAATTATTCAGCAAAGACCGTGTGTCCCGCTTAGCCTCCCACATTATTATTTAGTATTACGCAGTCAAATCTAATTGCTGTGCGACTCACCAGGTCTATAGTCTTAGCAGTGGTTTTAGAGGTATCATCACACCATGTCTCACACCACAGCCACTCCTGAGGAAGAGACTTGATGGCTACCTGGTGAATCATGTTGTTAGGAAGGTCCTACAAATATCACAAAACGAATTAAGTCTTGAAAGAGCAAACTCTGCAACACGTAATCCAACAGCACTATGCCTGAGTTATATACCTGGTCCAGGTTAGACAGACTGTTTGGGTCTTGGCTCAAGGCTTGGTACTGGCCTCGTAATCTGTCCCCGGCTGCAATTTTACGGAACTTCTTCAAATCGACTACATATAAGGCGCTGGAAGAAATATGAGCGGAGAGAGAGAGAGGAGACATGGAAAGCAGGTGTTAGAAATCCATTTCCTGAAAGGGGAAATCCCACCGGAATGAAAAAAAAAAAAAAGTAAATGAAGATAAATACCCCAGCCGCATTCACATTATTGTACCTGACACACTATATTAATAAACCCAGAGGTGCAGAATATGTAGTTTCACTTAACACTTATTAGATTTAAGTCTCCCAGAGGATATTCAATGCCTCGTGTTTTTCCTGGTCTCACTGATCATCTCTCATCTTTGATGCTTTTGTCCTGCTCTTTGGAGCGTAGCACCATGCTGGTATCCAATCAAGTCGCTGTGGTTTTCTGACTTTTCTTGTTCCGACACTATCAGTCGGTGGTGAAGTGAAACGTTCTGCTCTCTGTTCATCCACTGGCTGCCTCGCTGTCTGATTAGCCATCACACTGACAGAAGGAGAATTCAATACCACAAGCCTAGCAAGGAGCAGAACATTGTATTCATGACAGTGATTTATGATTTTATATGTGCCATGACTGTATACAAAAATAAAGCACTTAACTCTAAGCCCACCTATGTAAACGGCTTCTCACTAGAAGTTAAATGTTCAGTTCTGAGGTGTATGACACCATATTAATCCATTGCATTATTTATTTAGCAAAAACACTAAGCCAATTGTGGAAACAGTGTGCATAGGAATTAACAAAATGCAGTGGAGGAAAAGACATCATCAGTGATCTTAGAGAAGCAATTGTTGCTGTCCATCAATCTGGGAAGGGTTATAAGGCCATTATCAAACAATTTTAAAGTCCATCATTTTACAGTGAGAGACATTCGCAAGTGGCAAACATTCAGGGCAGTTGCTGATTTTCTCAGCAAAATGTAAAACATCAGAGATCAAATGATTAGTAGAAGTTTACCTGATGTGGTACTTCCTGTGTCCCAGATGTGACGCCCAATATCCAGTTTTCCAGAAACGATACCCTTCCATCTCTCTGCGGCTATCACAAAATGGTGTGTAGCCATAAGGAGCACCCTCCAAGTCTAAATCCCTCAACTCTTTCAAATCAGCTCGAACTATCTGCAACACGCAGCAAAGACAGACTTTGGTAAGCAGCCAAAGAACAGATGACACTTCAAAAAGTCTTGCTTTCAGTTGCACACTCCAATATAGCGGTTTCCTACGTCATTTCTGTTTGATCTTTACCTGGTCGGCATCCACAAAGATGATCTTGTCCACAGCTAAAGGGAATAGAACATCCAGGAAGAGGATCTTATATCCCCAGATAATCCTCTGCTTCTCAGTCTGCTGGTGGAGCCAACGGGGCCACTTGTACTGCACTAACTCATACTGAAAGCCATATGACTCTGCCATGTGAGAGATGGTGTCCTGACCACAGCAAAAATGAAGTCCAGAGGTCAAATTAATGAAATACAAAAGCTGGGTTTGCCTAGCGAAATATTTATGTGATGTAGTAAAGATTTACTTTGAAAGAAGGAGATAGGTAATTCTTGAGAAACCAGAATTTGACAGGTGTTTGTGTATGCCGAAGCACAGACAGCATCATTATTCTGAATTGGAGACAGAATGGGAAAAGGTTAAGTTTGAGGATCAGGGATAAGAGGAACACAATGTGTAGCGCTTGAAAAGGAAGTGCGTGTTTGGAAAGTAAAACTGACCCACCTCAGAAAACGCTCATACAGATGGCCCGAGGCCACAGAAAAAATGTTCAGAACGTCGTCTTTTTTCTTCTCTCCGTCATCCTTCTTTGAGCCACCACCTGTGATGCTGTAAATGAGACCATGATACACGAGTCAGTTGTGTTTGGATTGGATGCGTGTTTTTCATAGAGTGACAATAAATCAAAACTAAGCCAACAGCCACCATGCTTTTGTACTGCCAGAGGTAACAGCAGCTGTAACAGCCATCAGAAAACACTTTCAAACAAACCATGCAACGCGATGCAACACGCCGAGATGATTTATTCAAATAAAATGATAATAATGGGGATGGAAATGCTGTGGAAATCAACACATTTGATATGATTTTCAGCTCCTGCTGGCTCCCAACGAGAGGGCTGAAATAAAGTTTTAGAACAGACCCAGCAAACATTATTCAGCTCTTCATGTTTCCATCCCCACAACATTAACAGAGTCCATGATACAAAGTGAACGATTCATTTGAAAAGCAAATCACTTAAGATTTATGCATAGATGACCTGCTTTAAATGAGAGCATCGTGTCATAGGATTGATGACTTTGGCAGGGATGACACAAATACTTCTGGCACCATTTTTATGATTCAAGCTGTAAAGTGTAAGTGCACTATTACAATTCACTGGTGCAATTTTGACACAGTGTGGCGTTTGAGACACTTCAAAAGAAAATGGGTTGTAATGCAAAAATGAATTATCATACATTATAGTTAATTGTGTTAGGGCTTGGATAAAAATCAAGCCAATCACATCAGTGTCCATTATCTCCTTTAAAAGCAACAGTCTTCTTCATGTGGAAAGTCTGTGGCAGCTTTTCCTGAGGAGAGACTTCCAAAGAAACATGCAGACTTATCTATAGTAGCTCTTTTAATTATTTTTTTGTAACCATGTTTCCATTGCTTCCAGATTTGATTGAAATTATGATCCTCACAGTTTATTTAAACCTTTATGCTGTTGCTTTCTACAGATTCATTTCATAATTAAAACTGGGATGGTTCAGGTGCAATTATATCAGACCCCTTTTTAAAGAATTATCCACATGGCCTTTGCCCTACTACCCTGTGTGGCTGGATGAGGGTACACAGGAAGAATGGCCCTGAAGGAATACCATGATTACAACTGAATGATTTAAATGACTTAAATATTTTTATTTTTTTAAGAAATGGAAATTGAACTGATTCAGCCTAGTATGGGAATGAGTACTCTATTAGTTGCATAGCAGATGAAAAAAAACTGTATTGTTTGTTGGACACAGGTCTCTCTTGTAAATGAGAAACTGAGACTACCTGTATAAATAAAGGTTATATAATTTAATTAATTAAAAAAATAAATCAACAGTGTTTTAGAAAAAAAGACTAGTAGCTTTTCAAACGTGAAGACAGAAGATTGGAGTGATTTTGTAGAGTAATGTGGAACACACGTATGAAGATAATGCCAAGCAAGTCAGCACATTACCTTTCAGACAAATGTTAGCTTTTTAATTAACTTAAATGTAAAAGAACAGATAAAAATCGACGAGCTAAAATATTTATATGCTGAGATAAGGGCACAAATGCAGGAAAAATCCAAAGTAAGGACACTCTCCACACTTGGGAATGCATCAACATACCCTAACCGCTACTAAAGAGCAGTGGTTCATGATGCAAGGCACATTTAGCGGACAGAAATCAGGACTTGTGCTGGAGGGTAGATGAGTCTGCAGTCAAACTGTGTCCTTGTCTGTAATAGACTGCTGATGAGGGAAGGAGTGTCTCTCCCACACTCAATCACAACCACAACCTCAGCCCCCAGGCTTCAGGAAGACACCAGTGAGTGAGAGGGAGGTGTGAAGGGAGGGGAGGGAGAATACAGTTTGTCCCTGCATGTCCTCTAAAACCAACTCTTTCAGGCACATCTTACCGATAAGAAAGATATACCCACAAAACACAAACTCAGCGATGGCCCTTTATTTACTTATTTTAAATCTGTAGTTCTGAAAATAATGTGCCTGCAGTCCTCTTCAAGATAAAGTATGACTCTTGATAGTTGAACAGTTGGCTTCTGGGTAGTCACCACACATCGGTGGGATCTGGGGAAGCCGACTGCCTGCCATGACTAAGCCAGGCATTATGAAGGGCCTCCAGCACAACAACAGGGTTCCCAAGATAAGCAGCTTTGGAGGGTCAGGTGAGAACCTGTTTGGCTGACTCACCCAAGATAATCTGGATCTCTGGAAGGGTCCACAGAGCTCTGTATAAATCCTGAGCTGTGGACAACACCAACTGGACAAAGCTCTACTTCTGTTTGCCCTCTGCCTATTTAGATTGAACAGGGTGTTTTGACATTTACCGAGTCATTCATTGCCCCCATTGTAACTACTAATACACCTATATACACGCGCAACACACCATGACAGGTTAAAAATAACATTCAGTTTCTCCATTATGGAGAATCAATACATTTGCCTTACTCAATCTCAGTATATACAGAGCAATATAAGATAACCTAATAACAAGGATATCAGCAAATAAATACACGGAAAACACTTTCTATTCCGGCTATCTAGAATCAGTTTAGAAAAACAATGACACAAATGTGCTTTTTACAGCACCCTTCACCTAAAACCTGAACATCTCCCTCAGGTAACATCAGCGCTGCTCTCTCTCACACCCCATGTGGTCCACATGCTTGGTATTTCTAAGTGCAGCATAACAAACACTGCTAAGTTCCTCAGGCTGGGTAGAAACAATTACTTAATTTTTTCCATGCTAGAGACAAAGGGCAGAGGCAGCTAAATGACAAACTCAAAACGAAACAAAGAAAATACGCAAAAATGTGTGTGTGTGTGTGTGTGTGGGGGGGGGGGGGCATTTGGAATCAGTCCTGTTGTTGCTCTAAAGCAATGTTAGACTTAGTGATGCTTGCTGACATGAGTGCATCTCACTGTTTCTTTGGGAGATTGGGAAAATACATCGTCTTCAGCTTTTTACAATGACTCTCTTGAACTATTTTAAGGATATAAATGAGGTCATGCTTTAAGGTCACCGTTACCATTAAATCAACTATCTTTTGGTAAAATCACAAACTACAACGTCTTTGATGAAATCTTGGGATTTTAACTTTGTAATATCTGAGCTATCAAATAGCTGTCCTCAGCTGCTTCTTGTTTGTGGGTCTGACTTCAGTAACTGAAAAGCTGTTCCACTGGGCTGAGACAGGTGACTGACCTGGCCATTAAAGAATATCCAATTTCTTTGCCTTAAGAAATTCTTGGGTTGCTTTTGTGGTGATAACAGTCATTACCAATTTATACTACAAAGTAGGGCTGCATGATTAATCGTTAGAAAACCGCGATCTCGATTCATACTTATGTGCGATCTCATTTCCAAATGACAACGATTTAAAAAAGAAAAAAAGAAAAAAAAAGACGACGACGACGATTGTACCGCATTTTGATCCGGGACGTAATCTGCATGAAAACAAGCGCTCACTCTTCCTGCTCAACAAATGAAAAGGGCGGAGCCTTATACCACGTGATACAGAAGCTGTGCCATGTGATGCTAAAATTAGCAGGGAAAAAACAACGGAGAGCACGTCAGGGATGACGAGAAAGTGACAGGAGAAAATCCGTCCCGGTCAACCACCCAAACATCAATAACGGGAACCTTATACAGCGCTTCCCTATAGACGTCGAACTCCCGCAGGCACAAAGAAATTACGGAGGCTATCACTTATCACCTGACCAAAGATATGGCTCCCATCAACACTGTGCAAAACGAGGGATTTAGAAAAATGATCAACACCCTAGACAAACACTACACAGTGCCGTCCCGCAACTATTTTTCTATTGTTGCACTACCTGCTCGATACACGCAGTGTCGAGCAACGGTGGAGACGGAATTTCAAGCAGTACAACATTTTGCAGCAACAACAAAACGTGAGACATTTGCTGTTTTTATGTTCAGTTTCAACTGTTACGAAGTTGATGTGCAGTTAATAAGTGCAATAAATATTTATATTGGAAAAGAAAATCGTGAGAGAATCGTGATCTCAATTCTAAGCCAAAAAATCGTGATTCTTATTTTATGCAAAATCGTGCAGCCCTACTACAAAGCAATGAGTGATAAGTTTTGCAGCAATTTGCTGAATCCAAGCAGAGAGTAGAGTCTGTACACTTTAGAATTCTATCATCATGCATAAACACTAGTGACTCTATTCCACTGGCAGCCACACATACTTATGCCAAAGCATTGCCTCCACCATGTTTGACAGATAATGTGGTATCTGGTGTTTGGCATGCTGCTTTCCTCCTTCTCCGTACTGTTCTGTTTCCTTCATCTGGCCTTCCTGCTCTTTAGCACAGCCAGTGGTTTACAACCTTCTTGTCAGGCCTCTGTATTTGCATTCATGAAGGTGTCTCTTGATTCTACTACTTGATTTGGTTAGATGTTGTGAAGATACTTTTCTCTCTGGACTTTCTATCAAGAGTTCTACTGAATAGCTAATAAATACAAGCTCAACACTTTGAATCAACTCCAGATTTTAAATTAAGTTTTGAATATTGTGATAAATGGCCTCACTTGACAGTTTAACTGCTCCTAAGTCGATTGCCCTCCAAAATGAAGTACTATGCATAAAAAAGCTTTAATTTTTAAACAGTTAATGCAAGATTTTTCCCATACCTCTTGAATGAATATAGAAGAACTGCACTTCAGTCACATCTTTATTTTATAATGGTGACGTATGAGGCAAGATTACAAAAGAAAAAAATAGTGTTACTATCCAAATAGTAAAGGACTCGACTGTTTATTGTTATAATGGTGGAAATTCACATTAAACATGTTTAAAAGTGTCAAATGACCACTTCAGTATGTGTACAATTAATTCATGTGAGCCAAAACTTGAGGCTTCACGCTGGCTCTTAATCCTCAGTTTCAGACAGTTGTTTTTTCTACTCTTTGCTCTGCAGGATGTTAATGAGAAGAGATATCCTCTCTTATGGACAACAGGCTTCTAACAGACTCGAGACTTGCCTGTCCTAGTTTTGAAAGGAGGAAAGAAAACACTCTCGTCTACAAATGCAACTGAATTTTAATTTTAGATATATACATTACAGCCACTTAAGGGAGATTTCCCCCCCTAGCAACCATCTTATTAAGCATTTTATGTAACATTTTAATGGCATGGGTATTGTCATTATTTAAATATAAGCCTATCATGAGATAATAAATGCAACTAAGTTAGAAATGGTCTTAAGAATCCATCCAGTTCAATTTGCTTCATTATTTAGCAGCAGTGATCCTTCTCCAAGCACCTCTGCCAGCACATCAAGGACATGCTAGATCATTTATTGGTACTTCAGTTATAACTCTGACTGCAAGTACTTTTTTATGGTAACATTTAGCTACACTTCATAATACAAAAACACCCCAGGATATAGGGCCCACAAATAATATCTAGACCTGATAAGCACTATACAATCCAATAGCAAATACAGCACACTACTGAATGTGAGGTTCCAGGCATAACAGATCCAGCACTGTGGCGAAGAAGTCCACTTAAGCAACAAAGCTGAAAAAACTTCCCCTCACTCCTATTGTCTTTCAGTAGGAGAGCTTCTCCACTCATTAATTCACTCTATTTTTTAAGTATAGCAGCAGGTATAAGGTCATCACAAGATAAATCATTAATGAGTCTCATTTAGTCTGATGCTAGAGCACAAAAACTCAATAACAAAAGATCACAAACGATGACATCAGACAAGCTGTTTCTTTCTACCAAACTCTGTCAGGGTTTAACCACCTGCTTAAAGTGCACCAGCTGAACTTCAGTCCCCATATAACATCTTCTCCAGTGCTTCAATCAGAGGCTGAAGTAGGCTAAACATAGTGAAATACCATCCAACATGAAATATGAAAGCACTGGGTACTGCTCTTCTGCTCTGTTCCAGCAGACAGGTGACATACATATTCCCAGAACAAGGGAAAAAAAATCAAGCTAAACACTCCTACTTTATGTTACTTATGTCAGCAAAACAGGATTTGTGATGAATCCCGTAGCACTGTTTATGACTATTATTTCTGATTCTGAACAATACAGCTTAATGCTGTGTGTGTGCAGATATATGCAAGTGAACACAATAAAAAAAAAGTTGACCTTACGCATGAATACAGGCTGCAAATTACCTCACGACTTGCTGAAATCGTAGAAAAAAAAATCATCACATGAATAAACAAATGCAAAAAAAAAGAAGAAAAAAATCCTTTCTACACTATTACCATTAGAATAGAATATCACGACTGATTCCCATTCATTACAATACTTATGAGAGCACTAAAAGCGACCAATAAACACTGCATGCTAATGAGTATGACGAGAGGTATTAGGTGTTAAATGGTTTGCAGCAAAACTGCCTACCTTTTCTCAAATGTGCTCCAAACACTTCACACAGCAAGCATTAAGTGAGGAGACAGGATCACACAGTTAGGAAGGATTTGGGAGGAAAACACACAAATGCACACACATACCTACAGAAGCACATATTTTTTGCAAGACTAGATCTTACAGCATAATATTGCAGTCTGGATCCAGGGGAGGAGTAAGATCTCCTGAAACCGCAATGTATAATTGACAAATGGAAGGCGCATCAGCACATCTATCAATCCATCAATGAGCTCACAGCTGTTACTGCCTGTCAGCTGGAGAAGGGCTTTAAACCTAAAGCCAACCAAATATAAGCTGTATTTGAAGAGATTACGCACCTTGCTATGGATTCCCATATGCCTTTGCTTTCACTAGCTTCACTTAAAAGATCTTCGCCAAGCTTGTCTGCCTTTTTCTGCACCTATAAATATAAAATACACAGAAAATAAAACAATACTGGAAAATATTTTAGCATGGGTTATGTAAAATTGTTTTGACACCATTAATTTGTAATCAGTCAATCCTAGGCACATCTTAGAAAACTTCCAGCTCTAATTTCTTTATATTTGGTGAGAAAAATGAGAAATAGCTGCAGGGACTTAAAAAATGTGCATACATACATTGGAAATATTTGTACAATTTTAACAGGCTTGAAAGTCAATATTTGGCATGACCACCTTTATTCTTCAACACAGCGGGAACTCTCTCAGGCAAGCTTTCTTGTAATTTCTTTAAGTAGTCTTCAGGAATAGTTCTCCAAGCTCTTTGAAGGAAATTAAAAGCTCTTCTTTGTATGTTGGCTGTCTTTTTATTTTCCATTCTCTCTGAAGATGATCCCACACTGCTTCAATAAGACTCAGGGCTGTCAGGAGGCCAATCCATGACTGATAGTGTTCCACTGTGTTTTGCCCAGGTATGTTTTTACTTCATTGGCAGTGTGTTTGTTGCTCATTGTCATGCTGAGAAATGAAGCTGTTGCCAATCATATTCTTTCCAGATGGTACTGCGTGGTGGACCAAAACCAGACGGTACAACAACAGTGCCTTGAGGCAAACTGTTATTATGATTATGGGACCAGATGCATCTCTGTGATCCTGTCACTTTTTCTTTTTAATTCAATTGTCAAGTTTCCTCAACTTTTTTTAAGAGCACCCTGCTTAGACCATTTAAAAGTCTGACTCATTGGAAGCAAAATATAAAGAAGTAAGAGGTGGCTCAAGACTTTTGTCCAGTGTATTTTAGCTTGGATTGTGTTAAGTTGTCTTCACACCATTCATTTGTGATCCGTATATCATAGAAAACTGAAGAAAAGCATTTTCAGTGTGACATTTACAGTAGCACATCCAACAGGAAACACACTCACCCTGACTTTGATGATCTTACTATGGAAACTGTTCAGCACAACTATAACATCACCGGCATCTGCAGGTGAATCAGTTCCATCGTGCCTGAAAAAGTGGATAGAGAGTGAGAAAATGCTAATTGTTACTGAGAGTTTTAATACTTTTTTTATTTGTCAAACAATCTGCAGCTCACAGATATACATGTAAAGAATTTAGACTTTAACGTAGAAACAGACATACATTCATCAGCAGTCATAAGTCAAGTCTCTGTTAGGCAAATTAATAAACGTGTTTAAATAAGAACAATAAAATTAATGTTCCTAGGATTTAAATCCCTGTTTTTAACACTGCTACTGCAAATTGATCATTCAAGCTTATAATCTAGAAGTTTTGCTAAGCTGAAAAATGTGAAACTCAAATAGACAGAAATACATTTAAAGCATTTGTTTTTCGCTGATTTTGTGTTCAAAGAACATTAGAACACCAGAGCTAATATTTCAAGTAACGCAATCAGTCTACGACCTGCAGTGTCTCTGTTGCAAACATTAAAGGGAAATACATGTGATCAGTGGCAGAGACTGCTTTACATGCTTCATCCATGGAAATAACACATGAAGGAGACAACAGCTGCTAATGGACCGACAGTGTGAGCACACACTTAAAAGCAAATAGTGGGACAGCTGCCAGGGTCACACTCTGACCATATTCATTACCCTCCATCATCATTAAGAATCACCTTACCATTATTTTACCCATCACTACTTCCCAGCCTTGCTCTATATACTCGTAGATTTAATGAGAAAGTCTGTGCAGTATTGATTCCGTAAAACAGCCTTTCAATGTAATTGTTTTAGGACTGATTTTCCCAGCACAGAATGTGTTTTGGCAGGCAGAATCTGCTGGGCCTAATGGTGAAACACCAGAGAGCAAACTTCAGGCGGAGATGAGCAATAGGCCATGATGCACTACAAGCCATTACAACCTCAATGCTTACTAAAGGCAAAAATCTAACCTTATCACTATGATAAATGCCCCTCTCTCATTGGAGCCAATGCACCCCTCCACCGCTCGTGCTCAAGTGCTTCTTGTATTTTGCCCCTTCTGCTGTCAACGGTGCAAGTCAGTCTTTAGGGCTTGTTTTAGAAAGCACGAGAGATCAATCTGTATCCCTGCTCTGAGAAGAGGAGAGCTGGCCATCTCATTCATCGCTGTCAGAGCGAGGTGTCTTGGCAGCACGGGTGGAAGAGGAAAATTCACACTCTGGGACTGGAGAGCGCAGACACTCCCACTAGGCTCTGATCGGCCACCTAACCAGAGCAGAGTGCCGCTAACCACAAGAATAATGACACTGCCAAGGTGAAAAATGACATCACCTCTTAGCTTCACCTGGAGGATTGGGGGATAAATCTTGGTTGTCTGAAATGATTCGAGAAGAACCGAGGGCTGTATGTGTCCTAAATCTTATGTGAGGATAGCCAGAGAGAAAAGTATCTGTGATTGTAGGGACATCTGGACCAGCGCACTAGAAATGCCCATACAGACTCGCATACACAGTTGGGATTACCACCACTTTGCTGTAAGGCAGTGCCGCTTTGTTATGTTACGAAGTAAAAAGAGGTTCCCTTGAAAAAAGAAGAATTTGATTTATTTTAGATCAAACTGAAAAGTTCAAAAAGCACATTTCAAGTGCAGAATTCAAAGAGTGCAAGGACTGAAAAAGCTGCATTTGCTAGATATTTATCCAACAAACCAAAGCAAAGTAATGTTTTTATTTATCCAGGAAAATTAGACAACCACAGCTCGCTCACTTTAGTATGTGGAGCCTTTGACTCCTACGCCAACCCAACTAAAACACATTCTGCTGCTGATATTCTGTTGTCTGAGGTAGATGCCATGGCAGGTGACCAGCTGAATCATCTCTCTACTCTGTCTTCTCTTTAATAGCAACCCTTTCCTCCTACCTGTCTCTCTCAGCTCAATGCTGAGCAGAACTCTGAGCACTCATCAAAACCTTGCATTGCTACAATGTCAGCAGTGGTCCACGTTGCCATAGTGATGGGTTTCATAGCTACCAGAATGAAATGGAGAGTTAGCTGAAAGCAACTTTGATGTTGAGCTATGGATAAAGGTGCCCAATAAACACGACTTATTTACTTAGATAACTTAGGTCTATCTAGAAATATCAGGACTTCCAAACAGCTTTCATGCTTGTGGCTCTGTACCCACCAGACAAGATAGGCATAGGATGTTTAGAAATTGTACAAATGAACATAAACACGAATAAATCTGGTCCTTTTTTCTTAGTTTTGTGAGTGAGATGTAGTTTGGGCTGAGCTGAGAACAGGTGACTGACTCTGCTATTGTCAAACAAATACTGCTCCACTGAACTTGCAGTAAGTTTTAAACCTGGTTTTAACCTTTACTCTCCAGTACTCTCCTTATTGTGGTAGACTACAATGACCTGCATTGTGGAGTGCAGCACGCAGTAGGATATTGTGAAGATTTATCATTCGTCACAAATAGGACCCTGGAATCATCTGGGCTTTTTTGAGAGCTCCTTTGACGGCATGTTGACTGTTACCTGCTTAACTGATGATGAAGAAATAAAAACAGAGAAGAACTCACGTTAGGATTTGATAGATTTCTTCTGATCTCCCTTTACGTAATCTTAGGATCCAGGCTCCAGGATTTGCTTTCAGCTGGAAGTATCCCTGTTTTGGTGGAAATGGCCTTAGTAATGGCAATTAAAATATGATTCATTCTCAATCCTAGTGCAAAGAAGCTATGCTTCTGGACTTAACACAGTGCAAGAAAATTTGGGTTGTAGTATAAAAGGTTGCTGACCAGGTTAGCCATGACAATGGTGTCATACATGAGTGGGTCTCGGCTCATGCCCAGCGTAAATTGAAGTCCACGAGGAGGCTGGCCAGTTGACAGGTCAAAGCAGTGGCCCTCTAGCAAGAGGTGCTCCAGTTCAAATTCTGCTGCCACAACCCTGTTCACCTGGAAAGAAAAAAACAAAAACAAATTACAGAGCACTAAAATAGATGGGGGGGAAGCACTTTGGCGCTACCTAAATGTGAGAATGATGAGATCACTGGGTAGTAATGAGTCAGCATTACAATACCTCCTGCAAATGGATGTTATCCAAGTCATACGGGCTCCGGACTGCCTGCACCATCCAGCTCTCAGGTGTGATCATATTAAGAGTGAGGAGCGGAGTTTCTGGGAGCTCCATGAAGCGGGCAACTGGCCCTGGAGACACGGTGTCATTGGCCAAGAAAATAACATCCGGCTCCAAAACAAAGCGGTAAAAACTGTGAAGACAAGCAAAATCAAGTTAAGGGCCATTCCATAAATTTCAGTTCAACAAAAAAATAAATAAACTGACCTCAAGATCAGCTTATTTTTTTCTGTACAAATATTTCAGCCTATTATGAGCATCTTGTAATTTCACAAGTCCTTTTTCCAAAACCTTTTAGTCCTCATAACTTAGTATATGAGACAGCTACATGGCATTTCCAAGCCTAAAAGTACAGCTCTGTTAAAACACACAACAAGATCTTTTTTTTTTTTTACACACACTCCAAGTGTCACAACCTAAAGCCAGAACAATTATCTATAAGTAAGTTTGAGCATAAATATCCTGAGATGTGTCATAGTTTCAAGATCAAAAATGAAACCAATTTAACGTCTACGACATCGAGTAACAGAATCAAGCACTGGTACCCTGGATGCTTTATCTGTTATTGAATAATTCACTAGATATGTTGAATAAGTGGCTGGTTAAAACAAGTTGCAGCATAGTAAAGGTTTACTTTTTTTAATCTACTTTTAGGTATCAAGGTAATTAAATATACTAGAGGTATTTAAGAGAAATGATTCAGAGTGGGTCAGGTGGGAAGGATTCACTGATTATCATTGGATGACCTATAATATGCAACAAATAAAAGACCGAACCTTTTTCCACTGGACCGAGATAAAAATTCCATCCAAAAACTCATTGTCCTCTTCAGCAAGCACTGAAATGATGACATGTTGTGCAATAGTCTTCTTTCTGTGACACGAGAGATGGGCCCTGTTGTGACAGCTGGGTATATACAATTTCTTCAAAGTGAGGAATCTAATTCTATTACTGCCAGTGTTCCTGCTCAACCAATAACAGAACTACGTGCTGCACTCTGTGTACCTGGAAACTTCTCTTTCTCCATCATTACAATTGGTGCAGAGGCTAGCTCCAGGCTAATCTTTATGCTAATTGTTTTTCTTCAGTGTGCCCTCTGACACAGAAGACTTGTAATGAGTGTAAATAACGTGGCAGATAAACATTACCAATGCTAATTCTTTTAATTCGCAATGCCTATAACACATTTCTTATTTAGAATGAGAATTCTCAGAAGTTATTACCAACTACAGCAGCAATGTGGTGACTCCAGAGTGAGATGGGAGCAGTAGAGAAAGTTAAAGTTAAGGAGGTAAAACCAAGCACACTACAAGAAACACAGAGTGCTCATTTGATTGGTTCCAATTTGTGAGATGGCCAATTCCCCACAAGACGAAAAGTGAGAGAAAGAAGATGAGCAGCCCTGTGGTCACTGCGGCAGTCTCACTGCTATGAGAAGTACACTACTGACTAAAATGAATCCAGTGACATAGAGCAGGATTCATGTGTTCCCACCATCAGCAGTATCTCCAGGGGCGAGCTGTAAGATTACCAAGCCTGTGGCTCTAAAAAGTAAAACGAAGTAGATACTTTGCGTTAAAAAAAAGATTAAAAAATAAATAAATAATAGTATAAAATTAGTCCACTTTCAGATTTTTCTAGCGAGAGTATTTAATGATATATAATATTTTAGGACATTTCTTTCTTAAAAGGGTACTGTTTCCACAAACCACAGATCTCCAGCAACGCCAACAACAATGTGTGGCTGGGTGATCCTGTTTGTTGTTTTTTAGAGTCTGTCCTTCACCCATGAGCTCACATTTAGTCAGGCAGAAAGTGAAAATTCCATATAAAGAAAGCAAAACACAAAACACCTTTCCCACAAAGGTAAATACTATGATACATGTCTTTGTTGTTATATGCTGAACTATTAGAGGATTAATACTGCAGGTTGATTGTAGACATTTAGTTTACTTAGATCATATAATGTACTTTTATTGGCTACTTGATATAAATGTAGCAAGTCGTCAGTTACATCAAATACAGGCAAGTTGTCAGTTGGGAGGATATGGAGTGGATGGGTTGAAGAGAGTAGATGTGCCAGTGACTTGTGGAGGGACATATCCTTAATTATACTGGTACTATGTCTGGTCAATTCAAGTCATTATGAAAATCTTCCCTGGAAAGTGAAGATTTAATTCTTGAAGGATTTTTGGTTTTGGTCATCTTTCTTTTTCACAAAAATAAATAAATAAAAGCCCACACCACATCTGAGCTGAATGCTGATGAACAGTTTCAACCTTTAATTTGCTTTTTTTTTTATTACTACTATTGTTTTCACTGCATGGTTTGAACTGCAACAATGAAGGTTGTAAGCAATTTGCCCAGAGATGCAAGTGGAGGCCCAAAGCAATAAGGTACTATTATTAAGCAGATTGCATCTGTGCAGTATAAAGGACGGTTCAAGTTAGAGATGCTAAGTCTGCAGCAGTAAGAGGATACACAAACAAGCCAAACAGGAAAATTTAATTACTGTTGGAGCTAGATCTTACCTCTTGAGAGGCATCTCAGATAACTTGGCCCTGCAGTTCATAAACACCTGCAGTCTCACATTGACCACTTGACTGAGCACCTGCAGGATTCACAGAAAATATGACCCAGTTAAAAATCAAGAAACAAGTACAACTTAAAGTGGCTGAAATGTGTTAAAACACACGTGAGCCGTTTTCTTACTAGTTACTTATTATATTGAACTTTTAAAAGTTCTTCAATGGGAAAGCATAGATATCCTTACATACGTTTCAAAAATTATTTTTTCAGTTAAAGAAAAATATCTTATATAATTATATCTATAAAAAATATTATATTAAATATAGTACAATTGCATTTGCAAGATATGAAAGTTTGAGTAAATCTCAGTTCAATTACAATGCAATGATTTTCAAGTCAACTGAAAATAATACAAAGATGAATACAAACTTTTCTCAAGTTCAGTATCTGACATGTTGTATTTGTACTACAGTGCTGTGAAAAAGTATCTGTCCCCTTACTCATTTCTTTCTTTTTTTTTAAATATTAGACAAAGACACCCAGGGTTAGTTTAAAATGCAATTTTACATTTATTTAGGGAAAAGGGTGGAGGTCATTTCTTTTTTCCACACAGAGCCAGGTAGGTTTGGATAGCTTTTTCCCTTTAATAAATTATATTACTTAGATATTTTAAGCAAATATAAAATGCAGTTTTTTAAATGACGATCATTTCATTCATTAACATTACAATTTGTGAATATCAAATACATAAATGTGACAAATAGACAATAAAATAAGAAAGGGGGCAAATACATTTTCATCCATCCAACCATCCTTCCTTCCGTCCATCCATTTTCTATTGCTTATCCAGGGCCAGGTCCCAGGCACAGCAGTTAGAGAATTACAGAAGTCCAGACATCCCTATTCCCACCTGTCCCCTACTCATCCAGGTGCATTCCCAAGAAGAGACATAATCTCTCCAGCGAGTCCTGGGTCTACTTAGGGCCTTCTCCTGGTAGGACATTTCTTAAACACTTCATCGGGTACCAAATCCTCAACTGGCTCCTTTTGACGTGGAGAAAGAGCAGCTCTACTCTCAGTCCCTCACGAAAGAATTAATCTTTCCCCTGTCTACAAGAGCACAACCACCCTTCAGAGAAAATTCATTCCTACTGCTTGTGTCCATGATTTAATTCTTTCAGTCATTACCCAGAGCCTATGAGCATAGGTAAGGGTAAGAATGTAAGAATGTAGATCAACCCATAAATTGACTACTTCGCTTTTACACTCAGCTCTCCCTTCACTACAAGTGATCACAAAGGATTGATACAGCATTCGCATCACTGTAGATACTGCACCAATCCATCTGTCAGTCTCCCACTCCCACTCCCCTCTTTCCTCACTCATGAACAAGACCCCGAAATACTTCATCTCCTCCACTTGGAGCAGCAACTCGTCTCTGATGTGGAGTAGGCACTTCACCCTTTTCCTTCTGAGAACCATTGTCTCAGACTTGGAAGAGCTAATTCTCATTCCCAATGCGTCACACTGTGCTGTGCACTGCTACAGTGCGAGCTGTAGGCCACCACCAGCCAACAGCACCACGTAATTTTCCCCTCCATTAATCGGCACCTACGAGGTTCCTGTATGTTATGTTGTGTGTGTGTGTGTGTGTGTGTGTGTGTGTGTGTGTGTGTGTGTGTGTGTGTGTGGAGGGAGGGGGCTTAGGCTTGGTGCAGCCCGAAGAGATGACCTGGGTCCGCCCTTCTGTGGGCTCACCACCTGCAGGACCCATAATAGGGATCAGGTGTATTGTGCATTGTGTGTTAATAAGTAAATGGACTGATTCTTATATAGCGCTTTTCTACTCTCCCGGCAGTGTTGGGGAGTAACGGAATACATGTACCGCCGTTACGTATTTAAAATACAAAATATGAGTAACTGTATTCCGTTACAGTTACCGTTTAAAAAGGTGGTATTCAGAATACAGTTACTTTGTTGAAATAAATGGATTACACTGCGGTACTTTCCTGTTTCATATTGTCGCGGGTCAGGACTGTTTCGGTTTTGTTTGACAGCTACGTTCTGATGTTCCAGGCGGCAGCGTTACGGTTGCCATGGTTACAGGGCGACGCTCTCTCTCTCTCTGCGACTGTGTGTTTCCTGGGTGAGAGAGCGCCTTTTCGTTGTTGTTGTTGTTGTTGTGCTAAGCTAACAGGCAGAATGCTACAAGCATAGCTCTAAAGAATGTAGCATCATGGGCAGTGTAGTCCGTGTTGCAGGGAGAATGGACTGCCATACCCGTTATGGGTCTGTGAGCGCGAGGAGGGAGAAAAAGGGGAGTGGAAAGGTACGAGTTGTCATCGAGGAAAAACGGGAGCTGGAAGCATGTAAATATAATAATAACCACTGCAGCCAAGAAGAGTGCCTGACGAGCCCAGTTGTAAGTAAGCTATTAAGACTCGACTGTACACCGTGTTCGTGTTTTCCTCCGAAAACAATAAGTTCCGTTGGAGCAGCCTTTCAACGCCTGTCTCTGTCTCTCGCCAGAAAAGTTGACCCACACAACAAAGTAAAGCTATTTTTCGGCTACGAGCCAACAGGGACCCCGCCGTATTAGTCAGAGGTCCCTTTACTACAGTTCGGAGTCGCGGACCTTCAGTAATAGTAATAAATCACACAGCAATAGTACATTCACGTTGTTGTAAAAAGCATGATAATATATTAAGTAATCCAAAGTATTCAGAATACGTTACTGTCATTGAGTAACGTAACGGAATACGTTACAGAATACATTTTGGGGCATGTATTCTGTATTCTGTAATAGAATACATTTTAAAAGTAACCTTCCCAACACTGTCTCCCGGAGTACTCAAAGCGCAGTATACAACATGCCTCATTCACCCATTCACACCTACTCATACAAGCACTTCTAGACTCAAGTGCAAACTAACCAACATTCACACACATTCACACTCCGAAGAACGCATCGGAGGGCAACTTGGGGTTAGTATCTTGGATATTTGGTATGCAGACTGGGGAAGCCAAGGATCAAACCACCAACCTTCCAATCAGTAGCTGATCTGCTCTACCACCAAAGCCACAGCCACCCAAGTGGCAGTAAGGGGCGGAGGCCCTGATGGTACAATCCCCTGATGGTCCTGAGTTCGATTCCACCACCTGTCCGGGGTCTTTCTGTCTATAGTTTGCATGTTCTCCCCATGTTTGCGTGGGTTCTCTCCGGGCACTCGTGCTTCCTCCCACAGTCCATAGACATGCAGTTAGTGGGGTTAGCTTAACTGGTAATTCTAAATTGCCCATGTGAATGTGAGTACAAATAGCTGTATGTGTTTATGTTTTAGCCCCGCGACAGACTGGCAGACTATACCCTCCCTCTCACCCTATGGTAGCTGAGTAGCTGCCATAGGGTTCCAGCTCCAGCAACCCTGACAAGGATAAGCGGAACAGAATGGATGGCTGGATGGATGTTGTGAAAACTTTCTGGCCAAATTAATTAATGTATATGCCACATACACATTTTCTTTGTCATTTTTTTTCCAATAATTCCAATAAACAAATAATTATTGTATTTAAAGTAAAGTCTATAAAAGAATATAAAGACTAAAATGGATCCCAGTATGATCCTGAAAATGACACAGTCTATCATATTTTTTTTACCTCAGCAATCTGCATGTCTTTCTACCCTTCCTACATTGAAAGTGATTTTAGGTGTGATTTTATAAGTTCTTCCTATATCAGAAAATGATAAAGAATAATGGGGAAAAATATAAAAATGCACTACAGCTTACAGTCAGAAGGGAGGAAATCTTCTGTGCTTCTCTTGTGAGGGGGTCAACGATTGCCACAACATCATAGAACACCTCGTTCTCACGTGGAGAGAGATGAAGCACGCTGAGGAACAAAAAAAGCACACCAGAGCGAATTCAACAAACAACGTCATACAATCCTTAATCAGCAGAACTGCAAATCAAAAGACTTGCAGCTTGGCACTCCTTGAAATGATGGCATTGCAATTTTCAGGCCCATTACAAAAAAAGGAGCATGAATACTTTCCAATGAGACTACAGATCCCAAAGGGGAAAAAGAAATCCCACCTGTGGGTGTCTTTGATAAAGTGGACATCTCTTCTGACTTCTCCTTTGGGGGCTGCAGTTAGCAGGGCATCAACTTTCATAACTAAGTCACTGGCACTGAGGGGGAAAAAATCAGTTTGTCATTTTCTTTAAAGCATTTGTGTTAGTGAAGATGTTAACCAGCCCTTGCGCAATATAATATCAAGCTTTAAATAGGCAGAGTCACGCCTTAATCAGGCTACTGTACCTTAAAACTGAGAAAGTGACATTTCTTCATGACAGAATACTTTCAAACATTTGATACATGAGGAAAAAAGAAAATCCTACACTAACAGATAATTCTAGACAAACTTAATGCAAAGGTGACACAGAGGGAACGCTTAAACAGATGCACACATTTCTATCACAGACACTTAAAAGAGACAAGTAGGCCAAAAAGAAATACAAACATACTGCTTTGGCTTCATTCCCATCTGTTTAACTCTGGCTTTGACTTTCTCTGCAGAACCGCTCAGAGTAATCTTTTCCAGCAAGTGGAAATCCTCCACAGTGAATTCTTCCTGCTCTTCAAACGGACCAAGGATCTAACATGAGGAAAATAACACAGTCAGAACACGACTTTTCCCATTCTTATCTCACCATGTATTATGTACAACTTTCCCAGGGGATGTTAAATGTAATGTGATTGTGACACAGTGTTTTATCCACTTAAAGTCACGGTATTCAGTGAGGCTGCCTGGTTTTTCTATTCTGGGAGAAGAGCCCTACCACTGCAGCAGAGCAAAGTAAGATAATATTAATTGTTACTGCCATCACAGAGACTGGCCTCTTTATCCGTGGTTGTCAGCATTGCTGTTGCTGAGACATCAGTCACCAGCTCTGTACACGTACAGTGAGCACGTGTGCGCACACACACACACACACACACACACACACACACACACACACACACACACACAGCCGTGCCTGCCACTTGTGACCTTTGAGAAATAGACATGCTGATATGACAGTGCTAAGAAAGCACTCTGAAAACACTAGAGGGAAAAATCCTCCAAAAGTGCAGCTGCATGGAGAATCTTTCTCTGCTGTAGCAAACAACACCACCAGTGCTTCTTGTCACTGGCAATAAAATGTTTTCTATTCAAGAGAAGCCATCTAAAGAATCAGCTGCCTGTCAAAGTAACTATTTTTCAAGTCACAAGGAAATTGATAGTTGGTGAGTCTCAAGTCAAAAACCTTATCCCAGTGAAACTTCTTACAAGAAGAAGTCATCTTCTAGATCATTAGTTGCCAAGTTACTGTCACACTTAATTTTGAACAGGGCAATAGTTTCATTAAGTTAGTCGTATACTGAAATTAAACATCTAAAACAGTTTAATACATTTTCAAAGCTGGATGTGTTACTTTTAAAGAACAGAGGTAGATATTAATCATGTGATTAATTTTGTGTGATTTTCTAACAATACTTTTGTACTATTAATTTCCCGTGGTTTTCGGAATCTGTACAAGCTGCATTACTACATTAAGGGAGAGAAGCTTTGAGTTAAAATGAGTTGAACTGTGGCTGGCTACTTGTTCAGACTGTGATCACACACAGTTTATTTATTTATTGTGTTTCCGATTAGAATATTGGGAAGTTGCTTATGCACAGAAAATATGACACTATTGCAAACATTTGCTTCCTCCGTGTGTAGCATGACTGCAGGGCTTTTCCTGCTTATGAAATTTTCGAGCACCAAAGAGCTTTGGTTTTTGCCCAGAGAAAAATCACCAGGACTGAGTTTTTATGTAGGTGGGGTTACTTTTACTCATGAGCCTTTACCCATATGCCAAAAAATAACAGCAGAAGTTACACAGCCATAAGTATATGTGTTCACTCATTAGTGGCGTGGTTCTTTTACACCGAGGAAAAACCCTGGATTTTCTGCCATTGATCTGATTGACTGCATCCATTGTCAGTTTTTAACTATGCATAAGCTGGAGCCCACTCACCCTCCCATTGCTGATCACTGCACGCTGTCCAGGATTGAGTTTCAGTACGTCTTGACAGAATAACTGCTGAGTGCGGATAAAATCAACTTCAAGGGTGTTGAATTTTTTCTCAAAGGCATCCATATCCATGCCCTACAGCAGAAAAACAAAAGTTTGTTTACAATGTCAGATAAATTGATTGCATCACTGGCTGGCTAAGAATATGTGATGTAATCCATAGTTTGTGGTCAACTGAAATATCCAATAACGCAGCTGAAAGACATTTCTCTCATTTCAGCCTGTCCAAAAATATAAAGAGTGATGCATTGACATAAAAATGATGTATGTGAGACAAAAAAAATAAAAATTATTCACAGAATCATTGATGCCTCGCATCAGCACAATCACTGCAGTTTTCAAACATAAAATATTTCAGCCAGACCTGTCAGAAATGCACATGTGTGAAAATGAGATTAATCAATTTGTAATTAATATAACAAACTCCTAATTAAACCCCTGCCAGTTTTGTCTATAACAAATTAGGTTTGGGAGTGTGGAGGGTTTGTGGAGTCAGGTTATTAGTTTCTCCAACATTTCTCTCCTCAGGAGAACAGGTGAAATACCAATAATGTCAGCACAATCCAGTCAGCAAGTCTGTCTGGCAGCCAATAATAAACTCATATCCCTTGGCTTTGGGTCTCAAGTCACACTGCTACATCCTACCTATCACCCCATCTCTATTTCCAGCCTATTCTCTCCCAATTGTGAAAGGCTAGTATAACTGAGGGGAACTTCATTATAGTAGGTCCTAAATAAAAAACAAACAAACTACACAATCTACTGCATAACTGATGGTGAATATACTCCATCAGCTGATTTGTTGATTAGTGGCTGAGAATTTGCTTGCGTATGCACAGTCCTTTGTGGGTGGTTACTGCGCATTACAGCATGAAGACGGGAGAATGATTTAGTTCTGCCTTAAAGCAGCAGTGATGGTCAGGCTTGGCTGAAAACATGTGGATCACATAACCAGAAGCTGTGAGCAGTTGGCTATTTATCAGCTTCGGGAGACCATGTTTACACCAGCACATTTTAGTTAAAGATTCATAGCGTGTTGCAGTCTATTTCAAGTGGAACTGACAGTGAGCAGGCTGTTTGCCTGGGTGTCCAAGGAGTGTGGAGTATCATGCGTGCTGTAAATGCATTCCGTGAGTTGATGTTGAGGAGAGAGATAAGAGAATGGGCTCATCAATCACTATTTTCCTGACTGCGCACTTTTTCTCCTTTTACCTCCATTAAACCATTTACCTAATCAAATATATTATTAAATACTTATCAGTTATATCAGAGCAAAGCAACTTTCTTACCAAGTGATGCACTTGGTATGAAACTGAAGTTTTTTCTTTGGACAAGTAAACTTTGATAAGGTAGCCATGCACAAGATTCAAGTTAATCTAACTTTTGTGTGTCTAAAATAGATAGCGTTCCAACAGTTTTAACTGCTGTCTACTTTATAAATGCACACGGATTGCCAGCATCTTGCCATCAATCTGAATAAGTCTTTGTCAATGACTCAACTCAATTCAGGTCATATTCTTGTTATATTCCTATAGAACAGGAAGGGTGCTGAACACAAATGTAATAGTTATATGTAATAGTTAACAGGCAGCAAAAGATATATAGATATACAATTTTCAACAATTTATCACAATTATTCCCAGGTTTATTATCAGAGATAGATTGTATGAAACTGCCAATTTGATCCCAGTCGATCACAGACTGATATCCGACTGACTCCATCTTATGCCAAGATTTATGGCCGGTTTTAATGACAGCGTTCCTATGCTTGACAATCTTATTGTGCAACAAAAAAATAACTGCAATAACTTTATCTTACAGAATAAAATAAATATTTGACAAAGATTAACTTTGAGGACATAGTTTCCAGTTAAAAAAGGTGACAAATTAAAATGTGCGTTATTGGAGCACTGATAATATTGGAAAATGTTATAAATCACAATATCATATTGTGGGTGAAATATTGCGATAATATAATATCACATGGTGTCTGGTGATTCCCATCTCTACTAAACATCAGCATGAATATAACGCATCCAAAATATATAGATAGGTGGACTGTTGGCAGCTATACATCTAATCTATGTCTAAATTTGGAAATAGTTGGATTAAAACAAACACCTATTTGATCAAATAAAAACTCAAAGTAAAAAAAAAAGGAGCAGTGAAAAAAACAAGCTCTTATATTAGATTTTCCTCTTTCAAGGTTTGCTACCTTCAAGGTAAAAGTCAAATCATGTGGTTACAATATGATTTAAAGTAGTGATTCTAATATAAAAGAATATATATATATAAAGTCCAAACAAAATATGTGTAGTCTGAAAAGAAAAGAAAAGAAAAGAAAAGAGCATTCTTTAATCCCCTCTTTACCTGCATCAGTAAGTCTTTCATCTTGGTCCCCTGCTGGAGGAGCTGGCTGCTCTCCTCTTTTAGGAGTTTATGCACAAACTCTGCCGCAGCCTTATTCTTCTGGGTGAGGAGAGAGGCCCAGATAGCCCTGTACAGCACAGTGTTATCGTCGTAGGGTTTTTCACTGGGGTTATCTATCACCCCCACACGCACTCCAGGACTGGCCTTCTGCTTGCACACACACGCGCACACACATATAAACATAACGACACTATAATTCACAGTAATAGCAGACATGCTCATATATCCAGCTACCACATATGTCACTGATGAAGAGCTCTCAAAAAATAGTGCTTTAAAGTAAAGATCTCACCTTTTCAACCTAATCTACTACTAATGATCTCTAAATGACAAAAAGAACATTTGCTTTATTACGTTATTCATCTGTAGAATATCACCACAACATATTTCAGTTAAGACGAATCTACACTGATGATTTTTTGTGAGAGCACACAGCAGAAAATGACATTTTAATTATAGTTTTTGTTATGAACCTGCCATGATAATCACCACCAAAACCATTTCAGAGTTCTGCATCCCTTCCACTTCTATTTGATTTTTTTTAGTGCACAAGTTTTGTTGCTTTAAGGATAAGTTAGAGTATTAGATTTATCTGTTACGCCTTCTAAGACGTCCTGTGTACATCCTAAATGATAACATAAATTAAAGAAGTGAAAAGAACAGTATTGATTTTACTTACCAGGTGTTTCAGAGCACTGAGCAAGAGTTTTCGTCCTGACACCTTCTGAAAATCCCCAACTACCCACAGAGTTACAGGAGTCATCCCATCCTCATCTGAGGTAAAAGAGTAAAATCTTTATAGAATAATGTGTACAATACAAATAAGAGCCATTACTGCCATTACTGTAAACCATTCTAAACTCAGACTCTACTTTATATTCTTTAGCTTTCTAATCGTAAGTCTCCTGTTATCCCCAAGAGCAGTCTATTTTGGTTGTTTCTAGTGTCCTGTTCTTCCCTGTTCTTCAGCTGCAGCAGTCTGTTCTCTCTTCGAGTGTAAGGTGTAGCAGCTTCAACCATGTCTGACTCTTCTTCTTCACAAGTTGTTTTGCTCACAGAAGTGTCGCAGATTTTTTGTTTGTTTTGTTTTTGTACCACTAGGGACTGTTTTTCATTAAATCCCAGGAGAACAGCGGGTTTTTTGTTTTTTTCATTTTTAGATATTCCGATTTGGCACCAACTAAAGGCACTTAGATCCCATGTGTTTCTCATTCTAATGTTTGGTTAACATAACATTTTGGCCACGTTTGTGCGCTTTTATGTACTGAGGTGCAGCATTAATGGGATAGTATGCAGGTGCAGCTGATTAGTTAGCCACAGCAAGTATAATCACTTCACCAGTAGAGGACAAATTTATTTATGAAGAATTCAATCTCTCAATGTTGACCTAAATGTTTACACAGCTTTCAAAGACAGTGTCTTGTAAAAGGTCCTACTCTGTCTATACACTGATAATCACATGACATTGAGAGGGGAATGAAATGTAGTTATTATAGTGAATGTTTAGTTTGTGTCAGAGGTGAGAGAGACTAAGACATCTGTCACATATTATAGAAGAACCTTGCCACCTGTCATGGTTATATTCCCGCCCCGGCCAGTCAGCCAGTCCTTCAGAAAAGCAGGCAGTTGGCCCGACAGCTACTCCACAGAGAGAGAATGGCAATCAGCCTCCTCTGAAACACTGCAGCTAGACTCTGGGCCCGAGCAGCGAAATGCAGCTCTGATGATCATTTAGACTGCTGGCCAAAAGCCAGTCAGAAGACCCAGCAATGATTTTGCTGGAGGCACAGCCTGCCAGCCCTAATAAAACCCAGTTTCATATTTCCATACATCAGCAAAGCAGTGTGGGATTCAATTTGTTTATAACAAAAATGCTAATTTTACAGATACACCTTATATTAATGTAGAGTAGTTATTCCAGTTTATATAGCATTATGTTTCTAAATATGAGATTTCATCTGAAATAGTGTTTACTGGGAAAGCAAACCAAAAAGAAGTGACTTCTTACCACTATTTGTGAAGTACTTCATTCTCTTAGCAATCACTGCCGTTTTGTCTCTGGTGTCCACATAAGAAAACATATATGTGTCTTCCCAATCATCTGCAACTGCATATAAAGGAAAGTATAACATAAGAGGAATGTAAACAGTGGCATCCATATTTTATGGCATAGAACAAGGAGCACCTGGAGTGGCTGTGAGGTCAAGGTACTTTCGGTCACTGCTTAAAATAAGAGGGTTCATCCTGGGAACCACATTGGCCTGTTCCATTAGATAGTCTACCACATCTGAGCCTTCAGATAACTGGCCCTATAAGGTGAAGGACATAAAGTGTGTTAGTTACATAACTGACAGCATGAACAAATTGCCACCGGTGCAGTTCCCCAGTGCTTGAGTACTTCAGTTCACTCATGTCTGGGTTTTTCCTGACTCAAAGTGGGCCTTTGGGAAATGAATCATTATTGGTCCACATATAATTAAGGTAATGAGTACGCATTGCTTTACTTAACAGAAGTCTTATGAATTTCCCTCTCATTTCTTCCCATTTGAAAATTAAAACTGTATTTTGTCACTCAGTAAATTAATCTCCATTCAAAGAAAACTCTTTAAAAAGATGTTTTAATGACATTGCTGCTAATTTTGGTCAGATTTTCTTTCATATGCAGGACAAACCTGCCTATATATGAATGTAAAAATTTCACCTCTCATTACAACAACAAGACAAAAAAACCCCACATTGGTTTCATAGGCTGAATATGAAGAGTGAGTCTCGTTTCATGCATATGCATCATACCATAAAGACGGCTCTTTGAAAGGCAGTAGTGGTGTCCATTATGCGCTGAAGGATGACTGTTTCCAGCTCCTCTGGGTCCATCTCATCAGGGCTCAAAGGGACTCCATTAAATAAAGCCAAAGGCAGGGCACCTAAGCCACTCTTTTTGTAGAAGAGCGCACCATCCTACAGCCAACAAAAGTTAAAATCAGACCTGCTGCTCTTCATCAATCATACGTTATTACTTTTACTTTCAATTAACAAAAAAACATCTTACCTTCCTTTTATCATCATACTCTGAATCAACTCCTAGAATCCTTTCAGAATTGGCTTTTGGGAATTTTCTCTTTAGGTAAGCAGTGATTGTATCAGCAGAGAGCGTCTCCCCTACATCGACTTTGCTATACAGCTGCAAGAGAGTAGCAAGGAAGTTCAGACTTGACCATCACTCTCTTCGGATCCCTCTCAGTGTCAGTACTTTCCACCGCAATTTTAAAAAGCAGATAGCTGAGGAAAAATACCACTGACTCATCTATTTCAACAATGTCTCAAACTGTAGGATAACACAAGTAAAATATTATGCAACTGATTTCCTAGGCACGCAGAGATATGAGCTGGCAAGAAACACTTGCTAAAACAACAGAGATTTATATATGCGATATACTTACTGAGACCACAGACATCAGAGCCTGGGGTAAATCATACTCGTCTGCAATGTAATTCAGCAGTCGGTAAAATCCAACCCCTGCATCTGAGAAGCCATCAATCTCATCTTTGGTGTTGACAACAAACACAAATCCAATTCTGTACAAACGGGACAAAACAAGTATTCAATTTGCAGGTGAAATGAGAATCACTACCAGGTAAAGATTATGAATGCCAAGAGCGGACCATATAAACAGCTGTGGAGGAGTGAAAAATTGCAGCATCTACCTCAGGGGGATCTTATGCTTGTAGAAAAGCTCTGCTAGCTTCACGAGCTCACCACTTTCTTCCTGCAGTGGATCTAAGAACAGCACCTAACAGCAGAGGTATCGTTATCAACCCCTGGTCGTAAAGCTTTGCAAACAACTGTGTGCCAACCTGACTTACACATGAAGCAAACTTTAGAAAAAAACAAATCAAAAACCAACACATCAGCAAGTTGAACCCAGACAAACTAGAAAAACAGAGGCAGTGATTTCAATTTTTTATTTTGTCTGACAAATCCTAGGACATGTACAATTTAAATGTATAATAAAGACCTGTCTCAGCTCCATTTCCTTTATTACCCACACCACTGTTTTTTCTTTATTGCATTAATGCAGTGTAAACAAATAGGAAATGCAAAGTCCAGCTGACTAGTACTCAAACCATTTGTGAATTTACTGGCTTGTCTCTCACTTGGTACTTCACTTGTTCTGATAAACTCACCAGGTTAAAGAAATTGCGTCTGATCTGCCGGATGACTCCAGGAAAGGTGGCTCTGAGGAGCTCCTGTACACCAGTTGGCCAGCTTCGGTACATTAGGTCATTCTCAATGTCATTTATCCACTAAAATGTACAGGTACAGGGCGCAGAAGAGTTAGTGGGAAAATATTCACTAGTTAATAATAACAGTAATCCCAAAGGTGCAGCCAAAATATGAAAAATAACAGAGGGATTAAATATTTAATGCATGAACAGTTCAGACTTCCTCTCTGGTTGTCATATGTAAGAATTTAGAGACATTTCATTTAGGAATGTGGAATTTTATAGATATATACACTTGAAATTTGCCCAAGGACACAACGACCGAGACTGTCCAAGCCGGGGCTCGAACCGGCAACCTTCCGATTACAAGGCGAACTCCCAACTCTTGAGCCACGATTGCCCTATGTTCTATTTCACAATATTAAAGAAAGTGATCTAGAGCTGTGAAATTTATTGGGTTACTCCTTTTCCCACATTTAAATTCAGCTTAGTAGTTTTGTGTAATCTTGTTGAAAAACAAACAAATGGCACCAATCATGCAACACGTCCTCCTCAGCAGAGGAATTATATACATGCAAATAAAGCAAGTAGAATGCCAGTGAAGCTGGCTAGTTTTGATGTATATAAAATTACATGTATTACTGTTCTTAAGTTCTTCGATCAGAGAAAACTATTGGACCCTGTAGATGTTTTTTTTTAAATAATCAACCAGAATCAGATGCATAACGATCCATCTGGCAATAATACTGGTCTTTCTCTGTGTAACTATGAAGCCTCACCAGCAGACTATCAGCAGGGGAAATGCAAGTTGACAAATATTTTGGTTGAGGGTGGACAGGCTTAATATCGTCATATATTTCTGACATTTTTATAGTACTTAATGTAATAAAATTGCCAGAGGCATCAAATGAAAACTTGCAAGTTTTTAATTTAATAACATTTCTTGGCTAACTTCCAACTTAATAACTTCCAAATAAATGAGGTTCCTGGATAGCTTCAGATTGTTGCAATAGGCCGATGACTGCTCTACTAATTTCTTACTTTAGGATCCCTAAACAAGAACACGTGTGTTGATCTGGGAATATAGTCCTTTTAGACATCACTTACCATTATGGCTGGGTGTCTGATATCTAAGGCATAACTGTCATCCACAGCATTCACAGGTAATCTCAGCAGCTTATCTTGATGTTCTCCTTTTATGCCTAGATTATGTAGACCCTCTAAGACCTTGGCCTCTGACTTAAGTATGTCCAAGATGCTGAAAGTGCAAAATGATGTGTTAGTCTTTGATTCCATCTGTGTGTCAGTATATATGCATTGCACCAAATGCTTTACTTCTATCAGAGAGTGTCTTTTATTAATGCAATTTATTGTGTCCTTACTTTAAAACATATTATTTTGTTTATAACAAGTGACATTCACTACAAGTGGTAGTTATTATGCAATATTTCTATCAGGAAAAACATGAAAAATATAGCCCCAGCCAGATACATTAAACCAGATATTCATTCATTGATGAATATCTGGTTGATATAATCATATATTATATCTGTGGTATTGAAAGCAATATTCAATATACCATGATGGAAAATGTTTTCTTTGTCCACAAAATATAAGTCAGAGAAGCCCTGGACTTTTATCTTGCTAACACCATTAAAAAAGTAATTCAGCCAGAGCCAAGGAGACGACCAGCTAAAAGAAGAAGACAGCACTCTTTGTGAGTGAGAAGGATGGGTTATTCTGTCCAAGAGGAAAAAAAGGTGAAGCTGGCATTCATGTATCCATATTGTGGAAAATGACAATTCAAACCACATCAAATATTAGGATTTAATACATATTGAAAACTTAAAATTACTACAGCAAGTCATGATCGTATTGCACAAAGATCACCCTAGGTCTGGCGCTTCCAGGGGGGAGCACAGGCATATGACTGTACCTTCCTGCTGTGTTCCTACCTGAAGGGATTGTGAATGTCCAGATCAATGTGCAGCCCGTTGATGAAGAGCTCACCGTCTCCTGGGTGAACACCAATGGTCTCACTGAGGTGCTGAAAGAACAAGCTCAAAGTGTTAGTTGAATCCCAAAAGCCCTAAATGATTGATTCTAACATTAATGTCTGATCTTTTCACATGAAACGATGTGCACTGAGACTACAGAAACAAGTAAGGGTAGTAAGAGAGTAGGAGAAAAGCAAAAATAAAATGTCAAATTTATTGTGAAATTTATATGACACAGAGATTAGAAACTGATTCTCTAAAATAGAATGTGTGCAATGGCAACAGATATTATCAAAGACAGCAACTACGCTATGATATCGCACCTTTTGGTTCTCCTCAATTTCTTTTCTCATTTCCTGCTTTACAGCCACTCTTGTCAGTGATCTGTGGGAACAGTAAAACATGTACAGTCACCATCAGCTTTTACCGCATCCCCAGCCGGCAGTAAAATGCCAGTTTTAATTTCCAAAAACCTGTGGGTCCTCAAGATGGTGCGTTTGCAGTCAATTCCCTGTAAACACCCGACTCTTACTCAGCACTTTTTGAAGTTATTACAAGCTGCCGGTACCAAAATAAGCAAACATCTTTTAAAAAAGCTGATTAGATCCCTGTACAACAAATTATCTACATTCATTGCAGGGTTACAAATTGTCACAGAAAGGAGTAATAATGCTCAAATAAATGGGGCTATAAAAGGTATACTTTATGTGCACTTTAAGAACAGCATTTGTTTGGCCAAGATTCATACAGGGCAGGGCTTTGACAGGAACCATTGAGCAAGAAAAAAAATAAAATAGGATGAATTTTCTTACCTGGCTTTGCTTGGAAAGTTCTGACTGAGATCTCGCAAGAGCTTTAAAGCATCAAACTTTGGTGCAGACATGATTCTAGAAGCTGCCTGGAAACTCAAATCTACATAGATCGAACAAAAGAAATGATCAACATTTATACATCTATGAATGCAAAGGTAAAGTCAAAGGTGGCTATTAGCTTTTCAAGCTCTATTTTCTTTTAAATACATAACACTAGAAGGGGCACCTGCACAACTTAAGTGTATTTCCTATGCAGATGACGCAATAATCTACACAGCTGCATTCTCTTCTCTGCCACAGGCTCCAGACGACCCTTCAAGAACTGCAAGCCTCATTGTAACATTTGGCTAAAATTGTTACGAAAACTCACTGAATACTCAGTGTATGCAGACCGTTAAGGGGCATTTAAAAAGAAAGAGCACGGCAGCAATGTAGCAGCAAACGAATGCCTATTAAATTTAGCGATGGCAGCTGTGTAGCACAATGTATATTTTCGGTGGTTACACCTTTAGCACTCATTCTCTGCAGAGCTGCATTAAATACAGGAAGGTAGTGAGCTTTTATTTTAAGAGTGTGTCTTCAGCTTATAGATCAGCACAGTGTTGTGAAAACTCACATTGTTCAGTGAGATTGTGCACCATGGGCTGTTGCACATTTACAGAATACAGTTAACTGTCAGGACCATCAAAATAAAAATGGTAGGCACTCGGACATCCACTCAGAGCCTCATGCTCACCGTCTGATGACAAAACTCACATCCCTCAGACCCATACAATATCAACCCTGTAAGTTTCCAAAGCAGAGCTCCACTCACAAATGCACCATTTTCACACTGCTTTCATTGTAGCTGCTGTTTATAGTGCAATGTGACAACATCCACGCCATGAGCAGTTCCACATATGTTGTGGACTTATTGCAGCCAAGCAATTGCCACCTACCAATGAGTACTTTATAATCAGATTTCTTGGCCCTTATTAAGTTTAATGTGACATTAGCAGCGGTACATATTTTTACGCAGAAATAATGTTAAACTCCCTCTCTCCCCTTATGATATTGCTTCTGTAGATCACTGCTCTACAGGGTACCCAAGATTTGTTCAGAACTTGGTAGAACAGCCTTCTTTGATTTTATGACCGGGTCACGAAGTAACCTTCAAAACACACTAAGGCTCAATAATTTTCTCTCCCTGGGGGAACTTGAAAAGCTGATTTTAAAAAAAAAACTGCAAGTAAAAAGCTGGATTTTACTCCATGTATCTGCAGTCCTTTCCTTGTTTTAATGTGTCCCAGGTTGGCTTTTTTGTGATTTTACAATTTTTGTAACCTTGCAATGCTGTGCTTTCTTGGCCAAGACTCCCTTGAAAAACTGTTTTTAATCACAATGTATGATTACTTCCTGGGTAAATAAATATTACATTAAAAAATAAAAAGTAAAATAAACCTCACCTGCACTTCATCAGTAATAAAACATACACAGTGAAGGCCTCACCTTTGATCCTCTTTTCAGTTTCAATAAATCTAAGCTTTTTCTTAGTGCATGATAATAGCAAATGCAGACAGACATTGAAAAATATCCTCAAACTGTTGTCAACAGCACTGAAAGGAAAAAAAACTGATACCTTGCATTTCCCACACTTTGAGAGGGGCCATGTCATTGGTACTCTCAAGAAGATGTTTGCGAAGCTCAACAAGATGCTCCTGGAGTTCAGGATGAGATTTCCTTAAGAGAGATAAAAGAAAAACAGAAAGACACGATACAAGGTGAAGATTTCTTTTTGACTCCTAATCAAGTGGTGTCAAATACACAGTGACAGAAACAACAGAAAAATAAACGATTAAAACATCTTTAGGACTGATAATATATTACTTACTTTAATGTCCCAAAAAAGAATCCTTGGACTTCATCATTATCATCATCCTCCACATTTATAACCGTCTTTGAATCTATAAAGCAAGAGATTCGTGTTTACTTGCCTGAGAAACAGAGTTCAACACACAATGCTGGATAAATCACTAACTGACCTTTTACTTCAGTGTCATCCACAGCTTTGTATTCTGTGCTTTTGATAGCCAACTCAACACCATACCCAGATAAAAGCATCTTTTGAGGCTTTGGATTCTGTATCAAATAAAAGCAAAGCAATGTAAAACAGTGCAGAGTTGAATCTGAATTAGAGCTCTATACAGAAGATACTTTCTGCCTATATGTACCCACTATACTCTATGTGAACAAAACTACATTCAAACACATTTGAAGTAGAATGCATCATACTGGGTGAGTTTTGGCTTGAGACTGTCGCTGGATGCCATCTTTGTAATAATTTTTTTCCCCTGGTCAACTATAACTGGAGTTATGAAGTGGAAAATGTCTCGAAGCAACAACGGTTTAGCCACAACAGAACACGCTGACACTAGTGACACGCTGACTAGTGCTGACACATTATAAACTTCCTATAGAAGTGAGAGATAATGACAGCACAAAGATCACCCTGGCTTTACAGCCAGAATCGATGTAAAGTACGTCTCCTAATTACATTTGTTTTTGTTCAGTTTGTTTCAGCATGGCACATCTTTAAGCCCATATCTAGGTGCCCACATACCTGTGGCAAAACATGTTGCCTTTTTATAGATTTTTCAAGACTACAGTCAGTGAAAGTTATAGACTATGAAACAGTTTACCTGTGGGAACAAAAAGCACACAAACTGACACGTATAGCAGCAGATACACTGACATTCAACCTTGACACCTGTGTCACCCAGACACTGCTTCAATCTTTCACAAGCGTAACGAGGAAGCTTCCACACCTACACACCGCTTTTCTTCAAGAAAAGCACATTTCCTACTTTCAAAGGCATCTGTTTGTCAGTTAGTTTTTAGAAATCTGTTAATTCTACCTCTGAACATTGGTCAGTCATACGTGTTGTTCAGCAGTGTCCATTTGATCAGGAAAAACTATGAGGAACAACATTTTTTTTCATGACAGAAAATATAAGTAATGGATAAAAAGACTGTTTACAGTAAAGTGTTAACTTTTTCTGGCCATCTTTCATCATGAAATTTGGCTTGTTTTTTTGGGGTTCTTTTTGCAAAATCCTGCTAGGAGTCAAACTTCAGTGAAAACATAACCTCTGTGACAGAGTTAATTTAAAAAGGAGGATAGACAAAACAGCAGCGACAAACAACAAACATGCAGTCGGCACTCTAGCTTAAATTTTTTTAAAAAGCTAATCGAATGCTACTAATGGAACAACTGCTAACACATCTAGGAAGATTTGAAGCCAGTGTTCCATTTTCTTTTGAATCAGATATCTTTCCTGTATGACTTATCACCTAATGAAGTAGCCCTCCAACATGTTCACCAAATAAATACGCTTTGACAAATGACACTGATGTTGAACAATTTAGCGTCTTTTTTCTAAGCTCAGATGGAAAACAGGATTTATGTGAACAACAACAAGTGAATCTGGGTTTTTTTTATTTTTTTTATGGCATTGCTCCTCTTTAGTGGACAAAACACATTGCTGTGATATTGCTCATGTTAATCAAGGAGAAACCTCTGAGGCAAAGACAAAATTTCTAAGATCTCCAGTTCCTCGAGTGACTAATTCAGGCTGTCTACAAAAGCAAGCATCCCCATAAATTCCCATGTTATAATTTCCAACTTTATAGCATTAAAAAGCTTATTCAGGTGTTGCAGTAGTTATCACTTTTGCTTCACAGCAACAACGTCCTGGCTTTGAATCCAGTAACTGACTAGGGGCCTTTCTGAGTGGAGTTTCCCCCCATACTTGTGTGGGTTCTTTTCAGGTACTCCAACTTCCACCTGCAGTCCAATGACATGCATGTGTTAGGTTAATAATGGCAGTTCTAAATTGGCTGTAGTTGTGAATGTGAGTGAATAGTTGTCTGTTTCTCTGTCTTAGCCAGGGCGTTCACTGCCTTTCACTCCATGATAGCTTGAATAGGCTCCAGCCTTCCAAGACCCTGAACTGGATAAGCTCAGCAGCATGGATAGATGGATTAATTTACAGTCTGATAAAAACAAAATGGTTTATGACTCTATGGATACCTTCCCACTTTATAAAAACTCTGATGAAGGAGATTTTTTATAACTCATCCACCTAGATGCTAGAGTTAGGAGTGTGTCTAGACATAAGCAGCTGGAGCTGATGGGTGTCTTTAGGCCTCACCTCCAGTACTTCCAGTTATTAGACTTTTTTTACTGTGTGTGGAGATGGTGTATAATGAATTCTCAGGCTTATGTTAATTGCTTGCTGTGTGGTACAGACCATCCAAGAGGTTTGTGCTTCAGTTTTGGAAAGTGAAATTCTATTATTGTACTAATCTGTTACCTGCCACAATAATGTGTGTATCTGTGTATTGCACCCACACAGTTTGCCAGCACGGAATCCAGCTTGCCTACCAAACTATCAAGCATTCGCTGACAACTTAGCACCTTACCCTTTCACCTGAATAAGTTAGCTTCTGGATCCAAAAAACCCACATTACAGCAGCTAAAACAAACTTCAAAACACAGAATTCAAAACTATTCAGTGGCTGCTGTGGGTACTTCTATTTCTTTATGCTGTCTTTGATGCTAAAAGTGTAAAGTGTAAAGTGTGCATGTTAGTCCCCATAGGGAAATAGTTCCTCTGCATTTAACCCATTCACCCAGTGAAGCAGCTAATTCTAAGTAAGCAGGATGAACTATGTTTGAGCGATAGCAGTGCTGTTCAAACACAGTTTCCTTAAAGAGATTTACTAAAGAGAAGTTTCCTGTTGTATCACTGATTAGCAGTAATCAGTAATCATGAGAAAAAAAATATACACAAAGATGGCATCAATGTTTTATTTTAATTTCACTGCTGGAAATGAATCTAATTTACTTCTTTTTAAACACAATAATTAAACAAAAAGAAGTCTGTTAAAATTAATTCTACCAAAACAGCAGAGAGCAAAAGTCAAACTTTATTCGTCACTGTTGCTCTGATAACACTAGTTCATCAGTAATTTCAAAGTTCATTTAGAATTTTGTTTTTATTCTCTACAATTAACCACGTCTACAAAAATATTTATATATATTAATAATAATTAATAAGTGGAATGTAAGTGAGAGTTAAGGCAAAGCAGTGGGGGGAGGAGGGTATATTTCTACTCACCGCTACAAAATGACGCAGCACATATGTAAGTGTGCCCTTTTCAGCTTTCTCTGACAGTGCCTTGTGAAAAGAGGTGAACTTCTTTGTTCCAATCTCTGCATACAAGATCACAACTGGCACATCTGTTATATTGACCCCTGGATATGTGTGATCGTTCTTGTATAAATATGGTTTTGGCCTGTGAACATTTGGAAAATGTGGTTAAAGATATCCCAGAGCTAAACATTGATAGGTGAAAGCATCAAATATTAAAAACACAATTTTAAAAAGTTTCAAATAACTACATGCATAAATTCAAACTTCCATGTTACCTGCCTGCAGCTGCCTTAAGGAGCTTCTTGATGTCCTTGGTGCTGCAGCTGTGTTGCCCATGGATGGAGACAAAGGCTGGGCAAGCCTCAGGCGGAGGCTCATCTTTGGCTATCTGTTATGAACAGAAGGAAGAAAAAGAATGTTTGGTAAAGTAATGGCTACAACATAACCTTACTAAAGCCAGGGTTTGCTGGTTTGGTCCCCACCTGAATTACTCGTTTTAAAATACATGTGATTATAACACGACCACTTCTCTACTTTTGAGGTTAGGCATAAAAGTTTTATTTTGATAAAAGTGTTTAGTTAGGGTTGGATCAGTTGAGCCCTTAGTTACGCTGTTCAGGTTGCTGGGAGATATCTTATGATGCGCTGAGCTTGTCTTTTCCAGTCTCCTCTGTTTTTAAACCCCCTCATTTCCCACTTCTGAAATTCATACAGAGAATGTTCTTCTACTTTTTCTTTTCATTTTTGTGTTGTTTTGTTTGTTTTTCATCATACTTTCTGTGACCCCCCAGTGGAGGGCTGCCACGCCGTGAGCTTGGCTCTCCCAGGGTGGGAACAGTTCTTCCTCCGCAACACTGCTAGGTGCTTGCCTGTAGAGGATTGCCTGGATTGCCTTGAAATGACTGAGTTTTAAACTGGATCTGTACAAATTAAACTGAACTGAGCTGAAAATATTACTTTATAACACTTTGATCAGAACATACCTGCTGGGATGCATGAACAGCTGGTGAATAGGAGCGCAGGGCAAGAGCAAATTTGAGAAGATTAACTTGAAGATCTGTGAGGAACTGTCCGGCTTTCTTAATGATCAAGTTGTAGTACGAGCGCACTGACTCTGTAGAATAAACAGTGGTGGGACAAAAACTCAAAACTCAGTTCAATGAGTTACACCTCTTCATATAAAAGTAATAGTTTAATGTAAAAATAGACATACCTCCGTGCTTGTATACAGTAAGTTCTTTTACAGTGTCGACAAACTGCCAGAATTTCTCATTCCCATCTTCTCCAATAAATTCGCTGCACATGAAAATACGTAAGTATAATAAGCAAACATTATTTTGCTCCTCAGCAGTTAAAACTACAGACCACCAAAATCATTAATTTCTGGAAGTAACTGTGCACATATCCACTGTAACTCATCATTAAACAAGATAAAGGATCAAGTTTTTTACTACGGCTATTTAAACACACAATCCAATTATATACGAAGATTTCTACAAGGTTACCAAAGAGATTGGTAAAACTAACACTGATGATAAAATCATCACAGACTATTTTGAAACAGGAGAGGCCACAAAGAAGGATGCAACAGAGAAGACAGACATTCCAGCTTTAAGCGTATCAACTTTACCAGAAGTACACCAACAGGGATACAGCGAAGTTATATTTTAAGGTGATTTAAAAAAGTTAAAGGCAGTAAAATTACATTAAATCAATAAATAACCAGTATAAAAATCTGAATAACCTTCCAAGAGTAATAAAGCAGAACGTTTTTGTGGTGATTTTTTACATAAGTGTCCTTCAGAAATCATAATAAGGCAACTCATAACATAAACAAAGTGATGTTTATATTTGGTCCCCATGAAAACAGCCTTGCTTGGTGACACTTGTGATTTAATTTGAAAGATAAATGGTTCTGTGCTGAATAATAAATAATAATATAAATGTGAGAATTAAGGTTTTCTAAATGTTCCAGCACTGTTTTCTACTGTGATAAACACAGTGAAATAACTTCTGTCTATTACTTAAAGTCTATTGTAAATGGACAGAATGCACTTTTTAAATTGTTAGGTCTGTGATGGGATTAATCATTCTGGATGATGGCTGTCAATATAACGAGACTGATTTTTCCACAAATGATATTCTGTTTTAGTTTAGCTACAATGTAACACAAGAAAGTCTTTCAAAAAAGCTAAATGATGGTAAACTACAATGTATTTATGACCATGAGCACAGTTACCGTGGAGAACATTGAGGCTGTGACCTTTATCTGGTAATACAATATACTATTATAAATCCTTAATTGCAGTGATATTAAACAAACCAAAAACAAACCCAAAAAAAAGAAGTAGGAAAGGGAGAATAGAGTTTCCTAGTAATATTCGTGGAACTTTCAGCCCAAGGTTAGCTGAATCACCAAAGTTAGAGCTATTATCCATCAGTCTGCAAGGAAAGATTTGGTGAAGGTTTTGGTTACGAAAACATCAGTGTTGATGTAAGAAGTGAAAGAATTAGTATTGGATAAATAAATAAATGCATTAATGAATAGCAATCAGTAACTACTTTAATACTAAATAAATAATTTCAGTTTGCTTTCAGGTGAATGCAGTGCAAAAATAGAAATCATTCAATATTTCTAGTCTCTGGTCCTGACCTGTCTCTGGGAAGTGTAATGAGATTTTATTTTCTGTTTAGGACATTTAAAGATTAAAATACAAACCGCGGATTAATAAAAGATCAAAGCAGTGCATTTAGGAGGAGGGGCACCTGGCTGTGCCCCGTTTTATTGCACATATGCATTTCCAAGAAAAGTACTGTACCTCGTCTCCAGGAGGAAAGGCGTCATGCTCCACTTGGCTTTAAGACTGGCAGTGACGCCTTTGGGGGCTGATATTACGTGATTTATGTTCAGCACCAGTAGCGACAGCACAATAACGCTCCTCATTGTCGCGATGGAACATGAACCTATAGCAGTGGTAGAGAGCAAAAAGGTACGCCGTCAGTTCAGCTTTTGAGAGGTGCCATTGAGTGCCACGTAGTTACTCTGAGTTATTATCTCAACCTCAAAGCCAACACACACGCACACATACTCGTCTGAAGAAGAAAAAAACAGCTCGCAAGATTATGGGAGATGCTAGAAACATGAGAGGTCCTCGTTAACCAAGGAGAGTAATAATAAAATAACGTCTCCTCATAAGGGTCAGGCAAAGGAGTGAACTTAACTTAGCTGCAGACTACAAGTCAGCTGCCGTGACATGAACTAAAACATCCCAGCAGCGTGTTTTGACTAACGGAGACCACGAGCATGGGTTGCCACAAACACGTAACAGTGGACAGACTATTATTTAGCTACAGTGTTGCCAATAACATCGAGCTCACCCAGTCAGTGATGCTAGTGGTTTCCATACAAAGCAAAGGGCTTCATTCAGCTGGATATTTTGGGCAGCTAACAGCCTGTACGGCTAGCCTGTTACCGGGGTTGCGGGGTGTCGAGGTGTCTCGCGCGGACCGTTATTCCTACCCGAAAGAACCGGAAACCGGAAAACAAAACGTGGCCTTTAATTATTTTAAAACACCGTTTTTTATATTGTTTATACAGACCAGGCGAGAAAGATCGTTGTATAATTAAATTAAATTAGATGATAATGTGGCAAATTATTCTGGCACATTGGCAGACAGCTAAAGAGACAGACGCTGAAGCTCAAGCACTAGAGCATGTTGTAGCAACACTAGTAGTGAGTGATGCGTGCGCGCGCGCGCGCGTGTGTGAGTGTGTATTTGTTGAATCTCCAGTGTGAATCTCCAGACACTTCCTGTAGGCTGTGGAAAGGAAAAATCCAAAACAGTGAATCCAAAAATTAACCGAAGTTGTTACATTACGTTTAGAATAACTTAGTTTTTGTAGCCTTCATGATGATAGTGATGATAATAATAATAATCATTATAATAATAATGTTATAGATTATTTGAACTACTTTAAAGCTATATCAGTTATCCATTCATTCCTTTTTTAGTTTTTATTAGATTTCCCTAAAGATCAGTAAAGATTGTTATGTATGATTTGTTTTTGTTTTTGTTTTTTTGTTTGGGGGGGGGGGGGGGTTGTTTGTTTTTTTGTTTTGTTTTGTTTTTTTGTTTTTGTGTGACCCTACTTTGCAAATGTACCCGCAGAGAGACATTGTTGCCCGCGGAGAGACATTGTTGTTTTCACATGCTTGTCTTGTCTTCACATGACCGGTAAAGTATTATGTCCAAAATGTGCAGACTATTGTGTGGGGAAGCAGACTATTACTTTAAACTCAATTTCGACATCACTTTAAAGGTGCATTTAAGCCTTTCTAAATGTAATAGCCATCCAAACGACACTATAAGGGCAGTTAGCCAATATAGTGACACAAAAATAATAGGGTTACATGACTGAGCTGCAGATAATGGGACAATAACAGGGTGCGCAAAGGAAATGATAGATAGATAGATAGATAGATAGATAGATAGATAGATAGATAGATAGATAGATAGATAGATAGATAGATAGATAGATAGATAGATAGATAGATAGATAGATAGATAGATAGATAGATAGATAGATAGATAGGTTGGAAGGTCTTTGTATTTAAATGTGAATAAATCTCAGTATTGTCTCCGTTCAATATCCGTGTGGGCTTCTGGCTTCGCACTGTGTTAAACAAGATTATGGGATGGACGGGATGGACGGGATGGGATGAGGAGCTTTCCCAGCCCAACCGCGACGAGAGCATAACGCCTATTTGTCGGCTCGGATGCAGCAGCATCCTCTCAAACGCACTGCTTCACTACAGTCAGTTCTGTCTCAACCCGTAAAGGATGCCGTACCCTGCCGGAGCATTCATGCAGCCCAACAAGAAGCCGTGCGACATTTCTGCAGAAATAAGTATGAAGATGCACTGAACCACACTGTGATTTACACTGCATGGGACCAGCACTAGAAAGAAAGAGGGAGTCAAACTAAAAACTCTCTCATCCGACTGCTTCGTTTTCAACTTGATACCGAGGCATGGGAGTCGTCGGCTTGGATGCAGCTCCACACCGGCTTCAGAAGTTGGACAGGCAGAGATTTAATTGCCATGACTCTTGAATACGGACAGGACTTCCAACGCAGTGCAGACGGCGTGCAGTATTTTAGAGTCCTTAAGGTGGACTTCTCATTTTGTCTGAGTGTCTTTGGAGAGTGTTATCTGATCAACGTGTTGCATTTAAAATATAGGCATCTTTAATCTGTCTGAGGCATGGAGGAACATTGATCTCCGAAGTGTCCACGGGTGCTCCTTATTATTCACAGTAACGGAATGAAGACACTATCTTGATATGATGGATGATAGATCCAGTAAGCTCATTTTAGTTCCTATTTTAGCTGTCCTTTTTGTTATGATAGGTTATCAGTACATATGTCCCGCTGGCAGTAATTCATGCCACTTTAAGACTGAGGAGAAATTTAGAGGGGTGAGTCTACTTTCAACCCCTTATCAGGACAGCGATGATTTCTACAGAGATCAAGACCTGGAGGATGACAGCCCTCCGAAACTATCGTCGAAATTCAACTTCACTGAAAGAGACCTTGACAGACACGTGGAGTTCAACATCAAAGGGGACGACGTGATAGTGTTTTTGCACATCCAGAAGACCGGGGGGACGACTTTCGGGAGGCACTTGGTGAGGAATATTCGCTTGGAGCAGCCGTGCGACTGCAAGCCAGGGCAGAAGAAATGCACGTGCCACCGACCGGGGAAAGAAGAGTCCTGGCTCTTCTCCCGGTTCTCTACGGGCTGGAGCTGCGGACTGCATGCAGACTGGACCGAGCTTACGAACTGTGTCCCTGTCATTATGGATAAGAAGGAGGCCCGGAGGAATAAAAGGTAACGCGTGAGAGTCTCTTACAGAAATGCACCCAGTCCCCACAACCCTGGGGGATGCAAAACAATAATGCCCAATTAAACCATGTGACCATAAAACCCTTAATGAATTCAAAATGTAAGTTTAGCCTTTAAGGAAAATGCACTGCCTCTCTTGAGTGGAGAAGTAAGCGGGGATGGAATGGGCACAGGATGGGATGGGTAGGTCTACTCATTGCTATTTCCCTGGAGGGCTTATACAGTTGTCACATTAGGTACAGTATAGTGTACATGAACTTTTTAGGCATCCCCTGTAAGAGGTGAGACTGGAGATAGCTTCTGTAGCTCACTGTAACAACATTCATATACTGTTTTTAAACCTCTAAAATATAAATCTACTGCAAACAGTTAACAGTTAATTGTGCTTAATTGTGCTTAACACCTATCCAAATAACTACTAATATAACTGCTAATATAATTCAAATAAATCTCCAGTGATACAACCTCCTGAAAATGAACACAGAATTCTATAAAAGCCACTCTGAATCATTCTTTGCCCAACTTTTGTCCTTGAGGTGTTGATGAAGTTGTAAAAAGCTCATGCTCGAGTGCAACTCCTACATCAGGAGCTACTCACAATTCTCTGTGCACCCTTGGCCTTTATGTCTTGCGTTGATGAGTCCCTCTGAGGTGTTTTTTTTTTCTTTGTTGTTGTTGTTGGCACGCAAAAGCAGTGCGCCACTCCCGTACCACATGAAGTCTCCTCATTTGAAGCCATCTTTACTTCATGACTGAGTTCAAATTTTTCCAGGATGTTTGTTTATTTGTTTGTTTGTTTGTTTGGTTCTGTGATGTCACCTCACAGGAAATGCGGAGAAGACCTGCTTCATTCAAAACCCATTATCCGTCAGCGTGTTGTGTGGTAATTACAGTTAAAAAGACATTTGCAAATGCTTCTACTAATGTACAGTCTTGTACAATTACTAAAAGTGGGTGTACTGCAATGAAGCATCCAGTGGATGAGCAATGCGTGTTTGAGTGTTTTCGCTTAGCAAAGTGGATATGTGTATATTTCCGTGCAGCTTCCAGAGTCACTGATTCTTTTAAAAAACTGCAGTAGAAGATACTCGTGCAAGTACTACAAACCGAAGGTGTACTGGCCAAATGTCTTGTTACATTTTTTATTTTTTTAAACTGCAGATAATTTCCTTTTCTGGTTCATATATATATATATATATATATATATATATATATATATATATATATATATATATATATATATATATATATATATATATATATATATATTACACTGAAGTACTTGAGCGCATGATTTATTTCTGCTGTGCCAAGTGTTTTCTTTACTCAGGGAAGTGCTCACTAGATGCGACAGCTCTTCATTTCACAGCTGCAGCATCCATTCTGCTCTTACAGTCCTCTCATGCCTTGTTCCTCAGTGCGCTCCCGCAGCATCTATTCTGAGATTATTCTGCCACGACGACCGAGACTGTTGGCAGACACATTATGTTAGACCACCTCACTAACCAGCCACTGCATAAGGCACATTTATGTGCCATTTGAAAGAGATGACTAACAGCGTTATGCAAATTTTATCCTCATAATTAATTTGTGTATGAGAAATGCCTTAAATTATAATATCATAAATGGTATAAGGTCAAAGTAAAAAAAAAAATCACCCTTGCCCAGCAAAACATGCCATTTGTAATAAAGAAAATACTATAATCCACTTAGAAAAATGTTTAGTCCACCTAAGGGCACGCCGGAGGAATGCCAATACTATATCACTGCCAAATTCTGATGGTACGGCCTTGTTTTGTGATGGGAGCCTCTGAGATTGAGTGGCTGTCTGAGATTGAGTCCTGAGTATACGACTTGCCGGCTCCTGAGGTGGCAGTAAGGGGAGGCCGGGGAAGGAGGGCTGTGATGCCACTGCCTGCGTGGCATGGTGTGGCCTTTTCAGCCAGGCGGTGCGTGCTGCATGGCGAGCCAGCCGTACGGCCCAGGAAAGGTCAGGCGTGTCAGACTGGATCAGCGTGTCCTGCGGTGTAGCTCCTCTGGAGAGTGCTGTCAGTCAGGGGAGAAGCGGAGCAGGCAGGCGGCCTCTCTTCAGGGACTTTTTGGAGAAACATACTTCTAAGTGCTGTCCTCTTAAGTTGCTTTGTGGAGAGCATCACAGTATTACCTTGTCTGCTGCATGAATTTGGCTGGCTGAGCAGGTTGTTTTTCCTCTCAGGCGATTTCAGAGTTCTCTGCTGAGGACTGCTGTTGGAATTATTTCTGATTGGTACATGTTCATTATCTAACTCTCCAGTCAGGAGTAACTCATGCAGATGTATTCAGTGTGACACTGGGCCGCAAAACAAGGTGCTGATTTTGAAAATGTATTTAATGCTAATGCGCCAAGAACTGACTGAGTAAATGATGTCTTCAGAAGCCTGTGTAATAAAAGGTTAGTATTAGAGAAATATCTGATGTTCTTCTCTACTGAAATTGAAGCGAGCTCAGTGTGATATTCTACCACCAGGTGCAGCTGAACATCTGTCACAGAGATAAATAAACAACAGCAGAACTTTATTGTTGGTCTGAGGCAAATAAACTTGATTATAAAACTCTCAAATGAATCAGCGTGTCAGTCAGTAAATGTATGTAACAATAATCTGATTTGTTCTGTGTATGAGAAGATAACCGTAAAATGAAAAAAAAAATCCTATAATAAAATGACTTAATTTGATGTTTACGATGTTAATGCTAAGCACTTGCCATAGTTTGCAGAGTGTATCCACTCTGAGTGAATCCACATAATCTCTAAGATCTCTCAACCAAAACCCGGATCATGCATTATCTTTCAAACCAACACTAAAAGACTTGCACTGAAAAGTTTATCAGCTATTTAAAATGTGGGGGTGGGATCTTGTCATTTTCCCCTCACATTCTTCTTTATATCATTAATTTTTCACAGCACCACCACAACAGCAAATATAAAAGCCTATACTTCATTAGTGTTTGACACGCACTCGAGCGCTGACGTGATAAAACAGATGTTCTGGTGATGCTTTTGCACTAGAATTCATCAGGGTCACCCTCCTGTTGCATAACGTTCACAATGTCAGCATCTCTCACAGTCTACAGGGCAGATCGGATGCTTCGGCAGAATTAAGGCTTTGCTTGGCTCTCGCTATTTCGGCATTTGGTATTTTAGTGACATTTAATGGTCAAGTCTTTGAATTAGGGCTAAGCTAATTTGAACTTTATGATACCTTGTCCTTTTATTGTATCGAAGCAATATTTCGCTTTAGTTGAACTTTTGTGATGCTGGTCTCATATGAGTTCAAGCACAGCCAACCCATTATGTGCGAGTTTCACAGATATTAATAATCATTTTTACTGTCTGGAAGTTTGGTTTCGTTTTGAATTCATATTAAGTCGTTGCTGAATTTTGGTTCAGACTGTCACAAACAGCTGGGAGTAAATTTCCTTTTCAATCAGTGATTGATTCTTGTATTAATTAAGTACCATTTTACATCATTATTGTCAGATAGATGTACACAGCAGCTGCCAAAGCACAAGGTCAAGAATATCACAATAAATATGTGAAAATTTTAATTAATTGCACAGCAAGAACAAGACACCACATTTCCCAGCTGTCATTAGCAGTGTTTTAAATGTGGATTAAAAACTACCTTTCATCCAGGGAAGTGTGCTCTAGAAGTAACTGACAAGCTGATACTAAGTAAAGCAATTTGATAAATACATAAAAAGCCACAAAATAGGCAAATCTTTATAAAGGTTATTAATAAGATTTTGGTTAAACCATTCGGTTCTCTTTTCAGTTTCTTTGCTATTCATAATATAACCCTTCTTTAGAGCTGCTGGTGTGCAGATCAATCTGCTGTCACTTCCCTGAGGCCTGCTTCTGCAGCACAAATCCATTAAAACTGGGATGCGTGTCTCATTTGAACCATTATTATTTGATATTCTTTGTTATAACTTATTAAGACACTGCACAGATGCACTCACTGTTAATGTAAATGACTCATCCTTTTGCATAAGCAACATTTCCACCTTCTAGTTTTTCTCCAGCTTCTGTCTGTTTGTGTTTGCAGTATAGCCACATTTCCTTAAAACCTTCATTTTGTGCATATTTGTGCAGCCCATAAGCATCCACGTGGAGATGGAAGGATATTGAGAGCACTTTTTGGACAGCCCCCCCGGTTTCACTTTATCTTATTTCCTCCCTCCTTTTTTGCTGTTGCCTCGTGATAATATCACGCATATGCTGATGTTGCACTTTTTATCAATTATACAATCTTCATTAGCAGCTTTCTTGTTGCGTATGCATAATGAACGCTCAGTTCAGCAGTACAAAGAGACCAGCGTCAAAACACAGCACGGCACAGACCCTCGTCGATGCTCTGATTGAATGAAACGTTGAAAGAGAGAGAGAGAGAGACATGTGCCTATTTAGCAATGTCCTCTACTGTGATTCTGAAAATCGATTTCTAGATCACGGCATCCTCAAGGTTTTCATGTTATGTGGACTGTGTTCAAAGTTGAGCGTATTGTGTGTTGGCCTGAAAAGGCAGAGATAACAAAGGATTTGAAACTTGAGCAAAATGATAGCACTGTTTGGTTTTGGGTCTTTTTAATCATCTTTTATTGTAGATTATCACCTTGAAAATGTGGATATATCCTAGTTGTGGAGTTACACATTATGTATCTTTGTGTTACTGTAAATGCACTATGCAATATAAATTGTTCTATTGGAAGCTGAAGGAAAATATCCTTTATATTATGAGGTCATTGGTATTAATTTAATGATTACTTTAGCTTAAAGTTTGACAAGCAATAAGGTGAAGCAGCTACCAGAATAATTCTTTATTCATCAGTAACTTGGTGCCACTTTATTAGCAGATGAAGCTACTTTATCCCTGTTTCCCAGAACTGTGAAAGTTCCTGCCAAAAGCATATTTTTTGCCCACCAGTCTTCAAAATAACATATTCACATTCCCTTCATTTCTACAGCAGTCCAGCAGGAGCAGTAACCAGTGTTATTCCTTACTCACCCGAATGACATGCCCGAATCCTTGGCTGAATAACACCCCACATCATATTTTATTCATAATAAGTGATGCAGAGAGGGCTGCAATTACTGTGTGGTCGTTACCACTTACAGCTCTGATCAGTGAACCGTGCATGTCTCACTCTGTCTGCTACCTGCGTATGACATCTACCAATGTTAGGCATATTCCTGAATCAGCATGTGGGAGGGTAGTCATTAACAGCCTGACCTAAATGAACTTGAATGCAGTGAGCAGCTGTATTTTACATGTTGTCATCTGCGTTCCCGCTTTTGTGTTTACAAAAATAGCTTGTCAGTTTGACTTCATCCAAGTCATGTTGTAGTTTGTTTTTTTCATTTCAAGAGGATCGAGGTCGTATTGACCTTGAAAACAGCAGCACGTAAAACAAATGGCTCCTCTTTCCTTTTTTTTTTGATATTCATTAGAAGGAGCTGCCATTTTTCTTCTTTGTCTGACCAATGCGCTGTTAGGCTATGTGAGAATAAAAAGAATAGCATTCATTTGAAACTTTTGTTAAATACATAACATATCGTAACAACAAATAGAGCATTTCTCTTGTTGCTCTCTATGAACTCAGACTTTCTGAGCTTAGTGGAGAAGGGAAAGTGCAGACTCGCAGGGTAATGGATGCCCTCTGGGCACAGATGAACCTGAATGAGGAAAGTTGAGCAGATTTACAGTTCCGGTCGTATCTTTGGATGTAGGAGGGAAAGTGCTCATCAAAATGATGGGATGTTTAGTATGTGTGAAGCTGAGAGTGCCCTTGCAGGCTTTGGACTTCCAGGGTGCGCAGATTGCTTTTCCTGTGTCATTAATTTTGAGTCGTCATTGCTGGCAGGCCTGATCCAGTTGGTTTGATAATTAAGCATTACCTCTACAGAGGGTACAACAGCATATGTCAAGCAATTGTTCACCAGTGTGACAAATAAAATTCAAATTGGACTATGTAGGGGAAAAATATGAGTGGGGAAACAAAGAATCGTTTGTGCAGCAGCTTTTTTAGTCGCTTTCGAGGGTAGATGACATTTTTGAGAGGCGGAACCATTCAAAAGCTTGACCAGAAACACATTTTTATTCAAATTTCAGAATGTGCCATTGCTTTCATATCAACTATTTTATCAGATTAATCAGACTGGCGTGCTTGTGTTATATCATTTTATTTTTGAATTGCTTTGTCACTACTCATTGCCATCACGGACGAATTAATTGGACAGAGCACACAACCAATCTGGACGGAAACCTGACTCGCCACACAGCTAACACCTGGACAAGGTGTGGTATCTCCTGGTTGTTGGACCTCGTCTGGATTGGGGGTTTCCTGTTTGGTCAAGCCTTTGAAGTGTAAGTGGAACTGCCATAGCAACTACCCATCTGGGGAGGCAAAAAGTCAGAGTAATAAGAACTTTTAGCAAAACAAAAACAAACAAACACAAAGGGCGTGTAGAGGGTTGGATGCAAGGGACAGGGTGAGATGGAGACAGATATTCTACAGCAGCGGTCCCCAACCCCTAGGTGACGGGCCGATACCGGTCCGTGAGTCGTTTGTTACCGGACCGCAAGAGTTGAGGCTCGGCTGTGAAATTTATGGCTTTCAGGCTTTTTATTGGTTTTAGGGGGGGTTTTTTTGTTGTTTTTTTTATCGTTTTTATCATTAACTCGGTTTCCCTGGGTCTTTTCCCGTCTGATATGAATAAATCTTCTTTTTTTTTGGTACTGGTACTGATTTTATTTTGTTGTATTTATCCGCGACACCTTAAAAGCTGGTCCGTGAACATATTGTGGCGCAAAAAAGGTTGGGGGCCGCTGTTCTGCTGTCATGATCCCTAAAGGGAGCAGCCAAAAGAAGAAGCAAGACAAAAAATAAATACAACAAAAAACAACTGACATTCACTTAAGGCTTCAATCTTGAAAGGGGTCACAGTCAAATAGCATGACTGTGAAACAGAACCTGCCTCCCTATTAGTGTGACTGACGCATAACATATGGTGTATTTCAAGAGATTGTGCATCAACCATTGTGGCCTGATACGTAACAAACTGTTGCACCATTGCTTAGTGCATGTCAATTAAGTGATTACATTCAAAACAATGGCCCTTATAAACCCTTGCAATATTAGCATTTGGGGATGGGGGGTGTGCTGTTATGGATATTTGTCATTGTCCCTTAGCCTGATCTGTTCGAGATGTGGCTTAGTGGGTTTTTCTGCTCTAAGAGCCACTCTAAGTAATGAAAACTGCTCAGTTTGCCAGGATAGGTTTTCGGATTCTCTGGTGCCGCTGTCAAATACTTGCTGGTCTGGCAAATATGAATCTGCAGTCCTCTGATTCAGCTCCTATAGTGTGATTAATAGTTAGCTTGGTGTCAAGTGAATGGCTAAGAGCCTCCAGTCTTCTGGAAGCTGGTTTGCAAAATTTGGTTAGATTCAAATCCCCTAAACTTTCTTGTTTTATCATGTCCCGCAGTGCAGCACAGTCACTTTCACAGTGTCTCCATTTATAACATTCGCTCTTTTCATAATTTAATCCAAGCCATCACATACATGAATACCCTGCTTTATCTCTAAACTTTGTTCAACCGTGATCTCTCAGTGCTGTCACGGAGCCAGACTTTTACTTACCGGTCAGCTTTTGATCAGAGTGAGAACACCTGCTCGACTGAGGTAAAAAGAAAAGGAGCAAAGCGCCTCACGCTGATCTGTATAAATGTAGTCATCAGTGTGATGAAAATGAGTCAGCTGGTGCAGTGATTCAAAGATTCTGTGTTTAACGTCCCCATGAGGCCTATTTCGTGGCTGAGCCGCTGAAAATGCTTCTATTATCAAAGGGGCAATTAACTTTGGCTCTGTCTCCCTCTAATTGAGAAAAGAACATTCTAGTTCTGTACTACAAACAGTCCATAAAAAGTAATCGTGCAAAACTAAAAGAATTTCCCCATAAATTCTTTATTATTTGCTGATCGGGAGCAGCCGGGAGCAACCCGATCAGCACGCTCATGAATATTGCTTTAATGACGCTCGTTGTTCCTTTGTAACAGCGTCTCAGCTTTTTGTGCTGTAGTTAAAAAAAATAAATCTGGCTTTAGCCTCTTTTAACCAGTTTAGCAATTTTGAAATGCAAGACCCAACATGACTGAATGCACGAAGCTGTTTAAGCTTAATTTGTAGCTTTGGTTCATATAAACAGATCAAGTAGATCGGATATGCTTTGACACAAAGCATATCCGATCTCTTCTTTGTTTGTGTGTGTGTGTGTGTTGTTCATACTTATGCCTGGACTTGACGTAAATGACATCAAACATTGACTTGTAAAATGCCACAAAAGGTGCCCGGCTGTGTTATTTCTCAACCAATGAAAAGCCCGTGCCAGGAATAACAGCCTCTGGAGTTGATTTATTATAACAACCAGGAGAAAGGTTATCTGTCCTTATCTGGGGCACGATGGTGACAGGTAAGTTATACAGTGGGGAGGCTAGCTAAAACTGGCTGCCTCGCACAGCTCCCCAATTTGGATTCAGAGATTGACGGAGCACCTGGCACACTTAAGAGTGTAAGTGCAGGTGGAGTCACCTTCACAGACTAATCTCCTGTCACAGAGGAGGACGACATTCTCGCTGTTTTGATGCTGTAATAGTTAGTGCCGCCTGGCAATGTGGTGAAATGAATAAAACTTTAGCTCTGCACTTCAGGACTGCCTCACGGGACGTATGTATGCAATGAAACGGTAATCCATAAAATATGTAGAGCTGATAAAATCTTTACTGCTGGTCTCCTCTGCATCTTCCCCATCCTGTGGCATCAGCCAGACTTGTGAGAGAGATCTGAATAATCTCACTGAACAGATTGCAGTCCAGATTGCCTCTTAAATTTCTGCATTTATAAATAGGCGCGTTCCTTTTTTTATTTTTGCTAAATCGTTATAGATACTTGATTAGCAGCATCTCAGTTTTATTGATGTGGCATACAGAAAATCTAGTCTAAACAATTTTCCCCTGTGCAACTCCCCATGCATAGCTTTTCCCCATCTATTTAGCATTCTCTATATTTTTTTTAATGAGTGTGAAGGCAGAAAGCATCTAAAGCTGTTGTATATCGTTGTCTGTTATGGTGAATGAAAAATAGTTTATTTCCCACTGGAAAAGGATTTCCTCCTTTAGATCAATCTCTATTCACTCCCACCTACAATATTGCAATATAAATTGGGTCCCAGGCCACAGTATAATAAGTATGGATTGAAAATGTGCCCTAACAGTACAGGACTAGAGAGGAGACTAACATCTTGCAGCATCACAGTGCTGGTGTGGAACAAATAGCATTATGTCCCAGCACGTGTTGTGATACAGCACATCAACCTCATCATAGGAATCTGATGTCCCTCAATGTGAGCCAGTTCTCTCGAGGCGCCAGATGAATGGCTACAAAACAGAGCTTTAAATCCCTCCCTCAAATCCAGGGATCAGTTAACTTCCCATCAATCCCTGTTCTGCGACGGAGAGTGGACTTTGCTTCATTCATCATTCTGTGTAAGCCTCCCCTCCTATGTTTGGAATCTGAGGTGTGAATTTTGTTTACTCTCTCGCGCTCCGAGTGCGGCGAGAGGAAATTGTTCTAACGCTGGTGGCATTTGCTTCACTTGTAATACCGGGCGTGCCTGCGAATCACGAGAAATTATGGAGGGAAGAAAAGTATTAAGTGCCTCCGAGTGTCTCCTTTTGAACAGCACGCATGAATTATCAGGAAATGGCTCTTTTCCTCAAAATGTCACCAGTTTCAAGAATGGGTATAAGCTTGCACATATTACAGCCAAACTACAGAAATTAACATTCAGTTTTCACACACCTGCTAAAGACAATATAATGAGGAAGCCAATTTGGATGTTTTGAGAGCTTTCAGCACCAGCATGCTTTGCTGTTGCTGGGCTGTTTCGGGTCTGGCAGTGCAATGCGGGGTGCCAACATGACTAATGGGCCTAATGTGGAACCTCTATCGACTTGCACAAAAATACTCAGGGATTGATTTGACTGCTTATGCCACTGCTATAATCTCCCTTCCAATGATACCGTTTCACAGCTATTTGTACTACTTTGTGCTGCCTTCTTCTTTTTTTTCTTCTTCTTATGACACGAGAATATATGCTGCTTAGTTCAGAAACCATATGTGGCATCGGATTACATTGTTGCCTTTGCATGACAATAATGGATGTGGCTATATGCAGGTAACAAAATGTTTTGACTGTGCATTTACACCCACTCTACAAGCGTCTTGAACTCTGGTAGAGGCATAAAAAAAAGGTTGTGGAAGGACTGGAGGGTGTCCAAACAGTGGGAAAGGGGTGGGATCTACTGTGGACAGCTCAGCAGCCCATTAACACAGGGAGACAGGCAATTATTCATGCTCACATTTACACAATTTTGGAATCACCAATTAACCTGCATGTCTTTGGAATGTGGGAGGAAGCTGGTGCATCTGGTAAAAACATGCACCACCCTGCCATCCATCTGCATCATGATTCTCATCACTTTCATTCTTATCAAAGCATTGAGCAAGCCTCGTTTGATTTTCAGCGTGTTCCAGCATCGGCGGGTCTACAAAGTTAAGAGAGAAGCGGCATTATTTTATGTTACATTTAAAGGCAGCCTTGTAATTTTCTAACCTGTCAAACGCCCACTGTGATGTCTTAGAAGGATTTGTGGGTGTGTGGTCACTTTAGTGTTTCACAGAACTTCTTTACAAACTCAGCACCAAGAGAATGAAATAATGTCTATTGGTACAGACACATTATAACACTGGTTAGCTCAAATTTCTTACCTGGGATTGTTGTAGACAAGCATACCTTTTTAACTCTTTCTACATAAAGACAATGTCTTAAGATATCCCCTGTACCCTTTGTGACCAATTTTGACACCTCAGTATAAATCAGTACAGACGTGGTTTGATGACCATTAGAAAAGTTTCTGTTTTTTTCCAAAGGTAGATGCATACTTGGAGACCACCCTCACTACCTTCTGATGCACATTCAGTCATGTAGTTCTACAAACAACTCAGTTCAGAAAAGCACTTCACGAGCTATCCCCAGTAGGTTTTCAAGGGGTAAAAAGTTAAAACCCAGTTGCGAGAAAATAATCACCACAGCAACCGTAAACACATGTGCTCACCCCGTGTGTATTGACTGCTTTTTGAGGTCTGCTCTCCTGAAGCGAGCAGAGCTATAAGCAGCTATTCCAAGACATGGCCTTTCCATGTAGATGATTGATTCAGGTACAGTGAGGAAGGAGAGGAGGGCTCAGGCTTTGGGCTGTGTCCGTTAATCATACTGTATTACCACACAGGAGGCATTTATCACCAAACACCAAAGGCTTCAGTCCATGGGGAACACTGAAACCAATCTCATCGCTTACATGCAATCCATCTAGGTCCACAAAAAACAGCAATGTTGAGCGCTACCACATTTATTTTCTCTGTAAGAGGAGAAGGATATTCTAAAGAAAAAGCAAGAAACCTAAAAAAAAAAACAACCTTGAAGAAAAGTAGGGCTTTTGAGAGACTTTGGAATTTTTTTAAAAAAAACCTGTGTGGTGTTGTTGTCACAGCAGGATGTGCAAGCATCAACCTTGGCCCCTGGGCGTTCTGAGTAGAACTACAGCTTTAATGTTTCAGGTACCAGTAAGATGATGAAATAGGAGTTTGGAAAGTCGGAGAGTACATTTTTTAATCCTTTGTCACTATGATCACTAATTATTTTCTCATCATTTGATTACTACTTTGTATTTGTCATTCTTCCCTGTTTATAATAGCATTGAAGGCAGCTGTATTTTTATTTATTTTTTCTCACAGAGCTGTTGTTTGTGTGAACTCAGCCTTGACTGAGTGAAGCTCATGGACCCATGGGTCTCACAGCCAAAGCCATGTGGTGTATTTGGAGTTCATTCTCTTATCCTATTGGCTCCTAGTCAAAATCTACCTTTTCCAGCAAATTTTCAGTTTATAATCAACAAAATGTGTTGCCAATCCAGTTTTCTAGAAACTGCCCCACATGTACAATGCTTCCAGACAAAACTGCACTTATGTTCGACAATTGTTTTCTTGTTGTTGTTTTTGTCTATAGAAAGGAGAACGATCCACAATTTCTCTCAACTCTGTCTGGAATTCATAAATTGCCTTTGTGTTTCATCATCTGCCAGTGATTACCAATGCAGCCAACATTGTTATTGGCTAACAGTTAGAACGATGGAGTAGAATAACAAAAATAGACTGGCTAGGTTAAAGCTTTGCTCTCAGGTATAAACAACTGACTTTGCAATTTATTCCACAATGTTCAGAAATGATAGTTCAAGACTAGAGTGTCTCTTATGTATAGTTTTGGTTTGAGCATGCAGCCCTGTACTAAAGCTTCAGGCCACCACAGATTTATTTTTATTTTGCTTCAAAATAGCAAGGCTTGTCATTTTGTAATTTGTCAAGCGGTCTTGGGCAATAGTTCTGAAGGTTTTCAGAAGATCTCTGAAAGTTTTTCTTTGAAAGCTTTTTCTTTCAGTTGATCCATCTAATGCAGGGGTCTCAAACTCCAGGCCTTGAGGGCCGGTGTCCTGCAGGTTTTAGATCTCACCCTGGGTCAACACACCTGAATCAAATGATTTGTTCATTAACAGGCCTCTGGAGAACTTCAAGACATGTTGAGGAGGTAACTTAGCCATTTAAATCAGCTGTGTTGGATCAAGGACACATCTAAAACCTGCAGGACAGCGGCCCTCGAGGCCTGGAGTTCGAGACCCCTGATCTAATGTTTACTGAAGCCTCATCAGAAATCATCTCACTGGAAGTGTGGCCATCAAGAAGCCATTGAGGAGGAAAAAGCTGTGGTATTCCACATTACACAGGAACTGGACTGTAAATTGGTGGTAACGGGTATTATGGAGTGATAAATTTCAAATAGATATTTCAGGTTCAAATGCTAATTAATATGATGTCTGGAGCATCAACAGCCATCTATAAAGCACGGTGGAGGCACTGTCATAGTTTGCGGCTGCATTTCAGCTAGTGGTGTTGGGGATTCTGTCAGGATTGTTGGATTATGAAAGCAGAGAGGTGCTCCACCATGCAATACCAACAAGACAATGTCTGATTGGCAAGCTTCTCATTGACTTTATTTTTCAGCGTGACATCGATCACACTGCCAATGCAATAAAAGCATACCTGGATAGAAAAACATACAAAGGACCACTATCAGTCTTGGATTGATTTCCCCAGAACCCAGGCCCATTATTGAAGCAGTGTGGGATTATCTTGAGAATAGAATAGAACAAAAGGCAGCCAACAGCCACAGGAGAGCTTTGAATGTCTTTCAAGAATGCCAGAAAACCTCCTAGTTCCGATTTTCCTGGAAAAACATTTAAAAAATGAGGTGGCTTGAGACTGTTTCACATTACTGTATATTAATGGGTTGTTATCAGTAATTATATATAAAAATAAGCTTTGAATCATATTCTGATAGCGAGGGTCTCCAAAGCCGATGTAAAGAATAAAACTCTTATAAGGTGCTCTGGTTTCTCTGGTGTTTTTTTGTAGTGTACTTCAGTTTAGCATTTATTGGCTAGTTTGCATGGCTGAACTTATACATCGCATGCATTAGTGTGTAAATAAGTTTCCCCCAAAAGCATTTTATCTGAAGAAAGCATGTAATTTGTTCACCATCACAGCTTAGTTAAGTACTGTGAAGCAAAAATGAAACTGTGACTCGAACCACCCCCACCACGGTGCCAGATAATATTCTCCCTGATTACTGGCCTCCAGGATCCTCGTGTACAGACTGCACTCACACCCTCTAACATCTAACATTAGCCGCACTAATGGTTTTCACAGTGGGGGGGAGGGGTTGTGTTTAAAGGCTGTGAAATAATGTGTCTCTGTATGGCAGGACTCTCCTTTTGTCCTGAGTGAAAGCTCAAGTAAAAAGCTTATTACACACCAAAGGCTACAATTACTGAGGAGATGTTAAGCCTTCGGTTGAGACACATTTTGTAATATCAAAATTTCTGGAATATAATAGCAATGTAAGAGATTTGAAAAAAAAAAGAGCCTTTGTTCCACCCTTTTTAGGAGCATTTCAGTCTGCACAGGTTGATGCTGACTTACAATACAGCTTCACTGACAAGACTTTTTAGTGACTCTTGAGTTTTGCAGCTTTTTCCCACTGAATGGACCTAAAAGAAAGTTAATGTATTTTCTCCACAGCCTGCCAGCCTCTCTCCAATCTGTTGATCATGAAAAGCTGCATCGTAGTAAACAAGTTTGCCCACAGGGAATCTTACCATGAAGATGTCAGTCTGACATTTACATATAAATGCAAAGTGCGAGTAGGTGAGGTTACACTTCTGACTCTGGCTGTAATTGTTTAAAAGCAAAGTCTCAGACCCGCGTTCTCTGAGGGCCCTTTGCACCATTGCTTGATAAATATAGCAAGCAGATGCCTGTTTACACACGCACCTCTGATGAGCAGCTGTTTTTTGCCACGTTAACAAGACAACGTCTAAGCCAAAGCAGCCTTGCTGTTTTTAATTAACTGACCACACTTGCAATCACAGTGATGTCTTCTGTCTGGTGCAAGTACATCAAAGTCAAACATGTTCCCAGCAGTCTGCATTTGAGGTGAAGTTTTTGCTTTCTTTCATTTTTTTTGCTCGTCTGAGAGCTAAATGGAAATGTGCTGTGAAGCTTTTTAATGTCAACATGTGGAAGCTTCAGCTCAGTGGAACACTGGCAGACACACACACACATACACACATCCAATCGCACTCCTCCCCCAGTCTTTACAAGAGTGACAGGTCATCCAGAAATTTATATTCATGGCTGGAAATGGAAATGGAACAACCAAGAGGGGGGTGTCCTGCTGTGCTACCACCAGTTACTGAGGTGCACTGAAGGGGAGAGAGTGACATTTAACAGCGTGAAGATGAGGGGCCTCCGACCAGCTTGCAGCAGATGCACTGGTACATATAGAAACAGTACAGATGGTCTTTAAAGTGAGGCGGTGCAAGCTGAGAGGAATGGTTCCCAGAGCTGAGGGAGTTATTTCATGTAGCCACCACCTTGCCGCAGTCAAGGGAGACAAACAGGAAAATCAATACTCCCACTCAGGACAGTTCACTACAAGGGCCTCCCTCAGCAGGCCTGTCTGTCAGAATCAGTCCCTCAAGTGGTCTGGGATGTGAACTGCTGACAAGGTAGGTGTCAGAGCACACTGATCACACTCTTACAGCGCGACTGAAGTCTTGTTCAGCACCGTGGACAGCTCCAGAAAGACAGCGACAAACCCCAGCAAATTGGTCCCAAGCTTATCAACCCTTTGTCATATTAACATCATTGTCATTGCCTGGCACTAACATCAAATCATCAGATACCTAATATACATATTAAATTCTTATATTGTTTAAATGAAGTTAGCGGCTTAATTCACTTTTTCTGTTTTAATTATAGCTACGTTCTTTAGATGAAGAATTTCAACCAATATTAATGATATCATCAATTAGAAATACTGACTGTATATAACGGCAATAGCCACCACGATGCCCAGAATCCTCATGCTGAATGTTTTTGCCACAGCCCGTCTATGTTTTGTGCATTCTGCATATTGCACGATTGCATTTCTCTATGTATTTAAAAATGTTTACCTCGAAGTAAACGGAGAAAGTGGTGCTGAAAAGAAACATCAACATCAAAGCTGATATAAGAAATGAAAAGAAGAAACAAGATCAACTGTCTGTGAGAATGAAACAGGTGAAGGACAAGAAGCGGCCGTCTGTCAGCATAAATCGGACAAAGAAACTGCAGTGGAAAAAAAAATCTATATTCTCCATGATCTGTGTGTCAGTGTCGAGAAATTAGGCCATAAGTACTATCTTTAAAGAAAGTTTAGATAAGACAGAAAAACACAAATAATAATAATAATAATAATGGAAACAAGTATTTTCGTCATCATAAATCAAAGTAAACATTTTGTCCTGCACATCTTTTTAGGTACATCCATCCATTTTAATAATATCCCTTTAAAATAGGGAGTAGAAGACAGAGTAGCAGTCACATTTATCCACAGTATCTGCAGAAAGAGTGTGAGAATAGGAAGGGGGGGGGGGGCAGTGAGTCCTGCCAATGGTAATGAAGCTACCACTACAAATGGGCTAGTCATTCATGATTAACCGGCGTGTCATGCCTGAAGTAATTGCCTTAATTAGCTATTGAACAGGTTTCAGGGTTAATGGGACAACAGGTTGGCAGTGAACCTGATTTACTGTTGGAAGTTAATGATTTTACTCTCATCTTCCACTCATTCCTCAAAATGATTTGATTAACAGTAAGGGAGAACCAGATCCCCTTGTTTGTTAATACAAAATCAATTTCATGGCTGGCTGAGCTATCTCTGACAGTGTTTTTGTTAGGCGAGCAAGGTCTTCAGTCAGCCACTGGAGACAGGACAAACATAGGCAGGCCGGTAGAAGAGCGCAGACGGTAAATCTGCCAGTCCTATTGCAGTGCAGTACTGGTGGTTGGGAGCTGGCAGCTTTCCCACTCTGCCCACAAATGCACCTCCACTAAGCTTTTCTGTCATGACTACCAGCCAATCCAGTGTGTTTTCCCTAAGACTGTGTCAGAGGAATAAGCCTATGAGAGTAATTGGGAAGCAGGTACCGTAAAGTCTCCCCTGTGAGGCAGGATCAGTGTGTTTAGAAGTGTGCTTTGTGTGGAATGCCAGAGGGTCGAACGTGTAAAGATATTGTCCTCCAATCCTCATACGCCAAGGCCACTTAATTGGCAAAGCAATGGTTTTTTTATTGAATAGAGGTCAAAAAATAACTGCCTTTTTACACTTAACCTCAATTTTTCTCACTGAAAACAGTTTAGACAAACAATTTGGCTCTGCTTCTTTGTGGCATATTATGCCTACAGCATGGCTAGGGCATTTTGGCAGAGCTCACAAGCTGATTTCAGAGGAGTTAGAGCTTGAGCACATTCGCTGCAGGAATATTACAGCAATTGATTTTTTTTTCTTTTTCTGTTACAAATTGCTTTTGCTTAGCACTGTCCATGATTAGAATAGGTGGGTGACTGCAGCATGCATCCAACAAAGCTGCAGGTTTTACTTTGTTGCAGCATTTTACAGTTATAATACAGCTATTTGTGCAAGCTATATGAACATGTGCAGACATCGTGCTTTTTCATCTCTGAGCCTTTAAACTACTATCATCAATAGTTTCTCAACTCTTCGTGCATGTACCTGCAACTTAAGCTCATTTAATTTCAGCTACAGCAATTACCTGATTAATCACTTAGAAGATTAGGAATGATCAGAAGATTTATAATCAGTAAACTCTTTGTTAAGCCAAAATACCATAAGATATTGGTTGGTTTCTCTGACTCTGTCTAATAATATCTTTGGGTTTTTGGGTGACAAAAGGAAACAAGAAATTGGATGGATTTTTTTTTCCATGAAAACTTGACCTCTGACCTTAACCTTAAAGTCAAGACACTGACTTTCAAACTCGTTTGAAATTTTTAGTAGATACACCTATGCTATCAATTTCAAACTCCTATATCACCTCGTTCTTTAGTTATCACATTCACAAACTTGCATGTCCACGCTACCCGCCCAGCTGTTTGACAACAACACGGCTAAGAGGTAAAAAACCAAAGCAAAACAAAAAACGGGTGCAATCAAACATTATTATTGAAAAATCTGCCATCATATATGGAAATAAAATATGGAAGGCAAAAAATAGAGCTTTAAACGCAACCTGAACTCTCTTAGCTTTTTTTAAACCACCTGCTGCTAGTAACAGAGCATCTGACCATACAAATTTGAAATGACTTCTTCCCTAAATCTTCGTTATGTATAAACACACTACTGGTTTGTCCTTGCTTCGATGATTATTAGGTCAATGTTAAGGGGCCTTAAGAAAGACTGGAAAAACCCTTGTTTAAGACGTCTGTGAAGGTTCTCAGTCATCCAGGTCATCGTAGTCAAAGGAGCTTGCAAAGAAAAGCGTCTGGACTTCTTTAAGTTGCTTGAAGACGTTTCACCTCTCATCCGAGAAGCTTCTTCAGTTCTAAGGTCAAATGGTGGAGAGTCCCAGATATAAACCTAGTGGGAGTATCCCCCCACAGAGGGACAAAAGGACCCCCTGATGATCCTCTAATCGCCTGAGCCAAGGTGGGAAACTGGGCGTGGGTCCCAATCAGCCAGAGTTTTGGGTGTGTTCATTGTGAAACCTGGCCCCACCTTATCATGCGAATTCCTGAGGTCAGATGGCCCAGGATGTGAGTGGGCGTTAAGGCGTCTGGGAAGGGATCTCAAAACTGGATTATAGATGGCAGAGAGTTGGTGTCGTAAACCACCGCCTCTGTTCAAAGATGGTCGCTCACAGTGGACATAGATGGCTTCTTTCACTCCTCTTTCAAACCATCTGTCCTCTCTGTCCAAAATGTGAACATTGGCATCCTCGAAAGAGTGTCCTTTATCCTTAAGATGCAGATGGACTGCTGAGTCTTGTCCTGTGGAGGTGGCTCTTCTGTGTTGTGCCATGCGCTTGTGAAGTGGCTGTTTGGTCTCTCCAATGTAGAGGTCTGAGCATTCCTCGCTGCACTGTACAGCAGACCTTAGAACTGAAGAAGCTTCTTGGATGAGAGGTGAAACGTCTTCAAGCAACTTAAAGAAGTCCAGACGCTTTTCTTTGCAAGCTCCTTTGACCTTGTTTAAGACCACTTTTAAAAATTACATGAAAGTCTAGCTCCATTACGGCACAATACTAATAACCCTACTTTTGCATTTTTAAAAATCTAACTAGATTATTAGAAAACTTCCTGTGGTGAGAAAAAAGTGCAAAAAGTTTTGCTGATACAACCCTAGTATGTATAGACTATAGGTATAAAGCAATAAAATGCTGCTAAGCAGCAAAAAAACCAACTTTGCCCTCTCCTTTGGGAGTCTTCAGTCCACAGTAGAGTAAATGAAGTCTGTATTCCTTTGGTTTACTTGAGATAGAAACTGTATTTGACTTGACCTCAGAAAAAGGGTTGTCTCCATAGGAGAGACAAACACGGGAGAAATACGGAGGATGATGATCCTGACTTTTTGGGTCTCAAAGGAACTCTGCCACCAAGTCAGTTCTATGATTTGCTTTGTCAGGAGAATAGCACAAAGATTATTTCATGCTCTCTTCACACACACACACACACACACACACACACACACACACACACACACACACACACACACACACACACACACACATACATATATATGTGTGTGTGTGTGTGTGTGTGTGTGTGTGTGTGTGTGTGTTCATCACTCTCAAACTGTTACAACTCTGTGCACATCAGTCTTTGAGCACTTTTTGATTCATGAGTACTTGAGGAGTAGACTGTAGAGGTGAAGTGTGCAGTGCCACTGAGACAGCGGCATGATGGAAAGGGGTTTCCTCTTGAGAATGGCTATAACCAGTGTGTCAGTATTCCCCTTTGGAATGGCTCCAAAGATAGCAAGTCATGCATTACTTGTGATGAGGAGTGCAATGAACTTTCATAATATGCAGAGAAAGCGTGAGAGGATCAGAGGAAAAATTGAGCAACAAATATACAGAAGTGTCAGTCTTTTTCTTTCGATCTCTCAATCTCCTTGTTGCTGTTTCTCTGTGTCTTTTCCTGTCTTTTTCTTCTCCCCTCAGCGCCATGATCAGCTTGTCAGCACTGCCGATGCCTTTGTTCATTGAGCAAGTCGTTCCACTCAGATAGTAAATGAAACTTTGTGTCTGTGAGCCAACTAAAACGCTCAAAGTCCCAGTCATCTGTCAGGCACAGCAGTTCACTCTGCCTTCTGATAATAGCGAGGCTGAGGGGGATCCCCCGCAGCAGCAGCTGTCTTTTCAGGAGTAATTCATTGTGAAATGTTTGATGTGTACTGAGGAGTACAAATACATGTTACCTAGCCTTTAATAGGACCAGCCATCCTGATCATATATACTCAGATCAAAGCATATCTTGTTTAATAGTTTGGCTATTGAACTGATTATAGGCTCATATTGATGTAGCTGGTAGCAAGATATTAAATTGAAAATGTAGGCCCTGGGTGTTACAAAAGTGAAAAACACACAAAAAAAGTTTCCACTGACTTGAGTGTAAGTCATCTCAGAGGTGGCAAAAACAAAGCAGGAAATCAAAGGTTTCAATATGTTTGTATCGTAGCAGATAATCATCGACTTGTTTAGCTCTTCTTGCTAATTAGCTATTTGCACATTTATTGTCTGTGTATATATGATAATGCAATGGTCATTATTGATGTGGTTAGATACTATATATATCATCTTTCCACATTTATAAAACTAATTAAGTAATGAGTATAGTGAACACCTTCGCCTCTAGCGCCTCTAGAGGTGTGTAGTGTGAATTGCACAGTGGACTTCAGGCTGGAATAAAAGATTTAAGTGAGAGAAGAGATGCTTACTTTCACAGGACTCTATCCAGTCCTGTGATAAACTAAGCACACCCTTATTGTTTTCATAGGGATTAAGAGGGTAAGAAGCAGCCAGGTGCTACTAATAAAGTGCCCTTTATGAAGTGATAGTCAGTAGTGTGTTCACCCTTATAAAAACAGAGGTTTCAACAAACTTCCCAAGAGTTTATGTCCCAGCAAATTCACATCAAGGTCAGATATGCAATGTTCTTGTGAAACTGCAAAAAGCCAAAGAGCTACATCTTCGACTCTCCAGGGCTCAGTTAGCATGTTGAATGTTACATTTCGTGAATCTAAAACTAGAAAAAGACTGAACGTGTATGGTTAATTTGGATTGGAGAAAGGAGAAAGCCTCCTTTCTCTAAAAAGAACATGTGTGTTAAGTTTGTATCTGAAAGAAAAACTTCTGGAACAATGTTATTTAGACTAAAGTGGTGATGTTTGACCATAATACGTGGCATCTAGTTCGGTGAAAATCAAACACAACACATCAATATAAACATCTCATACCAACTGCCAAGAGTTGTTGGGGCCTGTTCTTCGTACCTCGCTAAGTAAGTTAGCTGGATTAGATTGTTGACGATTTTGCGTGATCCTGGATCGTTCGGTTCCCCGAAGCTCATCCGGGACTTGCTGTCATAGCAACAGAGCCGTAAGCGTAAACCTGGGGCCCGTTCTTCGTACCTCGCTAAGTAGGTTAGCCGGATTAGATTGTTGACGATTTCGCGTGATCCTGGATCAGTCGGTTCCCCGAAGCTCATCCGGGACTTGCTGTCATAGCAACAGAGCCGTAAGCGTAAACCTGCTCGGGAGCAGGTTTACTTTATGTAAACAGGATTAGATCGCGGCCACGCAGGTATGTCCGCTTCATTTATACGAAAGCAACAGCGATATTTTTCCACTGTTTCACCATAAATAAATATTATCAATGTAACTAAAGATAATGCAGCACTTGATCCTTTTATTGATGTCACACAGATACATACAGGTCATTTCCTAAAAAAGGGAAATGAACTATTAACATTCTATTACATGTATGTGATTATTACAGATGTAATTCATATTTCAGAGTAGTAATTGTAAATTACTTCGTGTAATCAAGATGAGAGACCACGGCTATAAAAGCGAAGGTGGATTTGGGAAGCCTGTCGCAGCCATGTCCTGTCCGTATACGCGAGCCACCCATTGCGGAAGGTGCAAGATTGATAAGGAGAGTCCTCAGAATTCAGCGTATATTGCGGGACAGACAGGATCCTTTAGCTCAGCGCGACAGTGTGCTCATTGAGAGATATCGATATTCCCGTGAGGATATTATTCACTTAACCAACTTGTTGACGAGGGGGTGCAGGACCACCACCTGTCTTTTTTTCCTCTGCCCTTTTCTTGGTTGCTGTTATGAACAAACTAACAGAGTATTACAGGCCAGTATTACCTTGCCAAGAGACGCAAAGCAATCTAAGAGATAAATATTACCATTCTGTAGAATACTCCTGTATTCCACTTTTACTTGTTCCCATGTTCTTGTGGGTCCTGTTGTGGCTCTAATGTGAAAGGGGATATAATATAACATATTATAATATAATATAATGCCATATGATATTGGACAATATAGTGTCATATGATAGATCTACCCTACCGCCTACTGGTGTTGGCCAGAGGGGCCGATGGCGCGATATGGCAGCCTGGCTACAACCGTAGCTGCCTCCACCAGTGTGTGAATGTGGGAGTGAATGAATAGTGGTATCGTAAAGCGCTTTGGGTGCCTTGGAAAGCGCTATATGAACCCAATCCATTATTATTAGTATTATTATTAAATTACCTACGAGTTTGATTTGTCAGCAACTTTCTGCCAGCCCTCTCTCCTTGCTTCTGCAGCCTTTGCAGTTTTCTCTTGCGTTTTAATTAAACTCTGAAACTCCTGAAATCCCTCACTCATGAGTTCTTGCTCTGCTGCCGGAAAATACCGAGCGCGCCCCTTCGACATTTTCGCCGACCAATCAGCAGGTTGCCGATCAATGTTTCTACTATCGATGCGTAGCCCCTTTTACGACACCCAGTGATGTCACATTACTGCGTCCAGCTGTACTAATCGTCAACAGCAGGCGTGTTCGGGGAACCGGATTAGCGAGCTCACGGTTAGCGCGATGGTTTGGTCTTGGATGTGTCATTTGATCTTGGATGTAGTAAGCGACGTACGAAGAACAGGCCCTTGGGCTTGTTCTTCAGCCACAAAACATGGAGACCTTGTAGTCACTGAGTCGAACATGAATCCCCCAGTATATATAAAAGTATGCTAGAATCAATTGTGAGTCCATCTTTCTGACAGCTAAAGCTTGGCCCAAACCACTTAGTCCAAATGTCAACCTGATTGAATGTTGTGGCAGGACTTAAGAGAGCTGTGCATAAATTAATGTACACAAACCTGAGACTGATAAAGTCATAAAGAATAATTACTTTTTTTTTGCTGCTAAAGATGGTTGTGCAAGTTATTGAATCATGAGGTGCACCTAGTCTGTCACAGGACTCTTTAGGAATCCTATGAAGAAAATATTCACCTGACTGTGAATTGATATGGAAGACGTTCTCTTTGGTCTCTTTAGCCTTTAGCATTTTGACTTGTTACCTTCTTTGATTTTTGAGGTCAGAAATGGCTACGTTTAGGGAAGATGGTCAAATGTTAATCAGACAGTCACAGACTTATCAGCGAATGCCAATTAGCTTTGGTAAGGTGCACTGATAAATTTTACACATGCATTGCACAAGTAAAGATATTGAAAGACAATGAAATAATACAAAAATGTCACCAAAAAAGACCAAATTCATTGTGAATATGTTTAAACAGTTAACAAAATGATGAGCCATAGAATTTGTCACATTATTGGGAATACAAATGCTGCAAAAACACAACACCACAACTACATAAACAGGTCCAGGCCAGTGATTTAGCTTAGCAGCTAGCTGGTAGCTGTAGACACAAGGTGACTACTCTGAGAAATGAACAAAAAGGAAACAGTGACAAAATAACTGGAACTGTCGGAAAACATACTATAATTTGTGAGAGTACTACTTTAGCAGCAGATATCCATTTAGCCGTTAGAAAGCTAATTTTAGCTTTGCTTTAGCTTTAGCTATCTACTCATAAGTGACTGAATTATCCTTATTTCCATACACATATATATATATATATATATATATATATATATATATATATATATATATATATATATATACATACATACTCAATATTCTGTTTGTATAGTTTCCCTATTGATCCTGCACATGACACCATACATCTTGCTGCCTGCATTCATTTTGCCTTCTGCCTTCTGAAAGGCTCACACTTTTGATTCCACAACTTACAAAGAGATATTTTCAGGGTTATTTACCCTGTTGGTAGTGCTTTACACCATACTGCAGATTTTAGGCGCTTTTTTTCACTTTTTTGCTAGTTGTTAGAAGTGGCAAAGAGACCCTTTCATGTAATACAAGCGCACCTAGCTCTCCCAGCAGTGACAACCTTGACAGTGAATAGCTAACTTTAAGCCTGTGTCTCCTGCCCCTTCGTCAGGTTGACATTTTGATTTGTAAGAACAAAAAGACCACATGCACAAAAGACAAAATGATGTGACATCAGGTGACTCTGCTCTTGCAGAGACTACTGGCTGTTGGTTAAGGACAGCTGGGCCTAGATTGGACTTTTTTTAAACAAACAACCAGATGAGGTAGGTGCAGAGGCAAACTGCAGGATGTTAACATTTGATCTGTATATTCATCTAACTCACACTGGCTTCATAGCCCCTTTTTATACACTACAAAGAATATTTTTTCTTCTGTTGAGTAGTGTGAGGTTTAATCAGAGAATGAATAGTTGCCAGCTCATGGCCCTCCATGCTGTCCTCTTTTTGCCAGCAGAGTAGTTTAGGTTACATATCTGGGATGCTCTTTGAGGCTCATCCTGTAATCTGAGCTGATCAGACTGCAACAAAAGCCAAAGGAGCACTGGAGCTGTGGAGCTATCGGGCCTGGGCATGGCTGCCGTTACAGCAGCGTGACATGAAGAGGATAAATCATGGATTTTATCAGGTTAAGATCCAAGACCTCACGGGTGCACCTTTGCTCTGTAGGTGATCAGGGAAGCTGAACAGCTCTGCTCTTAAGAGATGACCCAAGGTGATAGGTGTGCTGCAGTGGACCAGGCAAAAGCAGCTATCAAAATCTTGCAGTGCAAGACTGAGCACTGGCTACATTTGTCTGATAATGATGGTCAGGAACTCCTATCTCTCCAGCCAAACTCAGTGGATGCCAACTGTCCACAGGGGAGCGGGAGGCAGGAGGGGTATCTAACACCAGTATCACTCCAAACAGGGAGAACTGTGAAAGCGAGAGAGAGAGAGAGAGAGAGGGGGAGATTCGCCTGACCCTGTCAAAGCCCCCGACATACTCCACAGCTTCACTACACTAACAAGCATCTGAAGCATGGCCCTTAACAGAAAATAGGATCCATTTGTAGCTGTTGCAGGCCACACTGGAGTTCTCAGACATCTGCTAAGCATCGCAGCCCACTCGGTGTATTTCAGTTTTATTGTTTGTCACATGTGAAATGGCGACGAATGTGTGATTTATAGGGAAATAAAAAAATCTAACTCGGGGATTTGGACCAAGAGGAATGATAGACTGAGGCATGACGCGCTGGCTGCCGTCTGAGCCGACGGACTAATAGAACGTCGCTGTGTCCATCTATGGGTCCATCTGCTGTGACGAGTAGCGAATGCAGAACTAAGAGCAGCCTTCTAATTGAGGACCCAAAATCAAGATTATGGACACAAAAACTTGAGATAACACACGCACAAAAAAAATGGAATAGCTGGACTGAGAAAAAAAGAGTACTACAGACAGAAATCATTTCAGGGAGGTGGAGCGAGTTCATCTGCCTCATCTTTGTGATTACATGTACTTTAAATTAGTTTGTGGGTGAGAGTCTTTGGACATTTCTGTGCATGTGTGTGCTGTATGTGTATCTGCATGCGTTCACTTAAAGCTTAAATGCCCAGCTAACTAGCAAGACTACAGAAACCTAACTCTATTTCTGTGGATATAATGACACTATTGATTGAACAGTTGAGGAGAAGCCTCACTGTTTGTTAGGTCTAACCTTTCTAGTGTTGCATGATGAGATCGATTTTTGATGTGCACATTATATCCATAAAGCGCACGGTTTATTTTCCCCCTTTGCTATTGATCTTGTATCATTTTGAGGCACAGTATTGAAATGAGTATGAAGATTTTTATCTGTGAGACATAACGTGGATCAATGAGGAGTAGCTTACATGATCATATTTCAGTTTTAACCAGACATCTGGGTTTTTTGTGCATCTTTTTAACACTATGAGCGACATTGCAGTGCACAGGAAAACATTTTTGTTTGCTTCAGTTGATACCAATAAAAAGTGCCAATTAGAGGAGTCCCCATGAGTCCTGGGGAAAAGGTCATTGTGACAGCCTCATATTTTCACTGAATGCCCTTCACACAATGCGGAGCACCAGCTGGAGACCAAATCTTCTCACAGCGAGCACAAAACATAATGAAATTTATGTTCAGGCTAAAGCCGCAAACTGATGGTTGTCAGCATCAGCCAACCTGCGCTGATAACAGCGTGAGCTGTTAAGCAGCAGATTATACTTGTTAGATTTGTGGGAACATGCACAAAATTAACAGTGTAATTGAAAGCTGCTTCACTCCCAAAACAGGCACAATATAGGAAGACAGCAGGTGCACAAGGAGCAGGTGTGTGTGATGAAAGATGCTTTTTTTGTGAGGAGAAATTAACACCCTCTATGTCAGAGTTTCTGCAACCTGCACAGAATAGAAATTACCGAAACTGATGTAAGTTTATACACAGGCCATTTTAGTTCCTATAATATCCTATACTACAAATGCTGTTTATCACAAATAGTGTTATACTGAAACAATGTCTTTATTAATTATTACATTGATTCAAATATTGGATTATTTCATCTTTTTGTTAAATGTTAATGCTCACATAAAAAACACAAACTGCACCACTTTTCAGTACACTCAGAAAAGGGTTTAAAATCAGGGATTTAATAATAGATTTATGTTAAAAATGAATTGTTACATAATGTTTGTAATATATGCAAATTAAAGTTTGCATATTGCAGATGATGAAAATAATGCAGATCAGCTCATTATGACTTATTGAGCTTTACAATTCTAATGTTCTGTGGGAAAATTTGGGTCCTGAAGAAAACACTAGCAAATAGAAAATTGGTCGAATAAACACACCCGAATCAAGTAAAAGAACAAAAAGCACAGAAAGAATACTCAAGTGTGAGCATCAAAAGTCAAAGACTGATCAAAAAATTCACCAAAGAGTCTGAGCATCAGCTTTTACAGTTGAAGAGAAAGAACCAAGACATTGACTAATTTGGGGTAAAATGCTCTCTGGGGCAATCATTAGAGACTATGTCTTGTCTGTCTTAAGCTTAAAGAAAAACTTCCATCCAACCATTTATACCATTAAGACAGTCTTAACGGAAACACAACAGAAATAGAAAAAAACACAACACAATGCTGAGTGAAGCACAATGGACGCAGAGAAAAAAACTCACAAAGACAACAACAACAACAACAAAACCAATTCACAAAACACAAAGGAAGTGTTTTTGGGGAGACAATACTGTCAGAACAGCTACAGACGTGACAAGCTAACAGCAAGCGGCTAATAACAAAAATGTATCTACAGTATTATTTGAATTGTGCGATTAGTATAAGTGCTACCATGCATCTTTGTCTCCCTCAGGACACGGATGAATCCTCCACTTCTTTTAAGGGTGTCTCAGTGCAATCCTTCATATGTTTTGGTCTCTGTCAGCCACAGCTGGTCCGTCACATTATTGTCTCCCCAAAAACAATGCCTTTGTTTTTTGCGAGTATGTGTTGTGTTTTCTACTTCTATTGTCTTTTCTGCAACTTCAGCTGTGTTCTGTGTGCTTTTGCAGCATTTTCCTGCTGGTGTTTCCTTAAGTTGCAAACTCCAAACTCTCCAGAGCATCCATAGGATTGCACTGGAACAAGCATATAGAGCCTAAGGGTCCATGCTGTGTCAAACATGTCAAACCTGCTTTATACAATTATTATTAGGCAAGCAGGAGTCCTTGGATCAAATTTGCATGCTCTCCGTGCCCTTTTTTTGTCTCTCTAAATACCCCAGCTTCCTTCCACACTCCAAAGATTTGTTTTAGGCTAATTGGCAATTCTAAATTAGTAGGTGTGAATGTAAGTGTGAATGGCTGTTTTTCTCTCTGTGTTAGCCATACGATAGACTGGCAATGTGTCCAGGGTATGCTGTTCCTAATGACAGCTGGAATAGGCTCCAGCCCCCCCTTGCCCATGACCCTCAATTGGAGAAGCAGTGCATGTGTGGTAGAGTGTGACTGATGGCTGTGTTTTAATTGCTGCATTGTAGAAGAAGAAAGAACTAAGCAGAAATCAGACAACTGTGTAACAACCTTCTGCTTGCCAGCCCCTCTCCAAAACACTACACCTTGCATAAAGAGGAATCCATATGCATGTAACCATGTAAGTTCACAGTGTGCATGCTCTGAAAATAGCACAGACACACAGTGTGTCCAGAAATGGTTTTGAAACGTAGCAAATACACAGCTACACAAACATAAGCATATTATACTGGACATATAGTTTCATGAGGTGTTTCATGAGGCAACTATTGTTGCAATTTGGCACTATAGGAATTGAATTGAATTGAATTGAGTGATGTAATCAAATGGGATTATATACCCAGGAAAAAGAGATAATGAGAACAATGTGGCATGATGCTATTTACACAGTAAGCTATGTGTGGTTGCAATTGTGACAAATGTCTACAGCAATGCTACTGGATGTGTGAGGCTTTACTAAGGTGTGGCATTGTTTACCATGTTTACTGTCTTAAAATGTTAGCATGTGGTGGTGCTAGTTGAAAATGTAGCGAAACATCAAAGTCAGTAACAACAACTACCAGGCAACCCACCTGGTAGTTGTTGCAGTCTCCAGCAAAGGTGTTGCTTGTCAAACATTTGACCAGGATTAAACTTATATCCGGGGCGATCGTGGCTCAAGAGTTGGGAGTTCGTCTTGTAATCGGAAGGTTGCCGGTTCGAGCCCTGGCTTGGACAGTCTCGGTCGTTGTGTCCTTGGGCAAGACACTTCACCCGTTGCCTACTGGTGGTGGTCAGAGGGCCCGGTGGCGCCAGTGTCCGGCAGCCTCGCCTCTGTCAGTGCGCCCCAGGGTGGCTGTGGCTACAATGTAGCTTGCCATCACCAGTGTGTGAATGTGTGTGTGAATGGGTGGATGACTGGATATGTAAAGTGCTTTGGGGTCCTTAGGGACTAGTAAGGCGCTATATAAATACAGGCCATTTACCATTTACCATTTATATCTGCACTGAAAGCAAAAAAAATAAGATCTTATGGATTTCTTAAATCACTTTGACAGCAGCCCTTTTTAGGGCCATGTGTGCCCACAGTGTTGTAGTAAAGCTGTCACGTTTGACCAGTTTACCTGCTCAGGAAGAACTTAATATGACAGACCCATTATCTACCGCTTTGCTAAAAATGTAAGACTGTTTTATAGGTGATGGCAGGAGCTCTGTTCTCTTGCAAAGAATAAACCACGCACCGCCCCAGGAAATTATTTTTCTATTCATCAGTGTTTTCCACTTTGCTTATTCTATTACATTTCATTTTCTCCCCTTTGTGATTCTTTTTCTTTTTCCTCCTAAGCTTTCATTCATTGAACTCGTGATGAAAAATAACTAATTTGCATAGATGTGAATAGAGAAAAAAGCACTAATTCAGTTCAATGTGATTTCAACCCAAATCAAAACCTGTAGAAAAAGAGCTCTGGAGATTCCAGCTGTGACTCGGCTCTCGTTCTGCATTTGTAATTCATACACCTCAACGGCTGTTACAAATATTAACACACAACATTTCACAATGTATACACTTCGCCTTTACTTCAACACTTGTTCCGGCTGAAATGACAATAATTGCAGACCCAGAATCCACGAGGAAGTGTAGAGGCATCCTGTGAGTCTCGTATAATAAAGCTGAAATTTAAATATTTAAAAAGCTCCAGTGAATGAAATATCCTTGATTAACTCTATATCACTGCTGTAGGTTTCATAATGACTGTTTTATGATTTTTTTTATTGAAAGATTCATTAAACACAGCCATACTTTTCATAGTTAAGTCCCATTAGTCTGCCTGTTTAACATAATAGGTCATAAGGTTTAGGTAGTTGTGCTTTACGCGATTATAATGAAGGGAAAATGTGCTTGCTGTAACACATTTGGTGCAGCTCAGTGATTGCTTCAAGTGAAATAGGAGTCTGTGCTCTAGCTAGAGTTCAGACAATCCCCCATTACGCTGTTTGTTGATCCTGATACCACATCTCACCTGGAAAAAAAATCCTTCGGAGTGTACCATAGATACAGCGCAGAATGAAGAAGAAATACAAGCTTGTTCAAATAACATCTCTAATTAACTGAGTGGGAATAATAGGCTAAGCGGGCACAGACACAACATTTCAGCTGTTATAGTCATGCTCCACAGCATCAAGAATAACCGTGCTTGCATGAGGGCTGCAACAATTATTTCTATTTATAAAAAGGTCAGATAAATGTAGACAAGATACCTGTTGCATTTTCCCGGAGCGCACGCTTACAGAATACTGCTTGTTTTGTCTAAACCAACAGTCCAAACCCCCAAAGTCCTTTTTTGCAACATTATGCAAAGATAAACAGCAAATCTACACAACAGAGAAGCTGAAAAGAATATTCCTCTATTTGAAAAATGACTTAAACATTTACCTGAATCAAAATAATACGTTTCCAGCAGGTAGTCGTAAATACTGACTGATTATTTCTGTTGTTGTTCGTTTCTTCTGTCTACATAAAAAAGGTAGAATGATTGCTTTGTTGTGTATATGTTGTTAACCCAGTCACAAACTCTAAGCCTGTTTTTTTAACCAACACTTGAAGGAAAAATAATTTTAGCAAATCAGAAATCTAATGATGCACCTAGTTGAACTTTACAATTTACATGTTTAAAATTCAGCATACTGCATATTAATTAAATTAATTAATTAGTTGGCCAATAAAAAGAAAAGAAAATTTTATTTATTGCTATAAAAAAGTAGAGAGTTGCACTTTAGCTCAGGTCAAACAGCAGTTCGACCTCACGCAGCAGTAACAGTTAACTCTCCAACAGTGTTGTGTCAGGCAACTTCTCAGGTGCAAATCCAGCTTCACATTTCATGTTTGTGGGGAGACAGAAATCTGCTGATGGTGGCGCGTTCATATCCTTTTTGATATTCATTCATAAAATCAAATTTAGTATGTTTGTTGATGACTCTATCGCACACTTTTGTGTCTTTTTCAGCTCAGAGGTAACTTTATGACTGCATATATTGCAGCGGCGTTATTATATAAGAACAGGGAATCTGAATCCCAGCTGCCGCTCACATGCACGTCTGTGGTTGTCAGAAAAGATCTACACTGGGTATAAAATATTGAGCGAGAAAATACGAACACAAATATGAGTACAAATCTCTGAGTTGCGATTAACCCAGCCATTAATCTGCCTTTTGTTTGTATTGTATTTTTGTGTTTTGCACCATGGCTCGCTGCTCCCATGTGGAGTGTATTGAGCTCTGCAGCGGGACCAGTGGACCACATCCAGTCTGTTGAACACAGGCGGGGGTTATTTTCTTGCAGAAGTTCAGCTCCTCGTAGCAAGCTGTGATAGGGTCCCTGCGGGTCAAAAGAAACCCAAGCCTTTTTTAAAATACTTCACAAACAATGAGCCAAAACAATAGGACATTTTAAGTTTGGTTAGTCAGTAAGCAGTAATATAAAGTCAGAACTTACTGAATGCAGAGAGCAGCAGAATGTATACACAATAATCTTTTTGTATTACACTTGGTGAATATGATCCCTGACTCAAAGGTCCATTTTTTTTACTCTACTATGTTGTTGAGTTTGTGTGCCAGGCTGGAAAAATCTTTTACACAGAGCTCTCCCTAGACCCAATCGGCACAGATCTCCTCCGCAGTGGATTCATGGCAGGAGCATATCAGCGATGGGCATTTGATATTGCCTCTGCAGCAGAGTCACATAATCCAGTTTGTGGCCCAAAAAAAGAATAAAAATGTTAATTCAACTGCAGCCGAATAATCCCCTGAAATAACAAGCTTAAAAGCTAAAACCCTCTATAATTTTATCTGGAATCTTCCATACACTGACACCACAATGACATCAAAGCAGGACAGGAAATGCATGGCTAACAAATCAATAGACAGAAGAGTCATATTAAGGCTTAATTCGTGGCAAAGTGGAGCTTTAGGAAAGCTGTCGGGCTCAGATGATACACACAGAGACTGAATCAGAGATATCCAGCCTGCTGTGCCACTCATCCCATTGTGCACTCAGAAAAATAAAGGTGCCAACTGGAACCAAAAGTGGTTCTTTAGACTGATGCCATAGAAGAACCTTTTTTGGTGCCACAAAGAACCTTTCAAACAATGGTTCTTTGAAGAACCATTTCTTTCAGTGGTTCATTGAAGAACCTTTAAAGGTGCCCCAAAGAACCATCAAGAAATGGTTCTTTGGGGCACCTTTAATGGTTTTTCAAAGAACCTTTTTTTAAAAAGGTTCTTTGAAAAACCATTTTTAAAAAGGTCCTTCAAATGGTTCTTTAAAAGAACCATTTTAAAGAACCTTTTTTGAGTGGTTCTTTAAAGAACCATTTTAAATCTTTCAAAATAAAATGCATCATAAATTGAATTTGAGTAGGGTAAAATAAATACGAGCACAGCATAGACATATATTAATGGTTTATTGTCATTTTGTAGTATACCAAAAGACAAAAAGGCATTTTAACCCTCAGCACAACATCACTACTAATACATGTCACATATTAGTGTTTTAAACAGTAATAATTAAATATATTTGCTATACTATAAATAAATATATATAAATACTATAGCTACAGATAACACAACAATACATGTATTGTTTAATTAATAAAACATCAGAAAGTGATAAAACACATTAGAAATAGCAATAGCTTCATAACAGACCAATAAATCAACACATTTTCATCAGCAGATGTTTGCATGTTCAGTAACAATATTTCAACAAGTTTATGATTAAAATGATCAATGAACTTTAGCATTACGCTATGTAATGTACGTTTCATGTTGTACTCATTGTCCTTTGTTAGTCCAGTTTAGGATAATGTCTCTGACGTATGTTTCATATCAAATACAGGGAGTGCAGAATTATTAGGCAAATGAGTATTTAGTCCACATCATCCTCTTCATGCATGTTGTCTTACTCCAAGCTGTATAGGCTCGAAAGCCAACTACCAATTAAGCATATTAGGTCATGTGCATCTCTGTAATGAGAAGGGGTGTGGTCTAATGACATCAACACCCTATATCAGGTGTGCATAATTATTAGGCAACGTCCTTTCCTTTGGCAAAATGGGTCAAAAGAAGGACTTGACAGGCTCAGAAAAGTCAAAAATAGTGAGATATCTTGCAGAGGGATGCAGCAGTCTCAAAATTGCAAAGCTTCTGAAGCGTGATCATCGACCAATCAAGCGTTTCATTCAAAATAGTCAACAGGGTCGCAAGAAGCATGTGGAAAAACCAAGGCGCAAAATAACTGCCCATGAACTGAGAAAAGTCAAGCGTGCAGCTGCCAAGATGCCACTTGCCACCAGTTTGGCCATATTTCAGAGCTGCAACATCACTGGAGTGCCCAAAAGCACAAGGTGTGCAATACTCAGAGACATGGCCAAGGTAAGAAAGGCTGAAAGACGACCACCACTGAACAAGACACACAAGCTGAAACGTCAAGACTGGGCCAAGAAATATCTCAAGACTGGTTTTTCTAAGGTTTTATGGACTGATGAAATGAGAGTGAGTCTTGATGGGCCAGATGGATGGGCCCATGGCTGGATTGGTAAAGGGTAGAGAGCTCCAGTCCGACTCAGACGCCAGCAAGGTGGAGGTGGAGTACTGGTTTGGGCTGGTATCATCAGAGATGAGCTTGTGGGGCCTTTTCGGGTTGAGGATGGAGTCAAGCTCAACTCCCAGTCCTACTGCCAGTTTCTGGAAGACACCTTCTTCAAGCAGTGGTACAGGAAGAAGTCTGCATCCTTCAAGAAAAACATGATTTTCATGCAGGACAATGCTCCATCACACGCGTCCAAGTACTCCACAGCGTGGCTGGCAAGAAAGGGTATAAAAGAAGAAAAACTAATGACATGGCCTCCTTGTTCACCTGATCTGAACCCCATTGAGAACCTGTGGTCCATCATCCAATGTGAGATTTACAAGGAGGGAAAACAGTACACCTCTCTGAACAGTGTCTGGGAGGCTGTGGTTGCTGCTGCACGCAATGTTGATGGTGAACAGATCAAAACACTGACAGAATCCATGGATGGCAGGCTTTTGAGTGTCCTTGCAAAGAAAGGTGGCTATATTGGTCGCTGATTTGTTTTTGTTTTGTTTTTGAATGTCAGAAATGTATATTTGTGAATGTGGAGATGTTATATTGGTGTCACTGGTAAAAATAAATTATTGAAATGGGTATATATTTGTTTTTTGTTAAGTTGCCTAATAATTATGCACAGTAATAGTCACCTGCACACACAGATATCCCCCTAAAATAGCTAAAACTAAAAACAAACTAAAACTACTTCCAAAAACATTCAGCTTTGATATTAATGAGTTTTTTGGGTTCATTGAGAACATGGTTGTTGTTCAATAATAAAATTATTCCTCAAAAATACAACTTGCCTAATAATTCTGCACTCCCTGTATATGTCATATCAAAACAAACCCACACCTGCAGTTGTTTCAGTTTTTCACTGGCGTTTCCTGTCAGCTGGTCAACCTCACTCAGGCAGACATCCATATCAGCCAAACAAACGACAAGTTCCTCCCTTTGTGCTTCAAACCCCTCCTACTCTGAGACAAGGAGCTGAAAGAGAGAGAAAAGAGTCAATTATAAAGAAGAGAGAAAAGTGAAACCCTCCTCAGAAGGTCTGACTCGCATACCTGCAGTTGACCTGTGATGGACTCCAGTTTGGCGTTCACGTCATCCCTCGCCGATGCCAACAGCCGAGTCTGCAGGGTGCCCTGGAAGAGCTGAGTTAATGTTCCACTCCTCCTGGTCAGGCTCTCCAGCTGGATGAGCCGAGATCTCCCCTCTCGCCGCTGCCTCTGAACACAGAAACACAAATTGCATCTGAAGCAGGAGGTGCAGATTTTTTTGCTATTCTTTTCTAAATGCAGGCTAGATCAAGTGGAGGTATTTGGAAAACTTTTTTGGTCAGCGGACGACTGTTGTCTTGCAGAAAGTCAAATCAAACATATGCGATACACAATCAATTCACAAGAACACATTATAAAAAATAAGTCCAGTTCTTGCCTGATTTCAAGTGAATTCTGCATCAAAACAGGGTGACAGAAGTAAAACGAGAGCACAAAGCTTCACTTTGTACAAGCCTGCTATTACAGTTCTCCTCTATGCAGACGACTTTCCTGTTTTCAAGGCACAACTTGGATCTGCTGTACGAATCTTATGGATACACACTAAATGAAACAATAGTGTGCATGACTCCAGATTCTGATCCCTCATCCTAATATGGTCCCAACATAGCAACAGCAATAAAGAAAATGTTGAGGCTTCAAAATAAACCAATGGCTGACATGGGTTTTATCATAAGGGTGAGAAATATACAGATTTCAGTCTGTCTTAGAGATTTGATGTTCATTTACCTGCAGATGCCCTATACGTGCCTGTTCCATGGTTTTTCACAACGTTTTGCACATCACTATTTAATACAGGAAGTAGGTGAACTAAAACAAGTCATCTTTCTTTGTGAGAGGACCATACTAATGAAACAAACCTCAATGACATCATAGGGATCCCTAAAGATGCTCCTGCTGCTTCTCTTCCTCCTCATCCTAAGCTTCCTTCTCCTTGTCCTCGCCTTCCATCCAATTGTAATTCAACCTAATTGTGTTTCTCCCCCTCCTCTTCCTCATTTTGTTGGAGCTGTGAACACAATTAATGTGAATCTGGATTAATTTGTGCAAACAAGAAAAATCTACAGCTTTTTGGTCAGAGGTGCTCTTGTGATTTAAGCCGGGTAGAGTAGATTTATGTGTTGATGCTACCTGCTTCAGCTCTGGCTGCTGAGTGATATTTACACCCTGGCTGGATTACAAACTTTAACCATGTGCTGAACTTTGGCCCAGCGTTGATACCTCTTGTTAGTATAACGACCTCTTCTTAGCTTAATGTATGATGGTGGATAAATGAGATATACAAAAAAATTAACTATATTACAAAAGAACATCTATCTTGGAAACATCAAATGACCGGAGCATAACTTGTCAACTAGTCCGAAACTAAGTTATGCAGGAACAGTCAAAGACACACCTTCTCATGTCACATTTCTATTCATTTGTATATAATTAGATTAGACAATAAAGAGTCATCTAATCTAATTATTCATTCAAAACTCTTATGCATAGCTGCATTTTATACAGCTCATACAGAATTCAAAGTAGAGGTTCATGTGAGTATTTAATGTACGGCTCAGATCTACAGAATTTCAGAGTTTCTAGAGCAGACACAGAGCTCACATCACAACAGGCTTCAGGCGCCATTTTAGTGACTTTAATAATATATTAAATTTTAATTTCGGTCTAGCTGACATTAGGTTATGTACGCAGCACGCAATTGAACCACATATTTTAGAAGCCAAAGGTTCAAATTAGCTGGGAGCAGCTTCACTTAATTATAACAGTGGTTTTGTTAGGAAAACAGTTGGATACTAAATTGCGCTGACCTCAACGGCTAACGTATCTAGCTAATCGCTACTGTTAGCACAACATTAACAGCAAGCTACAATGACGAGTAACAAAAATAAAACCGTAATAAGGTTTTAATGAAAATGTTTTACCTTTTCTAACAGTCCCAGAATCCACAGCTTCAAAGTCCAGCAGGTACTGAAGACTGTTATCCGTTTCGCTGTCACCGTTCGTGAGTTTTTTTTCCCGAAAGGTCAAGGCCCGCCGCTCGCACACTCCGTCTGCGCATGCGCATCTCAACGACTGACCCCCTCCGTCCGCTCCCGGGAGGTTATAGTATGACGTGTTCTGACGTCACTCTCTCTCTCCCTGTCATTTATTTGGCTCGAAACACATATTAACAAATTGCTCAGTGATGAACAACTACTCAGATCATTTACCTAAGCAGTGCACTTTGTCAAAACGAAGTGTGTGTTCATTACACTGACATTCTGTTCTGCAATTGTTATTTACTTGTATTTTATAATTTGACTTTACATACTGCTGGGTGGTTTGTAAAGTTTACAATAACTAGTATTATCATTATGCTATATTTTCAAAAATATATAATAATCTCAAAAGTAATGCCTTGGAGTAGAAAATAGTAATGCTTTATTAAAATTTAAAACTAATGTACAGTATTTGAATGTGTGTATTGTGTCTACTGTTTGCAAATATTTCTAACTTTTATTTGAATATTCAGTTTCCTACCATCTTCTCTTAAAGGGTAATTGCCAGGTATCCCGCCCTCCCCCTTCGCACACACATGCACACAAAGAAAACACACAGTATAATTCACAGCCTCATTATAGTGAATAAATATTTATGCCATTTACACCATCAAACTTAGATTGCTAAAGATGAAGAACCTTTTGTTCTTTAAAGAACCATTTGTTATAGCTGAAGAACCATCCACAAAATAAAAAGGTTCTTTGACGTATGATGGTTTTTTAAAGAACCATGAAGACATCTGAAGAACCATTTAAGAACCATAATTTTTCTGAGTGTGGTCTGGGGCTCGAGGCTGTGTGTTATTACACGAGTAGTTTTACACTTTATACTTCCCTTTCTCTTCATGGAGCAAATGTTAGAATGTGGTGTTGAACAAAAAACACTGAAATTGGTTTGGCTTGGACTCAAATGTCACTGGCAAGTCAATGCGAAATTAAACCAAGAAAAAACTTTTGTACGATACTAAACTGACTTCTCAGTTGTAGATTCTGTTGGTTGTTTTTCCCACAAGTAAATCATATTCTACAGTTTTGCACCACATGCGGGTTTTAAGGAGCTGCTTAAGGTAGATTAATGAAAATGCTATTTTAGTCAACAAATCAAGCCTAGTATATGTTTGGAACTATGCACTTGTATAGTATCCAGTCCCACTTATCACAATTACCACTTTTAAAGTTGCATATCTGTGGAAATGTATCGATTAAGGAGTACATTCTCTTAGAGGTAGTAGATAAATTCTACAGGCTGTGTTTGAGACATTGAGGGTGGAATTTATTTACTACAATCCTTAGGTAATTGGCCAAGAACACGGCCAACATCACCACTTCCGGTGAGGGCGATCAAGGCTCAAGAGTTGGCAGTTTGTCTTGTAATCGGAAGGTTGCCGGCTCGAGCTCCGGCTCGGACAGTCTCGGTCGTTGTGTCCTTGGGCAAGACACTTCACCTGCCGCCTACTGGTGATGGCCAGAGGGGCCGATGGCGCGATATGGCAGCCTCGCTTCTGTCAGTCTGCCCCAGGGCAGCTGTGGCTACAACTGTAGATTGCCTCCACCAGTCTGTGAGAGTGAATGAATAGTGGAATTGTAAAGTGCTTTGAGGGTCTCGAAAAGCGCTATATAAATGCAATCCATTATTATTATTATTATTACTTCCAGTAGGATAATGTACCATGTTACAACGCTCAAATAATATCGAACTGGTTTCTTGAACCAATAGGATGTACGGCTGACTAATCTGAAGCAACTACCATGTCAACATGATACCAAAATCTCTCAAGAGTCCTTCCAGCACCTTCATCTACCAACCTGGTAGCATACCAACTAAAGTAGCCAATGAGTGCATGTAAATAGAGTTCAGAGTGGGTTTCCTCTACTTTTGAAATGCTAAAATGTTCGAATAAAGACAGAATTCACCCTCTAAGCTACTGTAGCTAGCCCACTTGATGTTCCTGTACCAGCCCACCTTATGCATGATTTCTACATATTTTGTTTCTAGCCACATAAATAACAGCACAATAAGATAAACAAGCCTACCGGCCATCGCTTTCCTCACAATACAGAATCAAAAGGTTGTTAAAGCCAGCCAGCTGCAGTGCAATTTAATTGAGCCTGGTTACGCTTATTAATTTTCATGCCAAGAGGTAGATGGGAAAATTGATGCTACTCTTTTATCCAGTTGCAAAATATAAACTACAGCCAGCAGCTTCTTAGCTTAGCATACAGGATGAAAGGAGGATGGAACAAACAAGATACAACAAAGGCAACCTCCCACGCTGGAAAAGGAAGTCAAAAAAAGAGGCGGTAAAAACCGCATTTCTTCAACAGGCCACTTGAGGCCTGGTCCTAAAATGAGTCAATCCCCATGGACTCTGGTGTTATAATGACCAGCTTTACAGCATCAAATGGTATGTTTAAAGGGTGCTAAAGTTTTGCACAACAGTGTCATTCTTCAACATGGCCGGTATGATTGTTAAGTGACCTGCTGTCTGTGCAGGTATCTGCGTGCATAAGCTTAGTGTTAACTTGACTAGCAAGCTGCATCTATAGTCTCTACAGGTAACTTAGGGCTGCACTCTCCCATCTGAATATTAGTATCACTCTGGCACCAAAAATAAAACAAAAACACAACACCTGCCACAGGATAACAGTAAGGCTTCACATCGCAGTTGTCAAAGAGACTTTTTCTGTCTTTTATTTACAGTCTGTGGTTAAAAAGTGTAAATTGGTGAGCAGTGCTGGGTGTAACGCATTACCAAGTAAGTAATCACATAGTAACATATCAATATAATGTGTTGCTGTACTAAATTCAGTAATTACGTTACAGTTACAGTTATGTTGTTACTTGCGTTACAAAGGTTCCTCGGTTATCTGAATTCCTGGTGGACAGAACAAAAAAGACATCAAACAGACATGTTTTTCCTTCTTCTTCCACACAGACACTACAATCAGCAACACCAATGCAGCCTTTGAGGAGTGGAGATATGATCATCATAATCATATGATTGTTGGGGTTTTCTCTATTTTCTTTGTATTACATAACATAAAGCGCCTTGAAGCAACTATTGTTGTGATTTAGAGCTATATAAATCAAATCGAATTGAATTGAAGCACTTTTATTTTTATTGCACGAAAGAGCAAGAGCAGGATGGTAAAGTGGAAAGTGCATCCAGGACAGAAACAACTGGATTACACTGCTAACACTAACACAACTCTTTGCAAGCGCCTGCAAAAATATGCTACCTTATTTTTGATGACCCTTTGATATGTGGTAGACATAATAACATTATGTAGCTCATATGCTGTTACTAAGACACTAGATAAACATGAATGGACAAACAAGTGAAAATAAATACATGGTGGCTGAAAAATGCAGACCAGCAGGTTCAAACTTAGGACTTTTCCAGCCAGTCAAAAGACCCAAAATGCCGAAATTCAAATCAGTAAATATGTCAAGCTGCAGTCCCACTGATAGAACCTGTTTCCAGGTTTTTCTGATGATGGGAGTATTTTTACCTTTTCAAAGTGTCAGTGTTCGTGTTGAGACACCTCTCTTCGCAGAGAGAGGTGTCAAACCAAGCAGCATGGTCTCAATGTGGTAATTAGACATGGAGGGCTGTAACCCAGTCTGACTCAAGGACACTTCACTCTCAGTACGGCCTCCTCTCCACCTTTAGCAATGCCTCCACTGCTCTCCCTGAATATTGCCCGGGAGACATTGTTGTGAAATGGAGCTTCATTCTTTGATTTTTATCTGTATGCTACATCAGTCCATATTAGAGCTGTCTCCATGTAGGTCCAGCACCACAGAGGAAATGAGTAATGCATTACAATCGGCGATTTCATCCTCCTTGAGAGTCTTGTGAGTCCCATTCTGCTTTATATACATATTAAATGCATATACCGAAATGGCTTTGAGGGTGGAAATTGAATGAGATAGTTTGAGATTGATGTTCGGAAAGTCATGCACTGTCACAAAAGTGATGGCAACTTCTCTCTCCGGGCAAGATGTGGCGATGTGGTGATACCGTGTGCAGCACATACATCATAAATGGCCTGAATGTGTCTAATGTTGCATCATGTCTGAACCGCTCTAAGCTTTCCTCTCTTTAAGCTCCATGTAGTGCCATGTAGTGTAAGGAGAAGATGAGGAAGGAGGAGATGGATTAACTAGATGCTCAGCTACACAAGAAAGCCTTTTCATCCTGCTACTGAACCGCAATGGGCAGGGACCTCACATCCTCCCAGAGACCGCAGTGGTACGCCATACAAGTAGTAATTGGCTGTGATGGCCAGATTCTAGATGGCAAACCACGCTGAGGTGAAAAGAGAAATGCACGTGGTAATAAGTCAGAGCTATTATTCTGATCTCAGTAATCCTTTCCCTCCAGTGCTGCAAAGTCAACTTGTGCAAGGAGTCAAACTGAAATTGTCAACACCTTAATGTAGAAAAATAGAAACGCATCTCAAATTGACGCGCCATTCGTTTAAAAAATAGCTTTGCTCACAACACATTGAATTCACTTACCATGGGATTTTTTTTTCTATTTAAATTATTCAGATGCATTTTGAAAAGCACCCAGGCATTAGTTTTAAGAATTGGTGACAAACAGTCATCATATTTTGGCTCATACCTGCCATTATTTAAAGATGCAGTGAATAAAGCTTCTGCACTAAGTGGTCTTTTTTGTCAAAAAAGTGAAGCTTCCAGTGCTCCCGCTTTTACGACTGGAATCATTCATGTTTTTCTTTTTCAATAAGTCTGTCGAACATTTAAAGGGAAGTGAAGGCACTTGTTCTTCTTCATTCTGTGAAAGCAAATCTTTCCACTGGCTCGTTCACTGTGGACTCCCAGTGAAAAGCCTTCACAGTCACAGTCATGGAGACGCAGAAGGCTGAACCATCCTAAAATCAGAAATAAAATGATTCTTTTTTCTTAATTGTTAGCCTGCAAATATACACAACTTTGTGCCCAACTATGCTAACGCCAAAGCTATATGAAAGGTTTTACCAGATAAGAGTTTGTGGTTTTCAGACTACAAACCAGACTCCATTAACAAGCTGGAAAAGATGGCTTTTATATAAAATAAGATAAGATAAAACCAACTATTAGTCGCAGTTTAATTGATGGTTCTAACGGCTGTTGTTTTAAATCTATATCTATCCTATCTATCTATTTTGCTATAACTATACAATTCATGGTGGGGGCTGGAGCTTATCCAGGTATCATGGGGCGAGAGGCAGGGTACACCCTAGACAGCTCTCCAGTCTCTGACAGGGCTAACACAGAAATACAGAAGCCTGCAAGCTCACATTCACACCTATGGCCAATTTAGAATCACCAATTAACCCAAAAAGCAAGTCTGCAGGAGGTGGGAAGGAAGCCAGACTACCAGTGAGTGAGCCTACAACAGCAGGTGAATGGCATGGTGAAAACATACAAACTCCACAATGAAATGCCCCAACCCAACCCCAAAGGAATTAAAACACACAACCTTCTCATATGTGTCTTTAAAAAAAAAAGTTAGTTAACATCTGCAAAGCTGTAAGGGGGTTTGAACAACCTTGGCCTTTATAGGTGAGGGACACTTGGGAGAATTTTAAAATACATTGTCATTTTCCTTACTGTCAGCCCAGAGGGCGATTTCAAAAACTCCATCAAATATTGACATTTTAACTTCCACCTAATCAAAATGGTAAAAGGAGCCAGTGACACTAATGTTATTTAACCATTTATCAGCTGCTAAATAAGTGCTTGAAGGCAGGACTTCAGGGGTCTGTGAGGAACTGAAGGTTAAACTACAGCTAAAAGACTGAATTAGATAGATAGATAGATAGATAGATAGATAGATAGATAGATAGATAGATAGATAGATAGATAGATAGATAGATGCCATCTCCATATTTTATACATGTGTGTCAGAATATCAATCATTTATATCCTTTACACACTTTGTAAGCGTGTATCACATGCTTTAATATCACATTCTAACACTGCTGGGTGGTTGTTGCCTTCATAGATTCCTCGACTTTACTTTCACAGGCTTTTATGTCACACGCTGCAATTTTCTTTCATCTTTGCTTTCATTTTATTTATCAAACTGCAGGTAGCCAACCTTGCATGCCTCTTCACATATGATTTAATGCTGTTTACGGAGTCGAACATTTTGTACCTCTGCATATTTTCACACAGTGGATGAGCTGACGCAGCAGGTAGAGAGCAGGGGACAAAAAATATTGTCTGAAAAAGGCTCCATTTGAAATCTTTATTCATTTCCTGCACTTTCGCTAAACGCTCCGCAGATGTGTGAACTTTCTTTGTGCTATGGCGGTTCTGTGAAATGAAGATGACAAAAATATTCTGTAAATATAAATGAAGTGTCAAAATTTGGATGTTGAGAATGTAAAAGGTTGACCTAAATGCATCCAGGAGACTTTCTTTTCAATTTCACTTCTTATGCTCATTAGCTTTCAAACTGCATTCTTGTAGTGGACAGAGTCAGCCGCAGTGCAATCCCCTTGAAGCCACTTGATACATTGCTCAAGGGTTACATGGTGTACATGATGTCTAAATAATCTACTCCCGAGTAAACAAGTTCCCAGCTGGATTAGTGCCTCCTGCTGAGTCTGGGGATTAAGCCGGCAAAGATGTCACTGGTCAGCCTCACTATTTTCACACCAAACTAGTGCAAGCTAATTTTCAACCACTCGACTCTGGTTTGCAGATTAAAACGGGGGGGAAATTGTACCCTTGAGTAACCTAAAGTGCACATTTCTTGGACGAATGCACCTGTAAAGAAGCTGCTTGGTATTCAATTCAGTTTGAATTATATAGTGCCGAATCACAACAACAGTCCCTCCAAGGCACGAAAATAGATATTTTATTTCATTTTTTTAATATCCCCGAGCAGAAGGTGCACAAACACTGTCTTGTTGTATTTATATATTACTAAATTGTTTTCCCAATTATGCTCTGCTTACAAATGTAACTGCTGTCTGGATTCTGTTCAGAGGCAAAGTTTTTTGGAACGAGTGCTGCAAGGCTGTCAGAGGGGATGGTGGGTGTTCAAGCTGTAAGATTGCCAACAGAGTTCAGTTTTCACATCCCATCTGTGGTTTGGCAACAAAGGAAACAAAAGCACTTTGATTAGGGTTCAGTAAAGACTGAGGTTTTGTTAAAAAATTAATCAACATGTTGTTTCTGAAGTTGCTGTGGACTTTTCTGTAGAAGAGCAAGCAATGATCGTACAATAGTGATGTAACATATCATTGTTAAAACTACTGTACATGCGCTTATACTTGTGCACTTGTGTTTTGCTTATTTATATCACATGTTATGGGATTTTTTTTATTGCATTTACCTGAAAACTTCAGTTTCTTTGCATATTTTGAGAAACAATACCAAATATGATTAAGACGTTAAATGAAAAGCAAAAGAAACAACCCTTCTGCTTATTTTTTTTAACATTCTTGTGCTACAACTTGCTTTATTCTGTCTTCCTCAAAGCTATACTAATTATTTTGTTTCTATTTTTTGTTCTATGATGTGCCAAATATTTTCAGTTGGCAAAAGGTTTACATTGCAGGTAGGCCTGTTCAGCACCCAGACTCTTACACTGCAAAACCATGCTGCTGTAGTAGATGCAATATGTAGTTTAGCATTTTCTTGCTGAAATATGCAAGGCCTTCCCTGAGAAAAAAAACATAATCTGGATGGGAGCATATATTGCTCTAAAAGCTGTATTAACCTTTTAGTAATGGTGGTATTCTTCCAGATGTGCAAGCTGCCCAAATGGACCCCCACATCATCAGAGATGCTTTTGAACTGAGTGCTGAGCGCAAGGCAGATGGTCCCTCTCTTCTTTAGTCGAATTCAGTTTATTTCTATGACTCTCCAAATATGTCACTTAACATGTATTTTCTTATTTCCTTATTTCCTTATTATGTTAGTAAGAACAGAATTCAGCTGGAGTTACAGTACATATGGATAGGTGGCAAAATGAGGAAAAAATAATACTCAACTCCTGCAGTTAGGTCAAGAAGACGTTATGCTTTGGCTATGGGGCCTTTGGCTACAATGTTTGGGTCCACATGTCCCCTCAGACTGAGGCAGACGCAGCGAATCAGACTTCATATGCAAAAACCTCTAGGTTTTGTTTTGAATAAGCATTTTTTTAAATCAAGCTTAATGTTCAGGTTCAATAAGTTCACTTTCATTTCAATGAAAAGGTTACTAGTCGCTGTATTAAATGTCTTATTATCAAAAAAAAAAGAGTAATTAATTCAAATAATTGATTTTGCAACAAATCTGATTCCCTTTTGCAGTGAAACCCACTTTTTCCTTCCTGTGCTTTTTTGCAGAAACCACTTGTAATTACGGGCCTCTTCATTACTTAGATAAACAGCCTATATTTACACATGGGTAACTTTCATACTGTTTTAATGCTTGACTTTTTCTGTAGGTATTTCCTTGTTAGTAGGCTTCCAGCTGCCACTGGAGAAGTTCTGTCCTAGTGATAGAAATATAGCTTAGCATGGCAAGTTTGGTTAGGCCAACAAAAAAATAACAATTTAACTTTTACCTGAGGTGATAGGAAAGAAAACAATTTCACACCTTAATAAGCAAAACATTTTAAGAGCAAAAAATGTGTTTCTTACCTGCATGTTTTCTCCCCATGGGTGTCTGGGCCAAAAGAGTCTCTATCCCAAGTGCCTGGGGACTCTCCGGTGAACTCTTATTTTAGATTAAAGGTTGTTGGACAGGTAAGGACACCAGTTTTGACAAGACATAGAAAACAGTTGAAAAATGTAAGATAAAAGATGAAGCTGGAACATCACAAAGGATAGAAACAGAATCGTACACATGAAATAATAGAAAATAAAAGCACACTTTATAATGAAACAATAATAAACAAAATAATAAGCACCATTTGATAACAGTCTGAACAAACCTACAAATGAAACTTGACCTGGTAAATGTCACATGACCTGCTTCATGTCTTTTGATTGGTTTTGCTTTGGACATAGATGCATAGGGATGTGCTGCTCAGAGGTTTTTTGCCAACAGACCATGTTGTGAAAGCGGCTCAGTGTGGGATTTAGCTGGGTTTGAGGCGAGAGCATTTGATTACCTCGTACTACGCACTGAGAGCTTTCACTTGATATCATTCTCTCATATTTCACAGAACCTTTTGCTTCAGTTGTTCTGTGATGAAACATTTCTATCCTGATGAGGGTGGTCTCTTGCAGAACGACCATCCCTCCCATCCATATGGTTTAATGAGTTTGAAAATGATGAAAAAACACATGCAGTGGTCTTCACAGTCAACTTACCACTTTCCGCTTACAGGACTTTTTTCCCCCCCGTTTAATTTGCCGCTTGTCTATATGTTTAAAATAGCTGTATGTACATACTATTTCTAGGAGACAGGATTCATTTGAACTTAACGTAAGGTAAAGTACTATAAGGGGTTAAAAAAAAGTCATGCTCAAGCATTAAATATGCATCCTGTCTTTCATCCTTGATCCTCAGTCTCAGTGCAGTGTAATAAAGTCAGAACAATCTTCATTTTGCCGTGATGAGCCTGAATAATTGAAACAGTAGTTATTTGTATCAATCTGGCCTCCGCTTTCTGAATTCGACCCAAGGAAATGTGCTGTGACAGATAGCTCACATCTCTTGTTAACCGATAGCGTAGCAGAGCTGCATTTCAGCATCAATAATACAGGTCTCCGAAGGCTCATTGGACTCATTAACTCTGATATTGGTATGTAATGGAAAACTGTGAGCAAAGTTTGCTGTCTCACTCTTATTTTATATACCTGCTATATTACACTGGATGGCATGCACAAAAGTTTTCAAAGTCATTCTGAAATAAACAACAGCGTGCAAGATATTTGAACTTGTTATTATCTGCATGACGAACATGTAAACATAGAAAACAGACTGAACTTTACTCAGGTTGTACATCAAACTGAAGATGGCCACAGAAGTAAAAAACTCAATGGGATCTTCTGTCAGCAGCTCTTAGAGGTATAACCTTTTCCACTAACAGTAATTTCAGAGATGAGCGTCCACCACAATATTATAGTTCTTCTCTATTTTCTTGTTCAAGTCTGTTTCATGTTCACATATAAACATGTTGCATAATTACTGGCTAGCATCTGCCTGCTGCCATATGGTTGCAACCAGTGTGTCTATACAGTAGTATTAATATTAATAATAATAACTTTATTCCAAGAAAGCATTTGGTGTGAACTATAGCCAAAAACAACGGGTGAAAGATTAAGAAAAACGTTGAAATTAATTTTAGCTTAAAAACAACCCAGATACAGCCAAGCTGAGAAATGCTTGTGTTTGGGGGCTACAGCCTCAAAAGTGTGATCACATCTGGCTTTAAATTGAGAATGTGGAACAGTTAAAAGGCCCTGCTTTGATGAACAGAGGAGGCCAACTTGTGGAATAGAGATGCTGTAAGCAGGACCCTGGTCATGTACAATAGGGCCTTGTAAGTAAGTAATACAATAATGAAATGAATTTATTTAACTGTTAATATGGGCATATTGGAGAAGAGATCTGCAAACCTAACCCCTGAGAGCTCAATAAAGATGCGAGACGTTACAGTTTTTTGCATTTCTTTGTGTTTTTCACTTGCTATCTGAGGATGTTTCGATTCCTTGTGGGAGAAAAATTGCAGGCAGTACGTTTAATTGTAATCACTGTTTAAAACCAGCAGCGTTTATGAGTCGACTAAATGAATCAGATGCATTGGGACAAAAAGGCCACGAACACAGCCAATGGTCTTTTGGAACATCTTCCCACTCTTTCTCCTCTTCATATTGACAGGAAAACTGTAAAAACTGATGTTAATCTTCTTTATTTTCCCCTTTTGACTGGAAATGCAGTACTACTCTCTCATTGCATAGATTATAACTATTGTTCAAGGACAGAGTGCACCCAGTGTACGTCACTGAGCCAGAGTGCACTGTGCACAAACTGATGGTGGTCTTTGTAGGCCATAATATGCATTAAACGTTTAGAAAATAAGAAAAAAACAGATCCACGTGTTAGCCCTGTGACAGGCTGGTCCTATTGTAACTGGGATGGGCTCCCCCCACCCACGTGACCCTGAATTGGATAAGCGGAAGAGTATGGATAAATAAACATGAATGGACAATTCATCATTTTAAACCACATTTTTTAACAGTTGGAACAATCAGAATCAGAATCAGAATCAGAATACTTTATTGATCCCTGGGGGAAATTATTTGGGCTCCTGTCAAAGATTTGCGTCTTGGGTATGTTTCGTATTATGGTGTTATTGACTTGTGTCTGTTCGCAGGTCCATAGGGTTTTGTCTTTGTACCACCTTTTTTCTTCAAACTCCTACTAAGCCTGTTTACACAGTGTGAGTAGGTTAAAAAGTAACTGAAACACTTGTCTTGGCTCGTTCTGGTGGGTGTTTTAAAGGAAGAAGAGCTCAATCAGAAAGTGGAGCAGCTGAGGGGACCAAAGACCAGTATAAGATACAGTTAATAAGGATTATTTTCACCGTGAATGATCCAAAGCTGCTCTGCTACAGTCAAAGGAGAATATAAATATGGAAGTGTGCTCAAGAGGGCCATGTTAAAATCCATAGGCTCTGTCTTACTTCAGTGTAAATGTTGCAGTTTCAACAAAGGGTTGGCATCAAGCCGCATCAGAACCTACAGGATTGATTTCCCCACTAAAATGGTCATACACTCAAAGACTTTCTGGACCAGTCTAATGATTATTTTATCATTCACAAGCAAGCACAGTGTATTAAGATTTTAGACATGAAAGACTGTAATAAAGGCTGTTTCATCTATTCCAGATGTCTATAGAGATTACTGTAGTTATTCTGTTGGAGACATATGATGAAGGCACACATCTGTTGTTGCACACATATATCTAATGGCTAAGCACATCTATTGTTGTTGTTGTTAGTAGTTCACTGAGCGGTTGCCTGAATTCAAAGACTTTCCTAAATTTTCTAAATATGCAGAATATCCACACGTCCATGACAACCAGTGGTGAACTTAGAGCTTGACAGTAATTATTTTATGAACTCAATCAGAGAAAAATTGAGCTGGAAGTGATGTAGTTCCATTACTTTAACATCAGGGGAAATACTTTATATTTATGAGGCATTTTACTGACTTTGCATTGATTGTGCCTGTTATCAGGGCGGTCGTGGCTCAAGAGTTGGGCGTTTGTCTTGTAATCGGAAGGTTGCCGGTTCGAGCCCCGGCTCCGACAGTCTTGGTCGTTGTGTCCTTGGGCAAGACACTTCACCCATAGCCTACTGGTGGTGGTCAGAGGGCCTACCATTTTTACCATCAGTTATCTGTGTTTCCTATCTGGTCCAAGTACTGATACCTGGATAGCTGTGTTGTTGAGAATGAGATTCTCAAACTGAAAAATAACATTGCAATAAACTCGAGGGCAACACTTGGTATGAAGGTCAATTTCTAAAGTGTGCTGCTAGAATTAAAGTAAACCAACTGCAGAAGATGAAAATTGAGCTTGGCAGCAAAGTTTGTATCAGTCTTTTTTTCTATGACATGAAACTCATCAAGTCAAAGAGCAGACCAGTAATGACAGATGATCAGCTTTTGATCTGCTTGCAAACAGCTTCTGTTTTACAGCTCCACCTTAGAAATGCCTTTTATCATATATCAGCTTTTACATTTCTGTAGATTTTCTCAGACAGGCTTGACTTGTTTCATAAGAGGTTAGACACCTTTGTGTTAAATCAAAGTTTAGATCCTTGGTGGCATCCAGAGTACATCTGACTCTCTGTGCTGTATAGATGTGTAATCATAAAACACATACGCGTCTACATGGGCTCCAGCCAACACTTAATAGTTACTAAAAGTCCTTCCACTCAGACACATTTGTCCAGGAGCAGGGTGTCAGTGTACTGCTGAAGCGGCTTGATAGTTTTCATTCCTGTGACATTTGACCAGGCTCCAACCATGTCTTTCTGCACCCTGACCTGAGCCGACAGCCTTGAAACAAACAAAACAACAACAAAAAGTAAAAAAAGACAGGCCAGTAGGTCACAACTTTGGATTTACTTTGTTGTTGTGGCACCAGAGTAAGCTCAGTGATGGAGAGACAAACTTGATAGAGGATTTCCTCCAAGTGTTTTGAAGCTGGAAAACAACCACTGCTATAGAAATGCTTAACGGGACATTTATTTCACATAAATAACATAATAAACAACATCAATAAGTGCACTTGCAGCAGAGCAGGAGATTTTTTAAGGGAATATAAAACTTAAATAAAAGAAAAATAAGATGATGTTAAACACATAATATAGAATGAAAGTAACACAGCTGCTGCAAATGAAACAGCGGCGTGAGTGTGTGTGAGAGCGGAAACGCATCGAACGGTAGTTAAGTTAAAAGCACTCGATGAATGTGTGTGTTCAATATTTTGGCCAGTAAGACTGGACAGGATCTGTTACTTTACATTAATAAAGTTTAGCTTATTCAAAGCCAGGAAATAAAGCTGTCATGAATACCGACTGTGTGAGTTATCAGATTCATCAATATCACAACTCTATCATTATGAGAGCCCTGCGGGAGATTCTGATCAAGTATAATCCACTAAATTAATGTTTAAAAGACAGCTTTAGGTTTCCTTATTTCTACTGCAGTCCTGGTGGGTTTAACAGGCTGAGAGCAAGTATAAATTCAAATGTAGGCTTGGTAAAGTTGCAAGCAACTCACAGGAAACAAAGAATTTCTATTTATCGCTGATGCTCATCAGGGAAACACAAAGCCATTAGACTCCCATCTGAGCACAGAGGACCAAGGGATTACGCTTAGGGAGTGAGAACGTGTTGGTTGTAGCTTTGATTTCTCCAACACACAAACTGACCTGACGGCAGTGTTGTCAACATTAAAAGGCCTTTAACAAAATGAAGCATTAATTTCAGTGCAAGAACAAGATCAGAGGTGTTATTTCACACAGCAAATGCCAGACTGCAGTTTTAATGAGTGTGGCATTTGTTTAGCCACCATCTGCTAAATGAACTGATAAATAAACTGAAGCTTTTTTTGTTTTTTCTTTCAGGATTTGCACGGCACACAGTCCAAGTATCCTGTAGCATTCAGTTGTTTCAGGTGCTATTTTTCCTGTGCTTCTCTTCTCTACACCAGCCAGTTTGTGTGTTTTACCTTCTCTTTGACCTCCTTGTGCCTCAGTGGGTTTAGTTTTGTTTATACCAGAGGGTTATACTATGAAGTTCAACATAGCCAGACTTGCTTTGCCTTACCTGGCTTGATAAGACCTGAAATGCCAGTCAGAGATAAAGGGTATCGCGATGATTGCCAGTTTTCTTCGTTAACCCAGGTTCCTTCAGGCTCTGTGTGAGCTCTCATAAAAAAAAGAGGTTTTGATGCATCGTTTGACTGCAGAAAATTATGAATTGTGAATTCATAATCAGATTTTTTTCCTTTTTTGACTCAGTGCACACTTTATTTTTCCAACATGACTATAATTTTAAATTCCAGCAACATAAAACAAATTTGGCAAGCAGATTAGTATCAAACATAGAAACATTAATTTCTGCATCACCTACTGTGTGCATGAAAATTCCTGTGATTTTACAGTGCATTTTGCACTTCTGTAATATTTCAGATTGTTTTGCTTCATTAGTGAATGTAATGTGAATTTTTATCATGCTCTGGATATTGTTGGGGAAAGAATCTGTGCAAAATTTGCAGTTTTACGTTCACTGTAAGGTATACAGTGTTGGTTCCTCTAGTGACGTGAAGGTGAAACAATATTTACTTTAATGATACTGAAAGCTCTGATTTTAAGCCTAACATACCTTGCCAAGCCATCAGTTTGGTTTTGCAGTTCATCTCTCAGCTTTCATCTTTTTCTTAGGTTAGACTTGTCTCCAGTGTCTGCATTTGGATCCTCACTTGAATGAATTCATAACACTTGGCTAAACAAATTCCAACCCTTTTCTCACACTGCGATTTTTTTTTCTATCCAAGATTGGCAAAGTGTTTTCTCTGTTTGCACGTGTTTGCCTTTGTCTGTGTTTTCTAAAGCTGCACTGCGCTCAGCTCCGAGGGCATCTGTGTTAACAGATTTGATTTTTCATGTTATTTGATTTACTATTTAATTACATGCCCAATTAAAGAGGATTTGTCTGGTTTGTATTTGAAATGACTTCCTTACATCTTTATTGTTCTCGTACATATATTGGAATAGAAAGTCCATATTTGGACATTTAGAAACGCAATAAATCTGTGTGTTCTGATGAAAGTGCCTGAAAAGCATTCCCAGTTTGGCTATGTTAACGTGACAGACTGATACTAATTCCTCTCATTGACCGTGGGCGCTCATTCTCAGAGACATCTTGTGTGTTAATTATGATGTTTAGTTGAACACAGCTACTTTGTGCGAGCCCAGTATTTGTTGATGAAGGCATTTTCCAGGTATTGACTCCTAATAACACCCAGGATCTGGATGATAATGAGCAAAAATTGACTTTGGCACATATTGATTTCAGAGGCTTCATTTCACAATCGCAGACTCTTGGAAAGGCTGCCCAAGCAAGAAACCGGCAGAGAAGCCATTTAAGCCTTGATACGTTTTTTTTTTTTTGTGTGTGATCAATAGAGTTTCATTTACAAACCAGTTGTTGGAACAGTTAATTTCATCATGAAAATAACATGACAAACTCCATCTCTGCAAATGAAGGTCCTCGGGCATGTTTGTTTGTAAAATAAATCTGCTAGCAGCAAGCAGAAAACAGAAAATACTTAAAAGCATCCAAACGCTAAAGCATAGTGGGTGGTATAAAGTCACAGATTACTGCTAGCAGGGAATTAAGGTTCTTATTTATTCAAGAGCAGTTTTAACTGTCTGAAACTTTTCATTTCTAATGGTAATCTGCACTATGAATTAAACAAGCGGTACTGCAGGGGACAAGACTCATTAAATATGCAGAAATGTCCCCAGGCTACTACTATTTTTTTCTTCGCTTAGGTTTTAAGACAAATACAGACTCGCTTTAAAATTACTGGTGAGACAAGTGCCGTCATACATGTTCCTACAGTGTTCCCAGAAAAAGCATCTTTGTGTGACAAAATGCAGAGGTCAACCTTAAAAGGGACCAGTTATTCTCATTACTATGCATATATTTATTCTTGCACACTACTAGAGATTATTTGCAGTTTTATTTATCTCATACTGAGCCTTGTTGAAGCTTTTCACACCATCCGCAGTCTGAAACAAGCTGTTTTAGCTGCTCTCCTTTTAAACCAGCTTTCTTCTGATTGGATCACCCTTTCAAATAGAAGCTCTGCACAGCAGATACATGTGTTATCTAGGATCCCAGAGCTGTACCGTAAATGGACTGCAGCTTAAATATCTTTAATCTTACTGCAGTACACTAATTTCTATACCTGTTTTTGTCTGTTCGCTTAGCCGACACCTCCTCCAAAAATTCTGGGAATCTTAGGCCCCTGAAGATTCTTATCTATGTCAGATATTTTGATATTTTCATGTAGCCTAGCAGCCACCTATAGCAAGAAGCTAAAATGATTTTAAAAAAAAACATTTATGCATCTATAACAGCAGATAAAAGCACTGTATCATTTTTTGATTTCAACACATCTATTTTATGTCCACAAACCTTTAGTTATGTTTGATACATTAAAACCCTATCAGGTTGCCTGGCAACACCTAGCAGACTTAAATGACCAGTTTGTTTATTTGTTCTTTTGTACCTACTACACCTTCTGAAGCCATCCTACCTTTTTAATTTTAGAGCCAACAGAATGATGAGATGGTCAAACAGTACTGTACCGTTAGCATGTACTAGTTGGCTACTCATTAAAGCACTAAGGGCCAGATTTACTAACATGTTGCAGTAGTGTAAACTGGGTACTGTTGTTATTTATATAGAGAGCTCAGTGAAAAGATTGCACATACAAGGTGGGAACTCATAGATTTTTTGTCTGAGCCTTTAGCATATCCATACAAGGCAGCTCCTTCCTCAAGGCACAAAATATAAGAAGGAGAATATTTAAATCAGGCGTGCAAACCAATTTTAATGTTTACGACATGCAGTTTGCCGCTAATTGCACTGATATTAAACCAAGGAAAAAGCCTGTTTTTTGCCCTTGATATTGAAATGTGCGTAGAAAACACTTTTGTAAATCACCCTTAAAGCTAACCAGACCCCTTTTTGGCGATTGCACTCACATGCTATTTTGCCGTGTTTAATAAATCATCATAAATTTATGCCCTCCTTGAATCTCTACGATTTATTAGGCTTAGTAAACTCTGATAACTAGAAGATATCCTGGGTATGTTGAGCTTACTTTGTAGTGCAGACCCTGTGTCTAAGCAATGGTGCAAATGTACAAAGACTGTTATTACTGCGCACGTCATACAGAGAAAGACACTAAAATATATTTGTTCTTATCGAATACAGCAGGACATTCAGTGGCAGTTAAACATCAGCTCACGAGGACAGTGCTGATATGCTGTTTGCTAAACGTGTACATTTATCGAGTGTGGGTGTAATATGTTTTGCCGGTTTTTGATCAAAGGAGATGAGAAAAACAGAAATGTGGACCTGGTGACAGCACCAACATTCAGAGCATTACTAAAGTTATTACAGGTCATCCTGAGGGTGAAATAAATGTCTGCACCAAATATCACAGAAATCCAATTGTTGTCGAGACACTCAAAACCACAAATGTCAACCTCGGGGTGGTGTTAGAGGAAAAGGATTCAGTTGCCGGGCACCTGTTTCAAGACAATCCTTTCAGAGCTGTTTAGATACAGGGTTTTGGTGTGGGCAGGCCATCAGATGGATAAAAATGTTCTGTTACAAGAAATCTGAAAATATCGATGATATTGAGCTCACAAAATGTTTCCATAGATAAAATTTTTTTGTGCTTTCAATCAGTGTGACTGTTGTTGGTATAGGTTGAGTGAGGATTCAAAAGGATTTGATCTTAAGTAAAAATTCTTACAGATTATATTCAAACATCTACTTCTTAGCAAATATATCTTAGCGTTAACCCTGTAGATGTGGTGTGCAGTTTCTGTGTATGCATGCATGTAGATTCATTACTTGTGGACCTTTCACGCAAGAGTTTCCTAAAAAGAAAAATACACGTCCATACTGACTTCCAGGTGGAAAGCCTTTTGAGGCACTAGAGCTTAATAAGTGAAGCCTTATTCTGTTTTAGCTGTGGACGATTGACAGTAAGGTGCTCTGCGTGGTCTGCTGAACCTCAGTTGTTTTTGGTTGATGGAGTCAGTGGAGCGAAGAGAAGCTTTAAGTCTGCCTGGCCGTCAGTCTGACAATACACATCAAAGACTGTATGAATAATTGCTTAATGTGGGAGAACCATGCTCTTGGCAAACGCTGTCTTCCAGACAGGATCGAGTGTTTTCTGTCTTCCCCGCCGTCCTTTAATAATGAGAAAATTATCACACAACCGTTTTTTTCCTTCACAACTTAAGAATAATGCTGACATTGTGATTATTTTACTTGTTTTCAGAGGCCAAGTGTATCATTGAATAGTTAACTGACAGCCACTGGGATCTTTGTGCTCTTTTAAATTTATGACTTTTGCATTTAGCGATGACCTGGTGGTCTTAAGAACATCGTGGTTTCTTCTTCTTGCCCTCTGGAAACATGCTGGTATAAAATGCCGTGAAGCTCATAAAGAAAGGCATTTATCGGTTGAGTTTTCTTTTTTTCTTTTCTAATACATTTTGGGGACGATAACAAAAAATCTCTCATTTGTAGGCTTGTAGACAGACACACACTGTCACCAGCTTGATCCTCATCCCTGGCGGATATCTTCAGAAAGTCTGCCTCTGTAATGAATAATCTATTATTTTCTATTGTACATCCAAACAACTGCCGATTGTTTGATTAACCCGCTAATCTGACGAACTGAAAAAGAGTTCGTTCTCTGGAGTCTGCAAATACAACCTCTAGGTCGTTGCGTGTCACAGCATGGAAGTCTCAGCTTGTGAATCCTGTTCACACAGTGCCAGAAACAACTCAAGGGGCAGCCGGGCATTATGCCAGAACAAAGCTTTTGTAGCTTTTCTTTTTTCCCCCCCTTATTTCCTATTCAATTTTTCTATCACTCACGCCATGCTATTTTAATTAATTTCTGGAGTTGCTTTCAAAAAAGGGTCTGGTTAGGTAAAATGTTCTCTCTCAGCAGAGAGATTTTGAACATGAATTTAACACCGCTGTGCTAGTTGCAAAAAATATTATTTTAATCAGAAATACTTCAAATGAGTCTTCAGCACACAAAGGAGCTTGTAGATCTTTCATCGTTGCCTGGGACAATAGTCTAGTTATTAGTCACACATTATCACTCTGCTTCTTTGGAGTAAAGGATGTGCGATTTCTACATTTTCATCATGGTGAAGGTCCTTCTGGAGGGCTGTGGTGCCATCATTGATGCTTTTCCAACCATACTTTGAACCCAACAAGTAACCACTGGGGCTGAAAAGTAAAGCCACTGGTGCAAAAACTGCACTTCCTCTACTGACCACTTGAGGCACCGATAACAAGACAAAACTCCCGTGTTAAAATGTCTGAGTAAGAAATAGAAAGAATTAGAAAACATCTTTGCATAATTTTGATCTTAATGAATAGTTTTCATACCGCACTGTTGATTATAATCTTTTGAACTGATTCGTACTGTGCATTTACTGATAAGTCTTATTTTTAGGGGTGTAGCTGCTTTGATTGCTAGGTGGCCCCCAGACAGGGATCTGTAGCTCATCGCTGTCTGCTTGGGTTCACTTCCACTAATTCAAGTCCCTGAAGTTTTGTTGCCTTGCGGAGCATTTTTAATGGATTTATCTGAAAAATAAAAAAATGACTCGCCATGTGGGACAGATCATCTGAGACGTTTGGGCTTCAGTTTTGTTATGTAGAAAATTCTAGTTAGTCTTTTATGGTGTCTACATGCTCATAACTTAGCACTCCACCCTCCCTCTTGTCTGAAACATGATGGAAGCCAAAAAGCTAATGTTAACAGTTTAAAAACAGAAATCCAAGAGCAACCATCTATGTCATATCCATCCTTTATATACAGTCTATGGGTTAACCACTGCATCTTAGGTTATTGTTTGTGGTGTGATGTAAAGGATGAGGAGCTCACAATTTACTTTTTTGTGTGTGATTTAATATTTAATGAAGTCCATTCCCTTCCACGAGTCTTTGTTCAGCTTCTTAAGTCTGTAGTTAGAAATATTTCACCATGAACTACACATATTTGACATGGTAACACGCTGATCCATCAAATGCCACCAGAACAGCTTCAGTGCGCCTTGAGGCAGAGGTGATTAATTGAGCTATCAGGATAAAAATCTATGATAAAAGTGATCAATCAGAGGAACTTTGCGCAGATTTTGCAGTGACTCTTTCCTCTAAAGACACCAGCGTGATACAGAATTGATTCTGCATTAGTGCTGTGCAGAGTTTTGCAGATGTATGCCTACATGTTGTCACTGTTTACCAGGCCTCAGAGGCAATCTGAAAAATATGTGAAGCAAACTGTAAAATGTTAACTGGTGGTCATTTAACATTTTGAACTCTTAAAAAACATCAAACATGTCCACTGCACCCATCATGTGTGCTTTATCTCCATCCTTTGATATGTGCTCTCTTTTTGTTGTTGTTGTTCCTCCATCCTATCTCCAATCTACCATTTCTCTCAAAAATCCTTGAAAAAATAGTTGCTTCACAAGTCCATCTTCACCTAACTGATAATAACCTTTATGAACAGTTCCAGTCTGGCTTTCGTCCTCTACATAGCACTGAAACTGCTCTTATAAAAATAACAAACGACCTTCTTATAGCAGCTGATTCTGGTCTCCTCTCCATCCTTATCCTTCTTGATCTGAGTGCAGCTTTTGACACCATCTCTCATCCCATTCTCCTTAGCAGATTAGCTTCTATTGGTCTCTCTCACACTCCACTAGCCTGGTTTAAATCATACCTATCTGACCGCACTCAGTTCATTCAATTAAAATCCTTCACTTCTCAGCTTTCTCCTTTATCCACTGGGGTGCCCCAGGGATCTGTCCTCGGGCCCCTTCTTTTCATCATCTACCTTCTTCCACTCGGACATATTTTTCGTAAATATAATATTCAGTTCCACTGCTACGCCGATGACACCCAGCTCTATCTCTCTACCAAACCTGACTCTACTCTTCCTCCACCCTCCCTCATCCTCTGTCTAGCTGAACTTAATTCTTGGTTCTCCTCCAACTTTCTTAAACTCAACAGCAATAAATCGGAACTTCTTCTGGTTGGCACTAAACGACTGCTATCCAGAATTAACAATTTCTCTCTCACCATCAATAACTCGCTGGTCCCTATCTCTCCCTCTGTGAAAAGCTTGGGTGTCATTCTCGATAGCACATTATCCTTTAACTCACATATCAATAATATTACACGTGCAGCATATTTCCAACTCCGTAACATTAATCGCCTCCGCCCCTTCCTCACACCTCACGCCACTGCCATTCTCATCCATAATCTTGTTATCTCTAGAATTGACTACTGCAACTCATTATTATTTGGCCTCACACAAAAATCTATCAACAAGCTCCAACGTGTCCAGAACTCTGCTGCCCGTATTATTACTAGGACTTCTTCTACCCACCACATCTCCCCAATCCTGAAGCAACTTCACTGGCTCCCGGTCAAATTTCGCATCCATTTTAAAATAATTCTGTATACATTCAAGGCTATTCATTCTCTCTCTCCACCGTACCTCTCTGACTTATTACAGATGAAGCTCCCATCCCGCTGCCTCAGATCTTCATCTTCTCTTTCTCTCTCTGTTCCCTCTGCTCGTCTGATCACAATGGGAGGGAGGGCTTTTAGCTGCTCTGCCCCTCGACTTTGGAATTCCCTACCCCCGGACCTCAGAAATATTAGTTCATTCTCTCTTTTTAAGTCCACCCTCAAAACTCATCTGTTTAAAATTGCCTATTCTTAAATTTCTGTATGTTTTAACTTTTATCTTCTATTTTTACCATTGTGTATATTTCCAGTTTTTATCTGTTGTACAGTGTCCTTGGGTGCTTTGAAAGGCGCTATTTAAATAAAATGTATTATTATTATTATTATTATTATCCTTTTTTCCAATTTCACATTTTTAAGCAATGACCGGTCAGGCAACCACTATTGAACACAGGCTTGCAGACGGAGCTTGCTGTCCTGTTGGAGGACTACATCCGAGCACATCTCCATAAACTGTGCACTGGTTGTTATTTCCATAATCCTCAGGTACAGAGCTGTGAAAGTGGCAAAGCTGTAAGGCTTTGTATCTTAAACTGTCGGGAGGACACTCTTGGTGGGGCAAAAAGCCACTCAAGGGGATGCATGTGGACAGCCAGAGGAAAAATGTTCTGGAAAACCAAAATGAATGCATGTGATTTGTGAGGAAAATGAAAAAAATCAAATAAAACTAATGCTTTGCCCACGGTAAACCAGGTTTTGAGATGACTCCTTACCTACAAATGCATTAACACAAGTGGGCTTTGATCATTCCTCGTAGGCAGCCTTTTAAAAAGGATGGCCAACAGAAATCACCACTCTTTGATCAAAGCTATGCTTCCTTAAACATGAGATCAGTGATCATTTATGAATAATTTACTTAGCAGTTATCATATCATTAATAAAACCAAACCAAGATATGGACCATAAAGCAAAACCTAGAGTGTCTGTTTTTTTCAGCTCTATACTGTTGAGCATGCAGCTGAGAAGTTGTAATAGCCCTAGTATATCATCACACAGAGCGCTCATTAGACTAATAAGTAGCTGGATCGATGTGTGCTGGAAAAAGCAGCCAGCAGAACTGCTGTTTTCCTTCACTTAGCTCACGCAGGCCTCAGCCGCTATCATTTTATATTTTCCAGCCATCCATCTATCACCGCAGCCTCTGATAAGTTTCTTCATTGACTGATCTGTAACAATGCATTAATGAATGTATTAAAAAATATCTGATTACAGTTAGATTGATAGTGTGTTTGAAAAAAAATCATTTAAAAATGTATATGAGTAATTTACACTTTTTATATATCCCAGAAATCAGAGGTTGTGTTTTCAGATTACTGGTTTTGTCTAAAACACCAAACATATACGATCGCTGTTACTGATAGAAGAAAACTGCCCACTTGAGAGGTCTGAACAAAAGCCTTGTGTTATTAATAGCTGTTCTTAGTGGTTGTATAATTACAATTTATTAAATAACAATTTGAGTCCATAAAATGAGTCGCTGCAACAGCCAAAGCAACTCAACGCATAGCTTTACAGTGATTTAGCTGTGCATTCAGCAAACTCTCTAACCTTTTCATTCATTTCAGTTTGCAGCAAAAATAAACTGTGGCCTACCTGATCAGCACCTTCCAAAAACGTGGCTTTCTCCTAGACTCCTGGCTGTGTATCCAGGCAACAAGTTGGACATGTCAACCTAAAAGCCGTGTTAATGTTAGGTTCACAACTTCTTTCTACTGTTGCAAAAGAACAGACACAGCAGAGAGTTTTATTAAAGCTAGGTTTCTCTGTGCCTGGCCTTAAAAAAAGAACATTTTTATGCCTTTGTGCTCTGGCGGCGAGCACTATGTTCACTTCAGACACCTTTATATTAGGAACATCTCAAGGGAACTTCTTTGTTGGCATCAAAGTTAGACTCAAATATTAATTCATTTGATTTTGTTGGTCAAAGGTCAAGGTTGTGTGGCCTCGCTTCTGCTCCGTCCTTGTGGATTTATCAAGGATGCCTGGAGGGAATTTCAATAAGTCTGGCACAAAAAGGGTCAGTCGGACTCATAGATGAACTGATTAGAATTTCCCGATCGAGCGAGGTCAAGATCACAAAATAATTTTCCCCCTAAGTTTTGAATTCAGATACTAATCATAAAGACATTTTTCACATATTTCTAACAGGAAAATAATGAATTTTGACATTTTATAAATAGTAGGTCACACATCAGTTTCACTGTGAAGTCATAACATGCAGCAAACATCTTGGGACTATTCAGTAGCATAACACAGGGGCAGAGCAGAGATGGATATATTGTAAACTGCAACTTGACTGGTTTATACAAGGTTTTTTTTAATCTGTCATATTCCAGTTTGATTTATGAGGGTTTTCTTTTTTTTTTTTCTGTTTTTCAGTTTTCCCATACTATGATGGATACACATGATGCCATGATGCTACATGATGGGTACACTATCTGTTTTACAGATAGTGTACCCATCATGTAGTACCCAGTACTTTACTGTCATAGTTGTGAAAAGAAATGTGAAAGAGATTGTTATTGGGAGTCAGTTGCAATATAAAACATACACACACTAGTCTTTAGCGATTTTGGTCCATATTGATATGAGAGCATCACACAGTTGTGGCAACTTTCAGATCCTCTGACTCTGTAGGCCATCTGAGTACAGTGAACTCATTGTCATATTTAATAAACCAGTTTGAGTCTCCTCTGATCTTTTCTTTTGATTGCAGGTATTGCATTTTAGTATAGATAAGAATGACCCCAGTATCATCAAACTGTGCTACTTTTCAAATATATACTCATTATTTACAGAAGCAACCCTCCTCTGCTAATTTTACATTTGGCGTAGCGGTTTCTCACATGTGCTTCTGACGCTTGCAGAGGCATCTACGGACAGCATGTTTCCCCCTCAGCAGCGATTGCAGATGACAGGAAGGTCTCTCTCTTGCACTTGCATTGCCTCAGCTCCAAAAACTCCAGCTTCATTACAGGCGCTGCAGCCAGAAGCACTAATTAATATGGCTTGGGACCACCGTGGTCCTCCACCACAGTAATGTCGGCTTCAAGGGCTTCTGCATGGGAACAGTTCTCAACCTCTAAAGAGCCCTTTTGTGGCATAAGTGCCTTACCTTTCTGTATCGCTTTCACCTCAGAGAGTGACTCCCCCAACCTCCAACCTCTAGGATTTTTCACTATTATGCGGAGCACACTTTAATCTGCTAATTAATTCCGAAAATATGTGGTAAATCTTTTTTTTTTCCATGAAGAAAAGTCGCTAATAGTTCCAATTCTATATGTTTAATTAACCACAGAACTACTTCTGTTCATCATATATCCTCATTACATTTATTAATTTCTCCTCCTTTTTTCTCTCAAATAGCTTTCACTGTTTAGCCCTACCATTTCCTCAGTCTCACATTAACAAACAAACACACACACACACACACACACACACACGCTCCCTTCCAATTCTGCTGACTCTCAGCAGGGCAGGGATTAGAGCCATGGTTAAAACCTTTCCAACGCTGCTGGCTTGATCTGCTGTTGCAAGCGGAGACTAAAATGAGCTTCACAAAGTTAGATAATCAGGCTCATCTACAACACACAACTTTCTCTCAGCTTATTTATACGGGAACTGTCGACATTACACTGCAAAGCTTACAGCTCCACCTGATTGGATGAGAGGAGAAATCAAGGAAAATTTGAGCCTCATCATTTTCAGGCTTCTTAATGCTTAATGCTTCTTAATCAATTTTCTATCAATCTGCCCAACGTTGCCCAGCCCATTAAAAATGAGAATTAAAGGAAATTAAAACTTTAATGTATCATTGTTAAAGCCACATAATATTGAAGCGCTACATAAAAGTAATTATTAAAAGAACACGTTTCATTGGCCACAGCATAATGGTATTTGTGAGAATAACATGAAAATGCTTATTAGGCTGATGACAGTCTCCGTTCCACAGAGGCTGAAAGCTCTTGGCCGATACAGTTTAAATAAAGCCAAGTGTTGCAAACCAACCCGTCTCTCGGGGTAAAATTATACGGTCATAAAATCTATTCCAGCACCATTGTTCTTGATTAAATATATTCATGATTATAACGTATAACTGCTTCAACAGGCAGGAACAGAAACGGCACTCCAGATAATTGAAGTGATTGTAATAGACCATACCTGATCGTTTTATGTTTTCTTGAAGTTATTACAGGTGTACAGTTACAGTTGACACACAAACCTATTGTTGAGTTACTTAAAAAATATCTTGGAATTCTGTTTGTATTTATATTTAACAATAACTTGTAATATAATTTACATGTAATGTGGCACCTTTGTTGATGCCAGGTGGGATGGTTTGAGTATTTCATAAACTATATAAAAATCCAGCGAGCAGTGGTTCTCTGGCTGAAAATATCTTGTTGATGCCAGAAGTCAATGGAGAATTTGGCAGCAGTAACTAAAATAACCACTCATAGCAATCAAGGTATCTCTGAATGCACAACAAAGGAGACAGACTACAGCAGCAGAAGACCACACCAGGTGGCACTCCTTTCAGCTAAGCACAGGGAACTGAAGTTAGAGTTTCCATGGGCTCTCCAAAATGGAACAACAGAAGACTGAAAACACAAAGTTTCCCCTGCGACATTCAGGTGGCAGAGTCAGAATCTGGATTTAAACAACATGAAGGTATGGATCCATCCTACCTTGAGTCAATGGCTCAGGCTGTTGGCGGCATAATGATGTGATGAATATTGTCTTGGTACATTTTATGCACCTTAGTATCAAGACCGTGTGTTGTTTAAATGCCACAGCCTACCTGATTGCTGCTGACCGTGTCCACCGCTTAATGAACACAGTGTACTCATTACTGGCTGCTTCCAACAGGATAACTCAACATGTCTCAAATCTGAGTTCACTGTACTAATATGGCCTCCGTAGTAAAATGGCCTGTATTTATATAGCGCTTTACTAGTCCCTAAGGACCCCAAAGCGCTTTACATATCCAGTCATCCACCCATTCACACACACATTCGCACACTGGTGATGGCAAGCTACATTGTAACCACAGCCACCCTGGGGCGCACTGACAGAGGCGAGGCTGCCGGACACTGGCGCCACCGGGCCCTCTGACCACCACCAGTAGGCAACAGGTGAAGTGTCTTGCCCAAGGACACAACGACCGAGACTGTCCGAGCCGGGGCTCGAACCGGCAACCTTCCGATTACAAGGAGAACTCCTAACTCTTGAGCCACGATCGTAGTCACCTGATCTCAATCCAACAGAGCTCCTTTGGAATGTGGTGGGATGGGAAATTTCCATCAATGATGTGCAAACCGGCAGTAACTGTGTGACGCTCAGTGATGGGAATAACGGCTGTTACGACCCGGCTCAAAAGCCGCAACATAAAAGAAGGAGATGAATAACAGAGTGTGGGTGAGAAGAGGTTTCATCCTAAAATGGAAAACCAGGTTGGCTAGAATGGCTGGTGCCACCAAGGCAAAGACTAGTGCACTGCCGGAATGCTTGCCTCAGGTATGCTTTTATCCACACCTGACTAGGTGTGGCCAATTAGCACCAGCTGAAAACACTGAGACGATTAAAAGCTGCAGAGGGACGTAACACCTCCTCCCTTAAAAGGGTTCCTCTAGGACCCTTAAATTTATTAAAAGCCCCTCTGAAGCCTTCAGTTCCTTGACCCACAAACCTGGAATAAAAGTTAAAGCTAACAGAAGCACAGTGTTCACGTTATAGTTGGCATCTCTAAGCATGGATGGGCATGAGGATTTGAAGTTGCCACACTGAACAGACAAAAAGTAACATGTGACCAACACAAAGGAGCACAACAGTCACAAACCCAAAATGATTACCTGATCTGCTACAACACAAAACCAAAAGTAGCAACAAATAATCACAATTAAGTGATCTGTTGTCTCCACCACACAAACAGTCACATACAAGTGGCCCTATACCACAACAAGTTACTTTAATCCAAAAAGTTCAGTAAATCAAGCGTACTAGTGACCAACCACAAACTGGAGAGCTATGGCCACACAATGATCACATCAAGGGTGGCTCAGCACCCCACAGTGTTATTGCCATCACCTGGCCAACAACACTCACAAGTGATCCAACAAAATAGCCATATTCCCCACAACACTAAAAGGTCACATCACAAAACACTCACCTCACAAGGATCTCATTAGCATCCATCAACACTGACATATGCACACACAGGGTGTGCACACAATGCCAACTTAAAAACAGCCTACCTGCCTCAGCTACAGACCATGATCATGAATGGTCTCAAACCTCCTACCAAGTTTGGTGCCACTGATTTACTATGTGCAACTCCCAGCCTAAAACACTAAAAACAACAAAACCCTTACTTTTCCTACCCTAGTCTTCAGTGGTGTACCAGGCTCGAGGCAACTTTAAACGCGAACTCGAGAGCAGGCAGCAGACCAGAGATATAGTCTCCTACCAAACTCTGAAGCGTACCCCCACCCAGGATAGCCACCAAACACAATAAACTAAAACAATAAAGCAAAACAACAAACAAGTGCTTCGATGGAAGGGCAGCACAGCCACCCAGCTGAAACACACTTACTAAAGGGAGTTTGCACAATTACACTGAACACCATCACTCACCCACTTAAAAGCAAAACAAACTGACATTCAGTCTCCACTAAAATGTCCAAAGATCCCGGACGAGCCCCCACTTATGTTACGACCTGGCTCAAAAGCCGCAACATAAAAAAGGAGATGAATAACAGAGTGTGGGTGAGAAGAGGTTTCATCCTAAAATGGAAAACCAGGTTGGCTAGAATGGCTGGTGCCACCAAGGCAAAGACTAGTGCACTGCCGGAATGCTTGCCTCAGGTATGCTTTTATCCACACCTGACTAGGTGTGGCCAATTAGCACCAGCTGAAAACACTGAGACGATTAGAAGCTGCAGAGGGACGTAACAACGGCGTTACAAGTAACGGCGTTACTAACGACTTTTCAGTAACGAGTAATCTAACTAATTACTCTTTCTATCGTTACAACGCCATTACCGTTTGTTACGTCCCTCTGCAGCTTTTAATCGTCTCAGTGTTTTCAGCTGGTGCTAATTTTGGCCACACCTAGTCAGGTGTGGATAAAAGCATACCTGAGGCAAGCTTTCCGGCAGTGCACTAGTCTTTGCCTTGGTGGCACCAGCCATTCTAGCCAACCTGGTTTTCCATTTTAGGATGAAACCTCTTCTCACCCACACTCTGTTATTCATCTCCTTTTTTTAATGTTGCGGCTTTTGAGCCGGGTCGTAACACCGTTACTAACAAGAAAATGCGGTGCGGTCGCGTTACTTTTTTTCAACAAACAGATAGTTGAAGCTGTGTTCAGCTTACCGCACTTTATATCAGTTGCACGGAAGTAGCTGTAAGTAATCTGGCTTTAAGCAGCTGTGCGCGCTCCCGCGGACGGCAATCACTTTCTGCCCGACGATGAGTTTTTGGCACAAAACCTGGAAATAACTTTGTTGTGTGCAAAACTTGTGCATAGGATTTGAAAATTGACAATTTATATTTGAATTAGATTTATGAAATATGATTCATTAAACATGTTTGTGGTTGTTACAGTAAAAAATATAACTTCCACTCTTCTTGGATTTTATGTTTTTTTCTGATTTTAGATCAATTGTGTTAATACAGCATGTCAAAATGAAAACATAACTGTAAATTCAGAAACGTGAGGATGTGCTGAAAAGAATGATACCAAACAAGGCAAAGTAAATAGTTTTTAAAGGTAAAATGTGGTTAAAAGTAGTTAAAAATGGCCAATTATAATCTGGGCAACGCAATAGTTACTTTTCAAGTAATTAATTACTTTTAGAATCTTGGAACTCAGTTACTAACTCAGTTACTTTTTTGAAGAAGTAACTATAACTAATTACTTTTTCACAGTAACTAGCCCAACACTGGTGACGCTATATGTCAATATAGACCAAAATCTCTAAGCAGTGTTTCCAGCATCTTGTTGAATTGATGCTACAATGAATTAAAGCAGCTCTGATGGTGTATCGGGCCTTCTGTCTGTAGTTCAGTTATTCTTTACTGTGAAGTTTTTGAAGTTTCATTTCTAAGAATGAAAAAAGAAGATGCTGATGCTGATGCTGAGCCAAAAAAAGATGCTAATAGGGACTCATTCTTTATGAGCCGTAGTCAAGCTGAAAGAAAGATTTCTTTCCTTTACTTATGGCAAGAGGCGGGCTAAATGCTTTCTCTTTGTGCTAAGCTGCTATCCTAAGGCAACCATCGCATCATCTTGACAGATTGTATTACATTAATTCTTACATGACTCCTCCAAAGCTGCTTATATTATAAATATATATTATGAAATATGATGATACGATTATTTTTTCAGTGCCTAAATTCTCCCTATGGCCTCATCTCTCACAAACACACCCTGTTGCTGACTAGATAGAATATCTGTGTGAGTGTTGTGTGGAGCAGTCTGAGCCAGTTGCTGGGGGGGGGGGACGACTCCCACTTTTATTTATTTATTTCTACTTTTTTTTTTTGTCAGCACAGACATAGCACGGCCAGCAAGTGGACTGTGAGAAGAAATTTGCTGAATTTGACAAAAAGTGTATAGGATTAGCCTGCTGCCACCGAGGCCTGACTTCAAATAAGCGGAAGAAAATGGATTGAGGGGTGGATGAATTGATGGTGTATTGGATTAGAATGGCTTACTCCATCTTTAAATGTGCCCTGATGATGGCACCAGATGGGAAAATCAGGGGTTCATGTTATTAGAGTCAGTGTGGACATGAGCTGCAGGGGAGACGAACGTACGTTTGCGCTGAATTTCACGGCAATTCATGTAATTTAATGATTTTTGAGCGGCTGAAAGCTGTCGTAACAGCAATCTACCGAGGGGCAATATCACTCGATTGTATTTGTATCTTAATACCTGTGGACAGCTGCTGCTGCCATTAATAATCCCCCACTCATCACCCTGAGGGAGACGACATTACTTCAACAGTGATGATGATGGTCGCAGTCATGGTCTTGAAGATAATGAAATTCCACAAGGAAAGGATAAAGAATCAAACTATTACTGAAAAGTTAGTATTGTTGGTACATTAAATGCATCCAGTAGGGGACTAAGCAGATAAAATGCTGCGTGTGTGTGTGTGTGTGAAATCGGAGAAGCTCATGTAAGGCTCATGGCAGCATGCAAAGCTCTCAGTGTCTTCAGCACTGTGTTATGTGATGTGACACGGACTGTGGTTTCCTCTGCCAGCCTGTGTAGTTGCATCTCTCCTCCGGCTGTATTATTAATTCAGAAACCATGTGAGTACACGCCTTGTCTCCTCCTCCACTGTCTCTTGGAAAGATCTTTGAAAGAGAAAGATTAAAAGGAGAGCATAATTAGACAGGAGGATTTCCATTATCATGGTAACTGAAGCTGTGCTGTCATATTACGATGTCTAATTGGTGTCACATTATACAAGAGCAGTTAGGGCAGCAGGGAGCTGCTTACAAATGTAAAAGGGCATTCACACTTCCTGTTCAACCTATAGTTTGTCTAATCATATTTTGGGCATTGTTGTCTCGTCTGCATGAATTGTCTCTTATCACAGTTTCCCCCCACTCACTCTAACACTCAACATAACTAAAACCTAACCCAGAAGTTGTCATTTGGGGAAAAAAGCATATGGGATCTATTCTAAGTGTGCCACAGTTGTGTTTCTGTATAAGCACTACTTAACTGCCACTTTAATCTTTCTTCTCTGCTGCCTTACAAACAGAGGAGGTCGAACTGCCACTTTCCCATGAGCTGAAATGAGATGACAGATCTCATTAAAGATACGCAGCAATTCAGATTTGCGTGAGTGGTACCATACCTTAGCTGCATCTTAAGCAAAGGGTTTGCATCCCTGTAAGCTTGCGGTTTAGGTTGTGCACATGGTAAAGATCTTCCTGGGCTTCTATACGCCGCTGCAGCTGCTGCTTATTGCAGCAAGGACACGTTTTGTGTTTGTGAATCAGGAACCTTTGTGTCAGTGACTGTGGGGTGCATGAGCACCACAAAGAACACGTAAGGCAGGGAAGCCTGTGACGACCCAGCTTGAGGTGTATTTCATATTCAGCTGTGTGCTGATTTTACCTGCCAGTGACATTTTTACCTGTTATGGCAGGAAGCTACCTAAGATTTGTTCCTCAGTTTGATATCTTCAGAAAGGCATTGAAAGGGCAGCAAGAAGAATATTCCACTGATTTAGCATTGAGTTTTAATACTGGTGTTGTGGACAGTTTGGAATCACTTATCTAAACTGATATGTCTTCTTTTTATTCCAAGATTTTTTTTTAAAAAGAGAAAAGAAATACAAATAAATAAACGTGCTGCGCATCGCAAAGCTCCAGTTTTCACTTATTTATTGCAAAAGAAATTGTGACATTTCAAGCACCACTGCTCTTCATCGGCTTTCATCAAATATCACTTTTTATAAGTGAAAACTGGAGGCCCACAATCTGCAAAGCATTGTTTTCTTTCTTCATTCTTTGCTAGTTTTCAGCACAGCATGTGTATGTTTTTTTCTCCAGTAACAATTACCAAGATTAATGATTACTCAAAAATGTAGCCTTATCGTTATCTATCTCACATTTCGAGACAAACAAAGTCTGCCTAAACTAATAAAAATCAAACAATCTGTGTATTTTCTATGTTTACACGATGAGTTGCCTAACAACAAAGTCGGGTGTTGCAGTTAAGCAGATGAGAAATCTCCAAAAAGGTTTGCATGAGGTATCAATTCTTCCCTTAAATATGTTACATTTTTCAAATCTTTCTTTTCTGCATTATAAAATGAAGAATTGCATTATTTTTCTTTTCAAGGGCAATTTTCTTACCCTTGTTGTGTCTGCCACTGCTTATACAAGCACTCTCTGAATGCACACCATGTCAAGCGCTGGCAATGCCAGCTTCCTGACAAGTAAATGAAAGGTCCCATCGTTCTTCTTGTTTCTTCCCAGGTGACACCCCCTGTTCCCATTCCGTCACCATCAAAAAGCTGAACAAGATGCACAGAACCTCAAAAACGGTCCATTACGGGCTGCCAGGGGGAGCACAGACACCATTAAGGAATGGTATCAGTTACAAATAATGCATGTCTCCAGTCTCGTTCTCATCTCGTGTGCGAGAAACAGGACAGCCCAGAGATGAACAGATGCACTGCAGAGACCGTGCAGGCTGAATAACGCCCTCACTCTCACAGGCCAAGGACATCTGCTCACCAGAGAAATGGTAAAGACAAGAGCTCCCCGTGTAATCCTCATCTAAAGCCACTAAACAAGCATACAACTGAAACACTACAGCACTGATGCTGAAAGCACGCTTTGTGCTCCTGTTTATTACGGCCTACCGAGAATGTCTTTATTGTCAGGAGGATGCGTAATATCACAGTTCATAAAGTGGCTCGATAAAGGAGTGTTCTCATCACTCTGCATCACCTTACCCCTGGTTATAGATATAAATTTTCATGACTGCTAAAACTGAAGACCTCAGGGATGGAGGAAGTCTTTACCTAGAGAAGTAATATCCCTTTAAGCTCTCTTTGCCAATGCTGTACGGTGACGCTGTCTGGCTCTCTTTTTCACAAGGTTAAACACATGACGTCTGTAAAAGATAGACGAATCAAGATGAATTACCGTACAATCAAATGAATTTGATTGTACGCTTGCCTGCTCCGCACCGCATTATCTCCCTGTAATACATTTCATAAGGAACGGTGCAGATAACTAAAGGGAACGTGCTGGTTTGTGCTTAATTAAGATCACAATCGCTAATGGGTTAACTTCTTGCTGCTCTTTGCTCTCTCTGTAGAAACTGTCTTGAAACACAGACATGACATGCATCCTCTCAGCACAACTGAGATAATAATCTTTGCATGAAAATGATCTCTTGCAGCAAAGTCTTGTCTGAACGATGCAGGACTTCGCTGATAAATAGCTGAACGACGGTGTTTTCGCGCCGTTGACTATTTTCCTCCAAACTGTGACGAGAGTCAACGCCGAGCTGATACCAGCCCCCGTGCTTTTATGTGCGTGACAATCTCAAGATGTAATCTCAAAACTCTAAAGCCTCACTCTTTTTAATGCGAGATGCCATTAAGTTCTGAGGCGTTTATGTCTTTTTAATGAGAGAGTTAAATTGCCTTCATACGCAGTGAGTTTTGTGCAAATGAAAACCTTGCAGACTATGAATGTCAAGTAGACGACTAAATGTTCCTTGGCACATTGTCTGCCACAGCCTGTAGCATTAGGTTGCACGCTGATGACCATGTGATGAGTCTGAGCACTACTGTCTGCTGGAAAATGTTTAAAATGTAATGAACAAAACGTAAATGCATAACAGCAAAAAGAGGGGTGAAAAAAGGACTAAAATCTCAGAAATTAAACACATTTTCAAGTCGAGTCATTGCAGCAGACAGACTTGAGAAATATCTACGTCGCTGTGGTCTTTTGATCCAGAATATCTAGACATCTGTATCCTGCAGAAGATAATTCCTTTGGAGCAAGCGATATCTGAAACATCTTCACGCACAGCAGGTTTGTGACAGTTACAGCACAAGATATCAGTTATTTATTGCTCGCAATACATTTTCTCAAATCAGCTCACTGTCTTCTACTCTTTACGCCACATCAGTGCTGAGGTTAAACGGGTTTCTTCATCTGAAAACACAAAGTCTTTTTCTTATGATGGTCCTTAGGTAGTTGCCACAGGTTGGCTCAGTGCATCCTGTGACACAGAGCATGGGTGAACTTCTGTCACATGATAACAGGTGGCTGTCTGTGGTGAGGTGGGAGAGGGCATAACCTCTCATCTGTTTACGAACAGTCTCTGGCAGTCGATTTGAATGCCCCTCGAGTGCAGATTGATGACCTTTGGCCCATTTCCACTCACACTGCCATGACAAGTTTCAGTCAGTGTGGTGCTCTCTAGCTCTGCGAAAAACTAGAAATAGGCCCCTTCCCTTTTTAAGGGAATAGTATTGTATTTGGTATGCATGAAATATTCCTTTTTAAGACCTTTAAGATGTTTGTAGTGCAGTAAAAAGAAAAATCTTATGAGGATAGCATCACATTACTTTGATTGCATAATTGGAGACTAAGTATCAGAATTTCAGGATCAGGGCCACTCCTCCAAACGTGCTCCTTCCGGTTCTCATCTACAGTGGGATGCAAAAGTTTGGGCAACCTTGTTAGTCGTCATTATTTTCCTGTATAAATCGTTGGTTGTTACAATGAAAATGTCAGTTAAATATATCATATAGGAGACACACACAGTGATATTTGAGAAGTGAAATGAAGTGTATTGGGTTTACAGAAAGTGTGCAATAAGTGTTTAAACAAAATCAGGCAGGTGCCGGTGATGGATAACGAGCACTGATTTGTAAATAAGTGCACATGAAGAACTTGGGCTTCTTATATAATACTATACTATCGCTCAGTGATGATGGCTGACCCTCCCTGAGTCTGATTCCCATGGAGGTTTCTTCTTTTAAAATAGAGTTTTTACTTCCCACTGTTGCCAAGTGCTTACTGCCAAGTGTTTTACCAGTCGGTGGTTGCTGGAGTACTTTTCTATGCTGTGGTGTGCTGGGGGAGCAGCACAGCAAAGAAGGACTCATCCAGGCTGGAGAAACTGATCAGGAGGGCTAGCTCTGTGGTCGGCATGAAGCTGGACACTCTGGTGACAGTGGCAGAGAAAAGGACATTAAAGAAACTGATGGACATTATGGACAATGCCAGGCATCCTCTGCACACGGCCATTAACAACCAGAAGAGTCTGTTCAGTGACAGGTTGCTTCTCCCAAAGACAAGAACTAACAGACTTAAAAACTCCTTTGTCCCACACGCCATCAGACTGTTTAACTCCTCTCTGGAGGGGAGAGGGAGGGGAAACAGGAGGACAAAGGAGGGGGGAACAACTAAGCTGTAGTGCCTCTTCACCTCACTGTACAATACCTTTTGTGCAATACTTTTGTAAATAGTCAACAGTGCAATAGACCTCAATACTTGAAATGTGCAATTCACTTGTATTTTTATTTTTTATTCCTATTTATTCTATTTATCCCCTTTGTATATTTTATTTATATTGTCTCTGTATTATATATATATGTGTGTGTGTGTGTGTATATATATATATATATAATATTCTGTAACTGTAACTTCTGTCGGTGCTGTGCTTTTTTGGAAATCGAATTTCCCAGAGGAACCCACCCGAGGGATTAATAAAGTTCTATCTTATCTTATCTCTTATCTTATCTTACTCATCGGAGATCATTGGATTGTTTGACAGACATAGACTTTATTTAATCCCACACAGAGGAAATTCACTTGTTATAGCAACACAAGAAAGAAAGTGAATTAGAGATATATTAGAAAAACTAGAAATAGAAAAAAATATAAATAACTTGGAGAACAGTGTACAAAAAAGCCAAAACACACACTGAGATTTTTCCTTATATATACATAGAGTACAGTGGGAGCAATAATAATATACATGTATTTTTAAACAGCATTTATCCTGGGTGGGTATTGTACAGCCTGACTGCTGCTGAAATAAAGGACCTGCACTCCATCCTACATCGTCATGGTAACAGTCTACTCCTTAAGGAGTTAGTTGTTGTTGGGGATTTCTCTGTATTATCGTAGGGTCTTTACCTCCATACAATTAAAACTGAATATATTAAAATTGTATATATTTATGAATAAATTCGACATGTATGACCATTACAGGATTTCATGTAGGACCATAATAACAACGTCGACAATTTCTTCTGCTGAATGTGAAGTTTTTTAATATTAAAATTCAAGATATTGTGTCTTCATTGGCTTTATCACATACAGTATTTATATTTAACACTGAGTATATAAATAAGGGATATTATTTAAGTATACTGAGTAGTTACTAATTGAGTGTCTTGCAGTCTCAAAGTCTGTTGATACTAATATAACAAATTTTTATGCAGATTTCATGGGCGTTGGTGTTCTTTCATTCACACAGCAGAGTGCAATGCAATACATGAAAGCATTAAATTATAATTAACAGTTTTGATACCCTTTTCTTCTCAGCTGCTGGTGGCATGAATTTTCACCTTCATCGCTTGTTTATATGACACGATTTTTATCAAGTTAATCTGACACAAACTCAGCCATGTTTGAGCTTACGTATGAACGGGATCAGAGATAGGAGCTCTTCACACTTACCAGAAATGCTGTGATGTTTCTCTTTAACATGCATTTTCCATTAGGACATGCTTCTGTTGATGGTAAGCAAATTCTTATTATACAAAGTGTACTGCGAGGTTTATGAATTGATATCACTGCTGCAGTAACAATATACATTGTTTAGTTTGCTTGAATGTTCAAAGAGTGAGCCCCAAGTGGAGGCTTTTTTTTTTTTTAAATGTTCTCCAATCTAAGTGAGATAAGCATCAGAGTCCAGCATCATTTGTCCTTTGGCACTACAGTGGACCAGCTTCCAGTAGGTAACAGATTACTTTCAAGGTTATTTCTTTCTTTTTTTATCCACAGGAGGCTGTAAATTCCAACGTCCTCTGAGAGCTTTGATCTGATTGTTTTCTCTGCTCCGACTGCTCCTGCGTTTCCTGTTCAGTCTAAGACAAACTACCACTAGTTTAACAGATACAGAAATATATGTTTAGAGATGATCATACACCGCTTGGGCAGGCTTTTTATAAATTTTGGCATAATCATGAAGCATTTCAGGTGAGTTACATCTGCTGTATTATTCAAAGTGTTAAAGAGTTTTTCATTTACACCATCCTTTTTCTTTGGAAGCCTCTGCTCGTGTGTAGTTGTTATTACTATAATTTAATACACACTGAATGAGGAGTTGTCATAGATGACTGTATCCTTATTTGTGTGGGTCTACCTGAGGTAGTTTAGCTGAGGGCAGTGCCACTGCTGTACCGGGGCTCTGGTGTCATTTCATTTTCTAGTTAAAAAAACAAATTCAAAGTCACGATCTATAAATACTGGAAACAGGGATTGTCGTGCTTAGCGTGTAATTAAAAGAAACGTGCTTTACTGCCTAAGTCCCCGCTGTCTTGGTAATTTAAAGCAAACGCTTCACAGCTGATTTTTATGAAATGCTGTCTTAGTTTTACACCAGATTTAGACCAAATCTTCCAAAAAGTTCAGCGTGAGACGAGACTTTGTGTTCTTTTTGGTCAGCAGTGGTTTTGTCCTTGGACTCTCATGTGGATGGCGTTTTTGCCCAGTTTCTTTTTTAATGTTGAATCATGAACACTGACCTTAAGTGAGGCAAGTGAAGTCTGAATTTTATTTTATGTTGTTCTGGGGTCTTCTCTGGCGTCCTGGATGAGCTGTCGATGCGCTGTTGGAGTAATTTTGGTAGGCTGGCCGATCCTGTACGGGGTCACCACCATTCCAAGTTTTCTCCATTTGTGGATAATGGCTCTAACTGCAGTTCGCTCAGTTCCCAAAGGCTTACACAAGGATCTCTAACCCTTTCCAGACTGATAGATGTCAGTGACTTTGTTTTTTATCTGCCTTTAAGTTTCTTTAGATTGTGGCATGATGTGTTGCTTTTTGAGATCTTTTAGCCTAGTAAACAGGCGTGGGTGTGACGAGTGAAACGGACCTCTGCTTAATAAAAATGTGGCCAATCACAGTTAATGATTTAACAACGGTTAAGGTCAATGACTTTTAAGCTACAAAACTGCATTTTGTAATTACTTTTTGTGTGAAATTAAAAGTAGTTTGGTGATCTGAAACATTAATGTGTGACAAATGCAGAAACAACTAAGAAATCAGGAAGGGAACAGCTATTGTATAAATGTTTTTCTTGGTGAAAAACAAGAAGAATTCACCTTTTACTCTTCAGCTGCTCCATCTCAGAGTGAATGAGAATAGTTCATAGTACGTACAGCAAATTGTGATTAAAAATAAAAGTTGGGCATAGCCGTCCTGCTTCCTTTGCCCTTGCTGCTGGAGCCACATTAGCGCTCAGCCTGCTGTTGACATGCTGAGGGAAAACACCAGGAGCTACCTCTCTGAACTTGTTAGACATGTGCACAGGATTCAGCCCCACTATAGCCATTAATTGTTTCTGCTGTGGTGTTAAAATAATGGCTTTCGTAAGTGTGTTTCCACCACTGAAAAAGAAACAAAATCAGAAGATATAAGTAGAAATTTCAAGGGATTACGTCAAAGTAAGATTTTAGTAAGTTGGAAATTTGAGATAAGAAACTGAACTTTTGACTTATGGATGGGAAAAAATGTTTTCCATGCTTATTTTTAAGAATCAGTAATTCAAATTCATTCTGTGTTGAACCATACTATGTAAAACAATTGACGAAGATATACGCTATGACATTGATGTAATAGCCAGACTTTAGTTCAGGGCTGGACAAATGTTAAATAACCAATTTTGCTCTGCATACCCTTCTTTTTTGAAAATGATTGCTAGTGGGCACATGTATACTCAGCACTGCTATTGAGGGTCACCAAAATTAAGAGTATAAGGCATCAGGCAACAGATGTAGGCTATGGTGTACAAAAAAAATGTTAATTTGCTGTATTGTCTACACATTTTTCAGTTCAGTTGGAGAATGTAATGAATTATTTACAACAACATAATAATAATTTTCCTCAAAATCACAAATTGTGTTGTCCCTATTTTTGTATGAAGGTCCTTAAGCTTAATTAACATGACTCCCTACTTAATTTAAACTAATCTCAGATTATCCTCTGCTGTGTGACGACAGGTATTTGCACAACAAGAAAGTGTTACAGGTACAACCTTTTGGGCTTTCAAAGTTCATCATGTTGAAATTCAGGGAATTTTTACTGTATTTGTTGTTGCAAGTTAGTCATCTGAAAACACTGTTTATGAAACAGCATCATAGAAAGGTATAACCATCTTCTGTAACACCTTTCATTTTCCTTCATTTTAAAAAAAAATCTTCTCAGCTTGATGTATGTTTTAGTTTTTTAGATAGATCCATTTACCATGCTGAAATTGTTTTTTGAGACAGAATTAGACTAGCGCTGTGTTGCCATGACTGTCATCAGCTTTTATCAGTGTCATGATTTACCTGACTGATGAGTCTTCGGAAAATAGCTGCAAGACAAAGAGCGAGAAAGGTGAGTGATGGCTGTTTGTATGTGCTGCAAGCGGGTGGCAGCGAAGAGAGACAATGCACAGCATAACTAGAGATAAACACAACAGATACAGAGGGAGACTGACGAGTGAAATCAGCAGCGTGATTAATGTGACAACCTTTAAGAAAAGGTTATGGATCCGGGGGGAACACTAATGTCTGTAGGACATGGGGGAGAAGCAGAGTGGAGAAATGGCAGGAGTCAACTGAGGTGAAAAATTACAGGGATACTCATTCATGTGGAGTACTGTACTCTGTACTGTGTCTTCAGAAGTCCACTCCTAGAGATATTTATCTCAATCTATGGTATGTTCTCCCTTTTGAATGGCAGTGCTGAATATTGTTATTGAGGCTTTTTTACACTCTGTGGAATTTCAATATCATGAAATAAAAAAACCCAGCAAGATGTTGTACTAACCGCGCATGTTTGGAGGTCTTCTTTACTATTCACAGCTATACTGACTATATCTCATTAAACCTTCTGTTTCTATTTTGTCTATGCTAATGTTGGCCACTAATAGCAGCTGCTAATAGCCTTTCACTGTGAGTTTGGACTTTTTGACTCTTCCACAACAAATATGAGCAATAAGTTCAAGTACACAGGGGCCATTTTTATTATTTATTCACCATGAAGCAATTTTTTCATTAGCTTAAAAATTAAACTGACGTTTTACCGACTACATCAGGTTTGTTTTTGAGCGCTGTGGTTATTTTTTGGTTGGTTTGTTATGTCATCATTTGCTAGCAATTACATTTTTAGTTTAAAATGATGCAGTACTGGGTTACTTCTTGCTGGGACTAGATTACTTTTTTAATGCCTGTCATGTCTGGTAGCTCTTGCAGTCAGAATCAGGACCATAAATGCACACAGACTCTCTACAGGCTCATCTTAGTTTTATTTTTCTGTTTATGCTTTTGATTTAATTTGATTAATTTTAATTGATTTTTTTTTTTCATTTTTACTGTTATTTAAGAGTATATGTGTAATATGACCAAGTGGTGAGAAAACAGATGAAAAGATAAGAATAAGAAAGTAAAATTCTTTTTTTTCACCATAGACGCAAGTTTAAGAGTTGTTCTGTTACTTTTCTATTAATTGTTTTTGTTACTATTTTGCAGGAGGCAGCTGTTTAAGACAGTGATCCAATACACAGGTACTCGTGTTGATCATTTTGATAATTAAAAAGTAAGAATTGATATGGCGTTAATAAGACATATTTAATAATACTGCAATATCCACGTGCCGCGTGTGTTCTGTAAGTTGCCATTATGACCCTTAAAGCTGATAGCAGATGTTAGACTTTGGAGATTATTTATTAATTAATTTTTAATTCATCTTATTCACTTTCGGTATCTGTTCAATGTGATTGGTCTTTCGGAATATTTGACATACTTTTTTGTTAGGGTTTCAGAAACTCTCTCCACCTTGTTGCAAACATATTTTGTTAAACAATGGATAGAAAACACCATTAATAATGTCAAAGATTGGTTAGTTTGACAGCATTTTTTATATTTTTATAATTATTATTACTTTTTATTCTGTAAGTATTATTGTTTTTATTTGATTTTTGATTTGGTTGTTGTTTGCTTTGTAACAGGTTTTTGTCTCAGAAACCAGCTCTTATTCCCAGTAATGGCTGCTTATTGCCGTCTTCCTTCCTAGAAACCCACGTTCGGGGTTCCAGCCCTTGTTTGCTCTAAAATGCATCTGGCACCACTTGCTAAGATCACCAAGCATGGCACAAACACAGAGGGGGCTAACTATAGGAACAAAGTGGATTTGAGATTAGTAGTGCTTCATGTTCTCTGCATCAAATTTGGTTGAGTTGCGGGTGAGAATCTTTAGAGCATAACTTCAGTGTCACTCACTAGTCACTCCTGATTGTTGTTCAGTCTCCTTTTTTCCAGTTTTGATCATGTGGAAATTAAATTTTCAGCTTTTGACTGAGTTTTTCAAGTCACACACAACTGATAATAAGCAAACGGAGACTTATTTTATTTCAAAGTTCTCCCAAGTTTCTCTCATCTGCAGTGCCCAGAGGTTGTTCACTTTCACCTTGCAGTTCTGCAGCTGTTACTGACTAAATTTAGGATTTCTTTTTTCTTTCCCCAGTAGAAATTACATACAATAGCCTGGGGCTTAAGTCAGGATCTGATTGGTTAATTAGTAACGAGTGGAAACAGCACTCGTGTATCATGGCTCAACACCTCACCCATTTGAATTGCTCAACAAACCAAAGATGTGAGGTTGATTTGAATATTGCTTATAATCACGTCCAGGTTGCGGCACAGAAGTGCGCAGGCCTCTCTCTGCTCTAACTTCAGCCGAACATTATGCGTTAATGTTCCCATCGCTCATAGCACGAAGTTGACCGAGAGCCCCTTAATGGCCCCCGTAGACGAGTGGCACGTAACTTCAACATCTGACTAACGAATGTGGCTGGGGCCCTTTGAGGCGTTTTATCCCCTCCACTCACCCTACCCACAATTCCTGGCTGCTGCTCTAAAATGTTGAGAGGCTCAAAATGACACAGGGGGGATGAGAAAGTAGTAAAGATGAATATGAACCTATAAATTAAAATGCTCTAGAATATAGAGTAATTAAAGAGACATTAAATGTGATACACTCGTTTATAATCTTTAAAGTCTTGCAGGGATCAGGCAGTGTAATGCTAATCATAAATACACCCCGGCTCATATGAGGCAAGGTATTAAATTAAGTGGTGAGTTTTAGCAGAGTTAAAATAGACGGACAACAACAAGCACTGAGATATTTTGAACAGACTCATAAGGAAGATGCTGCCAAATAGGAGAATGACATTTTGATTCTGCTGTTTTCATCCTCACTCTGTGACTGTAAGAATCAGAGATTGATGTTACATGTCCTCCATAATCCGACTGACTCTCTTGACTGTGGCGGCTTCATGATGGGAAATATGTTCATATATTAGCAGTAAAAAGATGTAAAACAATGTTATTCTTGATGCTCCTGAACCACAGAGGAATAATGGAGAGAAATCAAGGCTGTTACTTTGTGAGAATAAATCAGAGAAGTCAAGAGACAGTAAGAGCCTTCACCCAATACAAAAGCACCGCTTCACCACCACCACCACCCCCTGTCACACAAGCACGGCGTCTACATCCCAACAGCATTAGTCAGTCCCATTGTTGTACTGGGACCTGGTCCGTCTTTACTTATTTACTGCTCAGTGCGTTAGCCTTTGCTCTGAACCACTTTTTGCCCGGCTCACAACAATATATTGTTTTGCTTTTCCCTATTGTCTAGCCCACCCTCAAGCACCTACAACAATATCCAACTCCCACACACGAATGTCTTGATAAGTGAATTCAGTTTGTCCACTTTCAAACAAGATGAGCTCAGTCTGAAAGTGAAATGTCCTTTTCAGCAGCCTGCAATCAGGGAGAAGCAGTGGGCTGGAATTGTGTCACTGAGGCTAATTACAGGCAATTAAAAGCCAGTTTTCTGTTCACTGTCAACGGCTGAGGCTGGAACTACCCGTTTCTTTATGTAGTATGGGTTTAGGAGGTTACATTTCTTTGACAATATTCATTGAACAGCACTTCAGGGGTCGGCAGCTTCAGTTGGTTGGTGGATCTGATGGTCACTGAACAACTGGATTGATTGCTATGAAATTCTCATACAAGTATTCAGGGTTCGTACAGCATGAAATCAGTCCCCTGATTTTTCTTGTACACTCTAAGAGGCTGTTTTTGTTTTTAGGAACATATCTCATGTCAGTTTTGGATGGATAGCCGCATAATCCAAACTAATTTCAACAATAATTTACCCGTCGCCATGCATTTTTAATAACCCGACTCTCTGACATATCCTGGAGTGCCATCTGATTCTGATCTATCTATAAAATGATGTTACCATGAGTGCTTGGTTTATTGTTTTTGTCTGTGAACTATTAAATTTGCTAAAATGAGTGTGGTCAAAACGGAGCGTTAAAATGTTAGAGTTGTGATTGTATTAAACACGCTCTCACTCTCTCTCCGAGTGTGCAGCATGAGTATACTGATATTTACTACGTATAAGCTGTTTCAAGCTTACAGAAAATTATTAGATTTTTGTGCACAGAGGAAATGTTTTCCAAAGGAATAAAAAATAAAATATATCGTTTATACTCCCGTGGAACTGTTATGTCACATTCCATAACAGTTTTTTGTAGCTTTCGAGCTCTTTGTTAGCACTTTCTTGACCTACCGTGAATGTCTTTAAACCGAACAAGGCTACATCTGCGTCTGTTACTTTGTTACAAGTTTTTTCTGGTTTATTTTCACATCCAAAAAAGGAACGATGCAACAAAAATGTCTTTATCTCTTTGTGGTGTAGCATGAATTTGTGGTTTAACCTCTTGAGACCCCGTGTCCTCTTATGGGAACATTCCATTTAGGTTTTTCTGTACTTTCTGCTTCATTCTGCTTAATAAAGCGTTTCATCGTAAGTTGTGTCCCAAATTCAACAAGTGGCACAAAAACAAACCAATGGAGGCCCAGTAGAGTGCAATCAGATAAAGAGTTTATTAAGAACACACGTGCGGGAAGAAGTACACAGCATCACATCTGCGGACTTCTGCCAAAAATACACAGAGAATGGTTTATATATCATCAGGGTTAAACGCCCCTTCTGGCGTTCTATAACATATTTTTGTATTTCTAAGAACATCATTTGCATCTTGTACAGACAATGAGACAATTTTGAGAGCTAAGGTCAGACACAGAAGTTCCTCTTTCTAACATCTTTTCCCAAATATGGCGATGATTTCAGGCCCTGGAGATACCCGTGGACTTTTCTTCTTTTTGACCCATCTTCTGTCTTCTGTTGCTAAGCAAACTCAAGTGCCACAGGTTACAACAAGAAGCTGAATACATTCAGGCCTTCACTCAAGCCTGTTTCTAGATTATATGCACTATATGTGTTTTGTAAGCGTGTATATGCACTTTTAACCTTCTATAGATCCAAGTCACCTACACAATAGATTGTGAAGACATCGCGCTTCACAAAGCTTAAAACCTTCTTTAATAGACTGAGCATCAACACTGAATGAGCACAAACATGCAATGTGTATAAAATGGTCTTAGCTGTACCTGTAATAAAAGGTTAATGTAAAGTCAGCAGGTTTTAATAAACATCTTAATGCAGTATCAATACTATAGATTATATCATTAATGATGCAGAATATATCGTAGCCATAAAATAATTTCTTTAATTCCACAGTTGCAATGGTGACAAAAAAAAAAGCACAAAAACTTGCTGTCAACCTAAGAAGTGATGCCTTTTTAAAATTACTTTCGGTTCAGAGATGATCTTTCATTTTTATAATAATCAGGTCTAGCTAATCCCAGATAGCTTGGAGAAATTAAAAATGCATCCCAAACAAGATCTCAGGAGGTTGCGATTCTTCCTCTAAAACTAAAGGCCTTTTTTATGATTTTTAAAATGCAGAATGTTTTCTGTTATCGTTTCCTGTATTTACTAATACAGTACTATCACATCACCATGACATTGCCTTTGATGGGGCCTGTTTGTCTTTTTGTCCGTGTGTACTAAACAGCAGACTCCATAGCTCTATCGTGCTAAGTCTAAAACTCTGCACTGAACCTTTCTGCTTCTTTTTTGTATTTTTTTGTATTTTTTTGTGTTTTTTTCCTGGCTTTGTTGTGCACAGGAAGAACATTGCATTATATTTTGATGTGTCCCTATAACACCACCACTGAAGTACATCAGCACACTACTCTAAGCACCACAATTTTTTTAGTATTCTTTCTGAGTTCTTCGAATATATTTTTTTTATTTGTTATTTGATTCACTTTGAATGCCCAAGAACCTGCTTAGAATAAATATGTATGGATTACAGATACAGAGTGTGTGTTGTTCTCTCAAAAAATGCTCAAAATAGCTCTTTAATCAATTATTGAGAACATGAAGCTTATGATTTAAAAAAAAACTTTAAATGAATAACAAATACCTTTTTATAGCCATTGAATCAAATTACTGCAAGACATTTTTTCTGTTGTGTCTGTCAGATATAGTTTCATTCACGTGCTATCAAGCTTCTTCCATGTCCATTATATACGTCTGTATAAATTACGCTGGACTTTAATATTCCTGTCAGCACCTGCGTCTTACTCAGTTCCACTCCCTACTTTAGTTTCCATTTTTATCCATACTTTTAAATTCCTCTTTCATCTCTGTTTAATGGCCCCAGTTTAATTTGTGCTCCACTGAAGTCATGCTGCTGCTGCTGCTGCTGCTGCTCCTTTAGAGATGAGCATTCTGGGGCAGAATGAGCCGCAATATGCCTCCTATCCATTATTGATCCATGATTAACTAGAGTTCAGCGGGGTTCGGGATTTCAGCACGCTAAAATAGGCTGGGAAATCTTGACAAGTGGATGCCAAGATTTGGCGCCACTTTGCCATACAAGACAAGCTGCACTTTTCCTACAACAGCCTTACAGTGTGTTTTTTTTTTCTGGTTTTTGTGAGAAGTAACTGTGAGGGTGGTACTGGTGTTACCACAGGTCAGAAGTAAAAGAATCCTGTCAGCATACCCCCCCCCCCCCCTCCCCCCTCGACAGCCATCTGTATCACTCAGGGAAAGCCTCCTCGAGACAGCTCTGCACACCCACTGATCCTGATGTATTTTGACATTGATGGTGCACACAACTGACCTTTGGGCTGTCGAGTGCACTCAAACAACACTTGCTGCATGTGTTTATGTCCCTAGTCTAATGAGGATGTATCTGCAGCCAGCCTACTCCAGGAGCAAGTGCCAGTATGCAGCTGCTGCTACCGGGGATGTAATGACAGCTTCTTGCCTGACTCATACTGGGTAACATTTCAGGAGTGGTGTTCCTTTGGCACTGTTAAGATGAATCTTCATCGCATAAACTCACTTGCATGTTCTTCATTTTGAATTTATGCCATTCTTACATGTGATCAACTTCATATTCTCTCTGTCTTAAAATGTTTTTAATTAAAATGGAATTAATAAAATGTTAATATGGGGGTGAAATGCCAGCTGCATGCTTGGAAGTGCCTCCGGTTTACCAAAAATTAAAGTATACCAAGTGTATTGTGTGCAGATAGTACTTCACAACCCCTTATTCTTTTCCCGTACTCAATCCTACCAGACGAATAAGCAAAGAGAACTCTTTGTGTAACTTTTTTTCCCCACTCGTGGGTAAGACTGTGCAGATATTTGCTCTTCTGAAAGCACTGAGGCAGCATTGAGAGCTGCTTTGGTCTCAGAGTGAAATCTCAGAAGTCGCACGCCACTTTACCTGCCCGGAGTGCTCTCAGGGGGGCGGCAGCGTCATTAAATATGCATGAATCTCACGGGAAATCATCTTAGGAAAGCTTTACCTAGCCAACGCCTGTCTGATCTTTGTTTTTCATCTGAATGGGCTTTGACGCAGCTCCAGTACAGCATTTGCTTGTAGAGGTCAGACTGGTACGAAGGGCAGTCGTAGCATGAGTTGAGTAGGTTGTCACTGTGAAGCGAAAACGAAAATCTTCTACTTCTATATAATTTGTGCGCTCGCCCTGTGACAGCTGGGATAGGTCGCTGCTTTTTATGTTATTAGTATAGAGACTGATTGTCAACCACAGAGCTTTGTCACTCACTCTTTTTTTTCATATACACCTTTGTCGACACTGCAACAGTCTTATGCATTGAAGTCGTGATTGGTTCTTTGTTTTCCATATTGAGTGAAAATGACATTTTCACTGGCATTTTCACTTGGGTTGTGTGTGGGGGTGTTTACCATTTGTTCATCAGCAAAAAAAAAAAAAAAAGAAAATCAGATGTGTTCTCTTCTATAAGCCCTGCTGTTGATAACAACAGGATACTCATTTAAATGTGCTACAGATTTCAAACGCGACAGCTGAAACCTCATTATTTTTGCAAAAATGACATGTTTAGGATTTAGCTGGGTCAGTTTTACCCACTTTCTCCATGACTATGGGTTACTCTGTGTCTTGAATCCCAATTATTCTCTGTGTTGGCAGGTGGAAGAAATCTGTGGAATGGAAACAGCCCTATTTCAGTTTTGTAAATTCATTGCTCCGGTGCAAGGGTTCAATTTTCAAGGGCAATATATAGAAACCAACTGTAACAACCTCATTAGTGAGAGTTTCAGTTTTCCAATTAGCATTCAACCTTGAAGTTTTATGCTCAGACAAAAGTCACCATCTGTCAGCACAATGCAGGGCGACCCTCTGTGATAGTGATGCGCTCACCGCTCTCTAACTGTGTTTGTTTTGGCTGCAGGAACTTCTACTACATCACCATGCTGCGCGACCCAGTCTCCCGCTACCTGAGCGAGTGGAAACATGTCCAGAGAGGAGCCACATGGAAGACCGCCCTCCATATGTGTGATGGACGTTCACCCACCCAGGACGAGCTGCCCACCTGCTACAGTGGGGATGACTGGTCCGGCGTCACCCTGACAGAGTTCATGAACTGCCCGTCGAACTTGGCGAACAACCGTCAGGTCCGCATGCTGGCTGACCTGAGCCTGGTGGGCTGCTACAACCTGTCCTCCATGAACGAAAGCCAGCGCAACCACATCCTTTTAAGCAGCGCCATGAGCAACTTGAAGAACATGGCTTTCTACGGCCTGACCGAGTTTCAGCGTAAGACCCAGTACCTGTTTGAGCGGACGTTCAGCCTGCGCTTCATCTCTGCCTTCACGCAGATTAACAGCACGCGAGCTGCCAACGTGGACCTGAGCGAGACTGTGCGCAAACGCATCGAGGACCTCAACTACTTGGACATGCAGCTGTACGAATATGCAAAGGACCTGTTCCTCCAGCGTTTCCAGTTCACCCGCCAGAGGGAGCACCAGGAAGTGCGCTTGAAGAGGCGCGAGGAGAAGCGCTGGCTGCGGGAGCAGAGAGACCAGGTCAGGCCTTGGCCGCCCAAACACAGAGGCGGTGGCAACAGAGGCGGGAGAGTGGGAGGAGGTTTTGAGAAGGAAACTGAGAGTGACTTCCCAGCCACCACCGAGGACTACACGAGCCAAGTAGCCCGCTGGTGAGGCGCTGGTCCAATAAAGAGAGAGGAGCAAGAGAGAGCGGTGGATGGAGATTCGCAGTGGACTAGTTAAAAGAAACGTTGGACTCTCTCTTGTGCATCTTATGTCTCTCTTTGTGTCTCACCATTAACCTGTCTGCTGAATCTATCTGTTTTGTCAGCTTCAGTGTGATCCGAGTGCTCCACTATTTCTTTAAGAAAACTGCCAAGTTTGAGCCTTGCAGCAGCTCTGTCTTGGAGTACCTTTGGTGTCTTAATCTTTAAATGCTGTTTATTTTTGTCAATTAATTATCGCCCCGGTTCTTTATAAACTGTTGAATGAGATGATAAATTGGTGTGAAAGAAAAGAAGAAGAAGAAAAAAAACGCTGCTAGAGACATTGCATTGAATTCTTTTTATTTATTTATTTAGTTTATTTTGGCATTCAACATTGATGAATGTCACCGAAGTCAGCATCTACTGTATGTTGCAACTGTTAGAAAATATGACATATGAAAGTTGTGTTAGGGGAACTGGTGGTTGCATGTCACACATCCACTTTGTACTTACAACTGGGGAGAGCGATTTCCAAAAGACACACAGAGTCAAAGTGAATAGTGAAAACACTGAATCTGTTTTCCTTTAACTTAAAGTCAGGGAAACCTTCACTTCACATATTGTATGCATGCAGTACCCATCCTTTAAACCAAATTATAAAAAGGTCTGTCGCTATTGCTTTGTTTGCTGTGCAATATATATTTTATTTTCTCAAGCGCAATACCTTGCAGACTTTAACCCCCCAGCTCCAAAGACAACACAAAGGCAGTCACACAGCAGTTAGATGGCATCCAGCTGAACAAAATAACTTCAGTCATTTCCTGTACTGTTGGTAGAACATTGTATCTGTGGTGGGGGAGGAGAAAAAAGGCATATTTTCTGAGTAATTCCTTTTTGAAGTAGTCAGTTGCAGAGATAAAAAGTTGGTAAATAGTACAGGTGATGAAATGTGTCAGTGTGGCTGGTATGCGGCTTGACTGTGAATGAGTTGATCAGCATTCAGTTCCCATGCTCCTCCCCGTCACACTGGCTGCTTTTACATATTTGTAGAGCTGACGGCAACTGCACTGTGGGCAGTGAGAGCGCTCTAACTCCAGCAGAGTGCCAGGATACAAAGACAAGCCTCAAAGCAGATAGTTGGAGAAAAAAAAAATGTTATTTCCTCTCCCTGATAGTTTCCAGTCCCTTGAATCCATCATGTTCTTATCTGGTTAAATAGGCTTCAGTGTGATGCTTTTTATGTTCCTTATCTCTCATTCAGTCACAACCTGTGCTTATCAAATTAAATGTTCACTAAATGTCAGCACTGGAGTCACACGGCCGCTGCTATTTTAACACTGATTTCTCGTGTTTATTCTCTAAATGCAGTTGCTTCAAAACACCTCGTGCGGTACATTTTTGTTTGATTTTGTCATGTTTGAATGATTCATCCAGCCGGTGCAGCAAATGTGTTAAATGCATACTGGTGTAGTGTTTAGAGGTGAATGGGTACACCTGCCTATATGGATATACTTCAGTTTGGCGAGTGTGTGGATGGATGGGGCAGACGAAAGATGAGGTGTATAACACATTAATAACAGTCAAGTGTTTCAAGTGTACCTAACCATGTTACAGCTCCAAACACTGAACAGCTATTTGCATCATTTAGATTTCATATAGCCATGCCATTTGTGGTGTATCAGAGGAACATTGATTAAGTGTCTGATTAATGATAATGGGGATTGCAGGACATTTTCACCCAAACAAACATTAAGGTTTTAAGTTTATTGTTTCTTTAAGTATCATAACATCTTATTTAATAAAGTACAAGTAAGGCTTTTTTTTTTTACTGTACTTACTATTTGAATGGGTGCTTTTCATCACTGGATTATATTGACAATACCCTGGCACTCTAGCCCTGATTAAAATTATGTCTCTTGAAAAACCGCCAAAACCGATTCAGCTTAAAGGCTTTTTGAGGGAGAAAAAATACTGATCACACCCGTGGTCCAGTAAGCATCCCGTCACTCAAAACTGTGATATACATGAGACTGTCCACTCACTACAATGCTGTACTACTGTATAGTATGTACTGTATGTCTTGCATGCTGCACTGTGACATTTTCTGTACAACCATAATGACAACAAAGTTGATTTGCCTGTGATGAAACTGCTAATGCTGCATATCAACTGCATTGTTACACCCAGCTGGCGACCTGTCCTTTGCTGCGTGATTGGTGCAGCAGGTGACCAGGTGTCTCACGTTCTGTAGGTGTGCAGATTGTTCTTCATTCCCTGCCGCCACGCATCCCACACATTTAGACAATGTCCCAAATTTAGACTCGATTTAATTTGGAAATTGAACACATCTCAGATAAAGCAGCTCAAAACGACATGATAATGAGGTCTTAAAGGACTACTAGACAGAACAATAGCAAGAGCCCAGGAGTCTACAATCACATACGATCAAAAACAAAGCAAAAGCTAACTTTTGTACATTTGTCATTTGCATGATTATTGCATTAGTAACATATCCCACAAATCCCACAAATTTAATTTGCCATTCATTGGCTCAAAGAGGATGTATTATTATGTTGTTTAAAAATGGGGATTTTTTTGAGTTTGTTTGGAAAAATATAATCAGACACATTAAAGTGGAAAAAAAAAGTTGCATAAACCTAACCATAAAAAAATGTCGGCCTATCAAAATCCCACAAATAACAGCACAACAGCACAGTCTGATGTCAGGAAGGGAAATAAAGTTATGAGATAAAAATCTCTGCAGAAATTGAGTTTTCAAAGGAGTTTTTATCTAAAACACTGTTGACATGAGGATGAAGGGCCAAACACACAGAAAAGACTACATTTACCAAAATGCCTGTTTATGTGTGGACAGCTTTAGTATTCTGAGTTGTGGTTATAAAAGCAATTGTGTGTAATACAATACATATTTCCTGTTGTACCATTTATTGTTGTGTGCAATCAGCACCATAATACATAAGGTTGTAATCTAGGTAAGCTAGTGAACTAATGTGGCATGTTAGCCAACTAGCATCTACAACATGATGGGATTCTTACAGTTTTTCTACCTGCTACCAAAAAATTATAAAGCATCTAATATGAAAACAGTATCTATGGGATGGAAACAGCCATCCTGTTATCACTGACTGGTTAGGTCCTGAAGCTGTGAGCTTTTTGAATGCAGCTGTCTTGGATGAGCTGATACGTTAGCAACCTGCTTTATCATCTATTTGACACATTTTGGGACAATAATTTTCAAAAATGAACACGATTGTGTATTTAATAAAACTTGAAACTTGCAAATGAAACCAAGTATGTCTGGGAAAGTGTGTACTGAGGTCTTAGCTTAAGAGAGCAATAAAGTTGCTTTCCTAAAGACTTCCAAACCAGAACAGTCGCCAGCTGCTGGCTAGGATTTTTACTTGCAACATATTGTTTTCTTTCACAGGAAGTATTCAAGACTTCTCCTGAGATTATTTAAATGAATGGGGAGAGAGCCATTATTTTAATTTCAGTGGTCACTTGGTCATAAATAGATAGGATTTTTTTTTTTTAATGCTTTAAAACGTTGGTGATTGTCCAAGAGCTTCAAAGTGTTTCTCTTTTCCGGCATTTTTTATGTGAGCACACACTTACACGGCATTATTGCTTAATTAACAGCTCATTGCAGAGCGCCAGTCATGCTGACGTGATCAACGTCTCTGTGTCATGTCACTCTCTTATGATGTCTCTGGCTGTATTCCACGTAGCCGATTGGGCTCCTGTCCCTGTGATTTTAATGTGGTAACACCTGTGCTTTTATGACAACTAAAAGTGTGTGCTGTGCAAAAGCCTATTGTACTATATTATCTTACAGAGTTTAAATGCATTTTTAAGCACTTGGGGTATGCATTTCTACTGCTATCTAACCATAAGCTGATTTCTTTTATCGTCATCAGCTGCCAAAAGGATGTCTGTGTCTTTATATTACAGCCTCTAATTAACAGTATAGTAATTTTATTGCACAATTTGGACAGAGGTAATTGCAGTAGAAGAAAACACGGCACTGGGGAAATGTATAAAGCGTTACCATTTCTGCACTGCAGTGCTGCACTGCTGTGTGAAAGCAGAATTACAGTGTTCCCCTCATGACAGATGGCATGAGCAGAAACGCCACATAGCTACTAATGAAACACTTGTACAGACTCGGGTTTTGTATAACGTGGGTGTGCATGTGTGTTGGTATATTGGAGGAACGGGAACAGGGGGCATAGTTGTGTGGATCTGTTGTTATTTTGTTTAAAAATAAGTCATTACCTAGAAATGGTGAGTATCTGTTTTTTCAAAAAATGAGATCTCATCAGTTTATGGATCCAGTTTTTTGTTTTCTAGTTGCAAGGTGCACTTTCTTCATCGCGCTCTTATCTACGGCACCCCTTCATCTCTTTCTGGCCACAGAAAAATATATGTTTACTTGTTGAAAATGATTAAAACAAGAGTACGCCGGTGAAATTTAAGCTCCTAATCGCTGTGATTTCTGAAGATCTGCATCACCAAATGACATTCTAAAAAGACTTTCCACCAATTAGAGAGGTGTAAATAAAGTGATGAAAAAAAGCATGAATTTTCACTCTAAATTAAAACCACTAGTCCCAGGAATGTCTGACATGCCATGTTGTTAAAGGAGGATTTCAGTGAACTTGTCCATGAAAGAGTGTCTGTCTTAGAAGCTGATTTATCTGTTTTTTTTAATGGTTTTATGTGTCGCTGGAGAGAGCACTCTTAGTGTAAGACTTTCTATGTACATATTAAAAGTCTTGTGATGAAAAAAACAATCTAAAGGCTGTTTGGCGTGTTATATTTAATCAGCCATTTTCTTGTCAGACCTTAAAAATATGAGCAAGTCCTGCTTAACACATCTGAAATAAATGCATTGAATGGCCATGAGATTATGATGTGTGCTGTTTTATCAAGCTAGGATTCGTTAACAGCTATTTATATTTTTCTTTTTATTAATTTATGCACTTGTCCACTATATATATATATATAGGACAAGGAATTTTTTGGAATTTTTACCATCAAGCATTTAATTTTCTAGAAAAAAAGTAATGATAAAAAATATTTTCTGAAGCTTGTTTTCAAAAATTCACAAACCATCCCATGCAGAATTTACACAAGTCAGTTTCAACCACTACACCTCCGTTGTGTTATCGCAGCTTAATGCATGAGTCAAGCAATTAACAGACAAATCACTGTCGTCTTACAGTATGTTGACAGAATAAATTGCAAGACTGCTTGCAACAAATTCTCGTGCGTCTTGCAAAACGTCAAAGTCACGTTGCACATGACGTATGTTTAGAATTAAAAAATACATAATTACAGATTTTATACTCAAGTGAATGTTTTCATTTGTACTGATGAGGAAGTAATATGTCAAAGTATGTACACGGCTTTCATAACACCTAATTAACGGTGGTGTTTTTATTATGATACTGTCGCAACTTTTAACTTTAACAGAAAAATCCTCTTGTAGATGTTTATTTCGTTAAAGCCAGTTGATATCAAGTGAAAACCGCAGATAATAGCAGACATTATGGATTTTCTCTAATGTATGAATATGAAAGTAGAGTATTTTTTTAAAGATGGTAAATGGCCTGTATTTGTGTAGCGCTTTACTAGTCCCTAAGGACCCCAAACCGCTTTACACATCCAGTCATCCACCCACACATTCTACAAGCTACATTGTAGCCACAGCCACCCTGGGGCGCACTGACAGAGGTAAGGCTGCCGGACACTGGCGCCACCGGGCCCTCTGACCACCAACAGTAGGTAACGGGTGAAGTGTCTTGCCCAACGAACACAACAAGCCGGGGCTCGAACCGGCAACCTTCTGATTACAAGGCGAACGCCCAACTCTTGAGCCACGATCGCCCCTGTCACACTAAACACAAAGAGTCACACTAAACCTGATTGTTATCTAATTAGATCACTAATTTGGCAGTAAGTGCAACAATATTACCCAACAAGTACATTTATTACCCTCCTCTATGAAAACTTAGTGCCTCTGTGCTGTATTGAATTAACTGCATATTACAGCTGTGTCTCTACTAACATACCCAAGCTTCTCTGTCCCCTAAGGTTTATATGGCTACTTCAGCATTTTAGCAGCAAGTCATTTCCACCCAGATGGTATGACTGTATTATCTTCAGTGTTTAACCATAGGAAGTGTGTAATGACTTGAAGATAATCGTGTTGCTTGAAATCAGTGCTTTACTTCCTCAGCTTTTATTGTCAGCGCAAAATCTGGTGCCTGACACGGGTACACAGAAGCAAAACAGCTCTAAGAACATCTCTGACAGTGTTTACTGCCCATCCACATCAAATTCAGACTCACAGTCGAGCTGGAGCCTATGACAGCTGTCACAGAGACAGACAATGTAGAATCACCAATTAACTTAACGTGCGTGTTTTTAGACTGTGGGAGGAAGCCAGAGTACCTAGAGACAACATGCAAATTCCTGTGGAAGCCAGTGGATTTGAACCCAGGATCTTGAAGCAACAATGCCAACTAATACACAACGTGCTTTTTACTGTATCTTACACCATAGCCAGTGTCTTTATATTCAAAGAAAAAAAACAAAATGAAACAGGTAAAAATAAGAACATGCAGGTTTAACTGCATACTTACATGTGCTGCACTGGGCTTTGAAAACACGGTTTAGGGTCACCTGGAATTGTCAGACACACCCACACACACACACAGACATGATGTATAGTGATCCTCATTTTATCACGTTGACCTTCAGCAAACACAGAATAAGATATAGCCTAACTTACGTTAAACTAATGATACCCAACTGTTCTACTGTCCTCATGTTGAGCCTCTGTGTGGTACGATTTATGGAAATATATTTTGGCAAAGACTGACATCTGCTGGTCACAACATGCAATGTCTTGTAATTAGTTGACAAGCCTTCCGGTTCTGTAAGACCTACCACACAAGACGTCTACATTTTTATGATGATGTTTCCCAGCAGTCATTTTGGAAAATGGAAATGTATGATGTGAAATAATTATAATAATTATATATATATATATATATATATATATATATATATATATATATATATATATATATATATATATATATAAAATGAAATATTTATAGCTTATGTCTTTCTTTTTCAATGTCCTTACCGATGCACTGCAGGGCTTTGTAATGCAGGTCAGTGAACAGAAGCATTAACGTTTAGAATATCCTTTGACAGAGTTGCATTTAATGATTTAATTCAACCTGAAAACATTACTTCTTAAATAAATTCTGCTATTTCGCAATAGAGTCGACGATCTTCATTAAAACACCTAGATGGTATCAGTGCCAGATAGTTTAAATGTTACAGGAAAAGACAGTCTTACCCTCTTCATTTCTAGCAGCAGAAAACATGTTAGTGAGTGGGTACTTTTTTAATACTTAATATTATTAACAGCATGTATTTAAATGCTGCTGTTGGGATGACATTTCTGAAGAGGTCAGTACAGCATTAATATGGTAGTTGTGAATGCATTATTTTTCAATCATAAAGATCTTTCTTTATTGTTGTTCTCTGCAGCATTGGTTGATGCATCTAACAATAGCAGCAACATCCCCAGATCTTTATTGCCTCCTTGTGGAGAATTACGTGTAATAATTCAATCACAACTCAACCATAAGGTGGCAGACTACGTGAAAACAAAAAGGCAGGGGGTGCTCTGGCATTAACATCAGTACATAAAGTGTGTGATGGGAGATTCATATAATGGGTTTCTAAGGTGGCTCAGTCCTTTTTTTCCATATCAAGAGTAAAGCAAAATTCAAACTCTTCTTAAATCTGTTCTTTAGCAAGTCCTAAACTGTGAAAAATGCAACCTAAGGTGGACAACAAAATGACATATCAAACTCTTATATTATTTATTTATCAAAAACCAGCCAAAATGCAGAAGTAGTGTTGGAAACCTGAGTAAACCCCATTATTCGGCATCTTGTAGAAGCACCTCTAGCAGCAATAACTTGAAGTAATTGTTTTCTATATGATTTTATCACATTTATCATTGTGGAGGAATTCTGGCCCACTGGTCTTCACAAAGAAGCTTGAATTCATTGACATTTGTGGGCATTAGTCTATGCACAGCTCTCTTGAGGGAGGATTTTAGAATATGTGATCAGAAATAACTAGATTGCAGAAAAGTGGTGTAGGAGCCACCTGACACAATTTTCCAGCTTATTTACAGTCATGTGCCTTCATACAGGGGCTTTATGTAAAAAGGGACAAAACACAATTGCCACAACTACCACTGGACCTATTATAGTTGCCACCATTATAACTACATTATAACTACATTATAACTACATTTTCTCAGTTTTAAATTGTTGATTTTTTCTTGATCTGTAGATTGCTGCTAAAATGTTAAATGTTACAAAAGCTGAAGGAAGGCAACAACTATAAAAAGACAACCGAGAATTAAAAACTCCAAAGAATACACACTAAAACAGGATACGTAAGGACGCAGGTGAGCTTGGAATGATAAATTAAAAATAGAAAACAAAACATAGAAAAGAAACACTCAAACGAAGCTTGTCATGCTATGAAAACCAAAGATTCAAAGCGAAAGCAAAGAACTGGCTTACTTTAGAATAAAGGAACACAGTGATGCATGCGCTGACACAAAACCTAAACAATAAACCTTGAAAGATAAGCATTGTTATATTAACTGAGGATTCTGAAATCAAAACAAGAGAAAATCCATGGACCGTGACACTGTGCCGTTTATGTAAAAAAAATGTGACATTTATGCACATTGAAAGATCTTGTGGACAGTGATGAGTAAAAAGGAGCAATACCACAGTGTAATGATATTTGACGCGAGAAAAGCTCCTATAGGAAAATAATAACATCAAGAAGTTTTAAAACACTGGGAGATACTGGTATCTTTGATGCTCCTGAGTCACTGTGCTGGCAGTCTGAATACATTTTAAATATATCTTATATTCAGGTCATAATAGCTCAAGTGATCCTGTTATGATAAACAGTTTTAACTCTTAACTGCAGGCGGCAGTGTAAGGTAATTAAATGGCTACATTTCATCAAGTTCTGTGTTTTGAGAGCCTTAAATAGTTCAGTTTTCCCCTGTTTTACCTCAACTGCAGTTTAATTTAGAGGCAAGTACCACCATTAAATGTTCACTACATTAAATAGCTTTAGTTACCTGCAAAATCAGTTTAATAATGGAAATGCAATTAATGAAAAAATGGAAAATACATAAAATTTCAATACATCAACAAATGTATTTTTGTGCAATTGTGTAATTTTGTATGTAATTTTCATATTTTTTGTAAGGATGTACTTTGTCCTCAGCTGTATAAATATATATGCATTAAAATTAGCTTCACTCGGAACATAAATAAATGCTTAGTGTAAACATTTAGATGCATAAATCTGAAATATCCCCTTCTGTTTAATAAGCATGTGATACAGGGAGTGCAGAATTATTAGGCAAATGAGTATTTTGTCCACATCATCCTCTTCATGCATGTTGTCTTACTCCAAGCTGTATAGGCTCGAAAGCCTACTACCAATTAAGCATATTAGGTGATGTGCATCTCTGTAATGAGAAGGGGTGTGGTCTAATGACATCAACACCCTATATCAGGTGTGCATAATTATTAGGCAACTTCCTTTCCTTTGGCAAAATGGGTCAAAAGAAGGACTTGACAGGCTCAGAAAAGTCAAAAATAGTGAGATATCTTGCAGAGGGATGCAGCAGTCTCAAAATTGCAAAGCTTCTGAAGCGTGATCATCGAACAATCAAGCGTTTCATTCAAAATAGTCAACAGGGTCGCAAGAAGCGTGTGGAAAAACCAAGGCGCAAAATAACTGCCCATGAACTGAGAAAAGTCAAGCGTGCAGCTGCCAAGATGCCACTTGCCACCAGTTTGGCCATATTTCAGAGCTGCAACATCACTGGAGTGCCCAAAAGCACAAGGTGTGCAATACTCAGAGACATGGCCAAGGTAAGAAAGGCTGAAAGACGACCACCACTGAACAAGACACACAAGCTGAAACGTCAAGACTGGGCCAAGAAATATCTCAAGACTGGTTTTTCTAAGGTTTTATGGACTGATGAAATGAGAGTGAGTCTTGATGGGCCAGATGGATGGGCCCGTGGCTGGATTGGTAAAGGGCAGAGAGCTCCAGTCCGACTCAGACGCCAGCAAGGTGGAGGTGGAGTACTGGTTTGGGCTGGTATCATCAAAGATGAGCTTGTGGGGCCTTTTCGGGTTGAGGATGGAGTCAAGCTCAACTCCCAGTCCTACTGCCAGTTTCTGGAAGACACCTTCTTCAAGCAGTGGTACAGGAAGAAGTCTGCATCCTTCAAGAAAAACATGATTTTCATGCAGGACAATGCTCCATCACACACGTCCAAGTACTCCACAGCGTGGCTGGCAAGAAGGGGTATAAAAGAAGAAAAACTAATGACATGGCCACCTTGTTCACCTGATCTGAACCCCATTGAGAACCTGTGGTCCATCATCAAATGTGAGATTTACAAGGAGGGAAAACAGTACACCTCTCTGAACAGTGTCTGGGAGGCTGTGGTTGCTGCTGCACGCAATGTTGATGGTGAACAGATCAAAACACTGACAGAATCCATGGATGGCAGGCTTTTGAGTGTCCTTGCAAAGAAAGGTGGCTATATTGGTCGCTGATTTGTTTTTGTTTTGTTTTTGAATGTCAGAAATGTATATTTGTGAATGTGGAGACGTTATATTGGTGTCACTGGTAAAAATAAATAATTGAAATGGGTATATATTTGTTTTTTGTTAAGTTGCCTAATAATTATGCACAGTAATAGTCACCTGCACACACAGATATCCCCCTAAAATAGCTAAAACTAAAAACAAACTAAAAACTACTTCCAAAAACATTCAGCTTTGATATTAATGAGTTTTTTGGGTTCATTGAGAACATGGTTGTTGTTCAATAATAAAATTATTCCTCAAAAATACAACTTGCCTAATAATTTTGCACTCCCTGTATGAATATTTGTGCATTGTCCCTGTAGGACCTTTACTGGTACCCGGATACTGCAAGCATGAGAGTTGGGTAATGTTTTGGATGTTTTGTTATAATGAAATCAGCTTGTACGTTGGCCATAAGAATGTGTTTAATAGGTGCACAGTTAGTATTGAGATACATGTTCAAATAGATGTTTTTGTTATTGGAAGAGAGACTTAAGCAGATTGATGTACAGAGAAAAGTGGATACTTATTTATTCTACTGACAGCTAAATAACAGTAAAAAAAAATCCATTGAAATGCATGGGACATCTGAAACAAAACAATTCAACATTTTGCACCAAAGCCACATATTGCAGAGTCGTACCTAATAACAATATTACACTCAATGTCACTTACCCATTATATTGTATATTGTATAGCTTTCTTGTTATATGTAAAATTGTATTTATTCAAATTTTTACTTTTTAATTATTTTACTTGCATTTTTTAAATCACTTTTATATTTAAATATATTTAAATGTTCATTTGCTATTTATCTAGGGATTGAAGAGTAACGCAATTTCTATTCTCCGTATGTCCTGTACATGTGGAAGAATCGACAAATAAAGTTGACTTTGACTTTGACTTTGATATATAACAAAAATGTGAAGGGGCAAAAAAAAGTGTCCAGTTCAAATGAATGAAAGCATCGGTTGTTTTTAAAATGATTCACCATGGCACTGACATTTTCCCCAAAGAGAGCAATATGGTGACCTTTCCTCATGCCACATCTCCAGTTTGAGATGTGTCAGTGTGACAAATCAGATAAGGCTGAGCTAAAGCCTCAAAAAGACTGGGGAAACAGAAAAGAGTCAATTATTCATGACTGTTTTGTTTTATGACAGCTACTAGAAAAAATGTTGAATTTGCCACAGGTGCTATCTATCTATCTATCTATCTATCTATCTATCTATCTATCTATCTATCTATCTATCTATCTATCTATCTGAGATATAATTAGAATATTTATTTATACATTCAATTACTAACTGGTTACTTGTTCTATTTCAAGAATTAAAATGAACATTTTTATATATTTTAGGTTATATTTTCTGTTTAAAAAAACAGTCTGTCTCCATGTCCTTAGGTGTAAAACAATCAAACCTAACAAAACAAGGCTATGAAAGAAAAACAATATATTTAAACACAACAACAATTAAAGGTGCATAAACAAATTAAGAATGAAACGGGCTGCTAAATGACAATATACGCAATAAAAATAGAAATATGACTTTGAAAAGTAACTATCTTATAATAAACTGTTAATGATAAAAGAATTGATAGATAGAAGAAATAATCATGATTAACCGAAAATTAAACATATGCAACTTTTAATCTGCTGCTAACAATATGCTTTCTATAAACACCATCATTCGCTGAATACCACCAATATATATATATAGATATATATCTATATATATATATATATATATATATATATATATATATATATATATATATATATATATATATATATCTATATATCTATATAGATAGATAGATAGATAGATAGATAGATAGATAGATAGATAGATAGATAGATACACATATATAAATGTGTGTGTGTGTGTGTGTGTGTGTGTGTGTGTGTGTGTGTGTGTGTGTGTGTGTGTGTGTGTGTGTGTTTTGTTTTGTTTTTACAAATAATATGACAAGTAGAAAATTGGCATACATGTGCCAGTGATAAAGTCCAGCACAACCACCATGTCTGGACTCAGAGTAAGCATTTTTTTTATATCTCTATAGTATAAATATTTGACTTTATAGCAAAATGATGGTCTCTGCTCTGTCTCCCTCCATTTCCTCTCTGACATCCTATCTCGGTTAGCATCCATCGTATTTGACCTTGAGCAGACCTGTGAGATTGCATGCTACTGCATCTGCTTCATATTAGTAATATACATATACAGGTTTTTAATACCTTGTACAAATTATATTTTTATAACTACTTTTCTTCCAAATAAATGGACAAGACGTCACACATATATATTTGTAAAGTTTTTGTTTGTTGCTAAATTCTCACTTTCCAATGCCTTTTTCAAAATATATATATACATTCTTCGTTAATTTGTTTATATTTGTGTGGGAACGAGTGCTCTCATGAACATAATCCACAAAACTCACATAGTTTTATTGCTGTTCCCTTGGTAACAAGCAAACCCTTGCCCTTTTAGCCTACTGGCACTCGTGTGGATCGTACCACTTTGCGGACGTAGGGTGGGTGTCAGAAAATAGAAGTTAAAGAATGCCTACTTTTTCCCACTATATTATTATTTTAGAAATCAACTTAATGTATGAAATGTCTCTATACAATAAATTACGCCTTACGCTCGGTTGAAACGTCATATGCTGAATTAATGGCTGTTTTCAGCCTTCGCATCGCACCCAGGGACACCCCTTTATCACACTGAACTGACGGTCGTACAGTAAGCTGTCAAAAGCTTGTTGCTTAAATCTGTGCAGCGCTACAAACTAAAGAAATTAGGTCGGAGACGTGGATGAAATAACGAGCGGTAATTCTCAGAACAGGGCGAGAAATAAAGAGGCTATTGAGAGGAAATTTCGGGAACACTTGACATATTGTTTTCGTTAGTTGGGTTGCCGTTGTCCTAGCTGGTGCGTGATTGTCGTATCCTCTGGGAAGCAGCTCGTTCGTGATGATGAGGTAAGCAGGTCCTGTCTTTCTGCTACCAGTGTGGCTAATGCAAGCTAATGCATGTTAATGTGAATGTATTTCTGATTGGGTTGTAAAGCTGACACTTAAGCATCCTAGCAGTCTCAAACTGTGGTAATAAAACTGCGTGATACAAAATAGTGGCAGTTAGTTGACTGCCATTGTACTAGTAAGCCTTAAAGTATTTTCTTACAGCTTTTAATCGAATTACATTGACACAATATGATTGTATTTGTTGTTATGGTACACCTACAGCGGTGCTTCTTATGTGCATTTCCTCGTTTACTCTGAAAATGACTACATTTTTTTAAAAAAGTAGACAAAATGATTCCTACCTGGGATACTCGGAAGTGCCATTAAGACAACGCCATCCATCATATTGTCAGCAGTAAGTGGCTACACCCCTGAACTGAGAAGGATGCTGAAATTATTTAAATGTTACAATTAGAACTGAAAGATAACACACACAAAACAAAAAAGGCGTATTTCTATTTACATTGGGTTATTACGGGTTTTTAATACCAGCATACTGACCTGCACCTAATCCAAGGTATGGAGCTAATAACTCAGGCCTGTATTTATGATAATTAACTGTAAAGAGTGTTTAGGATATACACTTATGGGCTGCATGCTCTGTAGTCATGTTTGTGCAGAAGCTTTGTGCAAGCTTGCAAAATAATTTATTTCACATGCATCATTGTTCATCCCTGCAGCAGCAAACTCTGGAGGCATGGATCAAGTGTTGAATTCCACGTTCTCCAAGTAATCAGATTGTAATCATAAATAAATGGTCAACAGGAAGTTTCACATGGCAGATCAGATTCTTGTTCCCTATTGGACAATTTCTAACTGGGAGGGTCTTCCCAGAGGCCAGCTCCCAGACAGGAAGGGGGTGGCTGGAAATGTTTTAGTCAGAGCCTGGCAGAGAGTCTGTTTTTCTTGCTGTGAAGAGAAAATCTTTAGTCACTGAATCCATGGGACAGAAAGAAGGGTAAGAGTTGTTTTTTCTTGTCAGTATATTTAGAAGTCAGCAGCTTGAAAGTTGTATCTCCAGCCTAGATTCCAGGAAACAAGAACAAGCATTTTAGTGCCGAATGAAGTGAGAGAGGTCGGTTTTCCTGCTCTGTTTCCTGACTTGCGCCTAAAGGAATTTGCTGCAGCGTACTGTTAGACCAAGGGTTGCTGCAAAAGAAAAGGAAGAGCAGCAGAGCAAAACAGCTTTTGGAGTGCAGTATTTACTGATAGCTTTAGTTGATTTTAGTAGGATAAAAAAAATCAAATCATGCAGATTTAATCAGCTCATGAGTTGTCCACCTTTTCTGTCTGCTCAGCAACTTCCTGTGTAGTTGCAGGTCTGACTACGCAGTTTGTGTTTGACTCCCAACCAGCTTAGCAGTACATAGAGAAGTAGAAAAAAATGAATTGGCTGCAATAACTGTATGACTCTTATAAAGTGCAATTAATGGATCCTGATGAACAAACTTTGATGCAAATGTGTCATAACCGTGTTTCAGCAAAACTCTGATTGTGTGATCTGGTGCCTTTATAAAATGCTAATGCTTTTATTTAGGCAGCATAACCTGGAAAAGAGTGAAATGTGTAGGCATAAAACATCTGTATTCCCTTTGGATTTCCCACGAAATGATGAGAAGGAGCTCCATGGTGAAAGATAAACGGATTTTTTTATGCCTGATTGCAAAATGTATGACTTGTGCTTTGCTGATTCAAACCTATTTTGTGTAGTTGTATGAGTTTAAATGGATGGCATCTGCCACTTCATTGTAATTCAGTTTATAGAGGAGGCAGACTAATGGCTTTAAATAAAGACAGGAACAGATGTGAGGTGGTGAGTGATTTGCAGGTGTGTGCAAAGTCTCTTTTCTTGATAAAACGCTGACAGCTTTGTATGAGCTGAACTTTTATTACTTACAGAGGAGTTCTAACAATGTGAATTGTCTGCTCTGTACTATCGTCATGGGGGCATGTTGGTGCAGTGGTTACCTCACTGCTAGAAGGTCCTGGGTTCGAACCTGTCTTTCTGTGGGGAGTTTGTTCTCATATTTTACATAACATCTTAACGTATCTTAATATGCCCACTGAACAGACTAATGATGCTGTAATCACAATTAAGTTTAATTTCAGTAATATCCCTGTTTTCTTTTCTTTCAGATTACAAACAGATAGTGCCTTTGAGAAGATATCTCCGACCTGAAGTTGGTTCATGTACATTGCTGCCCCTCGCTTCTTTTTTAAGTTGCAGTCTCATGCACCAACACAGGATACCTCAGCTCAAGCCCTTTGTCGCTGGTTTGCACACTTTCAGCACCTAAAAGAATGAGAAATTCAAGCCATAAAATAGAGGATAACAAGACGGAGGCTACTGACCAGCGCACATACGACAGAGTAACAATTCTGTGTTGAGATCATTGTTCACTCTCTGTGGGCGTTCTCGGCTGTGGAGTATACACTGCAGTCTCTTGCTGTAAAAAACACAGTTGTTCTTGTTTCTAGGATAATTTTTCTTTGATTGGCTAGTCATCTGATTTTTCTGCTCCTTCTGATGGGGGAGTCATCTGGTTGTTTTAACAAAGAAGCAGACTGTATTCAGAGCTAAAAGCTGCGATTAAGCTACAGCTTCTGGTGAATTAGTCTTTCAACAATAAGAGTGACTTTTAAAAGTTGCTTTAAAGTTACAACTTTTGGACATGGCGTTAAATATTTCTTCAGCGAGAGACACAAAATGGCTAACTCTGGAAGTTTGTCGACAGTTTCAGCGAGGAAACTGTTCACGCAGTGATGAGGAATGCAAATTTGCTCATCCGTCGAAGAGCTGCCAAATTGAAAATGGAAGAGTCATAGCCTGCTTTGACTCATTGAAGGTAAGACATATTAATGATCTTCTATTAAGTGTCAGAAAATAATGCCCCTGTATAAAGGAGTATGAAAGTAAACTAAGACTAAAAGGAAAACTGGATTTTGTTGCTGTTTGCTAGCAGTGTAACTGTGTAAGTTACTTATATGCTTAATAATGTAGTGCTGGAAGTACGTGTCAGTTATTAGTTTATAAAAGTGAAAGAAAAATAATTATTTCTTGGGTTAGAAAAAATTCAAGCATGCTCATTTCCCATGTTAAGTGGTGATAATAGAGAAATCAACTGTTAGCATCACTGTTGTATAGTCAGGTGTAAGTTTAATATTGAATTCTCAGAGCCCTTCAGTGCATTAACCCTCCCAAGCATCCAGCCTCATTTCCCATATTGCTCTACTATTTGTGAAATCATGGGTAATACCACTATTTCCCAAAGATTGTACGGTAAAATCTAATCACTTATCCAGAGGATTTAGGTGATAGAAGAAGAAAAAAAATCTGGCAGCCAGATGGATTACAGTCAGTTTATTCTCCTGCTTGCTCAGTTGCCCTGAATGAGGTGGGGGCATCCTTAATCCACTCTCACACATTCACCATCACACCAAAATCCAGCTTTGCCTCCAGGACTATCCTCATGTTGACTCATCTCCTTACCACCTTGCTACAAGTTTTTACATAGCTTGCCTGTAACTCCCGTGGACATGGGCCCGAATGCATTCATAGAATGAATCTACTTCATTCCTTCATATAAAAACATTTATTGTTCATCTTGATTATTATGACTGTCGGTGAGCTGCACCACTCTGCAGTCCGTCTTCCCTTTTCATAAACTAATCATCCCTCTTTGGTATGGTAGGTCCAGCCTGCTGGCTAAAAAAGCGACCGGAGTCTTCATTCAGAAATCTAATTGATACATTCAGATGCCAACAGAATAATGGAACAACAGATTAATTGGGTGCATATCTGAAAGGGGGGTTTTATTAGTTCAGACATTGGCTTTATGTTGTAGATAAGTGGCACCAAGCACTTTTCAACTTATCAAAGTGATTAGAGGTTTCCATAATATTTATTTTACTGCAAAGTAGTCGGCCAGAAATCTGTAATTTCCTTTGTAAAAGATTGTATTACATTTTGCTCATAAAATATTAAGGTGAGAACAGCTCTCTGCTTTGAAAAGAAAAGCTACAACTGCAACTATCTGCATTACCTTCATATTGATTAATATGGAAATTTAATGATCATAATTATAATAGATTTGAATAGAACATTTCAAGAAACTCAAGAAAGAGTATAAATAAATTACATTCATATATAAAAATGATCTAAACTGATTGTCCTGTTCACAAGTAAAGTGCTTGTTTTATTTGACCAACAAGCAAATATCAAAACTACTTAATTTACTGTTACATGAGATAAAGGATACCCTAAAATGCCTTATTTATGATTTTTATTTGTCAAATTAGCTGAAGATTTTCTAACAAATGTTCATTCGTTGCTCTAAATAAAATGTGCAGTTTATTCAGAGCCAGACTAAAATGTTTTTTCAACAGGGTACCTTAAGGGGAGTATAGAGTTTCTACTGGAATTTCGAGAATGAATGTCAAGCTGTGCTTTTCCAATTTTTAGGAACTCTGTCTAACTATGTCAAAGTTTACAATGATGTTTTGTAGTATTGAGCCCTTGTTTGCTTAGTGAGAGCTAGCCATTCAGAGACGTGTTTTCCTCGTATTTTTCTCTTGGCTTTCCTGCTGACGTTGTTGCCATACGATTTTTGTTCAATTCAGGGTTGTGAGTGAGAAGGACATGTCAAAACAATTACTGTTAACTTTCCCATTCACCAGTGAATCCTAACACAATTGATGTCATCATGTTGAAGAATATGCACACTCTTTGGTATTGTAAGTAGATCCTCGTGGCTTCTAATAAAGCACCCGACAGTACTGTTGATGTCCAGATGTAGCTGATTCCTTTTGCTTGCTGTTTCTACAGTTTTATTGTAGGCGATACGTTTTTGTTATATATCAGGGCTAAAGTTCAGTACCAGCAGGCATTACTTCTGAAAATTTTCTAGGGCTAGATGCTGAAGATATAAAGTCAAGTCATTCCTTGGTTGTTGTATCTCCTTGTTTGGTTCATTCTGTGAGTACTACATTTTTTCTTTATAGATAAGACAAATTAATAACCAGTATTCAGAATATATATCTAAATGAATGTCAGAAGAAATTTAAATGAGCAGACATGAGTCTGAGAACTTGAATATATAGGAGAGAGAACGCTCATCTCTTATTAGGTTAATATAAATGCCTGAGTGGCAGGGATGGCTTTGATTGGCTCATATTGAGGGTAAAATAAATAAATAAAGGGTTTTTCAGGTTTTGTATTTAGGCTTAAAAACAAACCGCTGAAATATACCACCGTTAAGGCTAAATGAGTAAAAAAAACCCTGTGTAATTAGCCAATGCATGTTGTAATGCACAGTATATGCTGCACAAGTGTTGCATTCAAAGCTGATGTTCAGTGACTGTGCAGTGAATGATTTTGGATAGTAGGTGGGTCGGGTAGGATTGAGAATTGTGTAGTCTGTGAAATTTTCATGGGAAAAATCATTTAACCTGCTGATTAACACTTCTGAGTACCAGCTCTGATCTGATCTGTGAGAGTCTAAATAAAGGATGTAATGCAACACATAATCTGCAACAGTTTATTCTTTTGCATTTTTCAACACTAACTGTCTGCACTCCAAGTAAAGTCTTGTGCCTGACTCAAGAAAATTTTGACATCCATCATTGCAATGTAAAATGCTTTATTCTAGCCACGACTAGCTGTCACGTCATGCAACACAGCACCGCTGACAGTGGAGCCTGAGTGGGAGAGCTGTGGAGAAAAAACATGTTGACGATTACGTTTCTTTGAGACAATCTTACAGGATTTTGATGAAAACAAAACATTCATTTTTTTTCTCAGTCTTTTGATTCAGCAACATTTTTAGTCTATCAGATTATAAAATTTCTTTATGATATGAATGAAAATGCTTCTATTTCACTTTATAATTTCTCTGAATGCAGGGCAGATGCTCAAGAGAAAACTGCAAGTACCTTCATCCACCTTCACACTTAAAAACCCAGTTAGAGATAAATGGGCGCAACAACCTCATCCATCAGAAGACTGCAGCAGCCGTGCTTGCCCAGCAGATGCAGCTTATGATCCCTGGACCCAGCCTGCAGCCTGTGGTAAAGTCCTGGTTCAGGAGGAATTTTAAGTCAGTGTGATGTTGATGGATGGCATTCTCACACATAATATGTATGCTCTTCCCTCATAGCCAACATTTACACAGGGACTTGGCACAAACGCTGGTCTCGGTTATGGTTCATACATGACACCATTAAGCCATGGAATGAGCCTCATTCCTTCAGACATCCTCTCCAGCACTCCGGTTCTTGTTCCAGGGAGCTCACCTGTCTCAGTCCAGTGCTCCTCCTCTTCCTCCTCCTCTTCCTCTTCTTCTCCCTCACAGAAGCTTCAGCGTTCAGACAAACTAGAGGTATTCATGCACACCAAGGCGTGACTTCACATAAAAATACATTAGCGCTTATGCGGTTTCACATGATCTGGCTACACATTTAAAAGCTGAACTCCTCTTGCTCCTCTCAGGTGTGTCGTGAGTTTCAGCGAGGAAACTGTGCAAGAGGGGAGACAGATTGCCGCTTTGCTCATCCCAGTGACAGCCCAATGATTGACACCACGGATAACACTGTCACTGTTTGCATGGACTACATCAAGAGTCGCTGTTCCAGGGAGAAGTGCAAGTATTTTCACCCGCCTGCACACTTGCAGGCCAAAATCAAATCCAGTCAACAACAAATCAATCAGACAGCAGTGGCAGCACAGGCCGCAGCCGCAGCTGCAGCTGTGGTAAGTCAGAGTGTTATCCTTCTGATGATTGATAAAGTGTTCATCATTGTTCTGTCTATGAAATTGCTGAATGTGGAGTGCTGCATATTTGTAAGCATTTGTAATGGTACATTCAGTGAAGTTGAATAGAAGCTCCTCTCAAAACTTTAAGCAGCAACTCCTGAAGTAGTTTAATATCAAAGAAATGCACCAGTATTTTATTTTTAAATAAAACTTCTTAAAGGTCACAATATTGATTTCCTATGTAAAACTTCAGACAGTTGAATCTGACACCTTCCTCTCACAGATTTACATAGTCTTAGCAATTTTAAATTGATCCTCTTCATTAAGTCTTACAGCTACAATTTTTCTTGGATTGTTTTTAAATTGCGTCATTAAATATCATTAAATAGCCTTTAAATGTAATGCACAATCAGGCTTCTCACAATTTCTATTATCTTTTCTTTAGTGCAATATTAAAGCCACATTGGCTCACTAAATTATGCTTCTTTGGCCTCCATTCTACTTAAAAATCATGTCTAGCATACATCATCTTTTATGGTTAATTCTTTTCCATACATTTTTATTTAGGTTGTAGTTTAAGTTGTTAGTTGTTCTTATGTACTGTACAAGTTAAGGAGACATCTGTAATTCAAAAGCTTTAGTGTGAATGCAGTAAATGGAGCTCCACATTCTGTGCTTTGTGACATCAGGTGCATGGTTGTTTTAACTTTTGATTTGTGGTACTGCCTTTGCTACCTTCATAAAACCAAGCTATCTTTCATTTAATTATGAAACTGTTAAGTGCTTGCTGTGCATTATATCAGTATCCTGCACTTGGAGTCATAAAACCAGCGTGTTCCAAAATCCTTTTGTGTGCATAGTAGGTTTTGTTAATATTTTAATACCTTTCATTTTAAGCATTGTTCTCAAACTTGACGTATAGTTTAAGGTTATTACACCCTTGTTATTATAAGTCTTTGTTGCCAAAATGATTCATTAACTGTACATGTTGACCTACTAATTAAGGAATCTTTAGTTTAATGTGTCCTTACTGTGCATGAATATTGTGTTTTATGTGGTATACTACATTCAGGTTATTTTTGTTTTGTTTTCCCCTTCTCACCTATCCACAATGCTGTCCTCCATGATGCACCTCTGCTTGCTGTTACCTGTATGTTAATACGCTTGAATCCCATTGGCCCACTGCCATCATGTGCTCGCTGCCTGCTATTAAAAGACTCAGTCGACTGCCAAAGCAATGAAGCGACCCCTCGAGGCAACTGTAGACCTGGTACTTTCACCTTTTGCTTTGCATGTAGCTATTAATTGTACTGTGAGAACTTTTCATTTTTGTCATTGGGGTTTACGGCTTCTTCAAGTCTTATATTGCCCTTCTGTACATGATCTGTCAGCATGGGTATTTTTAAGTGCTCAAGTTGTCAAATAAGTTTTGGTGAATACATTACACCAGTCATATCTGTGGTAGTTTTTTTTTTCATTGTGTCATCTTTATATTTTAGTCATGTGTATCATTTTTTAAACATAAATACTAACATATCCTTTTAAAGGTGTGCGTAACAGAAATATGGGAAGTGTCTTATTGCCTCTTGTCCCTTTCCAGGCCTTTCCCCATAGTGTTCTGCAACCCCTACCAAAGAGACCAGTTCTTGAGAAGAGCAGCTGGGCCGGCTCTCTCCTCAGCCCCAGTTTGTTGCACTACCAGCAGGCTCTGGTCAGCTCACAGACTCTGCAGCAGCCCACTGCAGCATTTTATCCCACAGGTGAGCTTCCAAACCTGCTATGACTCCATGGCTAAGCTAGATTTCCGTGTCTGTCTCAGGGCTTATTGCCGTCAGATATTGTTCGCAAATATCACATCATGTATTACTGTTACTTAACTGAAGAAATTTGCAGGATCAGCAGCACTCCTTGTGAACAGGTCTGTTATATCAAAGCTTTCAAAAAAGGGTGTGACTCTTAATCCTTACACTAACAGGTTTTTGACATGTCACTGCAAGATTCTTGGCTTTATCATAGCTTATAATTAAACTTTGTTAAACTCATATTACGAAAAGTAAGACTGTTATGAAAAACAGTTGCTCTCAGTTACTCCAGTAGAACCAGTAAACTATTAAAGATTGAAGCAGTGGTTACAAAGCAAATTGATGACCTCTTAACAACCAGGGCAGGTTCTTCAAGGCAACAGGTGTGCTATATGTCAGTTGGCAAGTCATGGTCATAGACACACCTATATGGGGAGAAATTTGCCTCAAAGAATTACAAATGTGTACAGTATGACACACACGCGTAAACTAAGATTTACAAATGCATACGTTTAAACCTGACTAAATACTGATCATTTACACACAATTTGTTAAGTTCAGCTTCACAAATCGGATAATTTTCTGTGTATACAAATGTCTAAAACTACACGTAACATCCCTCTCGCTCACTTACAAAACCATGTGAACTAATCGCCTAATATGCACACGTGGGCTTTTGAGACACATTTCACAAGGTCAGCTTTGCACAGATCCATATATGTAAGCTGTGTTCATGTTCTGGTGTAAAATTGGGATTTCCTTTGTTTTCCAGTGTAAATGTCTGGTTTGAAAAGGTCTGTTTGCTTGCAGAAATTTCTCTTAAATGTATTCTATGTTAATGCGCCTGTTTTGTAGTTAGTGAACACTAACTACAAAACACTAGTTTTGTGTTACTCAGCTTGTATCCATCAGAACAAAACAATGCTGCATTAACACAATGGGCCTGTTTAATAAAGTAAAGATCTGTTTTTATGGGCTTACACCAGTATTGACCATATTAATGTATGTCGATTTTGATAAAGACCTTTTCTTTTTTCACCTGTAAATCACACAGGTTCTGTGTTGTGCATGACTCCAGCTAATGGCATTGGTAGGTGCCTCCTCCATGTTCTTCTTTAACCATGTCCTTTTGTAGTAAAGAATACATTACTTTGTCTGGATAAGGTAGAGTATACTTACTATTAACGGATGAGAAATCAACCCTTTGAACCAGGAAACTGGATGAGAACAAAAACTGAAAAAAACAAGAGATTACTTTAGTTTTTTAGTAAACATTTTTAGCTTTATGTTTCATTTTTTGCCTTTCTGATCAGAGCCCTGTATGTATATATGCTTGTAAAATTATTTTAAATAATCAAAGCACAGTAAAGAAATGTAAGCACTTTTGGTTTATTCTGGATTGTGATTAGGAAATTTGATCAGCATCCCATAGATTTACCTCATAGTTTATGCTCTTTAATGTTTTGTATTAATAGTAAAACTCTGTAAATGTTGTATTTAAAAAAACAAAACAACAACAAACAAACACATTGATCACCTCTGGTGGCATAGCTTTACATGCCATATCTTGTGGGATGCCAGATTATGGACAGATTTCCTAATTTTATCTCTTATCAGCCCTCCTTTTATGTTTTTCCCCTGCTGTCTCGCTTTGCTGTGTGATCACATGCCATCTGCTGGTCTAACCCAATGATGGCTTGCTGCTAATGTCATTTTGTATTTGCTTGGCAAGAGAGAGAGATACATTGCTATGGTTACCATAATGCTCCACCTCCCTTTTCATTGCTTTCATGGTTCCCTTCCTGAAAAAGTCCCCATGATGTACAGTGCTACGCCTGCTACTGTCTCTGCAGCAACTACTCCCGCCACAAGTGTCCCCTACGCAGCAACAGCACCAACCAATCAGGTTTGCTCCTTTTTAAAGCTTTCTGTCATAAATCCTTGAGCTCTAAATAAGTGCTTCATCTTTCAATCAGGGGAGTTGCTTCATCAGCGTAGAGATGCCCGGCTTGCATTGCAGCATTAAGCTTTCGTGTACCTCGTAGACCAACTAGGCTGCATCTCATCCTTTCCTTTAGAAACAAAACATATTTCTAGCTCTTCCATCTGCAAACTGTGGTGTCGCTTATATTCTCTATTGCATGTTTTATGCTTTGGTTGATGCCAGTGTCTTTTCCAACACAAGCTACAGTATATAGGACTTAACCATACAGTTCTTGATATTGGTTATGCTGACTTTCTGTGTGCACCGTCTTAATATAAGATTTTTATTATTCGTGTAATAAAAAATATTATTCACATTTCCTCAATTGGCTAGTTTGAAACATTTAATATTAGGATTGAGAGAGTAAATCTAAAGTATTTGGTATTCTTTACTTTGATTACTGTTGTCTTTTTAATGTTTAATGAATGAAGTCATATGGACATACGGATAAGTTAGTATTTAAACTTTGTCATGACCACTGGCATAAAAGTGTGGGGCTAAGTCAGAGTCAGAAGTTTTATTCATTTGAAAAGTCTTTTGAAACGGAAATTCTAAGTTTTGATATTTAAAATGTAAAAAAAAAACTGTTTAAAAAAAACAAAAGAATGATTTTATTTTGAATAAATTTGTTTTCATTTTTTTTTTTTTTGTTAGTTTACGTTTATTTTTTTATTTTACATCTGATTTGATCATTTTCCGATTTTTAACCCTGGTTTTGTGTTGTGGGCATGTATGAAGGGGGAGAGGTGGGTGTAGACTGATGATTGACAGCTTCTGTGTCACATTTGTTACAAGTTTAAAATGAGCATTTTGATGGAAGATGGTCATCGCTCCTTTACAGGATGCTGCTGGCACCAGCCAACAGGTAAGAAACATGGTTTCCTGGATTATCCTATGATTGACTATATTGATGAGTGAATGTTTGTAACATATTGATATTGCAGGTGCTATGAACTCTTTTACATTAGGTTTAAATAAGGTGGGCGAGATTCTAATCTCAATATAGCTTTTTTGCAACCTACCACCCAATCAGATAACAGTATTCCTTGTTGTAGGGGTAAATTTTTTCCCCACATGTATGTATATCAATATGTTTCAAATATTGACCCATCAATATAGTCTATTATAGCACAATCTGAAACTGTGGCTGGTGCCGGCAGCATCCCGTGAAGGAGCAGTGACCATCTTCAGCCAAAATGCTCATTTTAAACTTGTAACCAACGTGACACAGGAGCTTTCAATCACTAGTCTACACGCACCCCTCCCCTTTGATACACAGCCACAACACAAAATCACGGTCAAAAGTCTGACACTGGAAAAAAAAAAGGGTTTGAAGCTGATAAATAGTTAAAACTGTTTTTAAAAATGCATAAAACAATTTATTCAATGTGTAAAATAATTCATTTGATTGTTTAAACACATTTTTTAATATCAAAACTTATAATTTCAGTTCCAAATCACTTTTGCAAATCAATAAAACTTTTAACCTTAAATTAGCTTCAAGGTCAAGCCGCATTTTTACAAAACGATGTATCAAGAGAATAAAGTTCATTTCACTTAAACTTTGTATTTTCATATCACTTAAGAGTGAGAAGTGAGTTCCTTAATAATCTTTGTCTTGTAACAAAGGCGATTGTAAAGTATACCTGTTGTGTGAAACTACTCAGTGACTTGTCTTTGCCTCCGAAACAGATCATCCTCAAGTAACCGCCAGAAACAGAAGCCAGTGCCGTGTTGCTGCTGTTAAGGGTCCCGGGCAGCCGTTCTGTAAATATTCTGTTAACAATACACACAAAATACAAGAGGCTGCATGTGGATAACATCGCCGACTTTATCTGACATTATGATGATGATGATGATGATACATTACAGGCAGTTATAATGAACCTCTACATTATACTGTAATAGGTGTCAGAGAGATTGTTATTGTACACGCCTTTGCACCTGCTAACATGCACCTTCAACGATCAATGTGCATTATTTATTTGTTTCCTAAACTAATTCTGATAGGGTTATGAGTGCATTTAGCCACCAATCAAACTTAAATACAATAGATGCTACAGAGAAGTAAACTGGCAGTAGTGGCATAAAACTAAACAACAGAGATGTTTTAAATAATGTAAATATTTTAATCAGTTCTCAGTCTGTAGACAGTACCTGTTAATGTCAGGTGTAAAGGCGTCCTATATTGTAGATTATATTGCAGTTTTATCATCATCATATTCTTTATTGAATGTGTTATTTAAACTAAGAAAGTTTTGTTTTTGATGATAATGATTGCTCATCTAGTGCCAGATTTAACTTTTAATCAAAGAGAAAAGCACTTAATTTAACTTTAAACTTAACAAAAAATTGTGTATATAAAAAAAATGTAATCTAACAGCAGGTTTATGGATGTCCCTTTAAAAATGCTCTGAGTCCCTCTATACTTCACCCAGAGTAATGGATCAGTGCTCCACCTCCTGGTGTGCCTTTGCATTACATATACAGATTGTTTTCTGTCTTTTCTGAGAGAAATGAAATGTTTTATCCGTTCAAAGCAATTTTGTTTTTCTAATTTAACACCTCTTTAGTAAATGTGCATTATTGCTCAAGACAATTGCTGACTCACTGATGGATCTGTAAATACTTTTCACTTGTTCAAGTTGATATAGCCTCCACAGCCATGAAAGTCAGCTCAGTAAGAGTATGAAGTTACTGCTGCTCATATTCAAACTAAAGCTCTTGTGATCCTGTGAGGGTTGCGTGTTGAGTAGTGTCTCAACTGTTAGTCTTAAGGTTGCAGTCACTTGTCAGTACTGTATTAATCGAAGGTTACAAGTGCCTAAACAGTTGTGCATGCAATGATTAAGTATATTTGAAAAGGTTTGTGTGGAAAAACACTCAGAAAATCTATTCCACTTAAGACATATACATTAGGATTAAATCTACGTGTTTTTGCAATACCATGTAAATGCAGTGGTATTGTGTGTGTGGACCTGTTAATTAGGCTTACAGTTTGTTTTCACTGATGCTTTAATGTGTATGTTATTCAATGTAATTTTCAATTTAATTTGATTTTCTTTCATTTTTCGACAAGAAATTAGCAAAAAGGGCAAAATACTTTTGTAGTAAAGTAGAAGGAGGCAAACATTTGGTGACATGTAGTCATGAGAGATTGACGCGGCATGATGCAGTTACTCATTGCTGTCTACTATTTAGCAGCAGACAGGGTGGGCATTGTGTCTGATTAAGAGAAATATTGTTTCTTTCTTTTATTAGAATTTTAGTTATCTATTTTGCAAACAAGGTGTACAAATAGAAACCTTTCATTGAATCTTTTGCATTTCTTCACTTTTTTATTATATATTTTCCTTGTGATGTTTTACATGTCAATAGAATTTACGAGCATAATTTTACTGGTGTAATATTAGTTCAAAATAGTTTTAACATGTATTCTTTTATTTTGTGATGAATGCAATTTATTAAAATTACTTTAGGTGTGCTGAGGGTTTCTCAAAGGACCTTGATCTGTTAGCCTATTAAAAGCGGTCTTGTGTCCAGGGATTGATGTTGGACAAAGGAGAAACTTAAAGCAATTCATCCTTTTTGCTGCCTGTAAGGGACAACAAGCCTTTGTATGACCAAGGCCATAGGATTGATTTTTATGTACAAAAGTGCATCGTACAGGACATGTTTTCCAAAAAAGAAAAGAAGTAATTTTCATAATGGTGTAACAGTAGTTTGTCATTTATTGTCTGATTTGCTGCTGAGGGCAATCCCAAGTTGCAGTGATGAAAACTGTATTTTGGTCGGTGGTAGATTAGCTGTATCTCCTCACAGTAATTAGATTACTTGGAAGAAACTTGGATATTTAACTTTATTATTATATGGTGAAACACTGTGGGTAAAACAGTGCATAAAAGAGAACTTTTGAAATGTTAGTTTCGTGTTTGTTAAGGCTTCCCTCTGCATGTTGAGCACCAAACTTAAAAATGTATTTGGCTTTCAAAATATAATTGCTTTAAAAGTTTAGACTGCTATTAGACATACAATATTTCCCCACTTATTTATTTTACTTAAAGGCATGTTTTTGAATGTTTGTGTTATGTTATGGCAAAACGTTTGAATGTCATGGATCCACCTGCACACAGAGGTTGTTTGAGATCTCGCCCAGTCAAAAAGATGTGAACAGTAAGAATGTTTGGTCTGACTGACTGATGGAAACACTTCTCATAAGCACTTTTTCTACAGTCAGACAACTGAGAAGACAGGCTTTGTGTGAACTTTGCCTTACCTTTGGTGTATTACTGAGTCTGTATTTGTTCACTAATTATGATTTCTATGTCGTCTAATAAATAGAATAAACTTCACTGAACCTTTCTCTTAAATTAAGATACACACATTTCTAACATGAGGACATTATTACATTGTAACGACACCTGAAATAGCTGATATTGATTGGCTTGTGGGGTTGGCTAGCATTTTATTGCAACCTGTCATATTTAAACACTGAAGCTTCTCGTTAAGATGTCACGCAACAGCTATTTGGATCCATCCTGGTCTGAATGCAAACATTTTCCCCAAAAGTAATTGTGTATAATTAAACATTTCTTGTGGATATTTTTTGTTCCTGTAAATTCTAAATTGTGTACAATCTGATATTAAATATACATAAATAAATATATGAATGTCGTGTAAATGCCATCCTGTGAGCTGTGTTTAATTTTGCAATGCATCAGCAGTAGAAACCACGTGTCATCCTCAGTGAGCATGTTTTCATGTTTTTGTGTTACAATTTGTTCAAACAGCTGTCCTGTGAAATTGTATTTATCACTATTAGTGAAAGCTAAAGTAGTCAATTAAAAAGACTTACCTGGCGGTTTCAATTGGAGTGTGTTACATAGCCTGTATTGCTCATTATCAAAGAATAATAAAGGTTTATTATATTTTTTTTTACAAGGTGAGTGACTTTTCACTCTCGAGTCGGATCGCAGCTAAATTTTTTTATTTTTTTTTAATGCAGCGTTACCATAGCAACAGCATCCGGTGCGTTTCACCTCCTCTTGGATACACATCCCCGAGCCGCCTCCGTGATTGGATGAGCTCTCTTTGGATGTCACTGGGGCAACCGAATGATGGGAATTTTAACACATGAACGGAAATGTCAGCGACGAATCTCACTGGCTGCCTCCGTGAGGCTGCCATTCAGGCACATGTGAGGTGTACAGAAAGCGGAAGCGCCCATTGGGCTGTTCGCGTATCCATCTGACGAAGGAGGATCCACAGGCTTTTCCTTTTTTCTTCTTTTCTTTTTTTTTTGGTGCCTCGGTACGGGAGCCGAGTGGGGACCGGCTGGTAACGCAGCGGCCGCGGGTCTCCACCCGAGAGTATGGCAGCTGGAATCGCACTGGAGAGCGGGGGAGAAGCGGAGACATGTCAGAGATGGTGAAACAGAAACAAAGAGACGCAAGTTCTTTAACTGAAAGTCAGGGCACTTTAATTTGGGAGAGTTTCTCTAAGGCGGTCTACAGCTTAAAAAATCGTGCCTGCAGTTCATTCCGAGGCTAAGCCAGCGTTTTCCCAGCGTCCTCGATGGAGCAAGTTTGTTTTTTTATGAAGTACAGAGAGGGGTGAGCTAAGCAGATGAACACCCGCACGTTCAACATCATCGGGCGAGCTTCTTTTTCTCCCTTTGCGCATTTTTCGGACACTTTCAGTCCTCGGATGCTCGTATAACTGTCAGTGTCTGGCCTGCATGGGGGGAATATCTACAATGAAATCCATCTTGAGGTGCCGAGTCTTTGTGCTCTGCCATAGCTGAGCAGCAGCGAACAAGACTGTGTTATTGACAGCCCGTTCAGAATGGGACACGAATGGTGAGCGTGATTCGCACTGGAGCATTTTGCGTTGATTTCAATGACGCGCGGAGATTGATACCTTACGACTTGATTTAAATCCCACGATGCGCGAGTATAAAGTGGTGGTCCTGGGCAGCGGTGGGGTCGGGAAATCCGCCCTCACTGTGCAGTTTGTGACCGGGACGTTCATTGAAAAGTACGACCCCACCATAGAGGATTTTTACCGCAAGGAGATCGAGGTGGACTCCTCGCCCTCGGTGCTGGAGATCCTTGACACCGCTGGGACCGAACAGTTCGCCTCAATGCGCGACCTGTACATCAAAAACGGTCAAGGATTCATATTGGTCTACAGCCTTGTCAACCAGCAAAGCTTCCAGGACATAAAGCCGATGAGGGATCAGATCATAAGAGTGAAAAGGTTGGTGAAATCATGTGCTGGGGAAAAAAAGAGTAATTTCCATAATTAAGTGTGGCTGTTGGGGGTTGTTTTTCACAAATATATGCTGGACTCATGGGCCCTGTAGTTTCAGGATAGATCTCGGCCTGCTTGGAGATGTTATGCATCTTTAAGGCAGCAACACTCCATGCCTATTATGGTATTCCAGGTCTCACCCCTATTTCTTGCCCCCATGCCTCTGACCCAGCATATTAAGTTCCTGCAGACGTTCTAATGTCTCACTTAAGTGTTTACTAACAGGACAACAGTGCTGATCCTTCCTACCCCTCAGCTCTGCGAAGACACGTCTGTCTTCCTGTCAGAGCAAAACAAAATAGTGTCAGTGATCTGCCAAGCTGCTGTCTAGTGCCGCTCGGTGTCCACTGGATGCTGCAACCTTTGCGAGACACCCAACCGGGAATACTCAGGATTCAGTGCAAGAGAGGCTCTGCAGAGAGCTTTCAAGAAAGAGTGGCTGAAAAAAACAAAAAAAGCTGCGGGACTGTTGAAAGCACAGATCTGCAGAGGAGTCACCGTGTTTTTAATTAAGAAGCTGCACAAGCTGTTTAGGAAGAGCAGCACAATGGAAAGCCTGATGTCTCAGAGCTGCTGCACAGATGATCCAGATATGAGGTCACCACAGTGAGCTGCTGATTGATACATGGGAGAGGTTAGCTGAGGCTGCGTGGAGCTGTCATGTTATTGGTGTTCCTTTGCTCTAGGCCAATGTACTGTGCAGATACACTGTACTGTATGCTCTATGCTCACCTGCTGACATAGCATGAGATTATAAAACTCATCCAGATCAGATTGGTTAATGTCCTGTATTTGTTAGCTCCGCTTCGGCGTTCCAGTGTGCAGGCACTGTGCGCTGGGCTGCGACTGTGTGGGTTCATCAGTCACTGTAGTTGTCAATGGATTTGTTACAGTTAGTTCAGAGAGTCAAATAGGCTCCGGAGAGAATAAGAAGAACCCTACTGAAATCAACTTATAGTTAATACCATTTAATAATCTTGTTATTTACTATATGCTGTAGTTGGATAAGGTTTTTGTCCCTCCCTTGTCACAGTTCTTCCACTCTTCCACCTCAAAATGAAATATAATCATGCTGTGGATGTTTATTTTTATAGGTTGTCTTTAGTTTTTGTCACTTAATTGGATTTAGACCCTTTTTTTGTCAAATGCACCTTCTAAACAATCCTATTATTATGTGGCTCCCGATGAAAGAATGAGGTCAACATGTTTCTCCCATGCGAATTGAGTACGAGTAGAGGTATGTTGAGTCTGCTGCGCGAGCGTGTGTCGTCCTGTATGTAAATGGTGTGCGCGTGCGCTCACGGGGCAGATGCAGCCAGGCTTTTGTGTTTTCACACTGAGTCTGGTGCCGTTGTCTGATATGACAGCAGAATTTATTTTCCGTAGCAGAAAGATCGCGCTCCACAACACTACTCCCACACAGCAGTTAATTTGGTGCTGGGCTTCATGGGGAGTTAGACATCTAAAACTTAGGATTGTGCTTTTTTTTTTCTTTAAAAATGTCATATTCAATGCGATTATTAAGCTGTGACCTACATTTTGTATGCACTCCTGCTTTCAGAAAGTTGGCTCTGAATGGCAAGCGCGCACATTTCCTTCGGTTATTCAGACTTTTTCTAACATCAGCAGAAATCGACCTTGTTTGCTACTAACCTTGCAACGAGAAACATTTCATTTAAGACCCCGAAAGGCTTGCTTTTACTGTGCTCCCTGCTCCTCACCCATTCCGGCAGGATTAATAACAGCTTCTAATGACTGCAGCTGCATAAGGTGACTTCTTTGTTCCTGAAAAGTGTTGGAATATCTTGTAAATATTAAACAGCGCTCATTCTGTGCTGCTACATCAGTACAAAGACTGGTGACCAGATTGCACACAGGTAAGAAATCCAAATTCAGTGCATCCTGTGCCTGTTGCATAGTTTGTCCATCAGAGGACACGCGGCAACTTCACTGTTGGCAAAATACGTGTCACAGAAGGCAATGAAGAAGTTACAGTTTATGCTCATAAAGACATTTCATCATTAAGACATTTTTGAATTGCTCGTTTGCTTTCCTGACTGCAAGGAGACATGCTTTTGTTCACCTAAGACCCACAGCTAAAATGCAACACGTTCGGGCATGTTCTGTCGAAAGGCATTGTGGGAAATGCTGTAAATGACTACTGGCAGTAGGAAAAACAAAGTAAAGACATGACTATTATCATGTAGATTGATGAGGTAACTTACTGGTAACATTAGAGAGGAAAAGGGTGTGATTATCCTTTTAAAACACCCGAGTGAAGCACTCACAGGTTTCTCAGGCAAATCCTGTCAGCAACTGTGTGAACAGCATTGGCGTTGTTTTTGTTTTCCCTCTCTGTCGCTCCTCACTAACAAAACACTGATGACCGGTCACGACCGTATCGCCCGTCGCTCAGGTCAGAGGCGCTGCTGCGTGTCGCTCTCACTCTGAACCCTGTCAGCTTCTATCAGTGCCCGCTGATAGCAGCACAGGCAGGCGTTAGCACAGGGGCCCTGGGTGGACATGATTACACCCTGGCCTGCCTGTGCTCACTGGGGACCTCGTCGCTCCACACTTCAGCTGCAGTTAGCTATATACCAGGGATGTGTTGTGATTGGTGACTTCAGAGAGTAGAAATACAAGTACCGTGTGAGGGTAGTGAGGAAGAAAGTGGTGAAACAGGATAGCATAATAAACCCTGCTGTTGGCACTGCAGTGGTTGTTGCTGTTGCTGGGCCCTCTGCACATTTATTCATTTTTTACATTTTTTAAGTTTTCAAGTACTGCAGTTCTGAACTTTTCTCGATGTCACCTGACGGAGGTTCCTGCGAGAATGTAAATCGAGCAAGCCAGCTCCCAAGGACAAGGTCCATGTGATGTGGTTTTTGTCTATTGTGAAAACTGGGGAAATGAATAAAGCTAAAGGTCAATACTGATTACTTCACAATGGCTTGGCTATAAAAAAAAAGTGTTATGAGTACTTCACCTCCCTGAGAAATTTTGAAACACCAGCAAGTTGTTTCTCATCTGTTTTAAAAGTCACAACTTCAAAAAGGATCAGACTAGTTCAGCTGGTGAGACATTAACTCACCTCATAAAGCAAGTAAAGTTTTTGCAGCGCTACCAGTATGCAGTCATTTATTCTGTTGTATCGCAGCGTGACGGTTCCGGGTTAAATCTCCTGGCTGGCTGAGCTCCTTTCTGTTGTGGAGTTTCCATGTTCCCTCTGCGTCTGTGCAGGTTCTCTCCGGGTATGCCAGCTTTCCTCCACAGTCCAAAGAAGTGCATTTTAGATTCATTTGTGATTCCAAATTAGCTGTACCATAGGTGTAGATGTAAGCACGAATGATTGTCTGTCTCTGTGCGTTAGGTCTGTGATGGATTGATAATCTATCCAAGGTGTACTCCATCTCTTGCCCAAGGACAGCTGCAGTAGGCTCCAGCACCCCCACGAACCTGAACTGGATAAGCAGTTGAGAAAATGGATGTATGGATAGATAGTGTGGTAGTGTTGCCAATAGATTAGATATCCCACACAGATAGTCCGCTGTCATTAGTTGTTACATTGTAAGCCATATGTCACTAAACATCCACTGTTCCATCAGGAGTCGAGTCAAACTATCACTGCACCAAAAATACAGATCCTTTAGGGGGGGAAAAAACTCATTAGCCCATGCATAACTCATACATCAAAATATAGACAATTTTCAGTCTTTGAGATACAGTACTGCAATATTTGGTTACAGATGTAAAAGTAAATAGTAAAGTAAAGTAAACCGAAATTTTTTTTAAATCAACACAAATTTGCATGCAATAACTTTCTTAATACTGTGTGATTGTTCAGAGAAATGCAAAAATGTAATAATAATATGCTCTTAATATATATATATATATATTTTTTACATGCATAACAGTGAAGGGACCTAGCTTGTTAACAAGACCATAACATGCTAATTATAAAGTTTTTAACACTGGTTTTACATATTTTAAATAAGCTATGTTTGCGGTCAGTGAATGCCCAACTGGATCATTTGTATGTAACCTGATTTGTGTTTATCTTTTATTTTCTCAAAACAATCCCACTTTTCTGGATTTCATTTTATATTGATGCCCACATAGAGCCCACTGTGATCTTAAGTGGGCCAGACCAGTGAAACTCCCCTTTATCAGTGTAAGTGTAAGAAGTGCCATTTCAGAACTGTGTCTCAGTTTTTCTACGTGAAAGAAATGCTGTGGAGGAAAATGAAAGAAATCGGTCAGCGTGACTTAAATTGCCATAAATAAATGAAAGCTATATAAAAGTTCTAGTAGATCATTGCCCAGACTGTCCATAATTATAAAGTAGAAAGGTTTTGTTAATTCACAAAAAGCTTCTTTTTTTAACTGTGGAAGCATTGTAACAAACAAACAAAAACAAACTATTTCTACAGACCATAGTGGAAAAAGAAGAACTTTTTTGTCGTTTAACTGTTTATCTGTTACTTAATTCCTTTGGTGTAGTATTAATGGTGATGGGGGAGCTCTTTATCAATAGGATAGGCTGTAAAATCATTAAAATACACTTTAAATTCCAAAATCTATGTCCTCCTTCACTTCTTGTCTAATGACCTGGATTGGAGGCTTTACCGGGCTGATTCTGGTCCCCAAGCCTTATGTTTGACAACCCTGTTGTAGAGTGTGAGACTTTATGTAAGTTTTTTTTTCCTGCAACAAACCTCAAGTGTCCACGAAATCAGACCCTCTATTTCAATTAATGTTTAGCGGACTAATTGTCAGGCAGGCCTACTTGCTAAATTAAGAAATGTGACAAACCTTTGCATCTTACCACTGCCACTGTGAGTTAAGGTGGAATGCCAGCTGAGCAATTAATTTAAAGCACCATTGTGTCTAAGCCTCAGAGCCCGGGGAAGTGCATGAGAAGTGCATGTTAGCAGAGCAGAGAAACAAAGAACAAAAAAGTATTAAATATGATCCAAAGTAGTGATCAGTCATTTCTGATGTACACTGCTTTTTTCAGATTATTCCAGGTTTGTGGCTTGTTAAGGGAGCAGGACAAGTAAACAGCTTGGGAGTCAGCAGCGCAAAACTGAGCCAGGAAACATAAAAGCTATTATATTGCACACTCTGTTTAGATGGTATTCTGGTAATTAATTACACTGTTCAGCTGTTGCAGAACTCCTGACGTGTGTTCATTCTCCGATCTTTTGTTACATTGTACCTTAGCAAGAGTTTCAGTGATTTTTTTGGTTATTTACCAAGTTTTACTGCGATTATTGTAACAAATCTCCATAAAAATCCCTTAAGAGCTGAAGTTGGAAACTAATAATCTCCTTTATGCATCCTAATTGTTCTTTTATTGTGAAGTATGCCGTCAAACTGAATTTTTTTCTGGTGGTCCAGTGAGATTTCTGACTAACTGTTTCAACTTTTTTTCAATCATGAGGTTGATACTGACAGTATGATAAAAGGGAAATATCGTCCTTTACAGATATGAAAGCATAAGGGCCGTATTTTCCGGTTAGAACTTTTCAATGAATTATTCAAAGCGTATTACTGACCGACTGTTCAACCCGGACAAATTTCTACTAAAATGGTACTTGCATTTTAGATGTTTGGCCGTGTACTTCATAAGAGAAGTAATTTGTGTCAGACAGCATAATCACCCACAGAGACCTGCTAGTGTGCCAGAGTATTGCTGTGATAAATCAGATCCAAGGAAATCTGTACAGTCTGTCAAGTTCAGTACTCATTTATCTTGTCCATTTTGGCACTTCTTGGCCAGTGTGTTTATCATCAGTAAACGGGGTCGATTTTTGAAGGCTTTGGGAAGCAAATAATGAATTCTCATAACCATCCCAAACAGAATTAAAGTGTTTTACTTGTCATATATTATTGCTTGTTTTAAAGGGAAAATCTTTGCATTCTTGCCGTGGGTCAAAGAAGCCATTCCTGATTAAATCTTTCGGTGCCCTAATGTGGCAAAAAGAGGAGCTTTGTGCTGCCTTCTGACTCAGCTCAATTCTCTCCCCTGGCTAAACTGAAGACCCTCTACAAAAATGCTATTCGCAGGGAAGGGGTGCCCAGCACACAGCCTTTCCTGCCTGCTGCTGCCCCGAGTCATAACCAGTGGCTCTTGGGCAGCCGGTTTCTACCGTCTGTCAGCAAGGCCTGTGTGAGTTGATCTGCATCATGCATTATTGATAAGCTGTGTCTGAGCAAGCTTGAATTGATGTTTGCAGTCTGAGTGTTCCACTGCCTCTGGCATCAGGCTCACAAGCCGAAGGCTAAAGAGCGACATGTTGTTTGTGCTGTTTGTGTCACAGCAAAAACGAATCCCGCTCAGTAATTCGTTTGGCCTGTGTTTTCTGCAACAGTCGAGCCTTACTTTCTTGTATCAGCCACCAGTGGTTGGCCGACAACCTTAACGCCGAGTCTCTGTGAGCCTTAGCCCCATGGCAGCCTCTGTCTCACACCTCCTTGGACTGCCGCTTTTCTTCTCTGTTATTATGACTATATATAGACCCTTTCTTCTTTGGGTCCAGATGCCTTTGTGCTGTGTTCCTGTAATGATGAGCCCCAAACGAGCTGCATAAGTTGCAAACAGCTGACCAAAAAAAGCATGTGGCACACTCACACACAGTTTAATGTGATTTTAAGATACTTCTGCTGTTTGGGACAACAAAAATAATGAAGTTAGGGGTTTTTTTGTTTGTTTTTTTTACTAGATGTTTTACACTTTAGCACTTTTTTAACATAGCAAGTGATCGTCAGTTTAGCAAAATAGGGATTACCAGGGTTGATATTATTGCACTGTGAAAAAGAGCCATTGCACAAGCCACTGTTGTGCAATGTGCTTTATCTTTGTAACGCACAAATCTTGTTAAATCAAGCTAAAACTGAGGTTTCTCTTCTAATTTACAAACAGTATAAAAACCTCAGCAAGAGTTTAGCTGTCACCTGAGAAAGCAGCATGCCAAAAACAAAAGGAATCAGTTTGGACACACAAAGGAGGAGATGGGTGCACAAAAGTTTTCACTGGAGTGAGAAGTATCATCAGGAAATTCAAAGACAGTCACACAGCAAAGAAAAAGCATGGCAAGAGGTAGAAGTTAAAGATTTCAAAGAAGCTGGAAAGAAAACTAGTGAGAGACCCCAGAACAGCCAAGAGTGAATCTTAGCCAAGTCGAGATCTGTCTTACATACAATCACTCGAACTTTGAAGGGACTTTGAAGTTGCAGAGCAAGAGAAAGTCCACTCGTGCAGAGGAGACACTTTGAGCTCTTTGGCCACAGAGACTCTGCTTATGTTTGGAGAAAGAAGGCAGAGGCATACAACCCAGAGTACACCATCCCTACTGTGAAACACATAAGTATTATGGTGTGGGAATGCTTTAGTTCAGCTGGAACTGGGAATCTCGTCAGGGTGGAAGAAAACTCCAACTAGTCAGCAGCAAAATTGGGTCCGGGTCATCGCTTTGTCTTCCAACACAACAATAACCCAACATATGTAGCTCCTGGTGAAGAACTACCTTAAGAAGACCAACGTGAACATTTCTGACTTAAAATGTGTGGAGTAAGCTGAAGAGTAAGGTCCATGCCAGGGTCCGTGTACATGTAGCTTCACTTCTTCATTGTTTCACTTCATTCCACTGCTTCAAAAAAATTAAAGGAACACGTTACTATTTAAATTTGAGGATTGATGTGAGTTGACTAATAACTGGTGAGTTGAAAATCTGTTCGATAAAATTCTAAAAACCAACACATGTGAAATAACAGAAAAACGTGCCTTCTTTGTTGCGATAATATGACTTTTTTCGCTTCTACTTTAACCGTACCACTGTTGTCCATGGAAACAACATCAACATAAGGTTTTCTATTGCGTAGGTTTTGCTCTCCTGAACTGAACTGAAACCAGTTTTGTACTGTGGAATAACCTCAGTGTTTCTGTCATATTTGCTGGGTTTGTGCAAACAGTTTAGAGCAGAAAAGCGAGAGCTTGTGTGAAACAGCATCTGATGGTACAAGATACATACCTCTTTGAGTGATTTAGAGTGGGAGACAAACAACAGCTGAATGGAGGACCTACCAAAATGGCATCATTAGCCCAACTAAACACAGAGGCCCTTTTAAATGGATGCAGCTGTAAAAGTAAAGATTTTGCCTTTCAATCTGCCCACCCACAGCTATGCTTAGTGTTTGGGGGGTTTTCAGTGAAGGTGGGAAAGGGAATTTAAGGTTCAAGGCTAAATATAACCTACCACCAACTAGATCCAAAGAAGTTTTCAGAAAAATCACAGCCTTGCTGTTTTTACTGACACCAGGAATGCAGCGAATGAGAACTTAGGCACGACATGCTGAATGTTAAAGTTGAGAAGCATAACATGTTGTTTCTCATTCAGTTTGCCTGCCTAGCTCAACACTTTTGGTCACACACCGACCGACCGACCTCAGAGATTGTCTCTTAAATTCAGGTAGCTCCTCTCGGCTCATCCTGGGAACAGAACGGGATAGTTGAGATTAAAGTTCGCTGGATAATGTATTCATGGGTAGATCAAAGTCGGCTAGTTTAAGCTTATTTAACGCTGAAACCTGCAGCCCCCCTTACCTCTGAGAAACGCTCTGGCTGCTCAGCCTGGAAAGGCTTCACAGTAGTCTCCAGACTCCCCGTCTTTTCAACAGTAGCCAGTTCCTTCTTTACCAGTTTATTATAACAAACAAGGATGAGGATGATATTAATTTTGGTGAATAACTTAAAGGCATCTATAATTCACAGAGCGAGTGCAGAATTTGAAAATCCTAATGGTGCTGACAGGTGCTCGGGTTAAATTTGACTGTGCTGTGAAGTGTGAAGTGAACACAGACGTTTAAACTTGGTTCAAACGACAGGTCCGACAGATGGAAAGCGCCCCCTCGGTCGTTTTGCATACTGATAAGCATGAAAGAAATAGCAACCTGTTGTTTAAAGGATGCGAACACGCATGATCTGCTATCTCTCTGATGTTTTTGAGCTTTGTTATCTCCTCTGATGTGTACAAAGTGCCTCAGAAGCCCGCCATGTTCCCCAATATCAAAACTGATGTAGTGATCATATTGGTGGAAATGCATCTCAGCTGCTTCTTTTTAAGTAATTATAGAGCAGCCTATTTATTTTAACCGACCGCATCCTCTGGCTGTCCTCAAAGTAGTCCAGTTCCACAGTGACATTTTGTGCTTTAGCTACGTGCCAAGGAGTTCAGAGCTCAAAGGATTATGGCCACTTCCTGCCCTCAGGGGTGACAGCTATAGTACCCGTTTCCTCTGCTGTACTGGGTCAGGCTTTACACTTAGTGTTTAGATGAAGCAGGTGACGCTCTGGTTCTTGATCTGAAAAAAGCTTCCTCCCACACTCAGAGTCCACTCGTATGCTAAAGTGGAAACACTTTCATCTTAATCCTTCTTGCGACCTTTCAGTCAGAACGAGCCCACCTCTTTCACCCAGCTGAGCTTTTCAAAAATAACCACCGAGATCCTTTTTGTCAAAGATCCAGGCTTGTTTTGTTAGAGAGATTGGAAAAGATAAAAGATGGAAAGATGTCAAAAAGGGATTAAACAGAGGCTGAGAATTGATGTTAATTTAATGGTCACGTGAGTGGATAATGTAGCAAATGCAAAACTGGTATATTAAGAAAGAATTATGCTGCTGATAACAGTAACAGCTTTTTGGGTGAAACCACCAACTTCCAGTATAATAAACTGGAGAAACTGAATAGAGGCTGTCGTTGTTATGGAAAAAATAACCTTTTCTCTTAGGTTTCAATCACTCCAGCCATGCGTGCATGTTAGTTCACGTGAGTTCAGCAAGCTCAAACAGTGGCCATGATGTAAAGTCCACATAGGCTTTTTAGATTGATTTTTAGGTTGAATCTTCTGTTGATAGTGGTGATAATCATCATAAATATTTTGCTAGAGGTGCTGACTCAGTGGTTAGCATTTTCACATTTGCCCAATGATAATTCAGTAACCCAGTAAAGATGCTTTCTTACCTATTGCCTATTGCTTCCAGCCTCTTTTTAAGAGGCTATTATACTTTTTTTTCTTATTGTCTATCATACTTGTACTGTTAAAATAGTGGATGCACTTATTAAACAAGGCCAAAGATTCAAATAATGATATCGGTGTCTGCCCTGGAAATCAATGTGAGCCAAGAGCTTTGGCTTCAGATGCTCGGTTAGAGATAGTAGAGGTGGGTTTTTTTTCTATTCTTTGCTCTGTATGTTGTGACTGGCCATCTCAGCCCCACCCACCTGTTCTTCAAACCTTCTGTTTGCATGGGACAGCCAATCAGGAGAGGTCAACTGTAAGGAAAAAGTGTTTGGAACAGTTTGTTCTAGATACACGATGAACTGAGGGGCTGCACTAATGCCCACTATCAGATAAATAAAGATGATCCTAAATTCCATTATGCAAACCTACTTTAGTAGAATAAAAATATGGAGCTTGAAATAAATGTGTCAGATCTCCTTTAAATAATTATGATTTTTGTAAGTGCAACAGATGAAGGTTTTAGTCACTGTGCGCTTTTTTTTTCTTATTTAGAATTTGCTAAAACCAAGTTCTGAAAGGGGAATTGCCTTTCTTTTCACTTTTATGGGAAAAACATAATAAAATAAAAAGCTCTGATTTGCCACACATGCAGCAGTTGCTTTTTCTGTGTGTCTGACAAACTGACGTCGGTCTGTGTGTGCTTTCAGGTACGAAAAGGTTCCCGTTATCTTGGTGGGGAACAAGGTGGACTTGGAAAGCGAGAGGGAGGTATCATCCAGCGAAGGTCAGGCTCTAGCCGAGGAGTGGGGCTGCCCGTTCATGGAGACCTCGGCTAAGAGCAAAACTATGGTAGACGAACTGTTCGCCGAGATCGTTCGGCAGATGGACTACGCCGCTCAGCCAGACAAGGACGACCCCTGCTGCTCCTCTTGCAATATACAATAGCCCTGGGGAGGGGGGGGGGGGGGTACCAGGAACAGACCAGGCAAAAAGTCCACTTAGAGGGAACTTGTTTGACTTGCAGTGGACAGATACACACTTAGACACACACATGCACATGCCGATTAAACTGAAGATGAAAATCACAGTTGAGCGCAATGGATACCAAGTGAGTGGAGCATAACATTTGCAGTGACACGATTAATAAGAATAATAACACGTGAGTAATGCGTACATTTTGAATGAAAATTGCCAGGAATTTGCCGCAAAGGTAACTGACAAATGACAAACAGAACATGCCCTCGCCTTATTTTACACTTTTTTGTTTGTTTGTTGTTTAAGTTATTCCGTTATGAGGAAGCAAATATTGTCAGCAAAGAATAACAGATCGGGATCTTTATTCATTACAGCTTCCTAAACAATCTGCTAGAAATAACTGTTGTTATTGCAGTTTTCAGACACACCACTGAGACGCATTTCCTGTTACCATGACTCTGTTGCAAGTAGCTGCTGAACACACATGACAGATTTCTGAAGAAGCATTTGATTTCCATTATGTACAATGTTGCTCCCAGTTTAATTCGAGCAGAGGTTGGCGGAGGGTTTTTTTTCTACTCATCACAGGGCTGAATCAAAGAGGTTCCCTGAAAGCGCCTCAATGTTCTTAGTTTTATTTTTTCTGCTGTTCAAAAAAAAAAAAAGGAATGGAGAGAAAAAGGATAAGTCGGTGTCTTTCTTTAAAAAAACAAAAACAAAAAAACAACGGTGCAATCATCTCTTTCCTATTTTCTCACTTTGAGATATGATAGTAAGCATAGCGGAGTCTTTCACATATCGTGTGATGTTTTGTTTTCCTCTCCGGGAGACTCTGACAGCAGATTGCTGAGTAGTAATATAAGTAACCGCTTCATCCTGACGGGACAAAGAGCGATTTCAGTGTTTGAATATCTCCGCAGACCGTCTCTCCAAACTCTTTTCAGGAATGGGTGACATTTAAAGTGAAGATGCCAACATTTGTCATACTTTTTTTTTCTTTTTGTCCTCTGGTATCAATATGAAATGTGGCGCTCCACAGTTTCGACATCCTGATGCCATCCTTCATGTGCTCAGAGTATTCAAATTCATAGTAACAAATAGCACCGACGGAGGCGGCGGTGATAATAAGAATAATAAATGGTAGTGTAAATATTTTGTATGGAAAAAGTGCCAGCTCCTATGAAGACACTGACTCAACACATGTGGAACTGTCAACTGTATGCATGGCTAGTGAACAAAAAAAAGGACTCTTATTGTCTGAGATTACTGTAGGCTGTGGAGAAAAAAAACGTGCAAATCAAACACATACATGTCTGGATCTGGACACTGTCTCAACTGTACATCTATGTTGCCACGGGAAGCAGACTTTCCCCGTGTGACCATTTTCATTGTTGATTTTATATTTTTTTATGTGGCCATTTACTCTTTATCCCTCTCTGAATGGTGACACTGTTACATTTGACACCTAAACAATAAAAGTGCGTTCAACACTATCAGTGCGACTGGCGAGCTTCAGTGAAATTAACTGAATGGGAGGAAAAATGTGGCTTATATTTTAATCTCTTCTTCTTCTTTTTTTTACAAATCAACAATTTGTAGTTTTCTGTTCAGCTGTGAGACAACTATTCTAATTGTATATATGATATCCAATTTGGATATACAGTGTCATTGTTTATTTGTTTATATCATCATCAGTTTTAAAACTTTGCCTGGCATGATGAAAATTTGTCACATGCACTACTATTTTTCCTTCACCAGTGTTAGCCGAGCACAGTACTGAGAAAACTATTGCTGAAGATTAACTTGCATTTGCTTTGCCTGTGTCCAATCAGGCTTTCAGACTTCCTCAAGTCTGAAAGCTGCGTCTTCCTGTTGAAAGTTTTGTACTGTTTTTAATTCATATTCATTATTTTATTTATTGTCTATGTTTTACACGTATACAGCCTGACTCCCTGGTAATTTGACCAATCGTAGCTTTGAATGTGTAGGGAAGCAGATTAAGAAGCTGACTGGTTGATTGGTGTGTCACTGTAGGTCATCTGGTTAAGCAGGCAGTCCATATGCCAAAGGCTAATGCTGCGGCCTGAGTCTGGCCGTGGCTTGCGTGTCATTCCCCTGCACTCTTTCATTTCTTTCTTGTCAACGCTATCTGGCCTAATAAAGGTTAAAAGCAAAGGGACAGGGGTGATGACTATATCCAAAATCACATTATTCTGTACTAATACAATAAGGAGTAGATAAAGCTTTATTTTGACTCATTTTGAGTCATATTGAGAGGTGTAGAGTTGCTCAGGCTGATCTGTGGAAACAAAAACCGCCTTAAAAACAGCCACATAAAAAACCACCAAAGCAAAGGTAAGTGAAATGACCCAAAACAACCTGTAAGAGATCCAAACAATTCAGTGTTCTTATATGTGGAGTTTGGGTGCATTAAAATATCTGTGTTCGGGGTTTCGTTGGATCTCTACTCCAGTCTTGTCAGGAGGAGAAACTGTTGACTCCCACCTGCAGGACTCAAAGATAATTGCAAAGCGTCGTCTCGTTAGTCCAGCAGCACATTGTTCTTACCAGATTGCAAAAAGGATCCAAAATCATTTGCTGTGATTTTGAATCGAACTCATGCAATGTGTGTGGTTTCTGGATTCACTGGGACAGTCAGGGTGGGGTTTTTTTTACAGTCCAGGCTGGTCTGAATATGCCAGTACATGTTCTTACTGTTTGTGAAGGCACTGATCCTTCTGTTATTTAATTTTGTGCCATACGCACTCTTCAGCATCTGTGTGGAACACAACTGAGTGCTACTACTTTGTTCATGTTCTTAATTGGATTTCTTTTTCTCCAGATAATAGTTTTTTTTGTAGCAACAGTGAGTCAAAACGCCTCAATCCCCAAAAAATTAAAAAAGAATGACTTCCCTCTGCATTGCATTGGCACAGAGAGAGGAAGAAATAGACTATAATTTATCATGAATTATTACAAAATATTAACATTTAATCCAGCCATTTTTTTAACCTCTTTTAGGTTCATGGGCAGGCTGGATCCTCTGCCGGCTCCCAGCTGACACTGTGTGAGAGGCCTGGTTTTCCTGTACATCCAGTACTTGACAGTCATTTTTGTCTTGAGAGTCATTTAGGTTCACATCCACATCTACAGCCACAATAAAGCATTAACTTAAAACCAAATGGTACTTGTTCAAGTGTTCTTTGAGTAACTAAAATTTCAGTTGCCAAGAGTTCAGATACACATGAGGTAATCCCTCGTGTCAAAGGCAATGCACCAAAAGCTGTATCTGAAGTTATATGGTTTGAGGAGATTGATTTTTTTTTAATGCTGACTCCTTTTTTTTCCCCCCTTAGTTTGCCTCAGTGGGTCTTTGAGATTGTTCTAAATCACTGATGCAGAGTAGAAGTGGCAGTGGGGGGAAACACTAGTTAATAGAGCTGGAGAAGTGAGAGTCAGCATGTCCTCTGAGACGCTTGTCAGCATCCACCTTCAGGCACCTGATGTAAGGACAGTCTCAATCTCTGAGGTGCTTTATCCGCCCTGATGAGACGGTGGGCAGAGGGCTGAAGGACCTGAAGATGATAGGTCTCAGTGGGGTTCATTAGGAAGCAGTATCCCTGTTCAGCAGCAGCCTTTGTGTTTGTGGAAACATTTAGTTAAATGAGGTACAATATCCTTATTGTTCAGTGAAAGAGTTTTAATGAGAATGGATCACCTAATGGCTCGCATGTATCAGCCTAATAGCTGTGGTGCAGTGTTGCCTCATGAACTGTGTTGTGTTTTTTAAATTATCTTTGTGCACTCCCTTTGCCCTTTCCCTCAACTCCTTGCAGAGCTGGAGCTAGAATAACTTTCAAGGAATTTGCGGCAGCGTCGTGGGATGCTGAATTCTCAGCGGGAAACGATGTGGAAAATATAAATAAAATCAGCTTGAAAACAACCCCCCCCCTCCCGAGTTTCCCAGTGTAGGTGTATGAATTAAATAGGCGCTGACTCATCGTTACCTGCTCTCAGCTCTGTAAGCCAGGGGCTCAGAGGCACAGACATCGCAGCTGTGACACAGCACGCTGTGTTTGTTCCAGCTGAGATCCTCTACATCAGTATGTCAAATGTCAAGAGGAAGAAGAGGGGGCTGAATGAGTCACTCCACCACCAACGCCATCCCCACCTCCCGCAAGGGTGCAGCAGGATATCTGTGTGGGATACAGCAGCAGTACATGGCAAAAAAAGGCCACGTGGTGCTGCTTCAGCCTCTTTGACTCCAGGCCACGCTAAGTTCAGGAGCAGAAGGAACACCCTGTCTGCCAGCCCAGAGGTTTTGAGGATGAAGGAGATTCCAATGCACACACCACACAAAGGAGCCTTTAAATTGCTTTAATCCTCTCATTGATCAGTGGAGCATTAAAGTCTCAATGTGGTCCAGACCGGGGTTGTAATGTGTGGAAATTAGGCTTTTATGCTTCTGCTGCACAGAACAATTGTTTAGATCAATTGGCTCTGATGTGAAAGTGCCTTTAGGGGAATTGCTCTGTCATGATGTGGATCTGCATGCTGTGCTGTCCTGTTTAAGGTATCATCTCGTGCCTGCCTGGTTTTTTTTTGTTTTTGTTTGTTTGTTTATTTGTTTTTCTAGGATTTTAGACCACTGGATCTGCTCATGACTGAACATGCTGAAAGATTATACGCTGCTTGCTTGCTGCCTCAGCTGGAAGTCACCAGCACTGAAGCTGTTATCAACCTACACTCTGTGTTTCATGCCTTTTTATACTGGAAACAGTGTTGATGTGCAGGAGGGGGAAGAAGGAACAAATAGGCTGAGCTGGGACTGTCAGAGGGCCTAATAACTAGGTGTCATGGCAACCAGATGGCAACACATGAGCTGTCAATTTCACAGTCTAATTTGCCGCTGCAACAGAGGAGAGTGTGTGGGTGATGATCTGTTCAAACAATGAAACATTTCTGTGCTGAGCACATGTGTTCATATTCTGGCTTTTAAATATCAGCCATTAATCAAATCAAGTGTATTTATGTAGCTCATTTTAAAACGGACATATGGGAAAAACAGGTTAAAACATTTTGCATCAAGAATTCTAAAAGTAAAAGTAAAGTAGTAAAAGAAAAAAGGCAAGGAGAAACATAAAAATCCATAATATTAATCAAATCACAACAGCACATGAAACAACACATGTACATATAACAGCAAATCTACACTGTGGATCCCTCTAAAAAAAACTGTAATGGATTTAACACGACTGTGAAGCTGGGTTTAAGAAATAAGTGTTTAAACTTTTTAGAGTGTGTTTAGCACCACCTTGTGCCAGTATAGAACGTGACGTCACGTGGTTGGTTGGTTGCAGCTAACAGACTTCATGAGTTTATGTTAGCTAACAAGTGACAGAACTGATAACTCTGTAAAACAAGCAAACTAAAACTGAAAAGCAGTCTAGGGGAGTCACTTTTGTACTGCCTATGGCTGTAGCAGTGAGTTTTATGGTTAAAAAAATAAATAAAAAACAGGACATACTGTCCACTTTCACGCTCTCTTTAGCACTAAGTGGTTTTTCATTGTTAGCTAGCCGCACTGCAATGGAAAAATCCACCTGTTAGCCGTAATGCTAGGGTTTGTAAATGAGGACTATGCTTCAGTCAGGTGCACCTGTGGTTCACCCGGCCGACAAGCTGGAGTCTACGCAGATTTTTCATTTTCATACTTACTAGGTCAAACTAATCCCAAACAGCTAGGAGGAAGTTTAAGACTGGATGCATTTTTCATGTTGTTCTCATGCAGATAAATACATTTCTGACTGATGGGATGTCTGCAAAAGCTTTGGAACTAATCACAAATTACCCAGTGCAACTATTGCAACAGAAAGGCCCTGACTGGGTAGTAGGAGAGAAACCTGGCATTATAAGATATTGTGGTCATGAACCAGGAGATGGTGAGGATTTGTAGACCAATGATCAGGGACACCTCTGAGTGAAGTCTAGTTGGCAGGTAGAGGAATTACCCTGGATGATTATCTTATCTAACTCTAATCTAATTCTATATGTTTGTGTTTTTTTCTCGTCACTCTCCCACAGAGCAAACAGTCACAGCAGATGGCTGTCCTTCCTAAGCTTTATTCGCCGGGAGCTCTTTTTCAAAGAGTTTTTTCTCCCCTTTCTGTCGCCATATGCATGCTCATAGGGGATTCTCTATAGACGTAAATAACAGAAAAGAATACAGATTGTGGTCTTAACAAAGGGGGGTCTTCTATTTGAGCTCCACATGTTTTTGTGTATGTCTGTTAAGCATACATTTTCTGCCATTATGAATGACTCCCAATGTCCTTAATTGTGCTTTTTCATCTTCAGAAGAGTAATGACCACAAGAGATTAGTCTATTAAGAACACTAAGTGCTAGGAAGTGTGTGAATGTTTCACTACCACCAAATAAGATGTGGGTAATGTTAAAAATGTAAGTAATTTGCGCGTGCACACTTTCTGCTTTTTTCCCGAAATTTTCCAATATTCAGTAAATTTAAATATCAATTACATGGATTTATACAACAGCTGAAGGATTTTGAGTATTTCTAGTTTGCATCAACACACACTCAGCATAAGCACAGCCAAATATAGTATGTAAATTGGACAAAAACAAATTTATGGGCCTGTGGTTAATGTCGGGGACAGACTCTCTCCTGTGTGTTTCAGTGGAGGGGATCATTTATATCTTAATTCACTCAAGTAGAAGTGTAACAGTAATAACATCTGTTTAATCCTGATGCTTTTGCACATTCACGGCAGTAGGAGAAGCATATTTTTAAAAAAAATCTGTCTGTTACCTGTCTTTTCCCTTTTTGTTTCTTCTTTAAATAGAGCATGTGAAGAGGCTCCCTCCTGCTGGTTTCCCTCTCTTCTAGAGGTGGAGAACACAGTAGGAGCTGTGTGTAGAGGAGGAAGTCTTGGATAGTCACTCTCTGAACAAAACAGATTTCCCTCCCTCTGCTTTATCAACTGTAACAACTCCATGTGTCTCTTCAGTACAGAAAAGATCTAAAATGTCTTAATATAAATGTGATTTTTAACACCAAAATATCTTAATATTCAGATTCTGATTGAGATCAAAAGGGTATAACTGCTTTTTCTTTGAATATAATTCACAAAGCATGGAAAATCCTAAAAGAGTAACAACCACAGCTGTTGAAACACACATTTCATGAGGGATTCACTCAATTTCAAATATCATCCAAACAGCGATGATGCCTTACGAGAGCTGCAGGAGGCAAATGTGCACTCTAGATAAAAAAAAAAAGCATACAAGTTGCTGATTTACAAAGATTCCTGCTGTAATTACATGAATCAAGTGGTTGTAATTTTCATGCTGCATATATAATCTGCACAGCCCTGTCACATATGCATCCACAGATACAGAGAGTATTGTTTGTTTGGATTTTTTCTCTTTTTTTAGAACAAAAAATGAAATAAAATAAAAGCAACTGGGACATTTACTACGCTTCAAGCAGCACAGGCAGGTTTATTTTAAGCAGCTGAACAGTAGTTAGTACTCTAGACACAGAAATGTGTGTGTGTGTGTGTGTGTGTGTGTGTGTGTGTGTGTGTGTGTGTGTGTGTGTGTGTGTGTGTGTGTGTGTGTGTGTGTGTGTGTGGAACACTGGCAGTTGGAGAAATGTGAAAGTGTAGCTCTAATGACCTGGTATTTAAAGTCGGTGGGAAATGGTGACAGGAGTATGCTGCACACAGACCAAAATACATCTTCAGGGAAAGATATTGTGTGAAAATGTTTTAGATTTTGAATAGAGCCCTGGGTTACATCATGTCAGCCTACCCTGTTTAATTATGAAATTATTCCACTCTGTACCCCATACTTTACTTTCTTTGTGGGGCTCCACACAAACTGTGCTGGAATAAAGAATAAATAGTACACAGCAGGAATAAGTACCAAACAGGAGAAATATATGCAATCAAGAGAGATATATACAAAACAAGAAAAAGGCACACATTGGAGATCAACTTTCAAAGTGCTTTGAAGTATTGCAAAGAAGAAGAGTTGGTCAGAACAGAGTGCGTGTGTGAGTGGTCTGAGTGATGGGAGTTACGCAGACCATGGATCAGATTGGTGAGATGAGGGGGCAGGGGTGAGGGTGGAGGCACAGTGTTTGTTGACAGTGGGAATGGCCCAGGGGAAGAAGTTTTTTGTGAGCCTGGAGGTGTAGGACCTGATTGCCCTAAGGCACTGACTAGAGGGGCAGTGCCTCAGGGTGTCCTGCACCTCACCCTCTAATGAGGATCTGACGATGTCCTCCAGAGGTGGCAGACAGCAGCCAATGATTTTTGGGGCAGTGTTAAATTACCCTCCTGTTCTTAGTAGTGGCCCCTGTGTACTAAACACCCAGGCACTAGGAGAGCACGCTCTCCACTGAGGAGCAGCAGAAGGCCAGCAGCAGCTTCAAGGTTATTCTTCCTCAGAACACTGCTGGGCCTTCTTTACCAGGGCATTAATGGTGTGGATCCAGTTGATGTCAGCGGAGATGTGGGCGCCCAGAAACCTGATATTGAAGACAGATTCCACCCATTCCCCATTTATAATTAGAGAGGAGTGGACCTGTCTATGCCTCCTGAAGGCCATTATGAGTTCTTTTGTTTAAAGGACTTACCTGCAAACACAAAAGTTTAAGTTGTATCTACAAGCTTTAACTTGATACTAATTTAAGACTTACATGGTAAATTCACACCGTGTCTTATCAGAGTGCCAATTTGTACAGCATTCTATCCTGTTGTGAATGATCTCTTCACTTGTCTTTACAAATCTTAATGATATATGTACACACAGTCCTGTGATAAAACGTACACACAGTTCTTTGAAAAACTAAGTACTCCATGATTGTAGAACCACCGTTGCAGCAATAACTTGAAGTGATTGCTTTCCACATTGTTGTGGAAGTATTTTGGATCACTCTTGAGTGGATTCATTTATGCACAGCTCTCTTAAGGTATTTTGGTCAGGTTGAGGTCTGGACTTTAACTGGGCCACTGCAACACCTTCATTCTGTTCTCTTGCAAACATCATGCTGTGCATCGTGACCAAACATCTCCATTTTGGTCTTGTCTGTACAAAGGACATTTTTCCAGAAGACTTCTTTTTAGAGAGAAGAACGTTTTTCCTGACAACGCTTCCAAACAAGCCATCCTTGTTCAGGCTTCTTCTAACTGCAAATGTGTAATGAAGTGATCCTTATATAGCACTTTTCTGCTCTGATTAAGCACTTATTATTTATTTTACTGCAGCTGCTTATGCATACATTTTTTGTACAGCTGGTTGAGGATGATGCAGGTATTTATGTCTATCAGTGGGTGGGAGGCTCGTATTGTTACATCACTTTTATTTGGTAGATCCAGTTTATCCATAAGATCTTGATATAAGGGCTACTAACAACATATGTGCATGACCCCATTTGAACCTAGATGTGACATATTTGTTTTCATTTTCCCAGTATATGTTGTTTTTTTTTTTATTAGCATTCCGGGAAACCAGTCAAATGTAAAGTCGGCTGAATGAAAAATTGTCATATAATGAATAGATATTATGTAAAACTTTTGTGTGCAGTGTTTCCCCACCCAGCAGTGACTATAAGTTGACTTAATGATTTCATTTGCTATTGCATAACTGGATAAGAGATCACTAAGAACATGGCCCCAAATCTTGATTGCTTACATAACTAATCCAAAGCAGCATTGTCTCTGGTCTGTTTATTCTTTCTCGCTTGTTTTCACGCTCTTGCCGAAATGTTAATCTTTGCCTCAGTTCCAACACGGTGCCTCCAGAGAGCCTCTGAAGCTGCCAAGACACCAAGTGTAATTTCTCCATCTTCAGTCCCACACCGCTAAAGCGTAGGAGACTTCCTTTCCTGCCAATGAGAAGGTGGGCGAGCAGCAGACATGAAAAAGAGGCAAGGAGAAGAAAAAACTGTTTTGGTCGTTCACCGCAGTCCTTGCCTTTTATCTCTGTCCCTGGACCCAATAGCATACACAGAGGCGTGGGCGATGTGGAGGCCCGGGCCCAAGCCAAAGCCCCAGGCCACTCTGCATAAAAAGAGAGGGAAGGAGGGCATACAAGGCAGTGAACAGTTGGCAATGATTACATAATGTGAGCAATCGACTGTTCATAAACCGACTGATTAAACCAGAGGTTTCTCTTAATCTGACTTGTCCGTCATTATTAGAGTCACAAAGTCAGTGGTAGTTGGCTTGTTAGTATCATCGCTGGACACTTTCAGGGACCACTGGCCAAGTAATTTATCAGTGATACTACTGGGTGCACTAGCATTTACTACAGTAGTTAGGCCAAGCAGTTTTTATAGGGATGACAAAGATGAGACCACTGCTTATTATTCCTTTATTTATCCAGGTAAAAAAAATCTCATTGAGATTAAAAATCTCATTTCCAAGAGGGACCTGGCATCACTTATATTGCTATGACACAAAAACTGATGTTTTTGTTCTGCCTGAAAAATTGTGGGCTTGATCATCAGTTTTTTTGTCAGTTGCTCTCATGATTAGATTTGATTTTATAGTGCAGATTCACACTTTAAAGCATGTTACAGTATTGCAGTGTAAAGACACCACAGTATTAAAGCAAAAACCCCTACAATTAAACAATCCCAGGCAATACACCACTTGGCGATCGCTGGACTGGACATCTCTCAGAGGCTGTTTGTCCAAAGACCTGCCTAATGCCTTTTTTGATATTGTCTGGTTTAAATAACATTTGTTCTGAATACATGCCATGAGTTTAACAAAGTAGTAGAAGAGTTCAGAAATGCATTAGCATTGCAGATCTCTGCTTGGATATCACAGAAACTGAATAAAATCTGAACTTGGACACAAGGAAATCAGCATGATGCCAAGTTAATATCTTAGCATCTTTTTCTTTGTTTTTGATGGTGACACAACTACACCTTTGACTCATTTTCAGTTTACATCCTTACACACACTGTTATGCATTCACTGAAGGATTAATGGGGGGGTTTTCCAAACATGTGTCCATGATTATGGCCTTTTGTATTTCGTCTGCATTTCACTTTATGGCAAACTTATCTGGACCTCAGGTAAACTGCAGGGTTTTGGTTTTTACATAGGTGATGCAGAATACAGTAGTTTGATAAAAGAGAACATTGCCTTACAGAAATGTCCTTGAGCTAAGAGTCTCTGGCAAACTCTAGAGGATGCTGTTGCATGGATGCTGTTGCACGACCAACCTCTGTCCTTAGATCAGTGACTCTCTATTTCCAAAAATAAGATAGTAAGTGAGCAGACCACACACAGTACACACAACCGGGAGGAAACAGAGGGTAGGACATTACCACTTCCACTTTTTATTTAACAAAAGAGTACCTGTTTCAATACATGCTGACATTGCTTAGTACTGCTTTTTTCTTCTTCTTTTTTAAATTCTTGTGATTGTTTACCCTTTCAATTTTCCTGGTGCCTGAGGCAAATACATAAACAACTGTATAACACACATAAGGAAGAAAACAGTGAGTTTGAAATCACAACAACTTTAAAGTGGAAATATAATACAGCACATACCCATTAAGCAGTAACCTTCGAGGTAACTTCCGGGATTGCTCCCTAAAGCTTCCCTGCTGGTCCTCTAACGTTTCCACAAACGTGACCTTGGTTTACCAAAGTGGTTTGCGCCACTATAGTGTAACTACTGTAACTATAGGACCACTGCAGTGTAACTATAGTGCAACTATTTTATATAAAAATAATGTAACTACATGATGTAACTATCTATAATGTCACTATAGTACAACTTTTGTTACTTAAGCAATAGTTACACTATAGCGCCACTATAACCATATTGTAACCATAGTGTAGCTATAGCTATAGTGGTACAACGCCAGTGGGTTACCCGTATCACCGACTGTGAAGAAAATAATACATTTAAGGATGTTTTCGCACTCTCTTGGTAAATGTAAGTCTTATCTTAACTTCTAAAGTTTGAATGCAGTGTTTTGTTTTGTTTTACAGCAGCTGCCGCTGGGTGGTGCTGTTGCTCCTCGGTGTGCAGCTGCTGTTCGGAAGGTGGAGGTGCTGCTGCACCTCCTTCATTGTCTGAGTGAATTCAGCAGGAGTGGATCCGTCGCTCGGTTCAATGTAATCCCGTCTCTCCCCGGCTCACTCACTCAGTCGTCCGCCATGGCGACCGCAGGAAGCCTCCTGATCGCTGCGAGCTGTGTCTAAAACTCATCTGGGATTCATTTTCCCCCAATTTTTTCGGACGTGGATGTAGTCTTCCCCTTCAGCAGGGAAATACTTTCGTGTGGACAAGCCCGCATTTCGAGACACGGGGGTAAGAATCGTGCAGCCCGAGTCCTCTCTCTCACTGTGCTCTTTAAGGGAAGTGATTCAACTTGTTTGAGGAGATTAGGGTTAAGTCTTGGGAGTATCTTTCCCGTGTTGTTTCGTGATGCTGGATTTCGAAGGTGGGGAATAACTATCACTCCGTGTGAAAAATCCTTCTATGTTGCTAGGGACTGTCCTTTCTGTCCCTGCAGTGTGGCTTGCATTGCACAGATATACCTTAGCAGTATGTGCAGACGCCGCAGTCGTTGGGGGTTCCGTTTCTCTGAGACGATCCATGCACGCTCTGTGACATTTAAAAGATTGCAAAGATCAAACAGTGCCGGGGTGTGTGCATTTAGCAGTTTCCAGAGGCTGTCCAGGTGGGTCCGAGCAATGCGTTAATGTCACATGTACTGTACTGGCTGATAATGTCCCGAGGATTACAGCAGCCTGCTCTATTAACCTACATTATATTTATGGTGTGACCACACTTCAGACTCCATGAGCTGAGTCTACAGTGACTGTAGCATTCGAGTCATTGAGACTCTTTTGCATATCCCTTAGTTACACGTATCCTGTTGGTTGTCATTCCTTTCACTTAATGGACATGTCACATTGCCAGCAGTACAGTAAGAACTTAAAGCCTTTCAGGCAATGCCAGCCACACCCATGTATCAGTGTCGATTGCGAAACACAGAAGAAATTGAGCTCTGTTTTTTTGTTATGCAGCTTCTCTCAGGTAGACAGCCTCTGGCCATTCAGCTGTCATTAAAGGATTCCAGCTGTGCAGTTGTGGACTTCATCTAGGGGCCCCTGCGTGCCTCTGCGCACAGAGGAGCCACTGTTACAACGCTGGACTCTCAATAAGCCAGCAGTCACAGCTAAACATTACAGGCTTGTGTGGAATTTCAAGCAAACAAGTTCAAAGGCAGGGAGGTTTACCCTGAGAAACACTCAGGGGTCTGCAAATGTCCCTTTTGGCATTGTATGCTGGACGAGTACGCTTTGTGTCACTTTCTAGCCCTGGGAACAAGGCCATCTGTACTACTGCCTGTTTTTGTGTTTGTTTGGTCCTGTGTTACCTATTCAGAGAGGCGCACAGACCCGGAGTCATGACTGGTTGATTCATGATGCTTGGTGCAGGGGAGGGTACGTGCTGACTGAAATAATCAGAGTCTACTCTTTCACTGCCCTCTGTTTCACTGGTGCCTTGTTTGAAGAGTGTCCGGTTACGTGGCGTGCATGTGCAGGTCATGCAAGCCATGAATTTACAGAGTTGACATAATACGCTTGCCAATAATCAAGAGCCAGGGCCACCGAGCGGTGACAGCCACTCGGATCAAGTGTCAAAAAGAACTGGGCTTGATTAGGGGAAAATATGCTCGTTTCCATTCAGACTGCCCCGGTGGCAGCTTTTAGGTCTGTTTTTGATCAGCCCAAGGGAGCGTGCACTTTAACTGGAATACAGCAACATCTCTCACCCACTGCGCTGTGATGACAGTGTACAGGCAGGTGAAAATGATACAACATGGTCCCCAAAGTCTTATAACAGAGAACTCAAAGATGAACTTTCCTGATTAATTGCATTACAAAGTGTCCTTTACTTTTTTAGCCTTTTACCACAATACATCTGGACAGAATGGCCTTGACAGCCTTAACAATCACTTGACAGAAAATTGGTTTCCTATTCAATCAGTCATTCCTCAAGTAAAACTGCCTTTTTCCTGTTTTCTTGTTTCCTTTCTCTTTCTTGTAAATAATATCTGTTTATCTTTGGTCGCTTGCCACAGTTTTCTATCACCCAGCCGACTGATTTTTCAATCAGTCAGCAATCATCAATTAAAAAAATAAAATTACAGTCAGCAGACCTACTAGCCATCGATCCCTACACCATCATCGCACAGAATTTACAGTGTCCACTGTCCTCGGGCTATATTCTCCACACACTCTACTGGATTACATTATCCACTCCTTTGAAATGCCTTATTCAGCTCTCAGCTTAAACTTGGCACCAGTCGTTCACCTCTGCTGCGGCTGAACAACTGCCCAGTGGCCTCGGTGCTCTGACGAACCACTCGGTGAGGTCTCGGGATGACATCAGCCTGCTGGAATGTGTAATGAAGAGAGAATTAAGCAGGACAGCAGGGCCTAAGGGGATCTGGCTGTAGATACATGGTGGCGGGGTGGGGAATGGGGGGGGGGGATAGTGGCCTGATCAAGTGTCAACCCGAAATGAATCCATGACTTTGTCCAAAACATTCAGCCATCTGGGAGAGTCATTGACTGAGTGATACTGCAGATTTTCCCACATTCCAGATGCACCTCAGCTCTTTCTGGTTTTGGATGTAAACCTCCAGCACTGGATGCTTTGTAGCGATGGTACCCATCATTTATATTTGTCATGTTAGTTACTTTCTGTGGCCTGTTGAAGCCATTCATCTATTAGTTATGGATTGGAAAGAGCCTGGTTGCACGAATTGGATGTTTTCCCTTTGCCATCATGGGCTTCTTCCCGCAGCCAAAAGGCATTCGTGTTATGTTAATTGGTGGATGTGGGAGTGAACAGTTGCCTGTCTTTGTGTTAGCTCTGATTGGCTAGTGACTTGTCCGAGGTGTACCCCATCTCTTTCCCTGCTTGCCCAATGACAGCTGAATTGGGTAAGTGGAAAGAAATCGATGTACGTTATCTGTTATCTCTACTTTAAACCTGCAGTTTATTGATAACCGATCCAATATAGTTATTTCATCATCTGGAGTGTTTTCGGTTAATTCCTATTACTCTGGGTTTATTCTACTTCTTCCCCAAATCAACTGTCATTCTACCAGCTCTTTGATTTTTACACTCTAGCCTCATGATTCATTTGTTAAATCAAATTAGGGCTGCCTGATTTGTGCTTTGAAAGCAAGAACTTGCCTCACTCTTTTTTTAGATTAATTGGGTCTCCCACTGGCAACAATTATCAGCCATTAGCAGCGAGTGCAAATACTGCATTTGCAATTACTGTGTTTTGTGTGACATGAAAGGTCGTGCAGCCCGTCCTCTGGGAGCCGATGCAGACATTGGGCTGTACTGCACATACATCGCTGACGCTGTGAGACGGGAGTTTCAGATTTTTACTCTTTAGGTTGAATATGTTTTTCTGTGCTTGACTTCTGTCTTGCCCTTGATGCAGGCTGAGCAGTGAGCAGTGCAGCACACCATGGCAGAGCCAGACCCAGACACAATCTCCTCTGGCGCAGGGCAGCGCCTCGGAGCTCCGGAGACCCTTGGCATCAGTACGTTAGATCCCGGGCACAGACCTCCGGCCATGCCCCCCGGACGACACGTCACCGTCAGGGTCCGTATGCTGGATGACACAGAGGAGCTTTTCGACATCTCGGTGAGTCATTATCGTTTTTCTTGTTGTTGAACAGGACTTTTCATTATCGCACCATGGCCAAGAAGCATTTCCCCGATTCCAGCTGCAGTCTGGTAACAGGTTGGCATGGTAACTGCATGTTGAATGAAACTGGATGGATCTTAGTAATGTCAGGGTTCCTCCAGTTTATTGTGGGTTATTCAATTTCTGCTCACTCTTTCCTAATCTCCCAAAGTGTTTCAAATCTGCTCTACAGCTGTCGCTATTACTACACCACAATTATTCTTCTGCTGCCAGGGTTCTCAAAACGCAGCTCACGGGCCAGAGGTGGTCCTTGGAAATATTTTATGCCGCCCTTGGATGACAAGGAAAGGATGCACGATTCTACAGCTCACTCATGGAGAGTTCATGCCCATGCTATGATGTTGCACGACTGAACGAGACCAAGAGAGAGAAGCAGAGCAAAGCATCCCTGTTCTTAAAGCTTTCCAAACACTGGTGTTATCTTAGATAATTTAATGAAAGCAGATAGGTACAGACGAGAGAGACAAGAATATATCTTATTTGTCTTGTTTGAGCTCCCATTCGAATTCCATTCTTGACTTTAGGATTTAGAGGATTAACGTTCTCATCACATGGCTCTAAATTTGGACACAGTATGCAAAGGCGGATGTGCTAAAATTAGACACTAATTGCTAAGTGCCTTCTACTATCTGGTCACAATGCTTAAAATGCAAAAAAAAAAAAAAAAAGTAAAAACATATGTTCATTATGTAGAGGAGAAAGAGAAAATACTGGTATTTGTCTGAGGATAGAGTAGAACAACGAGCTACATTCTGCGACCAGAAGCGTTTCCTCCCAAAACAGTGGAGCGAGATGAGTAGATAGTGAAAAGTAGTGATGGAGGGAAACAGATACAGCAGCAGCCACACAGGACCTGTTTAATGTGTATGAATTGACCCCGGCAGTGAAGTTGCTGAGCTTTACTGACAGTTAGTGCGTGTGCATTGCAGGGTGGCTGTGTCCTTTTGGCTGTTTCCCAAGGCAGTGTGGGTAAATGCAGTTCCTTAGGCAGTGCATGACTCTTAATCTTTCTAGAGGTGTCATATGTTCTTCTAATACTTAACGCTCACTAGGTTCTCCCAGTGAAATCCTGTTTAATTGCACACTTGTTTATGTTTTTTTGTACTAGTTTTTCTCACGCTAGTTTGTCAACTGCAATATCATCCAGCCGGTGATGCTTAAATTTGATATGAGTCTAGAGCAGGAGTGGAAGGGATTTTTTTTTTTAGTCCGCTTCAGGGCTTGCAATCTGTGGAAAACCTGCAATGGGAAACTCCGCTTACAAAGGTGATCTCAACCTCAGAGTTTAATACATTTTTTATGACGTTTCAGTGTCCCAAAGCTGTGTTTAACACTACTCTAACCGCCAAGGAGTACACACGCTGACACTTTGGATCTTCGGTGGTGAAAAAGAACATTAAACGACTAAATACTGTGCACTACAAGAAATATATGTAAGTGACCCTTTTTGCAAGGCCCTAAAATGTCCTTCATTATGTAGCTGAGCGGTTGTGATGGTGAGTTTGCAACGTTTTCTCGCCAAGCTGGCCTGAAACAAGCTGAGGCTGCGAATCAGGGGAGGGTAACAAAAGGCTCTCGCTAACAGAAAGCTTTATTCATGCTCAATTTAACACACATTATATCCTTTGTCACAAGTCAGTACTTGAGATAAAAAGCTCTGTGGCCTGAATGTTGTTTTTTGCCCAGAGGTATCAACAGAGAAGATATTTATCTCAGTCACTGGCTTGCATTCAGGGTGGAAAGATCTATTATAAAATAAAATAAAATAAAAAAAATATATATAGATATGTATAGACACATATACATACACACACATCTATTTATTTACTATGTACATATAGTTCAGTGAGTATGTTGAGCTTCTAAAAACAAAAGGTTACTTTATTATTTTCGAATTGCCAAGCAGTGTATACACTGATCAGTCACAACATTAAAATCATTGGAATTTAATAATATTATTTATCTCATTACATTGCAATGTTTAACTGGGAAATCTTGGGTGATTGGGGTTCACATGGGTATTATTTTGACATCTATCACATTTCTAATGGTTCTTATGCAGCTCCTCTTACCAGTGGCACTCCCTGATGGCAGCAGTCTCCCACAGCAGGACAGTTTACTCCACCCCACAGCAAAATTGGTTCACGAATTACTCGAGAATTGTGACAAAGAACCGAAAGCTCACTTCATCCGGCCTCCAAACTCCCCACATCCCAATCAGATCAAGCATCCACTTGAACGAGCCCAGTTCACGGAGTCCCCATTCCACACTCCACAGGACTCAAAGCACCAGCTGCCCACGTCCTCACAGGACACCAAAGGCTCCAAGTCCACGGCCCAATGAGTCAGAACCAGATTTAGCAGCATGAGGGAGACCTTTAAAACCTTAGAAAGGAGTTTTTACTGGAGTTGAGGTAAAGCAATTTTAAAGCACATTTAGTTGCCTGAAGCGAGTTGCTTTCTTTCAGCAGTAATTACAATTTGTTTCACCAAGTCGCAACCCAACTATCCCTGAGATACAGAAGACATATGTCAACTTTGTACACACTGTGCTGATGTTAATCTCTTCCCCGCAGCAGTGAAGTGAGATAGCTGCATGGTCTACAAAACACATCTGTCAAGCAATTATCCAGTCTTTTATTTCACAACAGGAACATGCAGCATTGTTCAGGAAGAGGCAACTCATCTCAGATGATTTTATTGTCAAAGTGATTCAAGGCAGGAATTTTTTTGGGGGGGGCGTCTCTTTAAGAAAACATAAAATGTCTAACCTCACCCTGTTACTGATACTGAAGGCTTCAGTTCCCGTTCCTCTGTTTGAGAGGGGTAAGTTTCCACCTCAGCGGGCAGAGTATCAGATGGTTGAGAAACAAAAAGGGGCCACAGAGCCTTCTCATGGGTCGCATACCATGCTGTGGCCTAGTTAGCACTCTGGCTGTGAACACTTGTGTTGATGCTGATAAAGTCTGGCTGCAAAAACCTGGACAGCGGTAGACTGGCCTCCTGAAACATGACTAAAATCTAGTCCATCGTTTTTGTTTAATTCCAAAAAAAGCAGAAGATTGAAGATAAAGTCGTTTTGGTTTAGATTCAGTGGGGCAGGAGAACAGACTGCCATCTGGCCTTGCGTTCCTCGGGCTAACATACGCCGACACCGTGTGTACTGATGTTTTGATGCTTATGTTTGCTGATGGCTGGTGGAAGCTCTGCAGATTTTGTCTGTGAAGAGTGTTATTGCAGCATGCATTTAGCAGTTGGCATGTGGGGGAAGGGATGATGAAGGCAGAGTGGAGGAGAGTTATGTTCATTCCTGTGAATGAATGAAGGAGTTCAAATCCATCGGGCCAAACCTTTCTGCTAGAATAGCATCAGGTACAACCTTATATGGAATACATCTAATCTGATTCTGATTTAGCAAAACATTAGAAATTCAGACACATACCATCTCTCTCTCTCTTTCTATCATATTGCACTCCTACTGCTGGTCTTCCTCTCTCACTATAATGAGCCACTGAGGACTGCAGTCTGTCCTCTCCTGCCTTCACTTCACTTTGTCCATTACAGCCACAGCCCCTGTTAAAAGTCTACCTGCTGAGGCAAATCCTGAATTAATTAAATACAAACCTCTTAATCTCTATGCATTTTAATTCGCTTTCCATATGCGGTTTTTACTGCAATACTTTTTCTTTCCTAATAACTAATAACATCAACAGTACATACAGGTTTAGATTAAACCACGGCGTGCTTCTTATTCAAGCTAAGCATCACGCAAAACTGCTGAATAGACATGTTGTTCTTATTCCCCAGTGGATGAATACTTCTTATATTACGATCACCTGAATTCCACTCAGTCACCTCAGCTTCAAAGTATTCACTTAATCTGTGAGTATTGGAACAGTTACTACACTATGTTGGTGTTATTTGCTAATTTGCCAGTAAGCTGTGCGTTATCTGAGCAATTTCAATAGGCATGCTAGAAGTCTAGTTCAGTCTTGGTATTTTTACACATTACATCCTTAACAGATTCTGGCCCATATTGACATGATAGCATCACATAATCGCTGCAGTGTTTTTGGCTACACATCCATGATGAGAATCTCTTGTTCCACTACATCCCAGATGGGTTTACTTGGATGCTTTCATATTCAAGAAACCAGTTTAGGGTGATTTGGTCTTTGTGATCTGGATAGATCCATTACTACAAATTCTGATCCTTCCACTTGAAGGTCACAGCAGAAATGTAAGTTTTTCTTTTCTTCTATTGTCCAATTTTGCATTATAGACTCAGTTTTCTGTTCTTTGCTGAAAGGAGTAGCATCTCGTGTGGTCTTCTGCTGCTGTACCAGATCGGTGTGCTCTTCTGCATACCTTGGTTGTAACACTTGGTTATTTGAGTTACTGTTGCCTTCCTATCAGCTCAAAGCAGTCTTGGCATTTTCCCCTTGACCTCTGACATCAATAAGGCATTTCCACCTAGAGAACTGCTGCTCACTGGATAGTTTCTGTTTTTTTGGACCACTCCCACACAGCCAGATGGTTGTGTGGGAGAATCCCAGCAGATCAGCAGTTTCTGAAAAACTCAGACCAGCCTGTCTGGCACCGTTAACCATGCCACATTCACGTTCGCCTTTCATCTCCATTCTGATGCTCGGTTTGAACTTCAGTAAGCCGCCTTCACCATGTTTACATACCCAAATGCATTGAACTGCAGCCATGTGATTGGCTGACTAGATATTTGCTTGACTGAGCAGTTGGACAAGTGTACCTAATAAAGTAGCCAGTGAATGTAGATTTACTGTCAAGGTCAAACCAATTCTATGATAATGTAACTGAACACCTTATCCAACATTGCACCGAGATCCACAGATCAGGGAATCAGTTGCTGTTACAGATTTCACACTCAAGGCGTAAAGCAGATGGCAACCTTGCCATGGAATAAACTTCTTCTTACCTTTAGATCAGCTTAATCAGTTCCCTGTTTTAAACAACTTTCAAAAACCCACCTGCATTGACAAGCTGTATAACATTATAACCATAGCCTTATAATTCTCTTTTCTTTTCCTCTCTTTATATATTTTGAAATGGTTTAATGCTGGCATTTTTGCAGATTTAATTTAAGGACCTTGTCATTCTGGTTTGGAAAAATGCTATAAAAATTAAGTTTATTGCTATTGTTGCCCAACACTGCGTCCTCTTGAGGTTTTGAGCTGATTTATGTTACTTTTTTTACTTCATACTCACTCTATCGCCCTTCTTTTCGACTTTTCAAAGCCCCGAGCTTTTGTACAATAGCAGAAAATGAGAACGTGGTGCAAAACACGGCGTGTTGTCGGTGAATCTCGGGGGTGTTGATGCATCAGAGTTTGAGCCATCAGTTTAGATTACAAATCAGTGGATGAAAGTAAACATGTTAATGAACACCCCACTGGTGTTCGGCGCTTCTCCTACCATTGTCTTAGGGTGGAAGCCTACTCCCTCCCTCCCCCAGTGAAACTCATTTCCCCACATGAAGCCACAGGGGGATAAAAATGAATCAATAAATAGGAATAATAAAATGAAATTACCTGATTTATGTGCCCTTGTTTCAGCACAGTGTGAGAGCCTTGTTTTGCGGTCATTTGTGGTTGCACTAGCTTGTCTCATGATTTGTGCTTGTGTTTGCAAGTGTATGCATGTGTACATGTGTTTTTAGGGGAGGAGCAAAGAAGAAGATGTAGCACAACAGAAGAAGAGTGGCAAGGCTCTGTAGCCATTACCGGTATCCTGCAGAAGATGCTGCTGCCTGATTATCACGACGCTGTCTGAGAGCCTGTCAGTCTGACATATTTAAAGTTTACATAACTAAATAAGGATGCTGGATCCATCTCCACTCCTTTTTAGGCATCCTTTTAGTGTGAAATGATAAAAAATTAATCAAGAATGTTTCACTGAGTAGATTTTTTTATGCTAACTATGAACGCAGACATCTATATTTAACCTATTTTCTGTTGCTGGATGTGATTTCTCTCTCTCTCTCATCCTCTTAACTGAAAGTGTTCAGAGGAAACCGGGGAAGCAGGGGCCACCCGGGCTAAAAGAGGGCTGTGTCACAAAAGAGAGAACCTTCATTAGAACAAGCCTACTCTCACACCAGTCCAGAGGGCTTAGCATCATCCGGCCACTCTCCACTTTTCTCCCCATATGCTGTCACCCATTCATTGTGATGAGAAGCAATAAGAGGAGCTCTAGTGTGCCTTGTTGTCCGCTGAATGGCAATGAGGTCCTGACTTAATGAGCAGAAGCACGATAAAGGGCTTCTTTCAGCTCAGTCTTAAACAGCTTATGTATGGTTGTTCAGTGACTGACTGACCGGCAGTGAGGACAAGTACACACCTGTGGAGCGACGCCCAGATGCATATGGAGAGTCGAGTACCAGGGGTGCATAAATAGCTCCATTCTGAACATTGATCTTAATAAAAAGGAAGCAATGGGATTGGCAAATGCAGCGTACTTATTAAATCTGACATTCAATCCACTGTCATTAGTGTACAATACAGCTAATTAATTGCACAAAGCCGTCCATTAGTCGTGGTGTTGTACTCACGTTATGAAGCTGTGGCGTGACGCATACGTTTTCTTAAATGTTTACCCATTAATAAAAATGACAGTCATGGTAGTTTCAGTTTGGGGTTTCTTAGTGCATCAGTTGAATATCTTTTTCCACGAGCTGCTCGTTTGTTATGTATGCTGATAAGTTTTAAATATGCTAAATAAATCAAATAAAAAGCTACATTTTAAAAGCTGATTTCAAGACGGCTTTGCTCTCTACACAGAGAGCGTTGTTCAGCTGCATCCAACCAAAGCCTGCTGTGTGTTTGGTCAGTGCAAATGGACTATAAGAGGACTAAAAATGGAAACCATAAAACTTCTGGTACCAAGAATCTCCACCCTAATGGCTTATATACATTTGCTCTATCTCTTTAAAACAATTATGGTAATTTAATCATGCGGAGTCAGATACGAGGAAGCCCTAAAGCCTATACCAGTGCTGCCAATTTCAGATGACAGATTAGCCATACAGACCAAAAGGGAACGAATCTGAATCTATTTTAATATTTGAATAATCATTACAGGCACATTTTAAGCACATATGCCAGACCTGCAGTAGCTCTAGCCTCTTAGTTTGTGAATTTGGTAAAAAAAAAAATGGGTCAAAGGTAAAGACAATTTAATGATGAGTTATTCTCTAGTTTGGGAAACTAATCAATAATTGTCACTGTTTGACCGATTGCACAGAAGTAGCTCATCTGTCAGTAATGGAAATAACTGTTAGTCGCAGTTGACTGCAGCACTATAGCCGGGAATAACAGGTGTATTCATATTTACCTGTTTTATATTATAGCTCATTTGTGTCTAAACTGCATTACTGAAAACCTTCTGCTTGTTGTTTTATCGATGACTTTAAATACATCAGCATATTTTCTCTGATGGTTGTTGTGCAGAAATACTAACTGGGATAGAAAGCAATCAGCCTAGATTTCCACTCCAAGCTCAATGTATTTATGCAAAGGGAGTCTCTGAAATCTTTTGTGTCTGCACAGCGGGACGGGTCGACACCACTGAAATTCAACATGCGTATTATCTGCGCGCATAACGCACGTTTCATGTTCTGTATTTATAAACATGACACGTGGAGCGTAAAGGGAGGCAGTGCTAAGAGAGAGGAAGACGGTCTAGTCTGGGAGCACTGTGCTAAATCCTGTTAAATTCGGAGCTGCGGTGGGGACACGGTCTGCTTCCCCCAGCCTCCCGGCGCTTTAGGGGGGAGAACTGACAGAGGTAGTGGTTGAATGATTTGCGCACAGGGGATGATTTGGCACCAGCGTTTTTTTGATGAGCTGTCATTGGCTGAATGCGAATACAAATGGGATTTGATTGGCTGTTAGAGCATTCGGGGGAATGGGGCAGCATCTATGATGCACAGAGCAACACATCCAACTCTCCCCTACCTTTTACACCATGTCAATGAGTTTTCTAAACCCATTACTGTCACTCTCCTCTTCCTGATATGAGTCATGCATGAGTACAAGCCAAATCTCTTTAAATTAACTGTGTTGTTACTCTAGTAGCTTTTTTTTTTTTTTGGCGGGGGGGGGGGGGGGGGGACTTGTATAGTGTGCATCTGTTGCGGTCAATGAGGAGATGGTGACCATGGCAATCTCTCCATCCCCTGTTACAGCAAGCTCAGTCTTTGTGAATGAGGGGATTCATTGGAGAGAGCTTCCAGATAAATAGCAGCTCTCTGATTTTTATCTTGCATGTCACCAGAGAAAAGTGTTTGCAACCTGGCTGGGGAGACAATTAGAAAGAGGCGCCGATACCGCAAGGAGACTGGGAATCACAAGCATCCGAGCATGTGATATTTGCCTGTTCTGCTAACATATTACATTTGTTCTCTTTTGGGAGCCTTAAAATAGAAACATTTCTTTTTTCTGTTCTTAAGCGCCGCTCTCCCGATAGTACTGCTTCAGCCAACTTTAATCTGTTGTTATTCACTCTTAGAGAACACACGCAGCTGCCTCGTGTGGCTCCCTGCCACGAAAAGGAATTATTGCTCGTTTATCATCCCACCCTCCGCTGTTAGAGATCGTCTCGCCGGCACAACTGTCGCGACCTTTGAGCGGCAGGACGTGAACCCTCCGAGGTGTTAGTTTGGATCCCCGGCTGATGTTCTTTCTGTGCACATACATCGAATTTCAACACTGTACGAGTTCTTGTTTGAAAGGGCACGTGTAATCATGCCGGTCTATGTGTGGGTTGCCATGGCTACGCAGAGAGGTGGGTGAGGAGCGTCTGATCCGGCTGCCGTGCTGCAGAGTTCTGTCTTCCACTGATATCTGCTCGGGAAGGGGTGGAGGGAGGAAGAAGCGGGGATGTTGGGTTGAGGAGTGGGGGGTTTCCATGCGGAGCATTAATATGAGAGCAAGTCGCTGGCATGGGGATTCACTGCTGCACATCATTTATGAGTAACATATTCAGGAAGGAAACGCAGCCCTCATCGCTTTTTTTTTTTTTTTTTTTTGCATTCAAAACCTCTTACTTAAAATGTGACTCACAATAAGTTGTGGGGCATTATTAGCTCGTCTTCGTTTCACTGCTGATTGACCCATTTTCCCCTGAAAGATGGCATTGTGTTTGGGATGGCAAGGGAGAGGGGGGCGGGGGTCATATGCTCAGTTTGACTATAAAAATAAATAAATAAGTCAAATAAATGGAAGATTTGTGTGGGTTTTAAAAGCTGAGACATGCAGTGAAAAGATGAAAGCCTGCATCAGATGTTCCACTGGTGATACAGATTGAGGACGGGGGGGGGGGGGGGGAAAGAAGATCAAAAATAACGGTGGCATTCATGCGTCTTGCATCATTGTTGCACTGACTGACTGTCTTCTGCCAGGAAATATTCTCATGCTTTCCTCACATGAACTCTGAACCCTCGGTTGCCTTTTTCTCATGGCATGAAATTGAAATCCCACAGAGGGGTTTTTGTGAGGGTGGCGGGGGTTGTTGTCCCCCACATCCTGAAATTTAATCAGGTCATTTAGGATGAGAGCCACGGGAGAAGCGCTACAGCAGGAATTATCCGGTAACTGATGGCTAAGAATACTAATATGGGAAGAGACACATACTGATAAAAGGAAGACGGTATTTTTACCAGATAAATATCAGGGATACCTTAAAGGATTGTGGAATAGCCCATTTAATCAATATCAAGGCATTCAAAATGATACCATATAATGATTCGATGTAAACAAAAACAATCATATTGAATATTCTATGATGTAAAACTACAATATCTATGTATACTTAGTTTCCATCTGGGGTTTTCATATCAATCTGAGTCAGGTACATGACTGTCTGCCAGGAAAACCAGTTTTCCAGGATTTCAAGTGTTTCCTGCATCCAGATAGTTGTGCGCTAATCTTCCTTTTTCTTGCTCTGGTCATTGTTAATACATGTAAACCAATTAAATAATCAGACAGCAGCAGATGGGTTTGAAATTCATGAAAATCAGGCCATCTTTTGCTGCCCTCAAAGTCTGTTTACATGCATGCAGTCGAAGCCCACTCAAACACGTAAAAGTCTTCAAACACAATCCACAAAGCTTTCAGAACAAAATATCTGTCCCTGCCTACAGATTCTTGCTGCTGCCTATCAGAGCAGTGGATTTCCCAAAGAAGGATGACCAAGCAGTTGCATGGTTTTGACTGAGTATGGTGAAGAAATACCAGAGCTCATCTTTGGCTTTACTTGGGAACAACTGAGCAACATTATGGGGGTTTTGTTGGATTAACTTTGTGAAGTTATGTTTCTAGCTAGCCAAAGCCTTCCCAGACTCGAAGTGTATTGCAGCATGCTGAATTTAGATATCCATCATGTATCACAATTAAAGGCTGCAAAAACATACAATTAACCAACAACTAGACAATGGAAAATTAATCAACACCATTTTTACAGTTATTTGTGTTAATAAGCTATTAATAAGGAAACATAGTCTCTATATTAATCAATAATGAAAGGAAATGTTGTCTCAGAAATATTTTGGCTGTTTTTCCTATGAGGCAAATAGAGAGCACTTGTATAGCAAATATTTACATTACGCGTAACCCCTCAATTCCCTGTAAAGCAAAAGCAAACAGGTGACAGTGTAAACACAGCTGTAAATGTAGATTTCAGTTCCCCGTACATTATCCACACTATTTCGTGGAGACACAGAGTGAAACAGCACAGAGCCACTGATGAAAGCTGTCACCGACGCTGTCATGTTGTGCCTGACAATATCATGCTGCTCTGCTTCCTATACTGTGCACAGGTGCTTTGGGAAAACTGATGCCTTTATAATAAGTCTTGTTCCTATGGTAACCAAGATGGATATCTCTTTGTGGAGGATCGTCGTATTTGTTTGGTTCACACAGCAGCGACGGTCGACTCTATCTGCCGATGTGACCATTTGCCTGCTGTCAGTTTGCAAAGAAAGGACGAGGCGAACGCAAACATAACCCGTGATTCTTTTCGTCTCGTGACCGACTCGTGAAGACGGGGGATCCTCTGACTTCCACACGCCGTTTGACTGCAGCTTCGATGGGCTCGCTTTTCATTAAGCTCTTGAACTGCTGTATCCCACTGACTGAGTAGCAGCGGGGTAGGTAGACATCACAGCTCGTGATGGGTGTGGCGGCCGTGCCGCTCTTAGTGAGCCCGCAGTCTTGCCTGTGATGTCCTTCTGGTCTCAGATAAAGGGTGAGACCCTCACGAGAGCTGGTTTGCCTCGGCTGCACAGCAGCTTCACGACAGCAGTGCCCCTCTTCAATAAATTATGAATTTCTCATTGAGATTCGCAGGGCTAATTAACATGTCAGAACGGACTAGCAGTGTGATATCATGGGATTATCCTTATCCACTCCGGGTGCTGTGGCTGTACCTCTGCTGCTCTCCTGCTGAAATCTTCTTATCAGTTAGAAATTTCTGCAACACATGTGCTGCCCTTCTTTTTCTCGTGTTATTTGCTGCAATACTTGATGGGTAATTAAAACATAAAAAAGTGCTGAAGGCTGTGCTGTAGCTCTGCCTGCAGTGAAGTCATTCCCATGATGCAGTTGCCCAACATGTTGTGTATGAGAATGCCTTTCAGCTGCACCTGAGTCTGCCTCCCACGGCACCCTGACTGTAATTGAATTTGGGGTCTCGTGGGTAAATAGAAGAAACGTGTGGGAGGAAGAGTCAGGGTGAATGAAGCAGAGATTGAGGGAGGGACATGAGAGCATGTGTGTGTGTGTGAGAGAGAGAGAGAGAGAGAGAGAGAGAGAGAAAGAGGGAGGGAGTGAACTATTTAAACCAGAAACCCCAGCTGTACTTACGCCCACCGGAGAGCGTCTACCATAACAACGCTGCCCTCTCTTACCCCTTGGTATTAAAGTGGAAACTGTTGCATAATCTACTTTGGAGACTAGCAAACTAAAAGTTATCATTTGTCCTGGAGAAACCAAACTCGAAAGTTTTTTTTTTTTGGGGGGGGGGGGATTCCTCACTTTTCTTTTATGTGTGATTTGACCTTTAGTCGAGCTGCTCTTGAGCTTTTCGTCCATCTCTATTGAGAAGCGATGCGCGGAAGTCTGGAGCAAAAAGAGTCAGAGCTCTGTGATATCAGAGGATTCATTCCAGGGGACGTCTGCTTTCAGACAACCAGCGGGGGTTGGGATCGTTCAGGGAACTTTAGGTCTTCGGAGCACTCCTTAAGAGAACTTGTCATGCCAAGTGTTTGCAGAATAGCCAGTTCAAGTTGCCTTTTGTCAAAGCCAGAATGAAGCTTTCCTGTTTGTGTCCTCGTCAACCACACGAGTCCAATAAGAGAGTCAAGCTGCTTGATAACCTTTAGAGGAGCAGAATTGGGGATATTTTATCTTGTTGTGACGTTTCTCTGGAGACACAGGTCTTGTCGTACTGGATGACTCACTTGCTTTATTTCATTGGGAGTCATTATGGAGCAATGTTGTCTGGGTGCTCGTTCACATAGGCTCAGTTGACCTCCTTTAGACAGAGAGGCAGCATGGAAGCATTTAGCCTGTTTAGTCAGAGAAATTGCACTTGAATGACCGTAATGTAAGTAGGTGATTACACTCCGCAGTCAGATGTGAACCATGGGGTTTGAATAAGCCCAGCATTTGTGGCAAACAATGCTGAGTAAACAAAATAGTACGATAGCGTAATTTTGCAAAAATGATGACCTCTTGTCCTCTTTTCCTGCCTTTTTGCTGGTTATTGAAAATGTGGCATTCATGCTCTGGTGAAGACGGACAGGAGACAGATTCCATGACAAAAAGAGCAGAAATCAGAGACTTGGAGCTTGCTAGCCTAACCCAGCATGTGGTGTTCCACCAGAGACAGTCACATCAGTTGATCAAGAACAATCTCAAGCAAAGTGGGCACGTAGACAGTGAGCAAACAGCTAATATACAGGCAAGTAATAGAAATAGCTGCAGAGAACACAGAATGTACTAATGGAACTACTTTCCTTTTAATTTAGGTAATTTAGGTAACCCCCCCCCCCCAAATGTTCATTGTGCTGCAGAGTGGTTCATGAATAGTTCCTCCTTTATGTTAAAAGTGGGAGGTGAAGGATGTTTGGCGTCTTTGTGTACTGCCATGCAACGTCAGTAACCTGTCGTTTTTCTTGTGCAAACAACCAGAAGTTTCAAAGAGCTGACAAAGGAGAAAAGCAACAGCTGATGGCTGATTCAACAGAATCCAGGAATTCTTGCTAAATATCGAGCCTATACTGTGTATACGTCCATTATCTGTGAGGGATTGTTGCCAGTGTTACCACCATTATTGGCTTATAAGCAGAATAGGGTCAAAGCAACTATAGGACTGCGCATTAATCCGTTCCCCACAGTTCAAGAATGAGGTATTGTACATTACTGTGCAAAAGTCTTGAAGCACCCTTTATGTTTGCTTCCAAGGAGCCATTTGTTTCCATTTCTTTAATGCGGAAGGCAACACAGTGCATTTGTGTACCAACAAGAAGAGCTATTAGCTGAAAAATGGCGTATGTCTGCATGGTATCACTAGCCGTGTCTGGGCCTAAACTCCGCTGCAGGTCCATATATCAAACGACCACTATTGCATTACTGAGAGTTGAAAAACTGTCCAAAGTCTTTCATCTTTAATAAAATGATCAGCGTTCTGCTCTAGCAGGTGTAACAATTGAGTTTAACATCCAGGCATCCATGAAAACGGAATTTATGACATTTAACCGAGTTAGAAGTTAGCAGGGAGTTAGCTCGCTAGCTTCTATCTAAATACAATATAGCATGTCTTGACTGCGGGGTTTTGGAAACAAATTAAAACGTACAGCTCTGTTATCACTTCCAACATAAATGAAGACAGAAAACTAAACAGCAGTGATGTTTGTAGGGTTACTGAAGTTTGGCTAGCTGGTATATAATGATGTGCTACGTGACCGCTAGCGACACAGCTATGTTAGCATAATATAAACAAGCTAACTTTTTTTCCACTCGATAAAAGTTAACGTGAGTGTTCTCGGTGGTCAGGAACAAATGTAATCGCATGGCAGGATGCTGTAAAAGGACCAAACTTCAGCCAGGAGAACAACTGAGATAATCCATCCACAATACGAGGTTAGCCATTCATATACTGCTGCATGGGCTGGGCTGTAGTTACATCTAGGGGTGGGTTCTTATAATCGATTCATCGATTAAAATCGATTCTGGCTTGGATAACGTAAAATCGATTCATTAAAATCCTGAATCGATTTTTTAATATAAATTTATTTTGCCCAAAATGCCAGAATCTCAGGTGAAATCTCACAAAATTTCAAGAACCACCAAACAGTTAAGACAGTAAATGAGAGCAGGAACACGGATTCTGCACAAAGACTTAAACACACAGCGGGACCCGCGGATCAGAATCAGTTAGATGTCGCTTTTCTCACAGTCGGGGCTGAAAGCCGACAGCTCGCTGACTCTGATCTGTCGGCGGGTCTGCGCTTTGTGTTCACGCCCTTTATGCGCCGATTCTAAAGCTGTTAGTTTGATCTCTCTCCAAACAATATTGACCGAACCAGCAGCAAAAGAAGATCCAAACGCTTCACATAAACATCGTCATGAATTCACTCAGACTTTTACTGTTTTGCTTCCACTGCGATGCACAGCTCTCTCTCTGTACTTCAAGAACAGTTTCCCTTTCTTCATTATTCGCTTGCTTGTTACGCACAAGTCTACTGTTGTTTACAGGCTGTCGGCCGCTGTTTTTTCCCTTTTACATTCTTCCGAAAAGAAAACCTCATTTCTGCTGTTCAATACTGAACAAATTTAAACTTTTTAAAATTAGATTAGATAGAACTTTATTAATCCCTCGGGTGGGTTCCTCTGGGAAATTCGATAATTATTCGATAATTATTCAAAATGCAAAACGCTGTGTCTGTAATAAAACCGCTGTAACTTCAGAGGTGATGTTCATATGTTGATTAATGGTTTTCTTTCGTTTTTGATGTACTGCAGAATATTTTTATAAAATCCCAGGCCAGGAAAATCACCTTCATGTTTTTCTGTGTTTTATCCTCAGCTACTTTGACACAAAGGCCTCTGCTGTGATGCTCACACCTGTGATAAAGTCTTGCGTGTGTCAGCTTCCTTTTTATTGATACAAAAATATGTAAATGTACTGATCTGAATTATAATATTTCTGACTGTCAAAATTTCCCAGATTTAAATCGAATCGAATTAAATCGAATCGTGGATCGAATCGATTCGGGGCCTTGTGAATCGGAATTGAATCGATTCTAGAAATCAGTGACGATACCCAGCCCTAGTTACATCCTAAGGTTTTAAAAACTGAGCTTAGATAAATGATTAGCGGTAATAAAAACCGAGGGAGGTCAACAGTGATCACTGACTGTTTTAGGAGCTTTTTGAGATTAAATAGAAGAAAATACAAAACATTGAACATGTTAACAACACAAAAGCCATATTAAACGCAGACTACTTTAGGCCCGGAAGTAGGATTCGTCACGTCATCACTTAACGACCGGATAGAGTGTCTTCTTAAAAGAGATTAAGTTTTCTGAAAATAATGTGAATGCAATAACTTCAGAAGTAGGATTTTTAAATTAATAGCATAGAATTGTTGGTGTGTACATAGACCTCCAGCAACCTTCACCAGTGATTGTGTGGGGGAGGCTGTCTGCCCACACTTTGCCTGTGCTGGCACTTCTTGACCGCCATATGTGTGGATGTAGATCCATGTCTATGTTCATGATGTACATATTCACAGAAGTGGTCCTCACTATTAAAGAAATGTTGCTTAGTAGTTGCAATAACGCTCAGAAATCCCACATAGACTACTAAAAATGTGAAAAACGGCAGAAGATAATTACGGCTTAAACAGCTGATGACAGCCTGTTTATAGTTTTTTTTTGGTCAAATGATACAGATTGTTTCTTCACTGTGATGGAACCCTTTTCTAAAAGACAGAAGAGATCTGTTTCATGGCCACAGTTGAGAAATTGTCTCACTCATGTTGGTGTTTGCGTCGATGCTTTGGAAAAATCATTTCACTGAGTCGTTTGGCTAAGAGAGTGACACTCGACACATTTTTGAGCCGCCACCAGAGCAGAGTCGCCATGCCACATCCAAGAGGTTACCATGGATATCTTCCGCTCAGTTAAAAAACGAGGCAGCATTGCGAGACTGAAAACCTTGGTTGCTTTGAGTGCTAATCTCTCTCGGTGAGACAAACCCCAGGCCCGCATTTAAACTTCACACACCTACGAGAGATTGCGTTTTAAACCTCTTACTCACAGAAACACTCATGTTAACCCCTCGTCCATTGTTTATGAATGGCTAAATTAGTCAGAGTGGGTTGTTTCACTCTCTGAAAACCCTTCAGCTCCAGCACTCTAAAGCATGAGTCCATTGTGCACATTTCCTCGGGCAGATGTTGTAGTGCTCACCATACAGCGTACAGTAATGGTTTTTGGGTGTGCTTGAAAAGCCATGAGCTGGGTGTAACATTTGCACCACCGTATTTTAACTTCCAAAGATCCCTGAAGCGGTCACAGTAATTAAAACATTATTACACAGCAAAATAGTGTAAACCATGCCTCTAAAAGTAGAGCATGCATCACACCATGGAAAGATTGATCTGTCATCATTTTATAATTGCTTACTATTTGCTTAACCGCAAGCCTTCCTTCAGCTGATTTTTCCCCTCAGATTACAGGAATCACAGTTTTCCTGCCATGGTTCTTGGTCACGCTCCATCTGCCAGAAGAAAAACGTGTATTCTCTAGTCCCGGCAACTCAGCCTGCAGACGCACAGCAACAGCTGCCTTTACTGAGCCTCTGTCTGCTCTTTCATTCATTTGCTGGCTTATTTCTCTGCTCGAGTTTCTCTACCAGCACTCTTTAATGTGAGCTTTTACCTCAGGACCAGGACTATATATCTCATCCTCTGGAGACAGCTACAGGTTCATGCAGAGTGCAGAAGATTTAAACTCTGCTATATTAAAATGTGCAGTGTAATGCAGCTTTGCAAAGTTTATGAAGCCAACACAGGTCTCGCACCACCATGCTTATTTTTTCCTCAAAAATAAGTACAGCTGTTCACACATTCAGTGTCAGTCCAAACAGAGGAAAAACACAACAAGAGCACACGCAGCAAAATGTCTTTCTTTTTTTTTAAAAATCCCACTGGTGGTGTCTGTAACTGATTTAGCAGCTGCTCACTTCTGGTATGTTTCCAACATGGTATAAAGGAGGCACTCTGAATGGCCTCCCCAGAGAACAACAAACAATGACATTGTGCACTTTACTTTATGCTGCGTGAATCTGATTTAGATAGCACCGAGTCTTTGAGTTCTTCAGAGAATTCGCTTAAACCAGGACTTTCTGTATTGGATGGATTGATACAGATATCCATGGCATGCAAGACAACAAACCAGATCCTGCAAAATCTACTTCTTGATTATAGCCTCAGAGTTTTGTCCATAAATGTCATAAATTCTGATGATGTTGGTAATCTCCTAGAAGTAAATCCTGAAAAAATAGATTTGGCACCAGCATTCATGGCGAAAGTTAAAGAGGCAAGGGTGATATTGTTTGACATGCCCAGAGGAGTGGTAGTGGATATACTGGGTAAAGGTTGTTAAATATGGACCTGGCAGGCAGGAGCACGAGAGGAAGACCACAGAGAAGATTCATGGATCTAGTGAAGGAGGACATGCAGAGGGTTGGTGCAAGGAGGGATAGGATGAAAGGGAGGTAGCTGATCTGCCGTGGGAACCCCTAAAGGGAGCAGAGGACAGAAGAAGAATTGATTCCCCCCTCAAGATGAATTATACTGATGGTTGCTCCGGGTCCTGAAGAATCCCTGCTCTGACTTTTTTGTTTTCAGATTCTTATATCTTGTGCTAATTAGCAAACGTGAGCGCGTAAGTGCTCTCAACTAAGAGAGCAACATTATTCCCTCAAAACAGCCGTATGTTAGCATGACTATTATGTGAGTGTTAACAGCATTTGGCTCAACCGCTGTGCCTAAGTACTACCAGCTGCTTTTTTTTAAGCACCTGTTATTGTCATCTCAAAGCCACATCTTAAGTCAAGAGAAAAAAAGAGAATACAAGCCAGGCTTAATTGGACTTTTAATCAGATACCTCTGCATTGTGCATTTGTGCTATGAACACATATGCCTCGGTAGCCTGGTTATATCACTGGTGCAGTTATAAACTGAGGGCGATTCCCAGGTTGTTGACCTTAATCCTCGTCCACGGGAAGCGGCAGGTTTGGTCCGAGGCTCTGTTCTCTAGGCCTGTGTGTTCTTAGGTAATCTATATTCTGACAAGGAAATCCCAGCTGACTGGCGGCCAGGAGATAATTAGAGTTTCAGTGTGAATATATTAAAGTGCTTAAATGTGATCTTTGACATATTGATTTCTTTGGGGAGGGGGGGCTCTGATTATTTTTGGTGTGTTTTTTCTCAATTGTAGATTAATTAACCTGTGTTGTGTTTATCTGATTCCTTTTGACCTATTATATTGTACAAAATTAGACACTTTGCCAGTACAGGTTGTGTAGCAGTGGGTAAAGCATGCAAATTTCAGTTCAGCTGCTGAAGCTCTTTTGTAGCCGCTGAAAGTTTGGGATGTCAGGTCACAGCAGCTGAGAGACACTTACCTGACTGCATCACAGGGCAGAGGGCCTCTGGATTTGCTGCTCTAAGAGCTAAGTAGTTTAGGGCTAATCTTGAGAAGGCCAATTGATTGGCCTCACCACTAAGAGAGCATGTGCTCCTGTCTTTATTTATTGCTGGTGGAGATTATGTGTAAAGGAAGGAGCGTGCAGCAGGACAGTATTCCTCAGAGACCTGCGTGCTCCACCAGTGGGAGGAAAAAACATCTCTTAAACACCACACAAGCTCCTGGGTCTTATCTTTCTCACAGTGCAGCCCACTCAGGAAAATCTGTGGTAGTCTGGTGGTGAGGCAGAAAGCTGGTTTCTCAGACTTTGATTCAGCGTGTTGATGCTACACTCCAGGCAGTAGTTAGCTTCAACAGTGCCAAATCATGAATGGAGTGACATGTTCAGACTGGAAAAAGCTTTTCTTTGGCAGTGTTGCATTTGTTTTTCTACACATTAGGTAGCGTGTTGAATGGGATTCTATTGAATTTGCATGATATAAAATTGATTTGGAAAATCAAAAGAGAAATGGACAGTCATATCTGGCTTTGACTCATGCGGTATTTTTAGAATCTGAAAGTGCAAGCTTCCAACATTTCTGATTATACTCTCATAAAACAAAAGATATTGAAAGATGAGCTGGCTTAAACAGTATCCCACACTGTTTTTTGTGCCAGCCTATACACTGACTGTCCAGTTTGTTAGCTACGCCTTACTAGTACTGTTAGAGGCATCTTCATGCCAGGTGCTGAAAATATTCCTTAGAGATTTTGGTCCATATTGACATGACAGCATCACATAGTGCCTGCATATTTCAGCTCCATCATGTGAATATCCTGTTCCCAAAGATCTTCTGTTGGACTAAGAGCTGAGTTTGAGATAATATGGAGATGATTAGGAGAGAGAGCATTGGGCTTTTTAACAACATGGTTTAACACAATCCTGATCAATTAGAGGCCTGAGGAATTTTACTGGTATTGATTTTCAAGAAAAAGAGTGATGTGCAGAGCTTTAATAACTACAGAGGGATAAAGTTGATGAATCATACCATGCAGATATAGGACTGATTTTTTTTAAAGCTAGGTTAACTTGAGAGTATGACTACATGGCGAGAAAGAGCACTTCAGAAGTTGCGCTGTTTCTCTGTAGAACTAGAGAAGAGGAACTGTGCAGTGGCACATAAGTATGTGAGGGTGGTGCAGGACATGTGTGAGGACAGAGAGACAACGGTGAGGTGTGCGGTAGGAGTTACAGATCAAAGTGGAGGAAGGATTACGTAAGAAATCTGCTCTGAGCCCATTCTTGTTTGCAGTGTTGATGGACAGGTTGACGCATGATGTTAGGCAGGAGATGGATGGCAGAACTAGAAATGTGTATATCAGTGGAACAGATCAAGTTGCTAGAGAGGCAAGGCTCATGTGTTTGGACATGTGCAGAGGAGGGATAGTGAATATACTGGAAGAAGGATGTTGAATAGACAAGAGGAAAAGAAGAAGACCACAGAGAAGATCCATGGATATAGTGAAGGCGGGTTGCTGTGACAGAGGACAATACGAGGGATACGCAGAGATGGAGGCAGGTGATGTCCTGTGACGACCCCTAAATGAAGCAAACAATAGAAGAAGGAAAAGTTGCCTTCTTATCAACTTGAAGCAGTCTGGCTATTCTTGTCTGAACTCTAATATCAACAAGACTTTGTCTTCCAGAGAATTACTGCTCACCGGAAATTTTCTCTTTTTCGGGCCATTCTCTGTAAACCCTAGAGATGGTTGTGCAGCAGTTTCTAAAATACTCAGACCAGAGTTGCTGTCGTGTGATTGGTGTGTTAGATATTTGCTTAAATGAGCAGTTGAATAGGCCTAAGTGGCTAGTGAATGTATTTCAACTACCGATTTATTCGCACTATAAGGCGCACTTAAAATCCTTTAATTTTCTCAAAAATTGACAGCGCGCCTTACAATGCGGTGCGCTTTATGTATGAATTCTGGTTGTGCTTACTGACCTCAAACTGATTTTATGTGGTACACGGCGCTCAAAGAGCTGTCAAAAAATGTTTTAGCACAACTTTGTTGAGCTACGAAGCTGCACCACTTGATGGATTGTCGGAGCATTACGGTTGCTGTAGTCAGGAGCCTCACGGACTAATCTGGGTCCAAAACTCCATCTGCTTCAGGTCCCAACGTCAAACGAACTCTGCAGCATCACTGAGAGTTAAAAACTGTCTAAATTCTTTCATCTTTAATAAAATGATCACCATGGCTGCTTTACCAGGTGTAACAATTAAGTTTAACATCTAGGCATCCATGAAAACAGAATTTATGAAATTTAACTGAGTTAGAAGTTAGCAGGGAGTTAGCTCGCTAGCTTCCATCTAAGTATAATACACCATGTTCTGACTGAGAGATTTCTGAATAAATTAAAATGTACAGCTCTGCTATTACTTTCAACATAAATGAAGACAGAAAACTAAACAGCATTGACGTTTGTAGGGTTGCTGAAGTTGAATGATGTGCTACGTGATGCTAGCAACACAGCTATGTTAGCATAACATAAACACAGTGAAGCTGGAGGATGAACTTTTCCCACTTAATAAAAGTTAACATGAGGGTTCCTGATGGTTAGAGACAAATGTAATCGCATGGTAGGATGCTGTAAACAGACCAAACTTTAGTCAGGAGAACAACTGAGATAATCCATCCACAATAGAGGTTAGTCATTAATATACTGCAACAACATGGGAATAGAGCAGCTGGGAGAGAATTCAACATTAATGAATCAATGGTACGGAAGTGGAAGCAAGAAGAATGAGTTGAGTAAAGTTTGACTTATCAGATTTTTTTTCGCTTCATGCGCTTTATAATCCAGTGCGCCTTAGCGTCCGAAAAATTTGGTATATATACATTTATATAGAAAGTAAGGGGAGACTCCTCTAATGGCAAAGAGGACTAATTAAGTAGGAAAATGACGCTATGGCTCACTTAATCCATAATCTCATAAAATCTTCCTGATGAGTTTCTGTACTTGCTAGTTTCAGGGTTTATGTTATACACCTTAAAGGCTCACTTGGTAAACTGTGGCCCCATTTAGAGTAAAATAGGCAAAAAAAGAAGTTGAGGCTTTCGGTCACTCAGACCCACTCCACCACAGAGGCTAGAATGCCAAACTAAGGACTGCATTAGTCCCTCCATTAGTTAATGGTTAATTCTATGTTTTATATGCGGTCTCTGTGATCATTTTGTGAAAATGAGAATGAATTTCGGACTTGTTTGTTTGTTTGAGCTGTTTTTGCATTAGTATGTGGTACAATAATTAATGGGTGCTGGCTGTGAATTCTGCCACACTATGAGCTTCTTATTAATTCTGCTTTCTGCTTTAATGCCATCCCATATTATTGCCTCAGTCTCTCTTTTTCTTGATCTCTACAGCACACAGAGCACACAAGCAGACATCACAGTGATTATATAGATCACTACATCTGCTCCAATATTAGCTTCTGTTAGCAAGCTGCTGTTTATGCATGCAGCGTGGCACATTTGCTTACAGTTATTTAGCATACTTTGGATATTAATTTTTCCAGAGGGCGTCCCGTCTTTTTAGCATCTGATGGATTTGTGCAGGTTGGAAGCTCGGTAAAGTATACCTGGCCCGTCTCAGACTGTGGGAGCCAGTGCCCAGATTGCTAAATCAACAGCTGTTTGTTCTGCTGTTCTGATATTAATTTTCGATTTTGCATGTTGTCTTACAGTCCCAGCAGTGCTCAGAGTTAAATTAGGAAAATAAATATTCCAAAAATATTGAAAGAGTGTGTTTAGAGACAAACATCCAACATGCTCAACTGCAGATGTGCTTTGAAAAGTCTGAGCCGAGGGGAAGCGTCACACGCTGTGGGGATATAAATGATCCTGGCACGTAGTGGCCGAGTTTACTCGGACTAGGTGCATGAAATTGGACTGTAGCCCTGATTTAGTTATGTTTGTTCCTGGCAGACTGTGACAGATTGTGACTTGTAGTTTTTCCAGTTTGTTATGCAGAGCACTGATGAGGGTTTAATGGGGGATTTTTTTTTCTTGGTTTCGTGCCTCGTGTGCTGATATTTTATCTGTTACAGATTAATTTAGACCATTATTACATCGCTCGGTCTCCAAAGCATCACAGGTAATCACATTTAACTTCAGCCCCATATACCGCTGTAGCTGGTGTTACCATAAACCTAATAGTTCACTCGATAATGTCTTTTGCTCAGCTCTCTGGTGTATTCTGTAATAAGACCATCAGACGTAAAGGTCAGGCAAGGCATGGCTGGTGCTAAACCATTAAGAATTACCTCTTTGACATGTTTTTGTATTGAGATTATATATTATATATATGAAAGGATTGCCTTTTTCGCTTTCTCCCTATTGGCCTGACCTTGTGGGAGTTATCTCTCACAGTTACAGTTAATTAAGCTCCTAATTAACCTATTGATTGCCTGCACACACGTACAGAGCGCCACAGTACTCACAGCTATGCGAGAGAACACACGGTCTCTTAATTCTGCAGGTGGTGATAATTACCTTTGCAGGAAAACTGTATTTACAGCTGTAGTTACACAATTTGCTTTTAAATCAGCAGGTAATGGCTGTTTTTTCGCATATCTTATGCATGCAGGTCTTTAGAATCTGGTGAGATGACATCTGATAATCTGGAAAAAAAAAATAGCTTGACCTCATAACGCTGGATGGAGACTGAATTTCTGTATTTTATTTTCTTTATTTGGCGGCAAATGTATTTTGGGCTCATTCTTTTTTTTCCTTTTTTTGTATTTCTTATGGTAATGCGGTGACACAAAACGAATTCTGTTCTTCAGGCTGCCTTTATCGAGCTTAGCTAAATGGGGAGTTTCTGCCTAAATGTGAAGTGACGCATCCTCCCTCTGAGTGACAGTAATCCCCAGCTCTGAAGAGAGGCGGTGGTGGAGAATACCCAGCATGGGTTCAGAATTTGAGGCACTCTGAAAGCGATTTGGACAGATGAAGAAGAAAAAAAGGGGCCAATCTTTTTGGTAATTCCAGCTGCCTTAAAACCCGCTCTTGCCCTCTTGCATATTTTAATTATGCTCAGTGTTGGGTTAAGGCCTGATAGGACTTCACGTTGTGTTGGCTCAGTGTGGGTTTAACGTAGTCCCGTAGCTTTATCTTTGCGAAGCACACTGGCATGTTTGGTTGAACTCTGCTGCTGCTTGTTTACCGTCTCCACTAACGATGCAAACCTGCAACTGTGCTAATTTGTGGTGCAGCGACTGACAGTGGGAGGTCTTTGCTCAGATCCACAGATATTCAGCAGCACAATGGCCACAACAGGACACTTAATTGCACTTTATGCAAAATCAATATGGTTCTTGCAGCCCTGACTCCTGGGAGGCTAGGCGGGCAACGTAATGAGTCCGGGGGTGGGGGGTTCCAAGAGAGAAGCAGGAGGAGGTGTTTTCTACCTCTGACAGGATCCAGGCGTTATTTTCATGGTTGTCCTCTCCTCTCTCGTGTGACAGAGTGGCTCGGGGGGGGGGGGCTTGATAGTTAAATCATTTACCTGCTGATTATTTCCTAAAAGCACAATAATACTTTTAGATGTCATGATAAGTGTTTCACGTCCATTAAAACGGTTCAATATATGCCTCATCACATATCTGTATGAGCTCCGGGAGCACGCCAGTAATTTGACGGGATTATCAGCGGGTTCGTCTCCCTCCTTCACCCTGAGAACCTCTGCGGAGCATGACCTGAATCTGAATGAGCTTTAGCTGCTCCTGACTTCTCTGTCCTGCCTTCATTCCCCCTCCTTGGGCACCACAGCACAGATGCAAAGACGCCCACATGTGCAGGACAGTACTTTGAATAGTTGGCTTTAATGAGACAGAACCCATGGGAGTATGGGATGGTTAGTTAGCGGTTTCAAGAGGGATTCCGGCTAGGATGCATGTGCCTGCTACTGTAAACACTTTGTAATCTCAGCCCTTCCTACAGCAGCTTTATCAAAAGAGACGTGGTTCACTTAAGACTCGTTCCTGGGGTTTTCCACTTCTACCACAGTGACAAGTATGACGCAAAGGTTTTGCCTGGCAAAGCTCACTTTCAGTCTCCGGCACTAAGTCAATCAAACGTCGGTTTGATATCACTTGAAAATAAATAAATAACCACTTTTATAATAGTGCTAAGCCTGTCTGGGACCTTATCTGATAAGCGCTGCAGATATTTTGAATCTGAGAATTGACCTTTTACCACTTGCTTATTCCTTTCTTTGAATGACACACATCTCTTTCATCCGTGACCTCAGTCGACTTCCTGTGACGTTGCTGAATGTCACGGCTGAAAACCTCCTGCTGGCAGAGTCTTACTCTACATTCTGTCGAGGTTTAACTGAACCAGCAGGCACAAGTTTACCAGCAGGGTCCACGACACAGGAAAAGACAAAGAATAAACTCTTACGTCCCTCTTCAGTCATGTCTAACCCCTTTGCTTTAATGCCAGCATCAACTCCTCCCATGCACCAAGCAGTATATTCAACCAGACACGATTCCCTTTGTTTTTTCTGTCCATCTGGAGCCTCGAGGCACTCGCAGTCTGTTTGCCATCTATGGCACCCACCCCCATTACCCCACACAACCTCAGGTTTGTCCAGCATCGCCTGGCCTAGCTTTTTGTGGGTGAAGTGGGCCATACGAATATCTCCTGCAGGGGAATAGTAGAGGGAACACAGAGCTGCTTTACACCTGACCTTTATCTCTTTTTGCTGACAGGAGCTTACTAACAAAGGGTGCTGGGGGGGAGTGTTTGGTCTACCCTGAAGTGGAAACCCAGGCAGACATTGCTGTCATCTTTATTTAGCTGCATTTTGTCAGTCGGAGCATGCAGAGGGCAATGCAGCGGCGTAGCCGTACTCGCACTCACACACGTGTAAACAGTTGTAGCCTCCTATGAGTCTATGTTTAAGCCTGATGAACCCAGACAGAGTCTCCCGGCGCGTCTTGTCTGGTCTGAGATTGCTGATTCAGAAAGCGTTGCCTCATGCTGCAATTGACGGCTCCTATGTAAACTGTAAACCTTATTTTTTTATAGATAGAGGCCATGAAAAGGAAGATTGGTGACATTTTCTTGGCATTCCAGATGATGAAAGAAATGTCAGGTCCTGATGATGATGTTTCCTAAGACTGTAACCTTTCAGCTGAAAGCGGAGGCTGCACGACATGTATGTAGAGGTTTGAGTCAGCTGCACTGTCAGAGGGAAGAAGTCACAGCTTCTTTTTTGTCTGATTGTTGTACACTTTAGCGTTGGCCTTTTGACTTTATTGGTGCTTGTGCAGTCTTCTTAGAGACTACTTTGATGCCTAGATTTTTAACCCCTTAACACCTAGTGTATTTAATTTGATACAGTTGTGTGATTTTTTTGAGACTTCTAAATCATCAGTAATCATCAAATATATTTATATATAAATTTCGGGCAATTATTTCATTGTTTATGTTTTAAAGAGTTAAATGTACTGTTTGCCATCTGGGTGAACAGAGGATATAAAAACAGACAGCTTTGCTGTAATTAATGGTTCAGTGAATTGACACAGTAAATTATCTTGTGTCTTTACAGCTTCAGTGACCTAAATTAAATTAAATGAACAGGTCACTCTGAGATTAAATTCAAGTATTTTTGTCTGTGGCCTGTAGTGCTAATGACCCGTCTACATTGTTTTGGTGTGCGTTGCCCAGTTTTTGAGATATCAACTGTGGAAATCAGTGCCTTTCCTTGAATCTAATGGAACATGATCGCACTTGCCTTGTGCTGCTTCAGATGCCAAAAAAATGCACACAAACAGAGTTCCTACATTAAAGTGCTCACAACAGGGTTTGAGGATTTTTGAGTAACCAGGTCATGATTTCTAGAAGGAGATATTGCTGATGACTTTTTCACATTAATGTTTTTGGAGCTTGGAGCACCTCAAGGGAAGTGCTATCGGGTCCCATTATTTTCAACAGGGGATAATATTTTCTAAAGCTGATATCTTCAAATATGGGCAACTCATTCCAAAACAACCTGAATGGTTAAGTTAACTGTCCCTTTAAATCAGATGTTTCTTAATCCAGACGTTCACACTAGGCCATTGCTACAAGTCAATATTTCAATTCAGTTCGAAGTTTTATTCATAAAACACAAATTCATAACAACAGTTGCCTCAGGGCACTTGATATTGTCGGCTACAGACCCAACAATATTGGAAAGAAAACCAAAGAGTTGTGAAGAAATTATTCCCACAGAACATTAATATCTGTGTTTTCTTCAAGACCCATTGTAGTACCGACTAGTGCAGAGCAAATGTAAGCTCTGGAAATGCTAAAAAAACAGCAAATTTAATGTAGCTTCTGAAAGTGTTAGCATGTATCAACACGTTTAGGATTTACCCACATATATGTGCTTGACAATATGTGGCAGCTATGGCACTCATTACCAACATGCAGGCACCCATTCAGAAATAATGAACAATTGGATTTCATTCCCACTTCAGTTGCAAGCTGGCTCACTGTCACACTGCCGTGGTTTAATGGCACACTTGAACAGAGCTTTCATTTATTTTATTTGTGATACTTGAACTTTTCCTGTACAGAAAGGTCAGAATCTCTGCTGTGAATAGATCAGAAATGATTTGGTCTCAGTAATTTTCCCAGTTAATACATTTGATGTTTTCCATGTTCTATTGTAAATTTGGGGATTTGCAAATCACTGAATTCTGGGTTGTTGTTTTTTTGCATTTTACACATCATCCCAACTTTTTGGGAATTGGAATTGTAAATCCATGTGCATTATTATGGAAATTGTTCCCCCCTTACAGCTAACACAGCTTCCCCTCTTTTTGGGAAGACTTTCTACTAGCTTTTGAAGCTTGTCTGCGGCAATTTGTGCCCGTTTAATAGCATTTCTAAGGTCAGACGTTGATGTTGGATGAGAGGGCCTGGCTGGCAATCTTCTTTCTAGTTTATCTCAAAGGTACGGTGGGGTTGAGGTTAGGGCTCTGTGTGGTACAGTTAAGTTGTTCCATACCAAAATCATCCATCCATTCTTTGGACTGAGCTTTGTGCAGTGGGGCTCAGTCCCACTGGAACAGAAAAGCCTCTGCAAAAGCTGAAAGGATAGAACTATAAAAAAATGTCACAGTGAGCTAAAACATTAACATTTCCCTTCACTGGAAATAGAAAGCAACCCCATAACATTATCCTTCCTCCACCAACCTTTACAGCTGGCACCGTGCACTCAGGCAGGCAGTGTTTCCTGCTATTCACTAAACCCAGACTAAACTCAGTCTGGTGTCCAGACTGCCAGATAGAGAAACGAGATGAGATTTATCACTGCAGCACGTTTCCATTCCTCCACAGTCCAGCGGTGGCATGCTTTACATCACTCAAGCCAACACTGGCCTTGCAAGGAGATGCTGCTGCCATGGCAACCCATACAATGAAGCTCCCAGTGCTGATGTTAAAGTCAGAGGACTTTGAAAATCTGCAGTTATTGAGTCAGCAGAGCACTGGTGACTACCTATTGTGTCACTTCATGGCTGAATTGCTGTGGTTCGTGAATGCTTTGACTTTGCAATATTACCACTTACTATACAGCTCACTGTGGATTGTCTGGAAGGGAAGAAATTTCACTAAAGACTTGTTGCAGCTGTGCTATAACAGCCAATTCCTCAGAAATGTTTGTAAAGACAGACAGCATGAATACGTGCTTGATTTCATTCATCAGCAACAATGGGATTGAATGAAACACTTGAATAGAATGACAAAGAGGTGTGGCTCAGTATATAGTCCATATAGTCTATATTGATCTCATGGTCTTATTGCCTTTGTGGCTGAATAAGAGAAAATCCCTGCCTACAGGTTCCCCAATGAAAAAAATGGAGTCAGTTGTAGTAATCTAGTAACACCTGTACTGTCCAAAGATGAGCGTCTTTCTTCGTAAACAGTTGGTTCAGACTTTATTGGGTAAATTTAACTAAAACTACTCCAATCCAGTACTGTATATCCCCTCCGGGTTATATCCTGCTAGGATTGATTAAATGTCTATTGTATTGCGGTATATTAGTAATAGATAGGTGTACCTAATAAAATGGCAACTAAGAGGGTTCGGTTTTGTAAGACAAGTTGCTTTTATGCCAGGTTTCATTATTACGTAGCTGCAATTAGGCTTTTAGAGACTCTAAAGTGAGTACTGTGTTACTAAGTGTCCTCCAAGTGCCTGCGCCAGTACAGCTGTCATCTTTGGGTCTTGTGCATCATTAACAGTGGCCTTATTATTGTGCCGGCTGCAGCGGTGTCAAATGGCAGTGCCGTAACTCCAGTCTGCAACAGCTGCATTTAATCAAGCACTGTCAAGCTTTAATCAGCCTCGGCCTTACCCATCTCTGCTTGGCTCGCGGTCATTTCTGCCCCGACAGCAGATTTATAGGGCTGGATACGTGAGACAGAAACACTCTTGAGCCTCAACACTGCATCTGCAGCGGTTTGTCCGCCGTACGTTTTCCTGGGGCACATTTGTTCAGAAAACATGAGACATAGAAGTCATTCAGGAGTTCATTTGCCTCAGTTAGGGTGGAATATTTACGTGTGAGAAGGGCTTAAGCTCTTTCCCTCTAGCCTGCTTGTCACCATATGGAAACAACTGGCTTCCATATGGTGACAGAGGACACCCTCTGCGCTGCCTGACGAGAGACAGTAGTGCTGTGTAGGAAGGACAGACGCGGGGGGGTGGCTGATGTTGTGAGTGGGCGCTTGTTTGGGAAAGACTTTGGATTTTTTTGTGAAAGTGTAAACCCTTTCACTAAGCTGGCTAAGCTTGTGTTTTTATTCTTTGAGCAACAGGAGCGCAGACTGTATCATTGTTTGCCTGTGAAACCAGACACATTTAAAGGCGGGCGAGACCCTTTAATACAGTTCAGCTGCATGAAGGGGAATTCATGTGACGCGTCTCTGCGACTCACTCTTCCTTTTATGTAAAAGCACAGGAGGAACTGCTTCCTTGAAACCCACTCGGAGACATCCCTGGATCATTATCCAAACCAAAGGGAACTGCTACTACAAACACTCACATGCTATAGCTGGGACACGCTCCGCTCTGGTGCAAAGCAGTCACGAGGAAGCAGCCAGGCAGAAATTCTCCTGCTGTGTGTGCGCCTGACAGAGCTCTGTCTTCTCAGGGTGCCTGCAACAGAAGTGTTTCAGTGGAAATCCCTGACTTTTACTTGACCTTACATGGGAAAGTTTCTCTCTCCAAAGATGTGGTGGATTTCTGAGGCCTGTGTGTTGTCACATCGCCAGGCAGCACGTGGGCTGCTCGCTCTTTCTTCAAAGTGTTTGCGCGCGGTGCGAGCGAGGACGGAGGTGGTCGGGGAGGGTCTTTATCCCGTCCTGATACTGTATCAACCTCAAAGGCCGCCAGGCCGTCATCAGTGACAGCAGTGACACTGAAAACACAGATCAAAGACGGGATCTGCCTCCCCCTCTGGCTCCAGCAGGGAGGAAGGGGTTTTGTGACCAACCGAGCCCGTGAAAGCAAGAATAGAAGGACGAAGGCTGGCAGAGGAATTTGGTCAAAAAAATGATTATCTACTTGGGTAGCATTCACTCGCATGGGGTTTGACAGGTCAACAAAGCCGGGCTCTTTTGCGCCTGAGTGCTCTTTTGTGTCATTCGGCCCAGAAGTTTGGCTGGCTTTATGTATGTAACCATATAAAATACCAGAGTCTCCTTTGACTTCAATGCTGAGGACAAAAGCTGACTTTAAAACAGGAATAGTTACTGTTGCAGTGTTATATTAACTATAGCTCTTTGTCTTTTCCTTTTGTTCACAGCAAAAAGCCTCAGGCAAGGTGCTGTTTGACCTCGTGTGCTCCCACATGAATCTCATTGAGGGTGACTACTTTGGCTTGGAGTTTCAGAACCAACAAAAGATGATGGTGAGTAAATGAGAGCACAGAGGAACCTCTGTCAAGCATACCTAACGTAGCTTTCCCTAAAATCAGCTCCGTGTTGACCGTCTTCTCTCTTTCACAGGTTTGGTTGGACCATATCAAACCCATTATCAAGCAGCTCAGGCGTAAGTGCTTTAAAATACTGAACCCTATTCTTTGAAGAAATCTCTCTCAGTGAACGTTTCTTTGTTTGTCTGGAGAAAACCTGTAAGCGAGCGAGAAGCATATCTCGCTTCAAAGGGCTGCTGTTTTGTGTATTTGATGCAGTCCAATAGCAGATCTCTTTGTTGTGTTTACGCAGGGCCGAAACACACAATCCTGAGGTTTTCTGTGAAGTTTTTCCCCCCGGACCACGCCCAGCTACTGGAGGAGCTAACGAGGTGAGCTCCTCTCTGTGTGATATAACTTATCTTCGTCCCAACAGCGTGCTTATCTTCCGCTTGGCAATGAAACATGCACTTGTATACAGTGTGTCAGTGTAAATCAGTGTCACTTATTTCCACTGTGACTGAAAACAATTGTGGAAACATGAAACATGCTGCGGTTCCCACAAGATTTATTCCCCGCCACGCTATGCTGTTCACATATCAGGGCTGCCACGTTTCTGATTTACCTCCTGGGAGATTAGTGCGGAGCTAATGGTTTTCCGGTTTCTCCTTTCTTGTTCTGGACTTTAAATCCTGGTTATTTGTCATAATTATTCATTGATTTGAAAATGCAAAAGACATTGAAAACATTTTTTGGCAAACTCGGCAGCTGAAGGACGGAGGTGGATGTAAACTGCTTGACTAGTTGGCGCTGACGTTAGATGTTCTCAAAAAACCAAAGAAATTATTATGCCTCTTATCAGGACTATATTTGTTTCTGTGCTGGACTACAGCCAGGAGGTGCAATGTGTTCAGGAAATGTCCCGAAAACTAACTTTACTTCTTATAGATTTCTGAATTTAAACTGTACACTTGTTCCAGCTGACTGTGGTTCAAAGAAAGGCAAAAGATGCTTTTCATTTAGTTAGAATTTGCAATAATCCTCTTGGCTGCCATGTTTGAGTTTAGCAGTAGACTTCAATCTGATCCAGAATTCAGGTGGTAGAAAACACCAAACTCCAGCTCCTCCTTTTGTATAATGCGAATGCTGTTTGTGTTTGGCCCAGGTACCTGTTTGCCCTCCAGATCAAACAGGACCTTTTCTGTGGACGTCTGACTTGCAACGACACCAGCGCCGCTCTGATGGTCTCCTACATTATACAATGTAAGGAACGCCGGAGCTGTTTTTGTCATTAAGCTCACGGGAACAAAACACACACATAGATGAAAGGCAGTCATGGTAAAAAAACAAAAGTACACCGCAAAGTACAGTATCAGTTCTAAGATTTTACATGAAAAGTAAGTAAAAAATAATCTAGTCCTCACCAGCTGTTAAAATCAGGCAAATACAACCTCAGACAAACAAATACACATGACAAATTACAGCAAGTAGTTATTTATTTGACGAAAAAAAACCAACAAAATGTAGAAGCAGTGTCTGAAAAACTAGGTAAACGGTGATTTAGCCTCACATTTGTCTCTAGAATACTTTGAGGAGTTCCCAAATCATCACCATCAGCAACAATCGCTTCACTAAAATCACTGATGTCTTTCATTCTTGGCATTGTGTGAATAAACAATGGCTCCAGACCAGCAAGCTGCCTAAAGTAGTGCTTTTATAGAGGTGCTCGCACTCGCTGATGATCAGTTAATCAAGTGCATTTGATTATCAGCACCCAGCAGCTACTTAGCCTCATAATTCCTGCAGAAGCAGTGAGGGTTTTTCACACACTGCTTTTTCATTTTTGATGAATTTCTTTTGTTAAATGAATAATTATAGGGTGTAAGATGTCATGTGTTGTTGTTCATCAGAGGATTTGTTTACCTAATTTTAAGAGCAGCTAAGACACGGATTATTTTTATTATATCCTGATACAGAAAACATTTCATCTAAAGATTAAATGCTTTCTTTTAACCGTGAATGTAACAGTGCACACTTAACACCACTGCAAATTGATTATCTGTGTATTACGGTGGGTATTTTTTAGTTAGATGGTGCCAATGCCAGGAAATCTGAGCATTTTCACTGCTGCAGTCTGTCACACGATAGTGATCAAAGTTTTTTTGTATCAATAAAACACTAAAAGAGGAAAAACCTTTAATTCCTCCAGAAAAGCCACGTTCTGAAGCGCTTTTACAAGCACCCTACATTGACTCTCTTTGCTATTATTCTCATTATTATCAATTCTTATTTATTTTATTCTTATTTTGTATAACATGAGCTTTTTCACCCCCCTTTCTTTCATGTCTCCCTTAAGCTGAGATTGGAGACTTTGAGGAGAGCCAGTGCCGGTCACACCTCCTCAACAACAACTACATCCCAGATCAAATGCCCCTCATTGACAAAATCATGGAGTTTCACTCAAAGAATATGTGAGTAGAGATCTTGATTCAAGGCTGCACAGTGGTTTTAAAATAAGGCAGTTGTTTGGTTCCAGTCGTAGTTTCTGTTTAACTCTCTTCATAAGGTCACTGAAGGCATGGCTGCGCTCAAATTACTCTCTCAACCCGTCAACAGGAAATGTTGTTTCAGACCGCGTGCGTGTCCCACTGGGAACTTTTATTATAGAGGTGGCACATTCAGGAAAACAGCCATTGAATGAAAGGCTCCTTTCTCAGAGAGCTGTGTATTTTTATTATACACGGGCTTAGAAAAGGCAGTCTTTGTAAGTTGTTTTACAGCTTCTGGCCAGAAGTGGATGTGAGTTCATCTTCTGCTCTGTCTATAAAGACTACTTTCCTCCTAACAGAGATCTGAAATCCTCCTTCAACCTGCTGCATGACTCACGCTGCTGCTGTCGGCCAGTTCAGTAGGTTAAAAACGCAGTTTGTCAGAGAGCGCTCTGAGGCGTCTCGTGCAGGAGGTCGCGAGAAGTGAAGCTGGCGATTGAACTTGGCGCTTCTTTTTAGGCTTTTCTATTATAACTGCCACTCGTTTTGGGAGTGGTATGTTACTGGAAACTTTCCAAATGTCCTTAAAGCACATTTCACAAAATTCCCCCAACCGTGCGTGGGTTTGAATATGTGCCAATGCTTTGCTAACACTTGTCTCACCTCAGCATTACAGGGTGTCTTGCCAGAGATGGGCACGCAGTGGGTGGCTGCGGCAACATGAAAGCAGCTCCGTTAGAGCTGACTGCTCCCTTTAACTTGCTCTTTTTTTCCCACCAAGAGTCCTTCTTAGTTGATGACTGCAGTACTTCTGGCTATGTGCCATGTAGAATTAAATCTCTTATTAATTACCACACACAGGAAACAGGAAGGCTTATCCACTGATAAGAAATAGGAAGGTTAGTTGGCATTTGCAGCCCCTCCCACCACTTCTCCAGAAACTCAGATAAACTTGAGAAACCTGGATTGAACTCTGTCTTTGTCTTTCACTTTAATAAGCCAGATATCCAACAGGGGAATACGATTCATTTTTGTCTGAATTTACCCTCCCTGCTCTAATAATTATTTCCAAAACCATCTAGAAAATACTTTCTAAAGTGAACAATGAATAGATTGAATTTTAAAGCTCGTGTTCCTGTGTGTAAAAGATTTTTATGAGCGTATAACACAGAATATTTTGTTGCAATAATAACACCAAGGTTTAAAAGATATTAAAGAGTTTAACAGATGTGGGTTAAATAAAAGCTACTTTCAGCTGGTCCCTCATTCGCGAGCGGTCCCCACAGCAGGTAGCTCCACATCTTTGATTTGCTCAAACCACCACAGTATGCTTCCAGTGCTTCCAGTTTTCGAAAGTATAGACAACCCAACACTAAGAAGGTGTCTTTGTTTTTTGACAGTGGAGGTTTGCGACAGTGCTCGTTAGTATGTTCGCTTTATTGATGCCTATGGTCTTTCCCTGAGATTTGTTTCTGTTAAACACTACATGAAATATAGTTTCATTTGTTTTGTTTTATACCACAGTGGTCAGACACCAGCAGAATCAGACTGCCATTTGTTAGAAGTTGCTCGCAGGCTGGAGATGTACGGGATTCGGCTCCATCCTGCCAAGGATCGCGAGGGAACAAAGTTAAGCCTGACTGTGGCACACACGGGTGTCCTGGTCTTCCAGGTTAGTCTAAAATCAGTGCAGGTCAGCCCAACTGGTATCAAATGCTTTTTATGTGTTTAGTAGTGCAAAGTAGTGAATTCTGTTTTTCATCACTTCAGGGACACACAAAGATTAACGCCTTCAACTGGTCTAAAGTTCGAAAACTGAGCTTCAAGAGAAAACGCTTCCTCATTAAGCTGAGGCCGGATCTAAATGTAAGTGACATCACAAGATATTGAAACCCTTCAGCTCACTGACTGATGTTGTGTTTAAATGTCTTGATGTGTCCCCCAGAGTTCATATCAGGACACTCTGGAGTTTTTAATGCCAAGCAGGGACTGCTGTAAAGTCTTCTGGAAGATCTGTGTTGAATATCACGCCTTCTTCCGCCTATTTGAGGAACCTAAGCCCAAGCCCAAGCCGGTACTCTTCTCACGAGGCTCCTCCTTTAGATTCAGGTAGCATTTGCATCAAAGAGCTAAACTCTGTCTATCATGGCTGCAAGAACACAGCATCACTTAACAGTCTACTAAGGCTCTTGCGGAATAGCTCATCATTAACTGTCTCGTATTTATCTCTGCAGCGGTCGCACGCAGAAGCAGGTGATTGAATATGTGAAAGAGTCTGAATTTAAAAAGATCCCGTTTGAAAGGTAAAGACTGCAGATACGTTTGACATATTTGGTACAGGCGAGGGTGCTCAGAGTTTATAACGCTGACCTTTAATATCCTGTCTGCCAGGAAACACAGTCGTGTTCAGTACAGCAGTCGGGTCCAACACAACAGTCGCCTGTCACCATTGCCTTCTCCAAGCCACCGTGAAGTGCCAACAGATGTGAGTCTTTTAAGTGGGCAATTTGTTGCATACAGCATTTTTTGTTGTCTGAGCAAATACAGTCCATAGTGTCGCTTTTCACATTGTTTTCTCTTTTTAAAATGCATATAATGTAAAAATACAGCAAAATACAGCCTACTCATCCGGAGGCATGGATCTTAAGACTCTGTTATGCTCCAAGATCATTTTTCTGGTATGAATAAACTCCTGTTTTATACAGCTAACGCTGTCATCATAGCACCAAATTAGAGAACATCTTTTTAGAAGAATAGTGTTTGATCCCTCCAACACAGTTCAAGAGACTTTGTGGAGTGGGAATCATTAATAAGGAGCACTAGGGCTGTTCTGGTGACACATGGTAGCCCAATACTGTGCTGTGGTATCCCTGCACATGTGTGTGTGCATAGAAGATGCCAGCCTGCCCAACAAAACAGAGCCATGGGGGTACTGCAGGGTATTTTCAAGTCAGGTAGAATTTATTTAAAAACTTTAAAATCCTGGCCTTCAGTAAGAGTAATGAATACAATGAATAAACTGTGGTCTTTAAATTCTTTAACCCTGTGTTCCTGTCTCGTACTGGCAGAGTGGTGCTCCTGGGGACAGAATTGATTCTCCTCGGCGTCACTGGAAGGAGTCGGTCCTGGTGAGTGCAGAAGACCCGGCAGCTTCGCGGGCGAGGATGAGCCCCTCGCATCAGAGAAATGGCCACGAAGAGAGAACGGGGTCTGTATCCAGGACAGAGGAGACGAGGAGCCCAACACGACAGACCCACCCCGAACATCTGAATACAGGTCTAGCATCTAGGGCTGCTAAAGGCGGCAGCTTTTCCATTCCCTACATTGACTGCAGTGATGTAGATGCTCAGTATTACTTGGGCAGGGACCAGGCTAGCAGGTCAGACCACAGCTATAGAGAACAGGGTATGCTCCCCCGGGGATCTGGCTCTGGAGGGATAAATGGGGCTCTGCAGGCTCAACAGGAGCACTTTCTGGGTAGGATGTATAGGGAGTCTTCTTCTTCTTCTAGAGCATCGCTCATCATGAGTCATGAGCTAGAACATTCTCCCAAGCAGTCATGCCAAACGGTTGACCGAAGTCCTGTTCATAGCATTATAGGAGACATAGGTGTCCAAGAGAGGCAGAGCAACAGCCCTATAACAGTTTCCACTGTGACGGGTTCAAGAGGTGTCACTGCCAGTCCTGTGATTGACATTCTCCATCACGCACCTTCCCTCAGTCGCATAGACCAGAACGGCTACAGTCCCACTCCACTTAACTTTAATGACGGCAGATGCTCTCCCGTCATGGGCCGATCTCCTCGCTCACAGAAATTCCACAAAGTCCATTTTGACGCAGACGCAGTCCAAGGAACGTCCTCTGCAAAGCAAGAATCGCGTACTGTCCTCTCTCGGGCTGAACGCATGGCTGCTCTTGAGCGCCGCATGGTGGCCAATGGGCTAACTGCGCCAGGCAGGTCGCGGACCAGTCTGGGGCAGAAACGATTAAGATCAACCGGTGTCACACAGTACGGAGCAGTTCAAATGAACGATGGCCCGAACACAAGCGGCTCAGAGTCCAGCGAGTCGGAGTTAGAAAATAACAGGGGCAACTGCAGCAGCCCCGTGATGTTTGGTAGCCCAGCGGAGGCTAATTCTAGTTCCCCCATACCAAGAAACACGTTTTCCTTTGGCAGCCTCCAGCTGGATGAGGAGGCAGATGAGGATGCTTCCCATGCCTTCAGCGATGAGGATATCGGACACATTTTCAGCTGTTAAGTGCGCTAAAAGTTTTAAACCATCTGCGACTGAGAGCTAGAGGGGTCTGGGTCAGAACGTAAGCAGGAGGCTTTTTCACATCCACACACTCCCGAGTCCATAGTGGTCACAGCACAGCACTGCTGAGTAGAAGCACTTTTTAAACGTAGCCGAATGTATGCGTTCAGGCTTTTCTTGCCCATTTCATGGAGCGGCTTTAATGTTCAGCCTCGCTGTTCTTTAATTATATTAACATGTCCGTTTGGACATAGACACGTGCCTTTTAAGGATTTTACACTCAATGGCTACTAATTAAAAACTACAGAGAGTACAGAGGCTTTCAGACAGTTTGAAACGTGAGGCTGATTAAAAATGTTGTAGATTTTATTCATAAGTCAGACGATGCCTTAAAACTCCCTACGGAAAATCCACATTTTGCTCCATAGCTGTCCATAGACACATCTAACTATTTGAAATTAGTTACATTTTTTTTAAAGGTTTCTGCATAAGACACTTTGTGCTTGGTACTAATATTTTCTGGGGTCTGTTGATGTGTCATTGAGGTAGTAGTAACTGTTAACTTCTGTACATTTACCTTTCTTTTTTTACTCTTAATGCAGCACCTACTATTTGATTGTTGTGAGAAGTTCTGGTCTGAAGTGATGCTGATCCATATGCAGTACCTCCACTCATTAACTTGAAGCAAACTTTATGATTTAGCTGTCATGTTTAAATGTCCCGCCAAAGGGAGGGAGTGTGTAATCGGCTCTGTTTGTTTGCTTGTCTGTGTATCTGTTTGCAATCAGTCTAGCGTCCACAGCTATCAAGATCTAATTTTCAAAACTTTGTGTGATGCTAGATATCAATAACAGCTGGAGTTGATTTCATGTTGGTGAAAATCGGGTCAAAGTTAAGGTCACATCCAATGTGAAAATTAGTAAAAGTTATATATTACCCACAATTTTATGGATCGTTTTCAAACTTCACTTGGGGGACATGAGTACCTAAGCAGTTTTAGCACGCAAGGTTAAAGTTGACCTTGAAAAAAAACAATCTGACATCAGCATGTTGTCATAAAAACATCACAAAGTATCAGAGTTTTAGTTTAGCCCTTGCCCTGTGGGGGGAGTTGCGCTCTCTTGTTCACAGATGTTTTGGCAGTTACGAGATCACAAGATTTGCGTGAGTAGTAGCTTCGCGGGACCGGCAGTGGCTTCATCTGATAGAGTTAAAAGCACGTGTGTGTTGCAGTGTTACACTGTGGTCACTCCACAAGTTTGTGGCTTTTCATGCCCAGTGTTGACAATCCCAGTCTGCTCTTGATTTGCGTTCAAGTATCTCTGGCAGTAATTTGGCATCACCGAGCTGCAGTCTTCCTAACTTTTATTTCCAGTCTCTTTTCTTAACTTTCTTTTGCACCCCTGTCTTCATGCTTGTCTTTGTGTATTCTGTTTAACAAGCGGTTGAGCTTTATTTTACATTTTTTGTTTCTCTGTTTCATTTCTTTATTTTTCTCTGTCCCTGTCTGTCAGCATGAAACTGTTTGATCTTGTAAGTTTTTCTTTTTCTAACTTTGAATGCATGTCTATCTTTTCTGTAACTCATAATGTGTGGTTGAGGAAAAAAACAAGAAAACAAGATTACCAGCCTCTGGGTTCCCTTTTCTGCAATGATCCAGATAACGAGACTGTAGATGACAGGAGCCTAGGAATGTGCGGGTTTTAGTATCGGTGAATGCGTGCGTTACTCTATGTATGAATGGCAGTTTAAGGGCAGCACCTCAAAGCACAGAGTCTCTTTGCTCATCCATCATATCAACTGCTTCAGCGGTTGCCCCCCAGAAAGTCTTTAGCGCTGACATTAAGAGGCATATCAAAAGTGAGATATGATGGTTTTACACTTCTATCAATACCTACTGAAGTCTATCCATCCATAATAAATCAAAATTAAGAGATGGTGTTAAGATAATGTAGATTTGGGAGTTACTGGATCACTGCAGTGTGGGCCAGGCTTGTGTTTGTTCTCACCCACTGGTGTCCTTGATGGTTTGTTTGCAATGCATGCTGTGATGAACCAGATTTGTGGTATGGCTCAGGTCCTGCTGTTCTGCTCTGGCTGCTCTCTGCATGCACTCTACTGTATGTACTGTAATATACTGTGCTATTACTGTCATTTCAATACTTTACATCTAGTAAGATATTGACATTTACATTAAATTAGACTGTGAGAAATAACAGCAAGCTCATTTACAAAGAGCTGAAATGTACAGTATTTTTTACTTATTGTGTAATTTATTAAATTAAACCTAATGTGAAATTGATTTGTGTTTATGTTATAAATTATATAATTTCTGAATTTCCAAATTAACCCATTTGTCATTAACACGTTTCTCGACTCAGCAGTAACAGAGTGAAAACAAAAAGCAGTTTACTAAAATATTCATAAAGCCATTTACTATTACAGGCCTAGAAGCATGAATGCATTTATCCCCACTTTTTCCACGTCTGTCTTCTGTCTTGCATTCATTCGCTCACGGTGTTCTTGTAGATGTTCACTGGGCCTTTTCTATGCTGCTTTTCACACAATTTTGAACTATATGTGTTCAGCAGAGTCAATAAAGACGTTAAAACGATATTTTTTCCAAATCCTTCTTTTTAAACCGTTGAAGTCGGTGTATTTTCTGGAGTCTGGTCCCCACTGTAGATGTTAGAACCTTTCCGTCTCCTTTGTAGCATTCCTCTAGATTGTGTGTAGTGTGTATTTGCCTGAGTCACTCCTTCCCTCAGCTGTACTTGTGCATTGAGCTAACTGCAGCCACCAGCTGCACTGGCCTGCGTTCTTGTTATAGCTGTTGCGTTCGTGCCAACACACCAGAAGTCGCCAGAGAGAGGTGAGCAAGTTGCTGCCGGAACATAGTAAGTAAGCTGAGTGAACGCTGTCAGAATGGATGACACTAAGTAAGCCGTTCTTCTCGATCACCCTGCAGTATTTGTCTCAGCTTGCGTATTGATTGACGTGGTAAGAAAACTGCCAGAGTTGTCTGGAATGTTGAGCGAGTCACGGCTGACTCTATATTTTCTGTAAGCAGACCTCAGATGCAATGATTGAAACAGTTTGGTTTAGCTTGCTAAGGTGTCCATTAGGTAAAGTGTGCAGTGTAGGATAATGAATCGAATGCTGGAGAGTTTAATTATTAGCCAAATGCCACCACGGCATCTGACGAAGATGACATTTCTGTGCAGCAGAAACTACTGATTTTTTTCCCTATCAAATAATCTGTTGATTACATTCTCGATTTATTAGCTGTGTATTCAACAAATGTCAGAACATGGCGAAAAATGTCATCACACACTTCAGCTTGTTCCTAATGTGTCATTTAATCAGTTTGAAAAACAAAACAAAACCAAATGCTTTATAACAATGTAATACAGAGAAAAGCAAAGAAACCTCATGTTTGCTTCAGAAATTCTAACAATTTGGTCATTAAAATTGTTCTTACTATTTAATTTCTGCAAAACTCAACCCGTCTGCGGCTTAAAGTAGGCAAGTGCTCTCAGAGCTGCCTAACTTTATCGTGCATCGTTTTCGCATCTCATTATGGTCACCTATGGCTCCGTGCAGGTGTGGTTTCCAACAGTCCTCACCTGTCCGCGTCCTCTGGACACTCCCACGGGATGGTCAACGGTCAGAAGTTGCTGGATCTGTGCAGTCACAGTCCCGACGGCCGGCTGCCTTCCCCGCTCACCAGCCCGTTGCTCAACGACGCCTGCAGCGTTCGCACTGATGATGAAGACGAGGTTCGAAGGAAGGTTTGTAACCAAGAGCCACTTTAATATATTGCCTTGTTGTGACATTATAAAGATTTGTTTTTAAATAAAGTTGCTACTCAAAATAGAAGTGGACCCAGATTATCTGTCCTGAATAAAGTTACTGTTAGACATTTGTGGAGCTGATTGCACCCCCCCTTCGTTTGTGATGCCCTTGCAGAGGTTCCCAACAGATCGAGCCTACTTCATCGCCAAGGAGCTGCTGACAACAGAACGGACGTATGTGAAGGACCTCGAGGTGGTGACCGTGGTAAGATGGGCCAAGTCGCTCGCCAAGCCGACGCTCTCCTGTTTGTTTTCTCCTGCGCTTGTCCTCTGGGGGGAAAACATTGATTATTCCGGTTAGCTGCTCCATTGCAGAGCACCCGCCAAAACATAGAGTCAGGCAGTGACACAGGAATATTTTGGCAGATGCGATTTCATTTTTTATTCATTCCCCATGCTCGTTCTCCGAAATGCATTTATCTCCCCCCGTTCAAGGCTGTGAATACTAAACTGTGTTTGTGTTTAAAGAGATAGATGGATTTAGCCGCATGCGCTCTCTGCCTGTGACTCACTGCTTCAGCCTGCTCCTGTAGATTTAATTGCTGGGTACAAACAGGATATTAAATGTGCGGTACCGCTCCTTCACATGCAATCAAGGAGGATGTCCTTATGAGGCTGGACTGAAGCGTTGCCGTTGTTTGATTCGGCTCTCCTTTTACACTGGCAGGTTCAAAAGCCGCAGCTTTTCTCGGCTTGCAGTTTTCAGAGGAGTCTTTCACACATCTCATAAATATTTTGGGTGGGCTTGTGCCCTCGTTCTTTTATTCTGCTGCATGTGTATGTGTGCTCCCTCGCTCTGGTTGGTGCCGCTGCTGTTAAGGGTGAAGTCATCTGAACAACAGCTGGCGCCTCGTTTCCAGCGCTCACTTTTCCTAAAACCCACTTCTTTTCCCATCACGTCAACTAAATAAAGCTGTTTTCTGTTCAATGTCCACAAACACAAAACATAAGGCTTCTCTCTGAGTTAATGAAACAACAGCGTTAAGAATGGTCGGCTATTGATTCTTCGATTCATCCTCAGCTAATTAAGGGATTTGAAAGGAGGCAAAAGGCTTTTCATTACCTGTTCACTTTATCTCTTCTTCTCAGAAGAAAATCGCTGTGGAGATCTCTTGGTAACCCTTGGTATCATACATAAATGTGCAAAGGTCTTGAGTTACCCCTTGTTTCTTCATATTTTTCTAGAAAAATGTGAAATAGTTGCTGTGATTTATTGAAACATATGTAAACATGTATGAAAGGTGATTGTTTAATTCTAACAAGCTTGAAAGTCAGTATTTGGTATCTTCAATACATCCTAAATTCTCTTAGGAAAACATTCTTTTAATTTCTTTAAATAGTCTTCAAGAATAGTTTTCCAAGTTTCTTCAAGGACATGCAAAGCTCTTCTTTGGATGCTGGCTGCCATTTGTTCTGTTCTCTGTCAAGATGATCCCACACTGCTTCAGTAATATTGAAGTCCAGGCTCTGAGGAGGACAATGCATGACTGATAATATTCCTCTGTGTGTTATTCTGTCCAGGTGTGATTTTACTGTATTGGCAGTGTGTTTGGGATCATTGTCATGCTGAAAAATGAAGATTTTGCCAATCAAATGCTTTTCAGATGGTACTACATGGTGGATCTGATAGCGTTTTTGTATTCAAATTCCCTCAGTTTAAACAAAAAACCCAACACCCATTCATTCTTCCATTTTCTCCTGCTTATCCAATCTAAGGACCCTCTCCCAGCTGTCATATGGCAACAGTCTGGGTGCCCCGTGGACAGGTCGCCTGTCATAGAGACACACAACCAGAATCACCAGTTCACCTCCTCTTTACATCCTAACATGAGTGGTACAACGACTGGACTTATGAGTGAGAAATGAGTGAAAAAACAGCCAATGAAAAACTACTGCTGAAGACCACTTTTTAAAAACACAAGAAAAATCTGGCCCCTTGGAAGCAAAATATAATAAAATGATGGGTGGCTCAAGACTTTTGCACAGCACTGTAGTTCATATAAATCAAGTATTTTATTTCTTATATAGGCCAAAATTAAATATTCACCCACAATCAGCCTTATATCCAGATACCAGGAAGTTCTAATAGAGTTTAAACACCATCTGTAAACATCCTGTCATGATGTCACAAGTATGACCTGCTTGTCACAAGTAGACAAGCGCTGCCACCTGCACAATGAAAAAAACAAAACACTCAAAAACCTGGTTTTGTTAGTGAACTGAGACTTTTATGGTTAAACTGTATTTCCCTCGTTAAATGGCTTGAAAGATCACTGTATGCATGTATCCGTGATACCAGTCTTTCCAGAGTGCCGTGGGACAAGATGAGGCAACTCCGGACTCCCTGAAGGACGCCATCTTCTCCACCTTTGAGCCTCTGCACAAGTTCCACACAGGTTTTCTCAGGGAGGTGGAGCAGAGGCTGGCACTGTGGTGAGGCTCATTTCACTTCCAGATATTTCCTGCAGGGTCAGGAACAAGCCCGGTGATGTGTCGGGGGTTACGGTTCAATTTAAAACAACTTCCTTCCCCATTTTTAATGAGTTTTGCTGGCATTTAGCCCAAGAGGGCGGTCCGGTCCCTTTAGATGACCCAAGGAGCTACAATCGCCATAGCAACAGTCATGCTGCACCACAGCCTGCCTTTATTCTGGTTTGTAGGTGTATGCCCTCTGATCTCCTTAATGATTGTGCTTTATCTAGTACACACTGACTTTTTCACAGACACGGAGAAAGTGACGCATAAAGCTGTTAAAATTTATGGCCATTAACTACAGTCCGTGATTTTTATTTCAAAGTCTCCTGTATCTAGTCACACTGATTAGAGCTCCAAATTAAAGCAGAAAGTGATAGTGTGCTTTACTCGGCTGATAAGACCCACATTCAAATGCATATGCAAATTATCCACCCCTACATTTGTCTTTCTTTTTTTGCAGCTTTGCATATTCAAATACTGTACTAGATATGGACCTTGGTTGTTAAGAATATGATGAGAAAGTCGTCTTTCATAAGAGCAGTAGGATGCATTTTACAGACTGAGATATTCCCCCTAAATTCCCTGCTAAAACGTTAACATTAAATTAATAACTAGTCTGACCAAGTCCAGTAATGGCAGCCCCATTCCTCATGAATCCTACATGGGGAATCTGATGCTCAAGGGAGACACCTGCTGGTGTTTCTTGAAGTTAAACGCGTCCATTCCAACTTCATTGGAATTATTCTTGAACGCAGTGTGACTGAATAGTCAGTGAGATTAAAGTGCTTTCATGTAGCTTACCCGGCTCATCCGCTGTCCACAACGATAATAATATTTATTCATGTAGCTCAAAGCGAGGCAGATATTACAATAAGCTTCACACAGGAAAATAAATCAATGAATAAAAAAAGAAAAGAAAAGCTGGCAACAAGTACAGCAAATGAAAATTTACACATGAGCAGAGCGGCAAACACACATGAATATGCAAGAACATTTGGGACATTACACAAAAAGGTTATAGAAATAGTTTTTTAAGAAAGCTGTATTTTCTGAACCATCATAAAGCGACGCAATTCTTCATATATTTTAAAGAAGATTTTGCAAGCTAAACAGGAAATAAGCTCCAATAGTAACCACTGATTAGGAGACATTGCTTAAAAGGGACTGCTGTCTTTCTCTTTTAAGGGAAGGACGCTCTAATGCACACATTAAGGGAGACTACCAGCGCATTGGAGATGTCCTGTTGAAGAACCTTCAGGGTTTGAAGGTGAGCTGTGACTTTTTGTTAAACTTCTATACGTGTTTAATTAGAGAAAATCACGACTGTTCGTGGATAACAAGTCTTACCTGCAGCCCCTGACAGCAAACCTGAGTAAGCAGTCTGAAATCCTGCTGGAGCTTGAGAAGGCGTGCAAGGCGTCCCGAAGGTTGGAGGGTCTCTGCAGAGACTTCGAGCTGCAAAAGGTCTGCTACATTCCCCTCAACGTCTTTATTCTGCGGCCTTTGCACCGCCTCATTCACTACAAGCAGATCCTGGAGCGCCTGTGCAAACATTACCCAGCTACTCATGTGGACTTCAGGGATTGCAGAGGTGTTACACTCAGTTCACAGAAGCATATTTCAGTGTTTTGGTGTAACGGAGCATCTGTAACGATCTCTTGCCTCTGGTTGGTGTCCAGCTGCTCTAGCTGATGTGTCTGAGGTGGTGGACCAGCTTCAGGGAAGCCTAATCAAGATGGAGAACTTGCAGAAACTTCTGGAGCTGAAGAAGGATTTGATTGGTGTCGACAATCTTGTTGTTCCTGGTCGGGTGCGTTTGAAATCTACAGGAGAGAGATTTGTTTAACTTTTTGTTTCTGTTTAGATTTTGTGACAAATGATTTCTTTCCTCAGGAGTTCATCAGGTTGGGCTGCCTCAGTAAACTGTCTGGAAAAGGGCTGCAGCAGCGAATGTTTTTCCTGGTAACGTCCCACTTTCTTCATCTCATATCACTAATCGAATTATTTAGCTGACTGATCTCAGCAGAAATGATAATCATGCTTTTATCCTGCCCGGCTATGCATTACTGAGATGGTGTTGGCAGATTTAGTGCAACCGCAAAGGTTCAAGCAGGGGAACGTAGCAGATGTTGCTTTGAACTTTGGCGGCCTTAGTGTTTTACACGAGTATTTGATTTGGTTGCATAAGCATGAAGAGAAGCGTTTGTGTGTGCAGGATATCAGTGTTAAGTTTTGGTTTTTAATGCCACCGAGTTGTTAATTTGTTCTTAGGATTTTTAGCTAACGTGTCCTCCTCTGCCTCTTTTGCAATAGTTTGATGACGTCATTTTATACACAAGTCGAGGGATGACGGCGACGAATCAGTTCAAAGTGCACGGGCAGCTGCCGCTCCATGGCATGACAGTAAGTGCCGTTGTCTCTCAGAAGAACACAGGGCGTTGGAGCGGCTGTCACCAGTTTGTCATTACTAGAGAACATCTGCCCCCACTCTAGCACACACACACACACACACACACACACACACACACACACACACACACACAAGCTCGTTCAGCTATCTTAGTGAGGACCTTCATTGACATAGTGGTTTTCCTAGCACCTTACCCTAACCCTAACCATTAAAAATGAATGTCTAACCCTAACCCTTACCCTAATACCTAACCATAACCTAATTGTAACCTTGACACCAAAACAATATTTTGAGCCTGAAAAAGGCCTTCAAATTTGTGAGGACCCGTGTTTGTCCTCACAAGTGACTGTTGGTTCTCACAAGTATGGTAGAATGCAGATTTCGGGCCTCACAAAGATAGGTAGACAGGAACACACACACACATACACACATATTTTCAGGACAGCTACACGTTTGCTTCTCTCTCGCTTCCTTTTCATCCACCCTCCCGCCTTCCCTCCTTTTCTGCCTATTTTGGTCTTTGCTGTCCTAGATACTGCAGCTCTCTAATGTCTTTTCTGTGTCTCTGTGTTCTTCTTCCAGATCAGAGAGAGTGAGGATGAGTGGGGTGTACCTCATGCCTTCACATTGGTTGGGCAACGGCAGTCCGTAGTAGTAGCAGCTAGGTACGATTGCCAGCAAACACCTTGCACCTTGAACCTAAAGTGGCAGGTTTTTAAAAATATTTTAGATGCCGTTGAGTTACATCTTTAAAAGCATCTACTTTTAGTTACAGTGAGCTCATAAAATTGTGATTTTCAGTCTTTTCCCTTTTAGCCTCTTTGGCTACACAGAGTCTGTTGCTTTACCCTCTAACAGAGGGATGTTGCCCCCTGAGAGGAGGATGGCAGGTTACTCAGAAAAGCTACTAAAAACTCATCTGCATATTTCTTTTTTTTGTTAAATCAAATAAACATAAGCTAACAGTATAAGAAAGTATACTTGGAAGATAAAAATAAATTCAATTCATAAAGCATGCAGTCAACAACAACGTGAGTTCATGCTTTTCCCGCCCTCAGATGTTTAACTGATTCGCTTTGCCTCAATAAACAGATGGTTCATGTTTTACTGTTATTTAAGAGGAACATTTGGCTGGGCTAACCAGACTATTTCTGACCACCGGGCCTACCCTGCTGCGACTCTTTGTGCTTGTTTTGTTCAGCATTCTGTCCATTTGTGTGTTTTTTCCTCCAGTTCTTTGGTAGAGATGGACAAGTGGATGGAGGACGTAAAGATGGCGATAGAAATGGCAAAAACCAGCAACGGGCCTTCATCTGAGCTGCTGACCAGCAGCCTGACAGACAACAGTAAGTTAGTACGAAGCCACACAGCTGAATGTGAGAAGCTTGACTTTGTGATGAAGCAGCGTTAACTGTTAAGAGACACATCATGTGAATTCCCAGATACATGCTGATTTTTGATTGGTCTGACGCTGTCTGTGTTTTAGCGCCTCTCCTTCCCCCTCTTTCATCATCCTGCTCATTGTCTAGCAGTAACAACCTCCTGACTTTCCCAGAATGCCCAGAGGACTCCTCGGTGGAGGCAGAGTCCGAGGACGACATGACAGCTCCCCACGTGTCATTGGAGAAGCCCACGCCTCACCGTGGTAACACCATGGTGCACGTGTGCTGGCACAGGAACACCAGCGTGTCAATGGTGGACTTTAGCATAGCCGTGGAGGTATCAGCCCACCTCAGACCTGCCCCCCTCCTCCTGCCCCGCTGTTTTCTTTCTCTGTTTCTGAGTGTGTGCTGTATCTGAATTCACTTTGATGATCTTTCAGTGGGAACAGTATCCCCCTTAAGCTGCTTAACAGGTTGCTATATCCCATTAACTACTAATTCAGCTGGAGCATTAATGCTTTTTTTGTTTTTAAACAAGATTAGCAAGGGTCACTCTTTTTTAAATGTCACAACACTTATTATTAAATCAGAAACAAGTTTGATTGGAACAAATAATGAAAGAAGTTTGTTTGCTCTTGAAATAAGAAACACAAGTGAGTTTTTAAAGGTGCACTGTGAAGGGATCCTATTAATGTGGACTAAAATTACTGAGGAATGTTTCAGCGCCTTGTTTAGTCCATGCCATGAAAAAATGAAGGCAGCTCTGAAGGCAAATAAACACATCAAACGTAATCGCAATAAAGCGGTTTGTGAAAGTATAATTGACCACTTTGGAGCAGCACTTTGAAAATTATAATTAATTTATTTTTGTTTTTGTTTTGATGAAGGCAAAATAGTCAGCGACAGTTTCTTATTTACACATTAAGCAGATACAAAGCAACATTATGGCTCGTTTGGATTCCTCCTTGTAGCCATCCACACTGTCAGATCTAAAAATTCAGTCTTCCAGTAGGTATCTGTGTCCTTAAATGCCACATGCTCTTTTATAATGACAGCTAGTTGCAAACTACCACATTTAGCTCAAATTCACCATAAGTCACCATCAAGCCAAGTGAAGCTGCAGATTTAGAAACATTTCTTTAGGGTCAGTACTATAAGTTTAACTATAAACTTGTGGATTAAGACTGCCCTAATTTTTTTTAAATTGTGCATTCTTTTTTTCTAAATTCTACAGAAGAGGATTAGGGCCACTGGGGGGCAGTGGGCACATCTTTTTTTTTCCCCTCTTTTCCAGAATTCTGAGAAAAAAGTCATTATTCTGACTTTAAGCTCAGAATTCTAAGTTCAATAAATTCTGAGATTAAAGTCAGAATTCTGAAATTTTTTTTAAATTCTGATGAAAAAGTCAGAATTCTGACTTTAATCTCAGAATTCTAGCTTTTTTCTCAGAATTCTGACTTTTTCATCAGGATTATTTTTTCTCAGAATTCTACTTGTTTTGAGAGTTCTGAGAAAAATTCTGAGTCAGAATTCTGACTTTTTTCTCAGAATTCTGACTTTTTCATCAGGATTATTTTTTCTCAGAATTCTACTTTTTTTGAGAGTTCTGAGAAAAATTCTGAGTCAGAATTCTGACTTTTTTCTCAGAATTCTGACTTTTTCATCAGGATTATTTTTTCTCAGAATTCTACTTTTTTTGAGAGTTCTGAGAAAAATTCCGAGTCAGAATTCTGACTTTTTTCTCAGAATTCTGACTTTTTCATCAGGATTATTTTTTCTCAGAATTCTACTTTTTTTGAGAGTTCTGAGAAAAATTCCGAGTCAGAATTCTGACTTTTTTCTCAGAATTCTGACTTTTTTCTCAGAATTCTGAGAAAAAATAATTCTGATGAAAAAGTCAGAATTCTGACTTTAAGTTCAGAATTCTGACTTTTTTTTCTCAGAATTCTGGAAAAGAAAAAAAGACGTGCCCGCTTTTTGTTTTTTTCCAGTGGCCCTAATCCTCTTCCGTAAAATTCACGCAAACAGCTGTCTGTCGATGGAATAGTGTGAAACCAGTGACAGGATGTGATGTGACGCTACCCTTATGCATAAGGTTCCTCATGCATTTGCATCAAAGCAAACTCCATGGATCAGTCAGTGTTTGTGAAAACATGACTCAGCTGTACCACTGCTAGTCAACAAATCCTCCACACAGTGCTTTTAAACCGATCTGCTTCTGATCTTTTGTGTATGGGGAGTTTTTATTCATTGAATTATTTTTACGAGTTACTGTTGGATTACTTCATTTACAGCCTCGAGGAGGTTACTGTTCTCACGTTTCCTTCTTTTGGCAGTAGCCAATGTGATGTCCTGATCTAAACTCCAAACTGTGGCTTTCCTGAGTTGTTTTGTCCTTTTTCTTCTCTTCCCGGCAACTCTAACCGTCTATAAATAGAGAGAGAGAGCAGTACGTAGATGTGCTAAACGTCCTCATTCACATTAACAGAACGGATCCTGTTTTGGGATGTAGCCTTCCTAAAACCCAGCTGTGTCCTGATCTAGTTCTGCTCTTCCTCTGTAGTTGTAACAATGTCCTCTTCACAGCCTTGCCTGGACACACCGTCGGCCTGAGTGTTAACCCCTGCCACTGCATGCCTGTGTTTCACCTACTCAGTCTCTGTGTTTCTGTCCCTCCTTCCCTCCCTGTCTGTTTTTTTTCTCTCTCTCTGTCTGTCTGTCTTTCTTTCCCCCATACGTCTGTGCATTCCTGCGTGGTAGAGGAGCCTAGTCCAGTCAGTGAGAATAAGACCCCCCTGGTGGGGCCCCCGAGTGGCCAGGGACCAGTGCCTCTGTCTGTTATCTGCTGGTACCGTGTTCAGAGCCTCTCCTTTAGTGAATCCTGCAGGAGTCTAGAGGTAAAGGAGCCAGGCAGACAGGAGAGGCCCTGTGTTTATGTTTTATTTGAACTGTATCGCAGGAAGCAAGATTTATAGAGAGGAAATTGAAATTAAAGTTGTAGTAATACCTCATAGCGACATAGTGAAATATTATGGTATTAACACCACTATTAAAGACTTTAATTAAGCATAATTTATTGCAGAGGGGCCAAAACTGTGATTTTTCCTTCCTGCCTTATAGTTATTCTTTTAAACCAGTGATTCCCAACTAGACATGCTCGCTCTTACATACTACAGGCAAAATGGGAACAGACTGTCTGCTAATGGTCAGTGTGAAGAGGAGGAATAATTATGCAGGCTTCAGTGTGTTTAATCATTATTTGAGTGTGTCTAATTCATTTAAATGAACGAATTTGAACACGCTGTGTGTGTCAGATTAGGGCGGGAACCTTTAGTATATCTGATCTCCTCGTGTTGGTGTTTGTCCAGGATCAACATTGCATCTGACCAATCGCATTTTTATGATGTCATAGCATTGCGATTTGGAAAAGACCTGCTCATGGTTGGGGGTTAAGGTTATGGGGTTAGCGTTACGATGTGGTTTGTGGTGTGATGGTGCAATCGCAAAGCTATGACATCAGTACAATGTGATTGGTCACTTGCAATGTTGAACCTGAGGCAACATTCGTTTTGTTGATCTGAGAACAGCACCAACACAACGACATCAGATCATGTTGGAAGCTATACCTAGTAAAATGAAGCCTCTTTAGAAAAGTAGACAAAGTAGCTTGATTGCATGTTTGAAAGTGCAGGTAGAAGTTAAATTTCACGAGTGTTGCACTAATAGTGAGATATGGATGGCTTTCAAAGCGTCAGAATCAGGCTTGTTTTTCTCTTTGTAGAATCAGCTATCAGGAAACTTACTAAGGAAGTTCAAGAACAGCAACGGCTGGCAGAAGCTCTGGGTTGTCTTCACCAACTTCAGCCTGTTTTTCTACAAGTCTCACCAGGTAAGGAGTACACGCTCTCAAAGTCCTGTTGTTTGACTATGAGGATGGTGGTGCGCTCCCTCGACTGGTCTTGAAAGCATCAGATCTCAGTGTGAAATATCGAATCTGTGTGCCATATTTGAGGTAAATGCGTTTTCCCATGCCGTATTTCATACTGTGAATTTCAAGAAAAATAATGCCACTCCTAAACTTTATAGAAACAAACACTCCCTCTGTGTATTAAAGGCTCATGAAGTTAGCACAAATTATGTGGAAAACCAAAATTTATGGAACAGTTGCAAGAAAATTAAATGTGCTGCACACGTTTGAGTTGAAAAGACTTGTAAAATATGCTGTCAATGCTCTGCAATGGAGACTTGTGCACCTTCCAGTAAAGGTGAAAGACAGCAGTGGAGCTTTTCCATTACTACCCCTCAGCGTTGTGTCGTTGATGGGCTATTGTCGTTACCCTGCCGGGCGGGCGGGTGACAACACGTAGGACTTTCAAATTGATACCATAAGTGTGTCTGCTAAAACTCTCGGAGGAATTCAACCCCCAGTGACCTCAACCTCAAGGTTAGAGGTCAAGATTTCTGAAAATCTTGTGAATGCAATAATTTGATAAGGATGCTGCTAAGTTTTTAAAATTGATACCATAGTATAAGGCTGAAGGGAGCCACTGGCTGCTGCTAGTATGCTTTTTTTCCAGAAAGCAGACGAGGAAATAATTTAAAAATATCTCATGTGGATGGCTTTGGTGATGCCTGAGGGCGGGCTGTAGCAGCCAGGCATCGAACCATAAATGCATGTAACTGAACAAAAAAAATCACAAAGAATAAGATACAACAATTAAAATAGTATAATTACATAAAGCTAAGTAGGAGCAAGCCTGAACAGGTGGTTCTTAAGTTTTGGGTTTCACAATTTGGGGGCCACAATCTCAAAACCACAGTCCCCCTTTGTCTTTAGAAACAGATTTATAGAAAGCACTTAGGTGTAGAAAAAGGTGCTTGTGTGAATGGGTGGATGAGACATCAGACACATGTTTTCTGCTCAAGTAGAGCAGACAAGCACTACAGAAGGACCAGCCCATTTAACAGACCATACAAGCGAATGAAGATGCCAAAACCACACTTACACCAAAGCTAAAGCTGCATTAGTTCAGAAACTAGAACACTCGATTCACCCAAGTTTAGACTAGCTGTCAAATTTGTTTGCTTTACACGAACAGATCTTTACAAAATGTGCACTTTCAGCAAAAAGGGTATAAAAAACAAAAAGTATAGCATTGCTTTTGATACTAAATAATGCAATGCCAGGCCCACGTGGATTTAGAGCAGAGTTCTATAAAAATCTAAGCTTGTCCTTTGTGTATATGATTAATTACTCATTTGTTCTTCAGTATTTTCTCACAGCAAGCCTCATTGGATCCCTCTGGAAAACCACCAGAGGGATGACATGATTGCATTATTATGGAAGGGATTGTGTCATATTTTGCCCCATCTACATTTTTGATGTCTGTTACTCAGTCTGTTGATTCCTTTTGAAATTATTTACAGGATATAATCCAAATTATTTAAATCACTTTTGTTTTTCCCCCTCTCTAGGATGATTACCCATTGGCCAGCCTTCCACTGCTCGGTTACTCGGTCACCGTCCCCTCTGAGTCCGAAAACATCCACAAGGACTATGTCTTCAAGCTGCATTTCAAGTCCCACGTCTACTACTTCCGATCAGAGAGTGAATACACATTCGAGAGGTACCAAATGTGTCATCTTTTAAAAGTTTTCTTTCATCCTCTATGTTTCAAGGACTGATTAAAAAGCCCTTTCTCTGCCCTTTAGGTGGATGGAGGTCATCCGCAGCGCTACTGTCCCCTCAAGTCGAGCTCGTGGTCTGAACGGCAAAGAGACCCACGCTTAATGAGTTGGCTCACCTAGTTTCCATACCCTTTCTCCTTCGGGTGGCATCCGCCCGTCCTGTCCCACTCCGGACTCTTTGCTTTTCTTTTCTACGCATATCTGGGACATTTGTACATGTGTCCATGCACATTTGGTGCTTTTTAATGCTTTAATGGTGACATGTCCGCTGGTTTAGACTGCATCAGAGACTGCATTTTTGGCATTTTTACTCTCAACTCTGAAACCTCTTTTTAAGGATGTCATTTTATACTGTTTTCTAATGGTCTGAACCACTTCCTCTATTTCTGGTTTTACATGTTTGTCATCGGTTGTTTTTAAATGCAGGAACACATTGATACTAGATATTCAGTATTCTTTCTTAGATAGTTAAACTCTCACTGCATTGTCATAAACATTTTGTCTACGTGTTCATTCTAGGAAAACGGTCACCCTTTAACAGCTGATGCTCTGACCACGCTTGGCCCAGCACAAAAAGAAGGAAATGAAATTATTTTGTCGTATTATTGACGTAAACCTCGACATTGTGGCCAGGGGTGGCTGCCATCACCACTGATGCCGTTTTAAGTGAAGTAAATGTTCTATTTGCTGAAATTTGTTGTATGATTCCAATCACAGAGTTCTGCTTTTTTATATATATATATGCATATATATAAATTAACTCTGAAGTTCCCATTCAGTTGTGTGAGAAAATGTGAGATGTGCTCATAATCGCTGCGTTATGATGGCAAGTGTAATTGAAAGCTTTAAGGATTATGTGCAAAACAAAACAGAAACTTTCAGTTCCAAGCGACGTTGCCCTCACAAAACTAGGCTGCCTCCCCATATAAACACAGATCTGTTTATGGGTCTGAATGAATGGAAATATGCATTTGACAGGGTTTTGCAGTGAAGTATATGAGATGGAAAACCTCAGTTCTGCCTAGAATTGCAGCGTTTTTTCCAGACAGCAGAGAGCTCTTTGGAAATGAAAGCAATAAAAAAAAAACATACCGTACTCAAACTCGGATTGTTGCGAGTTCTGTGTATTTTTTCCAGTACAGAGGCAGGGGTGATTTTCAGTAGGTAAAAAGAAGATGTGCAGTGTGTTTATGGCTCTGTTGGCTGTGGCCTGCAGATGGCATCACTGACCAAGAAAGCTTTCTCAGTCAAGCCATCACTGCACAGTGTCCCTTCTGTCCTGTACTCTTTGTGGGGAGGATACACTGCTATCAGCTGTGACTCCCATCCAGGGCTAACAAATAACTACCGCACAGGGAGTTAGCCAAAGATTAGCTTAACTGTGACTGAGCGGACTTGAAGAGATATGAACAGAAAAGTTAACAATGAAGTTAAAGTAATCTATAAGGCGTAGAAAATGGCAGCAAAAATCAATACAGTTATTTTTAATAGTAAAATAGCTAAAATAGCTTACAAAATGGCTAACGGTGTTAGCTAAATAGCAACTGCTAGAAGGTTTTGCTGTAATATTAGCAAACAAATGTAACTGGAAACCTGAAAGGACGTGAATAAGCAATTGAAGGATGGGATTAAATTACGTTAATACGTTTAGCTCTTTATCTTAGCAATTCATAAACTGATAGCTAAAAGCTGAAATTGTTAGTTAAAGGTAAGGCTTCACCGTTTAAATTGCTACATGGTAAATAAAGGTAGTGGACAATAGTTTTAAAAGGCCAATGGAGGTAAAGTTAAAGTTATTATACTTTCTATTTTTATTTCATTTTGAGTTTTTGTTTTGTTTTCATTTGGTTTGCTGGGGAGATTTGCTCATTAAACAGGTTTATGGTAATGATTACTATACCAACCCTTACAAAAAAGCATATGCACCAAAGTCCCTGATCCTACATGTGTTGACAAACTTGACCACATTGACATAAACTAAACGTAAACACAATTTAAGGATTTTCATTTTAGTTTTATATAAGCACACGGTATACTTTAGTCAGCTTCTTTTAAAGGATGGTCTTTTTTCAGTTAAATAAAATATCATTTCCCAGTTTTAGTTATTACTTTACTTTTAGATAGATATAATAATTTGGGTAAAAAATTAAAATAAAGATAATCAGATGAAAAGTGCAGCTAGAAGGCTTCTATACAAGTACTTGGGAGTACTCTTTTTGTTTTTAACTCACAAGTAGTACATAAATTCAGTCTTTTATAGTGTGTCACTGAACCAGTTCAGTTATTTTCAATATAATCTGTTTTTTGTAGTAGCTTTGGAAAAATGGCCTTTAAAACAGTACCGTTTGATACTGTTTTAAAGGCCAGTTTCCGGTGTCACAAAAGAGGAATGTTGTGATGACACTCCAGAGGCTTGTTCGCCACGGTTGTGATTTTTGTGGTAATGGGGAAGCATTGATCCAGTCATTCATACTGTAACTGCACGCAGTCCAAAGTCCAGGCCCACCAGCTTACACACACACAGCAAGTGGGCAGGACTTCAAGCCGGTAAGAGGCGGAGTACGCAAGGGAGAAAACAGATTATACATCTCTTGCCTGGCGATGGACGGCCAATGAAACGCTACTCAAGGGGACACTTTATTGTGTCAACAATACCCGATAAGAGAAGGCAGAGTTCCGGAGCGATGCGGCATGTGTTGATTTTCAAGAACGAAAACTGAATCGAGGAATAGGAGCGTCGTACCAGCGGCCACACCACAACATGACCCAACTTCAAACTCGTGGTGCGCACTAGCGGCGGTCGAAGGCGCGGATAAGCCGATGATGAGTTTCCTGTAAACTGTTGATAAAACGCGTGGATTGGACGGTAATTAATCCCAAGGGACGCGTAGCGATGGCCACTCCGGTGCATCCGGAGACCAGGAAATTTACGCGGGGTCTGGGTAAACCTGGCACCGCTGCTGAACTCAGGCAAAGTGTCTCGGAGGTGGTGAGGACGTCGGTGCTGGTCGTAAGTACTCACCTTAACTCCCACTCCTCTGCGCCACAACGCTCACTGTCATCAGTGTCTATTAAAACTTTATGGAGCAATGAGAGACCTGCTTTTTCTTACGCACACGTTTTTGGAGAAAATAACTGACTTCAGATCAGTTGAGCAGGACTACGCGTGCCTTTTAGGGTGATATAATTAAGGTTTAAGTATACCCCTGACACACTTGGAGTGATATGGGTAACAGGCTCCCACACAGCTTTGAACAATATTTGGTAGACTGTTGATTATAAATCATAATATATATTTAAAACAAACAACGTTTTCAGCTTCCTCCTGTTTGCATTTTACACAAAACATTTGGAGCTCATCATGAATGCTGGCAATCTTTAAATCCTTCACTTTCATTCTCACCCTGTTGACTTCAGACCAGCTGAGTTAGAGCACGTGGGCATTATGAACGGGTGGGTGTGTGTGGCCAGGGGGTGGCATTTTTTTATTTATTTTTTTAATGAATGAAGATATGGGTGACAGAAAAATGTAATCGGTCACTTCCGTTTGGAATTTTTTTGAATGAAGTGCTGACTCAACGAGCTTTCCAGTTAAAGCAGATAGATTACCAGTCCAAATATACATTTAAAGACCAAGGGAAACATTATCACATATACATGAGAGCATAGAATGAATCAAAGGATCTCCCACTTAAATGTAGGACTGGAAATGAATGAAAGTGAAATAAAACAACAGCCACAAAAACAAACGTGGAGTAATGAAGTGATTTGTATTTATAGGTAGGTTTTGCAAAATAGACAATAGGCGTTTGCAAGGTGTTCAACATTACAGAAGAATGTTGTCTTTATTAGGCTCAGACATGTATGTCATTCCTTTCCTAGAGTCTGTAGAGAATCAGTGCACGTTCAAAGTCCTGTGTGTCAATGAGGGGATCACTTCACAGGGCTGCACCGAGATGACATAATACGGCTTCACAAAGGAAAGCACGAGGCTCCAATTTCATGCTTCAGACACATATAAAGTGTCCAGTGACAGTGACAACATCTGGGTGACGAGGACCTGAAGCCTACCTGCTCGGTATCAGTTTTCCTCAGAGCTCATCTTGGATAAAGGAGTTGACCCTTTTGTTGTGTCCAGAGTGCGTTCGGTGTTTGGTGCTCCGTCTGATTGTTCCAGCTTTCCTGGAAAAAAAAAAAAAAAAAGCTGCTAGGCAACTGAAACGTACACCGTCCAGGCTTTCTGTCAGGGAAATGGAATCCTGAGTCACGATCCCAGACATCCAACCACACCTTCATATTATTTATTCATCCTCACTCTGGTGCACTGCCAGGGACGCCTAAGGGAGGAGAGGAGAAGTGGATAGAAGAATGCGTGTTGGGAAATCAACATGCTCGAGGAAGACTGAAGTAACTTGTAGAAACTCTGTGGGGGAATTTGTTTTGCGGTTGCCCGAGACAACTTTAATATCATTTCAAAACTAGTACCTGCCATCTCGTAGACTCCAGCCCTTTGTATATGACCTTTTTAGACATGAATGCATGGCTGCAACTTGGAGTTCAAGTGTTTGCTGAAGCTTCTCAGTGGGATAAGAATGCGACTGCACACAAGACCACTGTCCACGCAGCTTGTAATTAATTCCTCCATAAAACATGTAAATACCACAGCAGGAATGGAGGGATCTGTTTTCAAGCACATAAAGGAAAGCTTGTGGTTGTTGTCACCCATCCTGCATGAAGCCATAATGATGTTTTCACGCGTAAATGTTGCTGCATGTTTAAAAGCCTGGAAACATATTATAATGTACTGTAGAGGACTTGCATATCCACTGATTGTGGATGTTTGTTAGCCATGTTTTGGACTCAAGTGGGCAGTGCTGTATCTTTCACTAACAATTAGTGCGCTTTCGTGCAGACAGACACTGTTTTTCTGTTTGAGTGGAGACACACTTGCAGTACCCCGGAGCCCTCAGCTGAGCCCTCTGTTTCTTCACACTTTAGGCATGCTGAGGACGTCATTGGCTCCATGATTGCTGTCACCAACTTTATATTTATTTTAACTAGTACTGCGCTTTGCCCCACTGTCTTCGTGCTACGCAGAGCTAGAGTATAGTGTAGTTAACGTATTGGCTGATTAGTGTACCATAAATCCATGGCAAATTGATGGAAATGTTTAGTTAGTGTATACAGTGTACGAAGCAGCTAGGGGGGCAGTTGTGTAAGTGTAATCAATAGTCCCAATTGCCTGTCACCTAATGGTGATATACTCAGATCCTCAGTGTTCCTGCTATGTGCCTGACCCGAGGGAGCTGTACACCAGATGGGTGTCATTATGTGGGAGTGATGCTATTAGCCGTCTATAGCCAGTGCGTACGCAGCTCTACAACCAGAGGGGAAAGTGGGGCTGTCATTTATGCTCTGCAAAGACGAGCATTAACATGTATAACTATCACCAGAATGCACGTGTCGCTCTATAGAATAGTGCTTTTGGAATTAAGCATAAGAGATTTTATCAGTCTTATCCCCAGTTGTAGAGAAGGTGTTGCCATTTTAAGGAGAACAACCATTTCAACAATGCAGCTCTCCCTCTTTCAAGTCAGCAACTTGGATAGTTTAGGTGCCCCTTAGGCTGTTTGGCAGGTAGACTGCTTTCCTGTCGTTTGAGATTCGTGTTTCTGTATAGTGTAAAAAGCAACATTTTTAGATTGTCTTTCCTTAAGGCAAAGCTTGCAAGTAATAAGAGCCTGCATAGAAGCTGCAGTGTTAAATGTCTTGATGATGGCATTGCTGACTCTCTTCCAACTGTGAATGAAAACTGTACAATAATCTGCTTTTGTCAGCCCTCTGGGCCACACCTGCACACCTCTCCTCTTTAGCTTTTTTTTAAGAGTCTGTAAATTTTCCCAAGATGTGGAAATTCCAGAAATACCTTAGATGGGTGTGTTACTCTAAGTAGGGCTATTTTTCAAACAATACAAATGTGTCAGAGAATTTATTTCTCCGTGTTTGGATCTTTTGCCATGAAAAAAACATGTTCTGTCATGCAGGGAAGCTGGATTTGTTAGCCATTCAGTTTGCCAAAAAATGTGCTTGAGAGGCTGGAACCGCAATGAGACGAATTTAAGGTTAAAGCTCCGCAATCATTAATCAGCTCATTATCTGAGTTCATCAAATCAGTAGAAAAGAAAGTAATCAGTCTGCTATGTTTTGTCTCCTTGGAGCAGATGCTGGCTGTCACATAGGCTGTAGCACCGAGCCAGTCAGAAGATTACCGCGTTGTGTTGCGAGGCCTAAGCAGCTTGACCTGCCCGTGCAGTTCCTGCTCTGTCTACCTCTATAAGGAGCACTGGTATCAGAGTAAAAGTGCACATAAGCTGCTTCTGCTGCCCCGTTGGTAAATGGTACCCTGCGAAAGCAAAACCTGGGGGGTAGAGATTGGAGAGCAGATGGGTCAATAATACATGAGACTGCTTTAGTAACCACTGCACCCATTAAGAGTCTCATTCCCATTTGCTCCAGATTAGACAAACTGAAAACTATGATGCTGTTTGGCGCCAAATTCCCCAATTCCTGTTGAACTTTAAAACACCTAAGAGTGTTTCTAGTTCATAAGAAGCAGAGATCCCTGTGCTGCCTCAGAGTTCACACCATAGTGACATCTCTGAATCTTACTATAAAAATACTGCACAGTGAAGCTTCCTTCATGAAAGGCAGTTTTTGTTGAAACTGGAGAGGTGTTGATAGGTCTGCATGGGCATCATGAAACTTTAGCTTTTGGTATGGTCTTATTGGTGCAGGTCTTTTGGTTATCTTGCCACACCGATTAATCATAGCGAGCCAGCTTTTGGTCTTAACTGAGCTTTGGCTAAAACCTGTATATACTTACTGTGTTTCGTGGATAAGCTAGTTTTGTATCATACATGTGCGTTTATGGAGTCAAATAACTGGATGACGCTTAAGTGGCTGAAAAACATTTTAAATATCCTGTCATCAGGCAAAAAAAGAAGATTTACTTATTTTTCTTGAGCACGTTAGCACCACAAATTTAAATGGGTTTAGACTTGTAACTTTTGAGCCATGTGACAGATTTTAAAATCGCAAAAAATTGAAAACTTGAATTTAAGAGTGGAACTAGAAATGTTTAGTGATGGTAAAATTGCTTATGGTCTTAATATTTTGTGCCTACCAGTTTAAATTATGTCATTGCTTAAAGTTGTGCATAAAAGGTACGATAACTTTTAAACTATTAAGCAACCCTGTCGAACTACTGGGCCCGTCTCTGGCTAGCAGCTGCATTTATTTATTATGTAAATACAGCTTTGTTATGTATTTGTTATGCGAAATGGAAAAACACTGAATGATCTCATGTTCTTTGCAGAAAGTTTCCTTCTGTCATTGTTTTAATTTTGTTGTCTGAAAGTCATTGGTTGTCCTCACTGGCTACAGGTTTTGAAAATAGGCAGTGTGGCATTTTCTGTATATTTTTCAGATTTTCTGGGCATTTTATTTCTTGAGTATCTTGGATACAGCTCTTTGTTTCTGCTTTCACATATTAAGTTCAATCACCTACATTTTATTTTCTATAGTCATACTAAATGCACTAAAGAGTTTTAAGCTGGTGTTCCAGGTGTGCTAATACAACTTTCTGTACAGTATCCACGCAGGATTCAAACCTCCACCAGAACCATTTATAGGCGGTGATGGATGACTTGTGGAATGGAGGCTTTTAAGAAAAGTGCAAAATAAAATAAAAAATAATAAAACACGCCCATCAGACTCACTGTGAAATTTGTCTGCCTGGATTTTGGCACGTCTCTTGGCAGTTGTGATTATAATCCAAACCAGATTTGCCACTCGGGGCTTTTGCAGTTAAGTGTGGGAAGCTTGAGAAATCCTCAACTGAGCATAGAAATTTTGGGGAGAATATAAAGCACTCAGTCAAAAAAATATAAAGGATTTCCTCCATTCAAGCTAGGGCTACTCCGGTTAGTTCACATAAATATTGCAGTAGCAAAGCCAACTCAAATGATCCACAGGCCAGACAGACAGATTTTGTTCCAGTGCAAATGAAAACGAATTACATGTCACGGGCACGAATTGACAGTGTACTTTAACCGCATGTCAAAGTAAGTGTTAAATATTAAGTTAGAGCCAGAAATGAATCCCAAAATATCAATCGTGGTCACACCGTGAAATTACTTAATGATTTCTTGGCTCGGTGTGAAAACGAGGGCATTCTTTACTGCTTTAACAAATCTGTGTACTCTGAAATCTGTAATCTCGTGATTTTTACCTCAGTCGCTTAAGCAGAGTGGCAGCACTCCTTCTTCCTCCATGCAGTTAGTGGGGATAGGTACATTGGAAAGTCTAAATTGTCCATAAGTGTAAATGTAGGTGTGAATGTAAGTGCGAATGGTTGAAGATAGGCTCCAGCCCCCTCCGCGACCCTGAAAAGAATAAGTAGCAGAGAATGGGCGGATGGATGCTTAAGCAGAATTCACACATACCCAGTATATTGCATGTACACAGATCTACATTTTTCATAAGTGAATAACACTTACTAGCCCCCTGAACTCACTCTCCAAAATCCTTCATCCTGCCTGAGCGGGAAGTGCCCATAACTTCCCGTCCTTCATATTCTGGTGGGAGAGCAGAGGCCTAACTTTTCCTAGATAGAGCCAGTTTCCTGTACTTGGGCTGAGCAGAAGTGCTGGGCAGGGCTCAGCATTAAACCGCCCACTCTGTCTGAGTGTTCTGCCTGATAGAGCAGAGCTGTTTTGGAGCACACGAGAGGTTACCATAACAGAAAGAGCCTGCTGAAGAGCCTGGCCAGTGGGTGTTTTCCTGTTAGCAAGAGCATAGCAGCACTCTGGGACTTGTTTCCCCCCAATTCACCCAAATGGCCTTTTTGTAAACACTTCTATCATTCATAATGCAAAAGGCAATGATGGAGGCATTCCTACTCATCTGTTTCTATTTTTGGAAGTTTTTCCAGTTAAGGTTCTGCTGAAGTGATTTTTTTTTTTTTTTTTTTTTTTTTTTTTTGGGGGGGGGGGGTGATTTCACATCTGTCTGAATCCAGGCTGCTCTCCCATCTTACTGTTGAGAGCTGTTCAGCAACAGCTTGGCAATCAACGAGAGTATTGCTCTGCTTCCATCCTCCAGGCCATTAAGGTTGCTATTTTTAAGCTAGCAGGGCACACACCTCAATGCAGCTGGCGAACACAAACTTCCCTCAGTCATCATTATGTTGTTAATCTAGTTTTTCTTCCTGTTCTACGCTGGCAGCAAATTTGCCATCTTCATCTCTAATCTAATAAGGAAATGGATTTGAATGAATGGAACAGAGTTTGTTGTTTATGCATCGTACAAATATGCAAAGGTTGTTTTGTATCTTTAGCGATGTGCGAACACACCTTAAAATAAGTGTTTGCAACATGATGTCCTCCAATTTTAGCCACGCTATCAACCTGATGCTGACTCTTTGTCTGTTACGCAAACTTCTAAATGGAAAGATTTTAGCACAGGCATGTATTTTTCTGCATTGTCCTCTTGGGATGAATTCTACATCCCAGAAATCTAGAAGGATCGTCCAGTTGAAGTTTTACTTTCTCCAAATATACCTGCAGCCCTAACTCATGAACTAGGACAGTTAAGACATATCAGCACTCCTGTGCCTAATCCTACATCTCACATTACTCACAAAATGTAGATTCTTATTTTAGTATTTGCTCTAAATCTGTCGTTCTCTCTAATGCATACAGTTATCTTCTAAGAATAGACCCACATTTCTAACGACAGTCGATTCAAATGCTTTCTCGTTTAGCCTCCCCTCCATCAGAGCCCTGAGAAGTAGTCTTTGTTGGCCTAACACTTGTATGAATGGCACCATTACAAACAAGTCTTTACATGGCTCAGCCCACACTGGAGTAAGTGAATGAGAAAATGTATCTGGCGTATGGATACTCTTGAGGCCACCATCACTTATTCATTAGTTTTGCAACAGGCCGAGCAGAGCAGAGAGGTGATCCTAGTCCAGCCTAAAACCCCTAAGGCAAAACTGTCACCCTCTGCGTGCAGGCACAGGCCTACAGATTAAGCTCATTGGATTAAATCCTGAAAGCACGACAACTCCCGTGACTATAGACTAACACGTCCGTGTTGGCTCATGGAAAATGTCTAGAAAGAGCAGACTAATGACTGGCAAATTTCATTTTAAGACCCTGCATGTTTCTTTTTTGTGAGGATTTAGTCTCTATCCCCCTCATGGTTTGCCTATAAAAGTGATGTTTCCCTCCCATCTTTTAATGCAGCTGACCATTAACTCTTCATTGTGGGAACGTGTCTGTTGTAGCCAGCCAAGAAGGGTGCACTGCAGAATAACACTCCACTTTTTTCTTTTCTGAATCAATGGAAATTGAAAGTAAAGTAAATGGTTTGGAGGTTTTGAAGCGTGGAGTTGACTCAAAGTTTAACGTATTCTGCTTGGTAAGGTTTTAAAAACTTGTATTTTTGAGTGCTAGTAGTCATAGGGATGGAGAAACTGAGTCTATTAGTCTGGAAACTCATGTCTTTTCTAACTAAAACATCTTGATAAAAGCTGATGGGTTTATATGGACTCATGTATAGATGTTAATGGCTTTCTCTTGACTTGTTCTGGAGTCACCACGAGGTCAACATTTGTGGTTTTTAGTGGAGCTATTTGACCAGTAACTAAAGTAACAACTTACAGTAGTCTGTTGTCTATATAGTGTGTTTACTTGACAGGTGATAAGTTCAGTTTTTAATGTAATAATGTTATGTGGCTCAGATTTTAGTCTCTATCAGTTCCAGCTCCTAACAGCTAATGACTCCAGTATGTCCCAGCTAATAGCTAAATGATCTGTCTGCTGTTTGGTTCTGAGCAGGTATACTACAGCAGGTAAACAATGCTGTAATCCAGCGTACTGTTTGGCTGTCTGGGCCAGAAAATGTAAATTTTCAACCAAACAGTGAACTGAAACTCTCTATAAAACTCTATAGTCTTATGTCACTGTTGTCATCCAATGTATTGTTGTCTTAAAAAGTTATCCAGTCAGTAGAATTACTTAAAATAGAAGCATCTACTTTTTGCTTTCTTTTCACACCTGTCTGTTTTATCACTCATGCCTAGTGTCAAGCAAAGAGTCCGCTCTGCCTGAGAGTGACCTCCCATCACACTCGGATCAGCTGAGGGCAGATATTGTGTTTCACAAAGGGATGGATTAGCACATAATTAGCAAATACAAAAGCTGGTTTCCTGTACTGATTCAGATCTATGACTGTATAAATTAACTATAAATGGAGAGGATGAGCTTGTTCTGGCCCTTGCAATTCAAAACCACTTCAGTCAGACTGGACAGCAATTTTTTTTTCTCTCAACTGGAGTCAAAATGACGATGGATATTCCTGTGACGTGTGTGAGGAAACTACAAAAGATTCTTGCTCTGTGTCTATATTTAATTGTTATGTGACTACGCTGATGAAAGTGAAAGTTGCTTCTGATGTTATTGTTCATGTGGGATTTCCCTGAAAGTTGTTCTGGCTCATAGGTGTCATCAGCTGGGCAAATAGATGAAGCTTAGAGGCACCTTAACATGTAGTTAAAGTGAGCCATCGCCAATGATTTCCCCCTCCCTCCTATAGTGCCTGCTGTTAGCTTAATTAAACCAAGTCTAAGTTCTCAGAATTCACTCTTATAGCATTTTCCACTGTGTGGATGGGACCTGCCAGCCAGAGGGGATGAACTATAATGACTTTTCACCAGGCCGACTGCATAGCTAGCATTCCTCGCTTGGACACAGTGTAGGCCAGAGTGGGATAGTGAGGGGGAGGGATGCAACCTACAGAGGGCGGAGCAGGGGAAGATGGTTTTAGGGCACGGTTTTCACCTTACCTTTTATACCTTACCATTTTATAAGGTATTATTTATTTATATATATATATATATATATATATATATATATATATATATATATATATATATATATATATATATATATATATATATATATATATATATATATATATATATATATATATATATATATATATATATATATATATATATTAGGGGTGCAACGATACGCAAAATTCACGGTTCGGTTCGATGCTTTAGTGTCACGGTTCGATATTTTTTCGATACGAAATAAAATGTTCATGCCTTTTTAATTTGTCATTTATTAAAATTATAAATATATATTTTAACTCAAAAGTACAGTCTTTAAATTTAACCCTAACCCTTGTGCGTGTTTTTTTTATTTTGACAGCGAATGCGCACCTGCAGACCACTTATGTGCACCCCTGGTTATTTAGCTCATCATATCGCAGCCACAGAAATTATTTTGTCCATGAAACCATAAAGCTGCACTTTCTTTTTGCCTTATAGTCTGATTTGTCATAACTTCTCCGTTTTGTGGTAAGCTTTTCTTTGGCTGTCACTTCTTCACCCTGACCTGTCTTATTTGGCTCAGCAGAACTGAAATATAAATCCTGCTGCTTTTACACACGCACTCACATAAGCTCAGCGATTCTCTGCGCGATCAACCTCTCACATGTTTAAGCTTGCTGCGGGAGATTTCACTTGTCATGTTTGCATAGTAAGCTAACGATTAATAAGACAATGTCAGAGGAATTGGTGCGCAAATTATCGTCACTCACCAATCAGTACTGTCGCTCTCTCTATACACAGTTCACGCGATTGCAAAGTGAAAGCAAAAAACAAGCGCAAAGTCAAACGCGATTTCAATATGTCACATATTGACAGTGGCTCACCGATGTCAATGACATAATTACCCAGCTACATTTCCGAAAGAATGCAAAAGCATTGACATATATTTTTCCTTCCTACGATAGGCCGATGGGCAGGGCAGAGATAGATTTTGGTAGCCCGACTGGAAAAATCTCTAGCCCCAGGACGTCGGGCTAGCGATTTTGCGAGCCCTGTATCTGATTGAGGAATCACTCATCTTTGGAAAAGAGAGTTTATTACAGAAAAATGGCTCTTTCCAAAATAAAAGCTATACTATCCGCTTCTTCTGGGCTATATTCTCAGCAGCATAAGGAGAATCACGTGCTAACAGCTGTCTAAATGACTCGGCTAAAGTTAGTAGCATGCTTGTTGTTTTTGTCTTTGCACTAGGATGATGTCGGCGTAAATGTGCAGTCATATTCGTTGTGTTCCCACTAGTGCTTTTATGTTAATCTCGTTGAAATGACCTTAACGCCACAACACGGCAAATCTCCGTTAACGAGCTACCGCCGATCGCCCCGTGCATGGGGCTAGACGGCCAACACGTTAACGAGCTAACTGCGCTAACACACTAGTTCCCACCCATGTAATTGAGCATTGCATGGCACATCCAACATATTGTTTTACTTTAGTCCATGACTCGCTTACCTTCAGGGTCATACGTCACATGAAAACCAAAATAATTCCAAACGCCAGATCTGAATGAGGGTGGGGGAGGTCCATGTTGCAAGGAGAGCTTAACTTCTGTCTTGCTAGCTTGCCCTGCGCTCTTCCTTCTGACTATGCTGTCTGTGTTGAGCGCTCAGTGGATCTGCGCTCGACAGTGCAGCCTAGGCGGAGTAGTCGAACGCAGATTCACTGAGTGCTCAACACAGACAGCATCGTCAGAAGGAAAGTTGATAAAATAAATTACAAATGTTGTATTGTTTGATACATATGCGTACCGAACCGAAAGCACTGTATCGAACGGTTCAATATCGATACGAATATCGTTGCGCCCCTAGTATATATGTGTATATATATGTATATATATGTATATATATGTAGAGAGAGATAGAGATATATAGATCTGTCTGTCTATAGATAGATCATAATGCTTAAAATAAGGGGAATGGAAATCAAAGGTGGCTGAACAGTAATTGTTCTAAAATGTCAGGATTTGAGATGGAACGACCCGACATGAACTGAGGTGAAGGTGGCTGATGGACCATTATCTCGTTCCCTTCTAGAAATTTATCTCCCACAACCAGGTTAAAAGCTGTCTGAGAGGTCAGGAGGTGATTAATGGGATTTGAAGTTCAAAACAAAGAGCTGGAAAAAAATTGCAAGTCATAGCGTCCCACAGTGTGAGACGCTTCCACCAAGACACAGTGTTTGTGTCGGTGTATACTTATTCTGTCAAAGGCCGAGCGCTTCCATACAAAGTTTTGACAAGCTGTTGGATGTAAAAGGAATGTTAATGAGTTTCTGTAGTTTCCCATTCAGTAAAAAAACATTCCACATGAAACACTGAGTTCCTATTTTTCTTTTTCCTTGTAAAGCTGACATAAGCCTATTGTGCGCTCCCTGCCCACAATAAACAAATGAGTTGTATTTTAAGTGACACATTCACTGAGGTTTGGGGCTGTATTGCTAAACGGTCCTTCATCCTCTGTTATATCAGCTGACATTCACAAAACTGAGAAGGAGGAAAGCCGCACAATAGCTTGAAGACTCAAATGAACGTCTTACACAGTAAGCAGTCATGTGACCTTGATAATGTGTGTTTGGTTGTTCTGTCAAAGCCTGTGTGTTCAGGAGAGAGACCCAGCTCTCCTTCAGGCTTTGTTTTTTGTTTGCTTCCTGGTTGTTTTCCAGGGGCTTAGCATCAGGAGGCTGGATTGTATTACAGAGTGAGCAGTATGCTGCCACAGTGTGCCTTGCCAGGATGGATAAATAAAGTTAGCTGCATGGTGCTTTATGGAGAAACAGCGGTGCGGCCATGTGCCTGAAGGTCTGTATGTGAACCTGGACCGATTAGAAGAGCGTTGCTCTGTATGAAGTGCTTTAAAACAGACGCTTCTTGTGACGGCAAGCGTTAAACATGCAGGACCGCAGCCCTGTTCTCCACTGTACACACTCCTGCACAGATAAACAGCTCAGTATCCCTGACTTGTCTTAATCTCCCTTTAGACTCTCTACTCTGTCTTAAGAGCGGCAACAACACCCTCCACTTAGAACACTGTGTTGGATTTTCTTCACCCGCTGGACTAATTAGATGTTTCTCAAAATGTGGCATAAGCCTTAAATGACTAAGAAACAGTTTCTGGATGATGTATTCAAATTTAATTGCAGATGTAGCATTCATTTTTTGGAAAAAAGTTATCCCAAGAGAATTCCTAAAGATTGAGGAAAAATGTCAAATCCATCTTAGTTGCCAGGCAGCCGCACTGCTCACTGTGTTATTAACCTAATCCAAAAAGTCTCATAAAATGCTAACAACAGAGAAATAAGCAGTGGCAAATAATGAGATTTGCTTGTCATGAGAGGTCCCGCTGTGTGTGTGTCTGTGTGTGTGGTTGTGTTACTGCAAGATGACAGGGGGCTGTTGCTGAAGGTGGCATAGTCAAGACGCACATATAGCCTGTGAGATAAAGGCTTCAGTAATACTGACTGTACTACTAATGGTGCAACTAAAAGAGACCCGTATCTCACAACATGTGTTTCCTCTGTCAGGAAGGGTGGGGGCCTCTGAGTGGGGGTGTCAGGGAATAGCTTGATACAGGTGCCAGCAAATGTGAATACAACAGGAAAAAGGCGGTGTGCCATTCCTGGCTTTCCACTCAAGCGGAGCAGGGCTGATAAAGCAGTGATTGCCTTGTTTTAATGGTCTTAGTGACTCAAATGTTGATTATTTTTCTTCTAAAATCACAGTTTATTGCTTTTGTATACTATGCAGTTATTATATGCTGGTGTTTGCATGGAAATAAAGATGTTTACACAGTGCCATGCACAAGATTTGATTGACTTAAACTCACCTTAATTTATACGCAGGGGATTTAACTAAAATACAGTGGGGCAAAAAAGTATTTAGTCAGCCACCGATTGTGCAAGTTCCCCCACCTAAAATGATGACAGAGGTCAGTAATTTGCACCAGAGGTACACTTCAACTGTGAGAGACAGAATGTGAAAAAAAAATCCAAGAATCCACATGGTAGGATTTGTAAAGAATTTATTCGTAAATCAGGGTGGAAAATAAGTATTTGGTCAATAACAAAAATACAACTCAATACTTTGTAACATAACCTTTGTTGGCAATAACAGAGGTCAAACGTTTACTATAGGTCTTTACCAGGTTTGCACACACAGTAGCTGGTATTTTGGCCCATTCCTCCATGCAGATCTTCTCGAGAGCAGTGATGTTTTGGGGCTGTCGCCGAGCAACACGGACTTTCAACTCCCGCCACAGATTTTCTATGGGGTTGAGGTCTGGAGACTGGCTAGGCCACTCCAGGACTTTCAAATGCTTCTTACGGAGCCACTCCTTTGTTGCCCGGGCGGTGTGTTTTGGATCATTGTCATGTTGGAAGACCCAGCCTCGTTTCATCTTCAAAGTTCTCACTGATGGAAGGAGGTTTTGGCTCAAAATCTCACGATACATGGCCCCATTCATTCTGTCCTTAACACGGATCAGTCGTCCTGTCCCCTTGGCAGAAAAACAGCCCCATAGCATGATGTTTCCAGCCCCATGCTTCACAGTAGGTATGGTGTTCTTGGGATGCAACTCAGTATTCTTCGTCCTCCAAACACGACAAGTTGAGTTTATACCAAAAAGTTCTACTTTGGTTTCATCTGACCACATGACATTCTCCCAATCCTCTGCTGTATCATCCATGTGCTCTCTGGCAAACTTCAGACGGGCCTGGACATGCACTGGCTTCAGCAGCGGAACACGTCTGGCACTGCGGGATTTGATTCCCTGCCGTTGTAGTGTGTTACTGATGGTGACCTTTGTTACTTTGGTCCCAGCTCTCTGCAGGTCATTCACCAGGTCCCCCCGTGTGGTTCTGGGATCTTTGCTCACCGTTCTCATGATCATTTTGACCCCACGGGATGAGATCTTGCGTGGAGCCCCAGATCGAGGGAGATTATCAGTGGTCTTGTATGTCTTCCATTTTCTGATGATTGCTCCCACAGTTGATTTTTTCACACCAAGCTGCTTGCCTATTGTAGATTCACTCTTCCCAGTCTGGTGCAGGTCTACAATACTTTTCCTGGTGTCCTTCGAAAGCTCTTTGGTCTTGGCCATGGCGGAGTTTGGAGTCTGACTGTTTGAGGCTGTGGACAGGTGTCTTTTATAGAGATGATGAGTTCAAACAGGTGCCATTCATACAGGTAACGAGTGGGGGACAGAAAAGCTTCTTACAGAAGACGTTACAGGTCTGTGAGAGCCAGAGATTTTCCTTGTTTGAGGTGACCAAATACTTATTTTCCACCCTGATTTACGAATAAATTCTTTACAAATCCTACCATGTGGATTCATGGATTTTTTTTTTTTTTCACATTCTGTCTCTCACAGTTGAAGTGTACCTCTGGTGCAAATTACTGACCTCTGTCATCATTTTAAGTGGGGGAACTTGCACAATCAGTGGCTGACTAAATACTTTTTTGCCCCACTGTATATTGGATAATATGATGTTTGACCATGGCTGTTTGGGGCATAATCTATAATTGTTCGTCGATTTTTGTTATATTCTCCGAGTTTGTATAGATCGCATAGATGGATTTGGCCGTTTTGTAGCCATGACTTGTGACAGTTCCTTGCACCAGTTGTTTGTGGCCTTACTGGGCAACTGTGTAGTACAGTAATAAAGCTAAATCCAGTGCCACTGTTTAACTGTGCAGGTGCACGGACATGCGTTGCTCTCCTTCATCCTCTGTTTCCCTTGATTGTCAGTAGCGCTCATTGAACCAGGCTCAAGAGGATTTCCACTGATTCCAAACAAAGAGCCAAATGGGATTAGCTGATCCTTAAGGGTTCCCAAACTCCTCCATTATCCCTGCCCTGTCTCCCTCCTGCATGTTGCCAAACCGCAAAAGGCTGGCTTTTTCTGAACAGCAGATATGAAAGATTGCCACCTTATTTTTATTTCCTCCCGTTTACATTATTAGTGTTCACAGACCTTTGATTACACTTTCACTTAAACCCTGTATCACGCTCTTCTGCATGTGACCATGGTTACGCTCTCCTCCGAGGGTGCAATGTGTCAATTTCCTGGTATTCTTCGTATTTCTCTCACCTGAGACCTTTTACAACGAGACCAAAAAAACATTAGCAATCACTAACAGCTTCTAAGGGGAGTGTCGACACTCGGGACTCGGCCCATCATGATCTTCTGATCAGTAATCCTGTAGGTGATGCTGTCGTACGTCTGGCTCCATGGCCCACAGCATTATGTTGAAGACCACAGTATAGTGGAAGTTGTACATATAATAAACAAACTAGTTTCTGTTGTAGGTTTTTCGTTAAAGCATCACGGCAGTGTTTGGTAAGTCCACTGTTGAAAGTATTTAATCCACCCTGTCTAAATGGCTTTCACTGAAGGACTTTTGAAAAAAATCTTAGAACAGACCATCTGTTGGAGTTTTCCGCCCTAATGCTGTGTGAGGATATAATTAATTAAATGCTCCAAACAGAAAGAAAACCACCTGGATTAATGATTAATTGCTGTTTGGTCCTTTAAAAAAATTATATAGCTTGTGTAATGCTTAAACTACATGTTAATGAGTAGCGAGGACTGTGTTATCATGAAACTGGCTTTAAAAAAGCTTGTGTTAAGCTGTCTCTTGATCAGAACAAATGCTGGAAATAACAGTCTGGTTATATGTTACAGTGAAAGCCATCAGGATGGCCAAATGGCACATATCAAATGGTTGAAAATTCCCTTAATGGGAACCTGAGGTCATCCAGACTACATGTTATTCCTCCCATAGTTCATATTTTCTATCTGGATCTGCGGTGCAGTCTCAGTCTATAAATGAGCGAGTTTGAAATACTCTGTGTACTGTGAAAGAACAGCATCATTGTCCTGAGGCACAGGGTGATCCGAGCAATACCTCTGACTGGTGCTAAATTCGTGAAGTTTATCCTCAGGTACATTTTCAGAATCCAGACTAAATGACCCATTTAATGATCCGGAAACATTTAAAACAATTCTGAGTCAGTGGTTGTGACAAAGTGTGTCTGTTTCTTCCCGTCATGGCCCGTCATGTCAGGCCAGCATGGGCTTGTTTCAGGAGCAGACAGCTTTCAGCTTTCCTCATGCGTGTCAGAGCCTGACCGTAATGACAGCACTCTGTCTAACATCTCATTCACACCTGGGTGCTGGCCACTTACCTCCCGAGAGGTGTTTAAACTCTAAGTTCACTACGATGCGACATGACCCCATCGGCATTGTTTGGCTCAGTTTGACACGTAGTTCCTCTCGCGTTCCTACCTTAAACTGAAATAACCTGAACGGAAATCAGTCTTGCTCACAGTATCGCAGTATAAGCTGCCAACAGTTCTCATGCTTGTAATTTGGATGAGTTTTAGAGCTGTGTAAACACTGTGACAGCAGGGTTCTTCTAACGCTCGCTTCCTCTTAAGGCAGCACATGGGTCACCTCTTCTTCCTGTGCTGGGAAAGATGATTTTCACTCTGAGGCCCTGGAAATGACGCTTGTGCATCAAACAATGGCTGGTTTATCGTCCCAGTGATCATTACGAGTGCAGGCCATTGCCACTGAAACACTGTATCACACGGCAGCAGTATAATCCTTTTGTGCTTCTTCAATAAAGGAAAATTGTGTCATAATGCACAAGTAACTCATAATTACACAATATTTCCCATCATTCATTAATAATGTGTCTTGAAGGGCTTAAAGTAAATTCAGTTAATCCTATGGGTTTCCATGTTGTATCATCACTTGCCTGTAGGTGGCAGTGACTTCTTTCATACTCTGTTTTGTATCTTTTACCTCTGGACAGAGCTTTTCAGTATCCCCTTACAGCATTCCCACACATCTGTGTGAACACAGTTTAATTGGCTTCTTTCTGCCTCCATCTGACGCAGACATGAAGTCAATCTGAAAATTTTTTTTTATCACAAATGCAGCTTTTTTTTGTTGCTTTCTTGGACGTGCTTCAGTCGTTCATCATTCGTGTTTGCGTGTTACAAAAACACAAAAAAAACAAAACCTGAAGGCAGCATAAATTATGTTACTTTTTGCCAAGGGTAATTTTAAATATGCAATGTGATCGATTGTGTAAGTCCTTGATACTATAAGTAGCAAGTATTTTGTAATAGGATTGTTCCATGTTGTGTTTTCTGAAGCCAGAACACCGTTGGAAGGACTAAGAGGATGACTGCAGGCCCTGCAGGGCTTTGGCTCTGCTTCAGACCATCTCTGCTGGTGTTGCAGCAAAGGCTGTGAAAGGCACTCACTGGTTGAAGCATACATTAATGATTAACTAAACCAACTGCAGCAAGCCACACTGCAGATCCAGCAGAGCTTCATGGCACTCACGAGTGTAGATGAATGGCGTGTGTGGTTGCAGTGTATACTTATTCTGCGCCTGGTGGCTTGACTACAAAGTAAAGGAAGCGGTACCCCTCAGGAAAATGGGTCATTTTCTTCTCCTGGGATAAATAAATGATTCCCAAAATAACAAGAGGAAGGGGATGTGGCCTCTTGTATTTATTTTGCACCATTTTACGGGGGTGAGGATAACCTGGGTGTCAGCTACAGGTCAAAAGGAGACTTTGATTGAATCCAAGTAGTAGTTACATTTAAAAAAAACTAGAAGAAATACTTGCAATACTCTCCCCAGACAATGATTGAAGTCTCTCCCGTTGTCTAAAGCATTTTGTAGGTTGTAGTGTAAACTTAGCATCTAAAAAAGTGAAGTAGTGAGATTCCAGGCTTATCTCTGTAGCCCACCCACATGTGTAACTGTAGGGCAGTACCCATGACTCGCATTGTAAACAAAAACCCTTGAGAAGCTGATTCTAATGTTTACATAGGATGCTTAATATTTCTTAATAGCACTCCTGGCTTCATCCTCCTTCAGTAAAATTGAACTCCTTCCATTTGTGTTGTGAAACTTTGGAGGAAGGCATTACTTTGTCAGAATTTCCACAACACTCAAGCTTTCGGGGGTTTATTGAGTGATGAAGTTTGAACGACAGCGGTGGAGCTAAAGGTGGCTTTGTTCCGACAGGGTTTACACACACACATCAGCAGGAAACAGCCACTTCCCTTTCAGAGTCCCCGGGCAGTTCCAGCTGGGAGGCACTGTGTTTTATCTGCCCTGTCGTGCTGGATTTGTGGGTGATGTCACTGTGGTCCGCTGCGTACTGACTTCGCTCTGGACAAACAAGCATACTGAAACACACATACTCCTCCCTGCAGAGCCCCACAGCACACCCTGGGTATGGAAAGACGGCCAGCTGTGGACTTGACCTTCCAAGTCGAGAGGCTCCTCAGATGAGATGCCAGCTCCACCCGCACTCCCCTCTACTCCTCAGAGCCACGTGGAGACATTTTTTGTCTTTGTTGTGCGTGAGATAGTCCACTCCTGAGTGTGAAAGGGGAACCTCAAGTTTTTACGCTTTGCTGTCCACATGTGCTGGCTTTGATGTGTTTTTTGTTACAATTTGACTGCACCCAAACCTAGCTGTTAACAGCTTGAAATGGCTGTATTGGTACAAATGATGTTATTTTGGGGCGGGTTACTGCAGGCCAGTGATGGCGTCCACATGCAGCAGATGTTGGAAGTGTTTGGTGAGTCCAGCTGGAGGAAAGCAACAGTTGCTTACGAAATCTCAGAGGAAGTGTTGACTGCAACACTAAGAAAGAATAAAAACCATCTGATCTGACATCACAGCAGTCCTACACACACACACGCATTACAGCTAAGCGCCTTGAGGCAACTGTTGTTGGTTCACATTTGCAATAAAGAATTTGATTGGATGACAAACATTACTGTCTATTACAGTTTCTGGCTGACGTTTGCATTCACACTCAGATCCTGACAATTGTAGCCAGCTCACAGTGACTGTTGGGAGAAGGGTAACTGAAGTGACCCGTTGTTCTCATTTCCATCTCTATATTTTTATTCTTGCACTCTACTAGAGTAGCTTTGCAGGATTCACAGTTCAGAATAATCCCTGTTTATCCCATACTGGGCCTTTGTTCAGCTCCCCCGGTTAATCTATGTGAAAGGAGCCATTTTTACAGTTTTAAACCGACTTTCTTCTGTTTTGAAAACAGAAGATTTAACTGGCAGGTGGGAGGCTGTGGTTCTCACCACCATAGCTGTTCACCTGATATGACACGAGTAGCAAAAATGTGTCTAAAATTGAGCATTTACAGCACCCTGAAGCTTTTATTTGAAACTTTGTCCGTGTTTATGAGCGTCCACCAGGCATTAAATGTCTTACAAATCACTCAGTTATGCTTCATATAAAACATGCAGTAACACTTAAAAATAGAATTTGTCCAAGTTCATAACACCATGCCAGGAAGTACAGTCCACTGCAGGGAACTTAAGCAGTGTTGTAACAACAGCAGCAGTAATCAATGACGCTCCACGCAGCGAGCAGTGCTTCAGCCCAGCCCTTATCTGCTGCTGCAGATTTGAGCAGAGCTTCCACATAACACAGAGGATGTTCACACTTGAATATCCATGCACAGACACCCTCTGTGCTCCAGCAGCGTACTCTAACCCCCCCCCACCTCAGTCCACCCACTAGTCTCACTGGCTTGCCTGGAGCTCTGACTCATGATTTAGTATGGATGACACAGTCCAACTGTCTACTGCTGGAGGCTACAGGACCACTTCATTTGTGAGCTATAGAGAAGCACAGTACAGATGTCCTCTATGGTATAGGATTGATTATATTAAGACAGTGTGTGTCACAGTGGGTTGGAGTTGTGAACCTCTTTCTTAAAATAAATGATATTGTTTTTTTTACCTAGCAGCTTTTTTTGTGAAGACTGGCAGTACAGAGAAATATTACTACATCTAATGACCCACCGATCCCCTGTTTGACCTTAATAATGTATCGCCCTTACACCGCACTACAATTCTCTTGCACAACGCAGCCCAAAAACATCTTTCTCGAGCAATTTGGGGGCATGTAATCAAATTTTTTTGACTGAAAATCCACAGTCCAAAAAATCCACAGCTTAAAAATGAAGCGCAACAATAAACGAAAACATCACATAACTATATTTAAACCAAAGATTTGCTTGTTTTAACGGGAAAAAGAGCCTTTGAGCTGTTATTTATTATCAGCAAACACACGGTGTGATTGATAACTCATGAATGGGCGTCCTGTTAACTCAAACAACCTCATGGACATAAGTGTTTCATTTATATACTGTTACATATATACTTTGCTCAACAGGAAACTAGTTTGATTCAGGTATTTGGTATTTGGTATTTATTTATTTATTGTCATTGTCAAGAACAATGAAATTGCGTTTGGGGCTTCCATACAACCCCAAAAAAAGAAGAAAATAATAAATACCCCTTAAAACCCAAGTGTACATATTTAACCCAGTGTGACTCCAATGCAATAAGACAATCCTTAGCAATAATGTTCGTAGAAATTCAGACAAAGACCTGAGAAACATGACAAAATACAACAATGCAACCCATTCAATATTATTGTACTGTGAGATATGATATCAGATATGATAGTTATCTATTTAAGAAAGAGGGGGGGGGGGGGCAGGAGGGGGAAGAGAATAAAGATATGATGCACCAATGCAGACCAGTTCATTGCTATTAAGAAGTTGGATATGGTTATTGTCCGTGAGAGGGGGGCAGAGAGTTCAGGAGCCTCACAGCCTGTGGATACAGGCTGTTGGCCAGTCTGGATGTTCTGGCCTGTATAGACCTGTACCTTCTCCCTGAGGGCAGCAGATGGAAAAGGTGGCGCGCAGGGTGATGTTGGTCCCGCAGGATACTGTGCACCCTCCTCAGACAGCGAGTGGGGAAGATATTACTGATCTCTGGCAGACTTGTTCCAATAATTCTGCCAGCTTCTTTCACCACCCGCTGGAGTGCTTGCTGATCGGCCTTGGTGCAGCTGGGGAACCACACTAGAAATCCATACGTCAGAACGCTGCTGATGGCACAGTTGTAGAAGTTCAACATCAGAGATCTGGGAATGTGTGCGCTCCGCAGTCTCCTCAGGTAGTAGAGGCGCTGTTGGGCCTTCCGTACAACTGAGGTGATATGGTTGCCCCAGGACAGGTCCTCGGTCACAGTTACCCCCAAGAATTTAAAACTGCTCACCCTCTCCACCGCCTCACTGCCAATGAAGAGAGGCAGATGGTTGTTATGACCCCTCTTCCAGAAATCTACAATGATCTCCTTGGTCTTTTTGGTTTTTAAGACCAAGTTATTGTCGTGGCACCATGACTCTAGTTGTTGCACCTCTGTCCTATAGTTTGTCTCATCATTGTTGGATATAAGTCCGAGCACTGTAGTGTCATCTGCAAACTTAACAATGAGATTGGACGCGCAGGAGGAAATACAGTCATGGGTGAAGAGAGTGTATAGCAGAGGGCTCAGAACACACCCCTGAGGGGCACCGGTGTTGACCACAAGGGTGGAAGAGGTGTTCTTACCCACTCTGACACTCTGTCTACGGTCAGTGAGGAAGTCCACAATCCAGTTGCACAGAGAGGAGTTAAGTCCCAGTTGGTGGAGTTTGGGACGGAGTTTGTATGGCCGGATGGTATTAAAAGCCGAGCTGTAGTCTACAAAGAGGAGCCGTGCATAGGTGTTCCTGTGTTCCAAGTGCTTCAGTAATGTGTGCAGCACTGTGGCGATCGCATCCTCGGTTGACCGGTTCTCCCTGTATGCAAACTGGTGCGAGTCCAGGGATGGTGGAAAAGCAGCTCTGATGTGTTTAATGACCAGTCTCTCCAGGCATTTGGCGGGAATGGGGGTGAGTGCCACAGGTGTTCATTCCTTAAAATGTGCCGCGTGATGCACTAGATTCATTCTTTTTCATCATTTTAAGAAATCCTGCATGCTGTAGTACCTTCGCGCCAAAATTTTTAGCGCCTCAACACAATGTCGTTGCAGACGTGCTCCTACGTGCACGGGGACAAAATATTTACAATGACCAGCTGTCACACTTAAACCAATGACCGCTTCTTGCTTGAGCGACATCTTACTGTTGGTGCTCAGTAATAACAGTTCAGTGATGACTGACAGATGGTAGTAAACATCCTTGAGTCGCAACAAAAGTCGCCAAAAATAAACAGACACGGCCTCAAAGAGGAGATTTATGACTTTGCAGTTTTAGTAGTTTTACAGCAGATTGCTTCTTGTTATTCCATAAACTAAGCCTAAAATCCCTTCGCTGCAGTGACGGGGGGATGGAGACAGGATCAGACATGTGAGAAAAGGGATAAACCAAAAGAGGAAACGTATTTCCCAACAGATCAATGGGCATAATCATACTCTCGTCCCCTCCCTCCCCTCAGTTTATTTTCTCCCTCGTCTTCCCTCTCTTTTTCCTTCTCTTGCTGAATCCCCTCATCTGGGGGCTCAGCTGTTTTCCCCTGCAGCTCGTCTCATCCTGCACTCGAATGTAGTTCAGTGTGTCAAGCACCACTGAAATATTAACACAGCAGCAAGCAGAAATGCGTGCGAGCATTCGTGGCTTAGTGCACCATCGTGATGTAAGGGAATGCATCCCTCTCTCCAGACGTGTACGTGTGCGATCATTTGGGTTAAAGTGAACTAAAGAACAGATGAAAGTTCATTGCTCAACAGTTTTAATAAAAAAAATCAATGCCACCATGTTTTACTGTTGAGAGAAGCATTAAGCATAATCATACTAAGCGTAGCTGGTGCCAGGGGGACTCGCAGTGTTTGTGTAGCTTTAGGATGTGCACGCCACTTTGACAGTTGACTTTGAGGTCTTAAGGGGTCTTTGAGTGCGACTTAGAGCAGCAGGAAGTGAACAGACAGGATAAATAAACCAAGACAAATACTGCGGTGCTTCCTCGTCTCCTCCCCTCCCAATTCCTTATAATCAGGATGTAAAACACGAGCAAACACAGGAGGCAGATGGGATAATTGTGTAGGCTTTTAATGAGATTTTGTCCCACATGTATAAAATGGCCCAAAGGTAGCACAAGGACTACATAAAACTAAAGATTTGCAAATGTAGAAGCAACAATATTTTGAAAGTGACCTAGAAAAAAATATTTCCTTTCCTGCTTTCATCTTCAGTCTTCCCGATCGCAGTCCAGAGACATTTTAATCAAAGGCCGTTCTAGCAGATGAATCATTCCCTGACATTTTGAAAAAGCCTGTGTATGATCAAATTGTGGGGTTCCATTCCCAGTATTTCTGTGTGTTTGGCAGAGCGCGCAGCTTGTGATCAAGTGCAGCTAATCTTTGGTCAGGAAAGTGCTCCCTATTTGATGTCTTGGCCTAAAAGGCTTAAATCCTCCCATGTCCTCGGTCTGTTTTGGAAATGGAGATTTTTAGGAAGCCTTGAGTCAGGCCACTGGACATTTCAGTGCTTTTTTTCTTTTGTTTATTTAGTGTGTTTGTGTGCGTTAGGCAGGATTTCTTATCATATTTTCAGTTTATTTTGTGGTTTTACTGCAATATCTCTCGCAGACTGTTGTGCATATTATATAGCATCCATTTATGTGATTCATGCGCTTGTTTGGTCTGGGGGGGTTTTAGCTGAACTAAATAAGCATTGAGCCATATTGCTGCTTGCCTAACCATGGAATCAGACTCTCCCTCTGGATATGAAGGACTGCCTTTAGTGTAACCCACTTATTTTTGCTATTACTTGTCTGAATCCCTAAAGGAGTCCCATTTTTGTGGAGTGGAAAATGAAATGGGTTAATTCGTTTTTGGTATGCAAATGTGGGATTGAAAAGAGGAGGCAAAAAAGGATTGGGAAGAATTTGGAAATCCAGAGTGGCTCGGAGGAGATCAAGCAAGTGACTGAATAAGTGAGACAGATGCACGCACGAGCCTGTGTTGCACCGAAGCTCAGCATTGGTTGAAGCTGCAGCAGAGCTCACACAGCATCCTTCATCCCCCCCATCCCTCGTTCTTTGCTCTGCCTCCCTCACTCACTCACTCACTGTATCTCGCCTGCTGACTGAGGTATTTCTACAAGCACAGACTGGGACAGCCTTGACTCTTCTGCGCGAGGTTTGTGTGTAAAGTCTCCAGCTATTCCTCTCCCTGGATCCTTTTCCCATGGACTCTGATGCTCTCTGTGTGGGTGAGAAGTTGCGGATGTGGATGTCAGAGTAATATCATGGACCAGAGGGGAGCAGGAGACAGGGAAGGAAACTGGGTCACTGGCAGGCTCTCCTGACTGATGCCTGTTTGGACCTGGAGGGATGGGGTGCACCACCAGCGCGGTTGTGTTTGATGGGCTGCGTACTGTCCTGGAGAGGAACTGTAGTGGCTACATCTGCAAGGAAGCAGCAGAGCCCACTGGACCGTCTGAGGCTGAGCGAGCACTGAGTCGGAGAGAGTCGCGTGTATTGCCAACACCACGAATACTTAAGGTGTGTGTGTGTCTGTGTGTCTGTGCACTCTCTCTAACCCAATATAGTAGCTTTTTATTTTTCTACCAACAAAAGCAACACAACTGTTTGTGTATTGAGCAAAAATCCATATGGGAAAAAAAAAGCTTACATTATTTATTCATTTTTTTAAATCACTATAATGTTAAATGCCTCAAGGACACAGTAACAAACCTAATATTTATTGATTTATCTAACCATCCAACCCATACCTTTTTTGTTTAGTACTGTGGTATTAAACAGGCCAAAAAATAATCAACAAGCAGCACATTTTATTACAGTCTTATTTTGAAAAGCAGGATGTTTGATGCCCTTTTTTTGTTTTTCAATGAACTGGATCATGGTTTTAGCCAAAATACATTATAAACTAAGATCTCAGCATTAATCCAATCAGAGCGATGGCTAACGTCGCTGAATTTAGTTTTGAAACTCCTTTTAAAGTGGCGCTTCTGTCTACTAAAGCTCTGCTATCATAAAAGTAGTGGTAAGATATGTTTGTAGCGCCTCAGAAGTAATATAACAGGGAGAAAATCAGTATATTCTGACAATATCTAATCAATAACACTTCAGCACTATTTGAATATTTGTAAATCTTGTCAGAGGATGTCCTTTGCTGATTGGCTCTGCTAACATACTGAAGGAATACCTGATATATGACTAATTAAATTATTCAGATGGTAGACTCATTGAAACAAAGCTAAGTTTAACCTTATGGTATTTACACAACCGTTATTTATATTCAGCAGCTACACAAGTACAAAGCACTGTCTTTTGTGTCACATGACTCTGCACCTATGAAAGTTACCAGTAAAAGTAGGGCAGTAGGAGGGCCGACTGTTGCCTCTTGCTAAGCACTTCACGGGTTAAAGCCTCTGTGAGCAGGGATGGGGGGTGAGGAGGGTAAGGAGGGACAGTGAGCCCTGTGTCTGCTGGAAATCAATCACCGCTCTTCATCTGTGAACCAGCGGGCTTGGCAGGGTTTCTGCTGCTCCGTACCAGCTTGTCTTCTTCTTCTTCTCGTTTGCGTTTACTCACTGCTGTGTGTGTGACGTGTTGTTGGTTCATCGTATCCACAGCAGAGAGCTGAGTGACAGTGGCAGGGAATTGGGTCAAGGGCACGCTTGCTTCTCTTGGCTCCGGAATGGTCTTATCACCCAAACAGGGGCTGTTAATCCTCTGTCAGCATCCACGGGCTTATAATCGATAGTTAAAATGTGCGAGGGATATAATTCAGTCCAGAGTGGAACTGAAACTGACAAAAACTACCTAGCAGAAGCAAAATTCTTAAAACCACACCAACCAGTTCAGTAATGTTAAATATATCACTACTAAAGCTACGCTTACTGCTATTATTAGCAAACAGCTAAATCATCATTCCCCCAACTTGATGAATGACATTCTAAGAAGCTGAAAAACACAATGACCAGGTGACAGGTATTGACAGCTATCATACTTGTTTTGTTTTGACAATTGAAGCGAAAGGAAAAGTTTAAAGGTTTGCAATTCTTTTGAACTCTTTAGAACAGTTTGAATTTCTCTTAAGTTTTTATTTCCTTTTGATTTCATCGCTTTTTTTGCTGTAGAGAAAACACAAACCAGGCAAGCTTTTTGTTTGGATTACTTTAAAAAGTGTACCGTAGCAGTCGTAACCTTTTACTCCCTTCTTAGTTTTCATATGAGCCTTGGCCTTATTATTATCTTCTTACAAAAATGTCTAAAACTGGGGAGGATGTGTGCTGCTTTGGGAACTGTTTGCACCTTTTTAATCCATTAAGCCCGGTTATAAAAAGACACAAGCCATTATGTTTGCCCTTTTAATTCCTTCTGATTGCAGCAGGTTATCACTTCTGGGCATTTTAAACATAGATGTTAAGCCAAGCGTGCATTCAGCTAGTTGCAGACAATCCTAGACGAAGCTGACTATGGGAAGCTGTCCGTGAGCCGCTTAATGTCTGGAGACATTGCCCGTTTACCGCTTTGTTGATTCACTCGCTGATTACAACAGCTCAGCCTTTTCCTTCCTCGTGAAAGCTCTCGTATCGTTCTCCTTCAAAGAAAAGTCGCAGATATGAGATCATGTGTGGGCTCCTGCGCAATGGTAATTTTTTTTGTCTTGTTGCTTTTGAGAAAGCCTTGCTGTCACGTGGTTGACTCACTCAGTAACAGAAGCACTTGAAGTGATGGAAAAAGAAAAACTGGTGAAAGATGATAGTACCTTTTGTCCACATCTGTTTTGGGACTCCCACTCCCAACATAAGATCTGTGATGGTCTGTTTCCAATGACCTTTGCCAAATGGGTACATGTTTATACATTCCTTGTGTTAAGGAGTTAAAATACCAAACAGAGCCTGCATGACATCATCCAGAAGTTGTTCAGATTAAGTCAGTTAAATAGATTCAATCCCATGACTTCTCTTTGATATTTACCCACACATTATGTTCACCCATCACACCCCTCCTGACCACACTAGGCAAACGCTACGATCAGTCTCTTTGTAGTTTTGGTGTTTGATGCATGTACAGGAAAACAACAACACCACATCTGCTTTTCTTAGTGATTGCTTCCTACTTTCGAGACATGTCAGCCTTACTTGCATCATTCCTCGCACCACCAGTGCATGTGTTCAGTGTTTATGTTGCTCACTTGGTGACTGATACATGGGATACATTGTCTGCAGCACTCAGGCTCATGTGCTTTAAAGGCATTCTGGCAACAGTAGTTTGATTTTCCCAGAGATGTAAAAGCAGCTTTATTCGTATTCAATACTGTTAGTTACATTTAAGGCTCGTTCATCAATAAAGCAATTTTGCTCTCTGTCTCTAATAGCTGCATTATTCCCGAGTGCATTCCTGTAATGTAAAGTGAGACTTTTTTATTTTCTAGCTCTGCTGCAGACTCTTTGCCTCATGATTGCATCCTGTTATTTTCAATACCATTGTTTCCCACATCCTACTGCTGTGATGTTATTAACAGAGACTGCATACACAGTACAGCATCTTTATTACCTCTGGTTTAGTCAACAGTACAGGACCGTGTGGAGAAGTGACCGAAAACAGAGCAGAGAGGGGTGGGTGCTTGAGCTGCCGCTGTAGTGGAGCGCTGTGTTTTTGCTACAATACATTCCAGGTTACGCCCTGCTTTGCTTTAGCTCAGACGCTGCTTGCATCAAACCTTTGTTACGCAACCGAGAAGTCCAGTCATAGTCACGTCCAGGGTGGGGATCACAGCTTGATATATGTGGGTAATTGCTTAATATTTTAACCTATTCTAATATTAGTCATTTCCTCCCTTTTGTTTCTTTTATTACCAGACAAAGAGAAAAATTGAAGCCCAGGATGGACATCTGATGATTGTCCAGATCCTTGAATATACAATTTTACAACTTCCATTGTGAATCGTATCATGCAAAAACATTGTAATAAAATATAATTTATTCGATGTGTAATGATACATAAGTGGATTACATCATTTAGGTCAAGATTAAGTGCCATATTGGACTTCAAATTCATTTTGTCTGTCTTGCCTCCCAGTTCTGTCATGAAATGGTTTGATAATGACGCAAAGCGAAACCAAACGAAATTTCTAAGCGTTTCCAGAAAACAAGAGAAAACCCTCATAGAGAATAAGAGGACATTTTCCCTGACTGTTTCCAACACGGCTCACAGCTCCGATTTGTTTACATTTTTTTTTTTAGTTAGATTTTTTTTATTCCTGAGCATTCATTTCAGGTCCACAGGTACAGCAACAAAGTGTGAGTCGTCAACAAACAGTCTTCTTTTTGTACATTTATGCCGTCAGTTTATTCGCACTCACAGGAGGGCGTATGAAATTGTATTTGATTAGAATACACTTCCCAAAATATCCTTTGAGTGTTCTTCTGGCAACTTCAGTGTTTGTTCTGCTACTAAAAAGGCCTCAGCGGGCCTTCCTGCTTAGACCCAGTGCCAGCTTGCCCCAAAGAAATATGTTTGTAATCGTTTCCACGGAATTTGATTTAAGCACCAAGCCAAAAAATGTGAGTGCTGTGCCACGCCAGCATGTCCTCAATAAGTTAGATTGCTGAGATATCTAGGAGGATTCAAAAAGTCGAGCATCTACTGCATTACTCTTCTTTTCTTTATCCGTGTGTGTTTTTAGTGGAGCGGGACGTATAGTCATACAAATGTGTGCTAATATTTGAGTTTACTCGATTTACTCATGTACTAAACTGTAAATGAGTAAAGCTGTAGATGGACACAGTATAAATTGAAGAATGTGATACAGTAAAGACTTTTACTGGCTCCAGGACTGCAGTTGGAAGACTGAGAGGGGTCAATTATACTGCAGAGCAGAGCTTGCATCGATACCAAAATCAATACCAATATTTGGTAATGAAAAAAGTCCAATATATTCTCCAATACTTTTCGTTTTCTTTCAAACACATGAAACATAAATGCATTTCAATATCATTTGTTTGCGGCGTTCCGTGCACCTGTTGCTGAGCAACAGGACATCAACACTCATTCAACATGTTTGACTGGTGTTTCTCCCACCTCTTCTTTACCTTTTTTTTTAAAATTAACTATTAGCTATTAGAAATCTAGATAATATTGGCTGACTATATCAGTGAGGGTCAATATATTGGTCAGGATCAACTCTAGAGAGCATCTCAACTGATTCTCTGCTTTTGGTAAAGACTCAGTTAAACATGCAGCTCAATGGGGAAGTTCCTAATGCAAGTTTTCTGGAAAGTACCTTCCACCTATATGCACAATATTTACTTTGTATAGGAATCGGGATATATGTTAAAGTGAAGCTCATATCAGGTCCTGCATAAAGAGCTTCTCTGTCAACTCTCATTATTCTGGCCAAACATTCAATCAATATGCAGCACAAAGACACCAGTCATCTGGTGTCTTTTTTCTTTCTTTCAGTATTACCAGAGAGCTACCCTCGGGTTGTTTAGGTAATGGTTAGTTAGGGCTAAGGTCAAAGTAAAGGGAAACTTTTACCCAGCAGTTATATACTTATACTGCACCATACTATTCTCGGACACGTGACAAGCAAGAATTGCCCAAGTGTAGTTAGAAAGCCCTGAAGGAAATCCCCATAACATCTCCATGCCTTTTGTCTTCCTAAAGTTCAGAACTTTAAGATATTCACTGTAAATAAATAAGGCCTTTTTTAGGCAATAGAAAAATGGCATTTCAGCAGTGTTTAGGCTTATACCACTATTTTTGCTTAAAATATTTAATTGATTGATTTTTATTTATTCGTTCTTAATAAATTCTCTCAGTTTGTGTTAATATGAAAAAAATATTAACACCTCTTCACCCATTTTCACCAGCCATCATTTCAGCTACCTGTGGAAAGCTGAATGCACTATGCCTTAAATGGGCAGGGTGCAATCAGCTTTAATTTCATAAGGATAAGTTATAGCAATAAACTTGCCTGTTTAATATCCTGTTATTGATTTAGATCGAATTACCTACACAAGTGTGTCCCATGTAACCCTTTGAAGGAAGCAGCTGCTCTCTCTCTTTCTCTTTAAACTGAGGCGCAGGCGTGAAACCATAACATCCACTCCTGTGGTGGCCCACCAGAGGAATCTGTTGGTGGAGCCCACTCCTGGGTGGGTTGAGAGGGGCTGCTTCATGCTGGAATCCCCCTTAAGCAGTTGCATCAACAAGCAGGGAGACAGAAGCTGGACCTAATCTGTCATCTGTGATTACAGCTACTGTCTCGGCTGTAGTCATGTACTGGAAGCAGGAGGGCAAAAAAAAAAAAGAACATTTAAGTGACTAATAACTCTGTCATATTGGCTGATACAGCTGATTCATGTCCTGCTCAGTCTTACGTCTTCAAAAAGGTGGCAAAGATTTGTAAATGTTGCTTCTGGAGTCCTGCTACAATCTTTAGGGTTTGGGTTCAGCCTGGAAACTCATCTTTAACCTTTGAAAAGAAAACTAGATCAGGCTTATTATTAAAGTGCCACTAAAGTGCCTCATTGTTGTGTCACTCACTCTGGGCTTTTGATGAATTTGAACCCAGCTCTTATTTCAGCTGTCCCACATAAGGCGTGGATTGTGCCTGACCACACTGTAATTCTTGAGGAATGTGTATCTTTTCTTTTCTTAACCCTTTGTTGCTGTGCAGGTGGATAGTGTGGGGTCATATAGCTTCATTGTATGTGTGTGTGGGTGAGAGGGTGTTTAACTCCCCCAGGCTGCACAGCTGAGTGTAGGAGGGGCCATCTCTTCAGCCTGGGTGTGAGTCCACTGCTTTCAGTCAGAGCAGCCGTAGCTTGGAGTGAGCTAGGGACTGAAAAGGGAGATATACAAACTTTTTCCAGTGCAAAGATTTTTCTCTACCTGATATGCTGGCTTGCAACTTCTCTTTGGGATCTGTCTTGGAAATATCTTACCACAAGTGTTGACAATGCAAGGAAGGGCTAGTAAAACTCCAAAAAAGGAGCTGGTCATTGAGAGTCCACAGCAGTACAAGAGGTTGGTTGCAGCTGAGCCTGAGGTAGATCCAGTGCCACAGGTGGTGGTAAGTCATTCAAGTAATTCACATAGAGATGTGAGACTTTTTGGTTTACATTTAAAAAGAAAAAAGAAAATCAGTACTGACGTGTCAAATTTGCTCTGATCCTTGAGAAAGTAAGTCGTGTAAAGGTTAACCTCAGCCATAAAGTGCCAAAAGCAGGTGTCATGTGAGCGTTTGTGCTGGTTCACTCTCTCGCCTCCTTTCATAGAAACAGTGCTGCCAGCTCACATTTCAAATTTGCAGTGTTAGCACCAGCACGGGGGAAGGTTGAACTTTATTAGCACTTTACTACCTGGGCGAATACATCGCAGGTCCCTCGACTTTATTCTCAAAGATTGCTTTGGCTCGTAAAATGTTTTATTTGGCGCAAAAGTCAGCGACCGCGACAGTGATCATTTCCTGCCCTTTAACGAAGGTGTCCAGTGGTCAGGCCCTCTGCAGAGTCAACCAAACAGTCAGTGACTAGATTGAGAGGCACTACGCAGCACCATTGTTTCAGGCTGTGTGAGGGTGCAGTGATGTGGAGGAGTGGGAGATGCAGATAAACAGCTGCCCAATTGCTGTAGAGAGGGAGTGGAAGGGATGGCTTCATGGGCGTCTGCTTTCTGTTCTTACAGGGTTGGCTCGCCTGTTTGCTGACTTGAGTTTACAGCTGTTGAATATACAGTCTGCACGTTTCTGCTTGGGTGTGTAGACAACCAAGAAATATAACTGGAGCTTCAGTATTTTCTGATTGACAGTGAAACGTTACCGTTAGTCTTGAAGGCATTTGTTCAACAGGTGATTTCAAATACCTTCTTAAAGGACTAATTTGACAATAAGTGTAAATTTGGGGCTATGTATCGACTCTGGTCAGCACTGTGGGTTGAGAGAATGACAGAGCTTTTGCGCTCAGTGCTGAGTGCACTGTGTGGTTGACCACTTTGGGTCACTGACAAAGCAATGTGGAGGCACCCAGAGGAGTTTGGAGGGAATCAGCAGCACTTGAGTGGGTTCAGATATCCATTACTGGTGAGAAAAGGGGCACCATCACTAAAACGGGGTCAAATCTTTCAGCACATACTTTATTTAAATGTAGTTACTACCACATCTTTACTAGCTTGGTTTTGACCATACAGCAGAGGCTTCATTAGGTTATTTCTAGTATATATTTGGTTTGTTTTTGGCATCTTTCAGCCTCAGATTGCTCACTTGTTCACTTTTTCTGTACTAGCTTAAACCCTCCATTCCAAAAGTCTCAAACTTATGGCAGAACTTCCCTGACAAACAGTCCTGGTGTGTTGATGACATCACTGTGATAGGAGTGGCACATGGAAATTGAAAAATATTTCTCCACAGCATTGCTTCAATACATTGTGGTCTACAGGTATTTGTTTTCGCACAGCTTGCTTAATGATTGCTCATCATATATAAACACTGTCAGAATGTGCTTATGTTCCATTTTCACTTAAAAAAGGGGAAATTTTAGTTTGTTTTGCTATTAAATAGCTTATTGTATATTGATTTTACTCATGTAAGATCAGATCAGGCCATTTGTTGCCTATAAAGTAGAATGGCCCCTCTGCTCCAGAGTATCCATTGCAGGTGTTTGGTTTAGTCAAACCTGATTCATTGTGTTTTGGGGTTTTTTTTCCCCAGGTCATTGCTTAATAATGATAGTATAGGTGTGTTTGCCTGACATTCCTAAGACTTCATCTTCTAGAGGCTCTCAGATTGTTTGTGGAGATATGGAGATTTTAGGCGTCGAATTAAGTAAGACATACACGTATTTATCTTATCTTTCCATAAATTCTTTCCTGGCTTACATCTAGAAATCTCTCCATCCATCAATTTTTTTCTGTTCTAAGGGGAGCACAGTTTATTAAAGTTCAACTGCAGATAATTGTATATTTGTGTTTAAATAAAACGTGGAGAAGAAGTTGTCTGGTATGTCACAACCTGCTTCAGCTGACAGACATGGTGGCACCATCTCTGCTCTCCTATTCCCTCCCTGTCCTTGAAACTGATACAAGGTCCTGCCCCCTCTGTCCTCGCTCTACTCTGTTACTAACAAAGGTTACTACATAGCAGCATAGATTCAGGCAGGTCTACATGCATGACTCCCCCATCTGAGATCATGCTAACATTATCAGTCCCAGATGTGGGAGGAATGAGTGAGCAGTGCTGTCGCTCAGCCCTGAAGTCTGCTGATCTGTCACTGCTTGTTTTTCACTTTGCTCGTTGTTGGATTTATCCTCCCATCCCAACAGATAAAAGCGTTGACAGCTTGCCTTCATTGCTTTATGTCGTAGACAAAAATTACAATGTCCTGTATGTTGTCCAGATGGAGTGTAGTATGATGTGTGCCATCGTAAAGAGTTGAGCTCATTGAGACCCTCCTTATCCGTGAAGCAGATGCACTTTCTCTGGGCGGATGGAGCCCTGATTGACTTGTCACTGTGCATCTAACAGAAAACATGTCCTATTGTGCCCTGTCACACGGCTGGATAAATCCAAGTCTGTTGACTGTGATCTCTTCTCCTGCACATGCTTATTTAAAGTGCATTCCTGTTAGTTATGGTTTACCAGCTTTGTTTTTTATTTTGTTGCTTATTCATCAAGATCCCCCACTATGTAAGTGTAAGCATCATCACATAGGTTAACCACACACCAAACTGCCTTTGTTTGAAAGTCTTTTCTTTGCTCGCACCGAATGCACCACATCTTTTTTTTTAAAATATTCTGTGCTAAAAATGGGCAGTTTTTATTCAGAAGTTTGCTCCTATATCTGATCTCTACAAACGCAATAATAAATTGATATGTCCTTTGAAACCAATTTATGCCTGTCGTCAAGTTTCATTTAGTTGATGAGAAAGTATTGAAGGTCTGAAAACTGAAAGGAGCTAATGGGTTTTTACTCTCCAATGCTGAGGGGTTGGCATGCCAACAGTAATCTTATTATGCCTGATTGTTTGCATATTGTTACTCGTTTCCTTGATCTCTCTTCTGAATCCATCCAATAACGTCACAGATAGCTTCTTCTGTGCCTTCATGTTACTTGCTTTAGTTTTGTAGTTTAATCCCCAACTGTGTGTTTATGTGTTTTGTAGGTAAAACCAAAGGTGATCGAGCCGCTCGATTATGAAAATGTGCTGGTGCAGAGGAAGACGCAGATCCTTAGCGATGTCCTCAGAGACATGCTGCAGTTCCCCCTTGAGGACTTTGAGGTGAGTGTCTAAACTTTTCATGCACATTTTTCAGCAGACTCGCCATCTATGTTTGCAGAAGTATAGATGGTGAGTCTTGCTGTAGTAAATGTGGCTCTGGGGTTAAATTGCTGGGAAGCAGCTATGAAGCTATGGAAAAATGTTCCACAGCAAATGGTGGTGTGCATCTTTAGTGCTCTGGTTTCCGTTGTTGCTATACACTTCTGGTGCAAAGTCAGGCAGACAGGAGTTAAACTGTCCTCCTGTGTATTGCTGCTAAACACACGAGCTCGTTACATTTACTGGTATCTATACAATATTAATATTTACTCGTCCACTTGCGTGTTTTCTTTTTTGTGTTTGTTTGAAGTGGTTTTTCCTTTGGCCCAGCCGCGGCCATTGTGATGATGGGTGTAGCCACTGACAAAGGCTTTCCTTTTGTTTATATCCTCCTCTGCTGCAGCAAGAGATGGGTCAGGGGCCATCTGTTTAATTGGCTCATTCTGTGTCCCATGTTGTGACAGAGTAAGTGTTATCTCCAGCCACACCATGCAGGATGTGCGTCCCTCACACTTTCCACGCTGCAGCTGGAAAATCTAAAATGGAGATCTGGCCCAGAGCTGGTACTTCAGGAAATGAGACTTCTTTGAAGGATGTTAGTATATCCTCAGATCTAACCCTACCACTTTGTCTCACATTGCTGTCAAAGCTTTATAGAGTCTGGGCCTTTAATATAACACCATTCCAGTAAGGGAAGTCTTTTTTGGGGTTTGTCTAATGACTTTAACATCTTTTGTCTGAATTCCCACATTGGTTGAAGAATACAGTTATTATTTATTGGAGTTGTAAATGGTATGTGTATTCCTCAGGATGTACGGGTCATTCAGATTGCTCGGATCCAAAGAGTTACAGTCAGAAATCTATTTGTGTCAACATCCTCTCCTGTAACGGGAACTGCAAAGTACAAGTTTCACCTGGAAAATTTTGGAATGTTTTGGCATTACATCAGGAATTGGCTCTAATTTTATGCTAGTGGAGTTGGTCCTTTATTATCAACACTATACCACCGAATTGATGCAGTGAGAAGAAAAGACAAACGTGCTGATACATGTTTCTGATACATGCTGGTATCAGAAACATTTCATGTGTTTCTGATACCAGTACACACCTATGCTACAGTATTACTGGGTCTGTTCATGCTGTTGGCAAACTGATATAGTTAATCACACTGAGAAAAGTAAAGAAAAATATGGTAGTTCTTGTTTATATGAGTAAATATAAGAATTATACCATCCATTGTCCAATCCCTTTAAGAGTATAAAAACTGGGGCATTTTTGTGGGTCTTCTTCACTGTAAATGTCATTTTAGTCTGTTGTTAGGTGGTTGCCAGATAACGGGCCACACAATAAACTAACTGGGATTGTTGTGCAGGGACACATCAGTGGTATAAACTCAGTTTTGTTCAATTTCAGTTTTATTTATTTATTTATTTATTTATTGACTGTTTTATCCTCTACACTTATCCTTCTTTTATGCTTTTATATGCAATTCTTTTGCCTTCGTGTGTTTTAATGCCATTCAACCTGTTAGCACGTTTTGGTACCTTGCCATAACCCTCATCCTTTCCTGTTACTTCATCTTACCCTCTAGCATGTTAAGCACTTTGGTACACCACTGGTTTTTAAATGTGCTATATAAATAAAGTTTGTTGTTGTTGTTGTATCTCAGTCCCAGGTTGTCTTGTGACTGACTGGGAAAAGGGGGCAGAGGGCCGCCCCTCCCTGAGCCTGGTTCGGCCGGAGGTTTCTTCCTGTTAAAAGAGAGTTCTTCCTTCCTACTGTCGCCAAAGTGCTTGCTCATTGGGGGTCATACGATTGTTGGGTGTTTCTATGTATGCATTACTGTTGGGTCTACCTTACGATATAAAGCACCTTGAGGTAACTGTTGCTGTGATTTGGTGCTGTTTAAATTGAATTGAATGTGGATATGAATTAGGTAGTAATGTAATGAAAATTATACAACACTTTTCTAAGTTGTTATTAGTGCATAAATGGTAAAAATGGCCCATTTTAGCTCGAGATACTAGGATTGCAGTTTAATTGGCCGGTACCTTGCTTTTTTGTTTGTTTGTTTGTTTGTTTAGCAGATAAGAGGACATCATCCCTTTTTTTCTTTTTCACTTGTCCCCGTACTTTTCCTTGTAACTGCTTTTGTCCTTTGCTGATACAGAGGCTGCTGATGGCTAGCTCTGAACACTGTAGAGTTTTAGATTTGTCCACTTTTCTTTGTTTGGATTCCTTTTAATATCCACGTTCAGTTGGGTTAAGTGTTGTTAATTCGACAGGGTTTGTTGTCCAGACATTCCAGTGTCCATTCAACCACTGTTTACTTTGGTGAACTTTGTGCTTCAAATCACAGTGAAATCTTTCCAAGCTAGTGACATATTAGTGGAAGAAATGTGTTAGCATTTGGCTGTGAATGTGAGCGTGACTATTCGCCTGCATTGCTGTCCACGTGTTGCATGAAACGGACCGACTCATGACACTCAGTCTGTAAACGTCTAGTAGATGGTTGCTAGGCAACATGTTAATTCATAATATCCATAATAAATAAAAGCTAATGGGCAGAGATGTAGTAGGTATACTGTGTACCAAGTGTGAGTGCTGAACTCCTGGTCACTTAGGAGTTTCCTGACAGTTGGATGGAGATTTTCTCTGCTCCACCAAATCTTAATCAAATCATGAGTCCTTACATAAGACATGGGCGAAATCACAAAATTTGAGGGCAAAATGTTTGATGCCCAGCTCTTTGCCACCTTCACTGTGAAACATAAGCCTCCCATAGTCAGTTTTTAGTGCATCTATAAATCCCTTCAGCCTTTAATGGCTCTTTCTTCCTTCAGATGTTGGTGCAAAATGCCCCAAATGACTGTGACATTTCAAGTCATTAGCATAATGAGTACGGCTTTTTAACACCAATACATGCTCAGAATTATTTTTATTTTTAATGTATTTTTTGTCAAAGCAAGGATGCATTCTCTGTAAATGATGTGTAATTGCCAACTGCAGGGATCTTAAAGGTTTCTTTACTGAGCTTTGTGGTGAAATACATTTTAACTTGAGTCTTTATGAATAGCATGTTTTGTTTTGATGTATTTCTTTTTTTTAAGCAAGATTGCAAATACAGGATGATTAATGGTATTTTAGTGATGGCTTCATAGTGTTTTGTGTGATGTAATGAATGCCCTGCTTAACATGATTGCTTAAATGAAGAGTGAACTGGAAATACATCAGAATAACAAATTTTTATTTTTAGGTGATGATCCAGTCATGGTTACGTCATCATGCTGTCATAAACTTCTTACTAATCACTATTAAAATAGTTAAAAGTCATTGGCTAAAGATTTAGTTATGACCCAACCTGTGGATTTGGAGAATCATTGCAACCATACATGAACACTTTTAGAAATAATCAGTTTTTTCAAATGCTCAAACAGAACTTGATTTAAGTTACATGGGTTGATCTTCGCATGTGAGATCAGTCTTCCCACAAACCTGCCAAAGTTGCTGTTTGGATGTTAATGGGGACTTGGGTCTATCTGGGAAAAATAACCTTTAAATAATTCCTTGTCACTGGTGTGTATAGCCACAGTTTTAATGATTAGAATATAAATGAAAGCACCAGGTCTGCTTGGTGTTTCTAACTTTGGAATTGACTCTGGATAGAGAAGCGGTTGTTACGGTTTGTAAGGCCTGGCAGCTGGGTGCTTGGTGACGGCAGGACAGCCTTGACTCTGACTTCTCATGCATATCCACGTTTAGCCTGCTGCTATGAGCATAACACGCCAGCTTCACACACAAACAGTACGTTGTCAGGGGCTGACAGGTGATTCTGACTGAGGGGGGGTTAAAAAAAAAAAAAAAAACACGGGAGGCTCAGTGACTGATCTTAACATCTGTTTCTGCCTGTTCAGACTCTTGTTCAGGCAAGGTTGTAATCAGCTTTCAGTGTTTTGGGGGAGTTGTGTCAGTGTATGACCAGTGAGTGTTATGTAGAAATCTCAGTCTGCGTAAAGACACTTCTACAGGTCATGAGTCGAGGCAGAAAGACCTCTATCTCTGAGTTATTTTTGTATAAATACAGTTTTTGTCTGTTTCCCGGTATTGGAAACCTCTATCAAGTCTCTACCTTATCTTATTCCCTCTGGCTCATCAAAAGTCATGAGCTGTTCTTCTGGTAGGCGATGTTTATATCAGCTCCATCTGCTTTTGATCAAGATACTGCTGGCAAAGTGGAGGGAGGGTTGGGTTGGTCTCTCTGTGTGAGGTTCCTGGAGAAATTTGTCCAAGATTAGCAGAATAGGAGTCTTCCTTTCTCCTCAATTTGATATATGCACTTTGTCTAAGGCCCCCCTTCACTGTGAAATCTGCAGATCAGAGCATTGTTCTTGTTTCTTTACTTTGCCGTGTACCTAAGGTTATGGTAACACCAGTGTTCGATATGATATTCTCTGTCAACCATTCCACAGAATGAACAGTATCCTGAGTGGAGGAATTTGCAGCCAAATTCCTCATTTCTGTGGAGGAATTTAGCTACAGGTTGCATTTGTTCCTAAATGTATCTAATGAACATCATGTTGTATTGAAGGGGACTTTAAACAGAATGAAAGTCCAGTGAGAGGTAGGGTCTTCTTTCCAATGGGCCGGTATAAAATCCAAGTAAACTGAGCAACAAGGAGGTTTGGCTACCACTGGCCATTAGAAAAGATTCAGGTTTAAGGCTTTACTGGACTGGTGTCACTTTTCAGACTTGCTGTCCATCAATCATTATACGCAGTCTATACCAAATATTTGCATAACTAATGACATAACTGTCAGCATTGGCATAATTTAGTATTTACTACTAGTGAGTGTTAGTTAAGTACAGTTCATCAGCTTGCTAAGTAAATATTTTACCTGGCGTACATGAAGGCAAGCACATATTTGCACAAGCTCAAAGCACTGCTTTGCTTGTTTTTCAGTCTGTCGGAGCTGTTGGGAAGTGGTCAAGTTCTTGTCTCCAGCTCAGCTTGGATAAAGAAGATTGATAGTTTAGATAAAATATTGATGGGGTCTTATTGAACTTGTCCATCTCCCATAACAATTTGGGGAATTTTAAACCAGAGGATCTGATAATTCTCTGTGGCAACTTGTAGTCCAATTAAATGCTTCTTTTTGCCCACTTCCTGGTTGCCTCTGGCGTCCATGCCTGTTTATTTCTGCTGCTTTCAGTGCAAAGATCATTATCTCCCCTGCAGGAAACATGGGTAGCAGACAGGAAAAGGGAGACTTAAGGTTCACAATTAAGAGCTGGGGAATTTATTGACATTAACACAGTAAGGACTGGATCTAACACCACATGCAAGTTTATAGAGGGCAACAGGGGAGGCAAAGACAGCAGTTTTAGTATTTGTCTTGGGGTCATTCCAGATATCTAGAAAAACAAGCTTTTGTGAAACAACTTCTTTTATCCCGTAACTGCGAAACACCACATTTGGCTTATTATCACATTGTGTAGCTTCATTTTAATGAAATCAGGTGAATCTGATTTCAGATCTTTGAGGTGCATATTCTTTGAAGGCCATAAAGCTACTAAAAAGAAAGCATACAGTATCTTGACGCATTCTCAATCATCCAGGAAAGTAAATCTCCAGAAGTTGATTCTGTTCATCTGGACGTAGCGGACGACGCTACGTCCAGATGAACAGAAATCATACAGTAAACCAATGTGAATACTGTATACCCAGGACTCCAGCTTCAGATTCTTATAACAACTGGGAAACTCATTTTTGGAAACCTCATATCCAACACTGCTTGCTCTAAAGCAGGTTTTTTTCCTGGCTCAGAATGAGCTTTTGTGGATTAACTCCACCGATGCTTTGCAAGAGCAAAAGCAAAAAGAATGCTTTTTCTAATCAGTGTGAATTAATGTAAAGTTACATAGTTGTTACGCACAATAGTCGATTGACTACTTTATTACATCTCCACAGGTTATTAAAATAATTTTTACATCTCTGCCAAGGATCTAGTGACATGAAAGTCACATTAATCAACCTGTTGGCGCTGTCGTTTTGAGCGTTTTGGCATGCTGATGTTTGTCGAGCACTAGAATTTGCATCCTTAGTAGAGATGGCACGATACCACTTTTTTATGTCCGATACCGATACCGATATCATAAATTTGGATATCTGCCGATACCGATATGAATCCGATATAGTGTTTTTTAATCAACAAAACTGTTTTTTAAAATATCTTGCTGCATTTTGCAAGTCTGCAAGTTCATACTCAAGTTTAAAACAACAACTACACTAAAGCTATTCTGTTATACCTGTATACAAAAAAAATATTTCATAGTTCAGCAATACTGATCAATCTAATAAACTTAGACCTACACCATCCTCCCTATTCTGGTATTTTAAAGAGTACTTAGCGTAAATATTAAGCAACCTGATCAATCTAATAAACTTAGACCTACACCATCCTCCCTATTCTGGTATTTTAAAGAGTACTTAGCGTAAATATTAAGCAACCTAACTAATAGGGTTCCAACTCCCAGCAACAACAAACATAAATAAATAAAAAATAAGGAACCACCCCTCACGCGCCACCTCATGATGCTTAATCGACGTAATCAACCTTAATTTGATGCAGTGTGAAAAAAAATGCACAGAAATCAATTATTTTTCAAGAAATATTAAATAGATTCAACATCTTTCTTCAACAAAATTGCAGACTGCACAGATGGTACCTTCCCAAAGTAAAAAGTACTATAGCTTACTAGGGTATATATTAGACTTAATAGTCACTATATACAGTAATTGACTTCTATTCATTTTACATCAAATTAAAACTTTGGGTGTCAGATAATTATTTATTAAAAGCTCGACATTTTAAATGAGAATAAGAAAGAAAAGTATGTCTTTGTGCCCCCTTTTCCCTGTTCATGCCCTATCGGCCCCCCTGGCTAAACTTTGCTAGATCCGCCCCTGCACAGTTACCAGCGTCAGCTACGTAGAAAAAGATCCTGGTGTAGAAAGAAATATTAAATAAATTCTAACAACAGCTTATCAAGCTTAAACGTTCTGCTGTTGTTCAGCCGCTGGTTTCCTCTTTCTGGTGCAAAGTGGGCCAAAAACAAACAAGAGAGACGGACTCGCGACAGAAAAGCCGATCAGCTGATCATTTAAGCAGTTTCACGATTGAAGTAGCAGCAGGAGAGGCAGTCGCTTGTTAAGCTTAACGTGGGAATGCTTTACAAACATTCAGAGATGGACTTACACACTTGCTTTACTTCTCTCGGGGATAACTTTGTCGGAGATGAAATGCCAGGTTGCTAGCGAAGCTCCACATGCTATCCAGACCACCGACAGGTCCCGCATGCCACAGCTGCTCTATCACGTGATGCATACTGCTCCGACTGCTAACGTTCTGAGGTGAGTTACGGCGTGTTGCAAGTTTTGCGAGGTGCTTTCGTGATATTTAATGGATCGGATTACATTTTTTATTTTTCTCCGATATCCGATCCAGTAATTTAGGTCAGTATCGGACCGATACCGATACGTAATATCGGATCGGTCCATCTCTAATCCTTAGTGATCGATAAAAGCGGCTGTGTTGGTCTTGCTTAAATAAAATTAAAAGGCTTTTTACTTTAATTACACTACAGGGTCTTGATTATTTTTGCTACTGTGTTGCCTGTCTGCAGAGTCAACCTGTTAGTCATTAGCGAAAGGCTTAAACACATCCATCAGTAGGCCTAAAAGTCAGATGACGTGGGCAGGCATCCCACTGTGTCTCTGACTTACTTGCACGCTTTGAACCCCAGATAACCTGTGGTCATTTCACAAGACCATTTCAAGTGAAAGCACACTTTTTTTCAGTTTCAGTTTTGGTCATCCTTTGTGGTCTGCTGTAATCCCACAGTTACATTTCTTCTGACGATTTCAACATTTGCTTTGTTTTCGCAGATTTCAACTTTGAGGAGGCAAGGGAGAACCCTGTACCCCACAGTGCCTGAAAATGCAGAGAGGGAGGCCCAGAGTCTGTTCGTCCAAGAGGTGGGCTGATTTTTAAGATATTTTTTGAAGGACAGTCACACAGAGAGCCTGCAGGAAGACACAGTGAAATAATTGAATCCAAATATTGGAAATAATTGGGGGTAATAATCCCAAAAAACTGAACCACTGACAACATTTAATAGTGGAATAGACTCTAAGACCAAGTAGAGCCAATTAAATCATCTTACATGATAATGCATGAAATCTCTTTCTGTTTCCATCCAAACTCTTACACAATCAAAAGTTGAGCAACCAAAATTGGCACACAAGGACATCTCAGGCCCCTGAAGGCTCTTATTTATATCAGACATGATGACATCATTATGTTACCTAGCAACCACCTGAAAAAAGACTAAAATGACCCGTTTATATCCACAAAACTTGAATTATGTCTCACATATTATGATAACAGATTATGAAGCTTTTCAACCATTAACAGAGTAAAAACAGTACTGTACCATGGATATATGCTAGTATATTATATTGAGAGAGACTGCTTTCATACCTGTTGACAGTAATGGTCCAAAAGACATGTAAAGCACACCGAAGTTCATTTGCAAAACAAATGTTTCTATTGTGCACAAAGTAAGTAAGTACACTTAATATGATTGTATATGTATCTTTTTCATGATAGACGTTTGAAAACGGCGTCAGCGCTTCAGGCTAGTAAGAACTTGGTCAATTATATCAGTCATAAACCACAGAGCTATGCTACAGTAATGCTAATTTGGCTCATTACCAAATATATTACCTAATATTAGCAGTTATGAATGTTGCAAGTCATAGCGCATCAGGAAGTCATCAAGGAGCCTCGTTATAGATCATCATTGGAAGCATCGGGACTATTTGTGCCCTTTTTTCTCAGTAAAATCTATTTATGGTACAATACACTGAAATTAAGTTCGACTAATTTGATAATTTATCAAGCTTCTGTTTGTTCCCTGTCATTAGTTATTACTGTCAGTGCTGAGCCTTGATCATGTCTTGCTGTTGAGTGGTTCAGCCTGGTTTTGGTCAGCTGTGGCATCTTGAAAGTCCAAAAGGGCAAAAAGCAAATAAAATCACAGGAAGTTCACCAGATGTGACATTTTATTGATGTAGTGCAGGATTAATTAAAAATATACTTATCAGTAACTCACAGTTGCTGCTGATTAAAACGATGAATCATAATCATCCAGCTCTAGCAGAGCTTTTTAAGCCACACACCAGCTGAAAACCGACAGTTCTCCCTCCAGGTCAAAGGTCAGCATTTAGAGCGCCTTGTCTGAAGTCAAGATACTGACACCTGGTTAAGCGCTGTGTGACATCACCAGGACAGCTGTGGAGATTAGCCCAGCGAGAGCCTCTCCGTTTCCGATTCGCCTCCTGATCAGGTTGCATTTCATCTCCCTGCAGGAGCAGTTCTTGTAAATGGCGTGAGTTTCTGTAGAACAGATACCAGGGAGCTGCACTTGTGACTGACTCTAACAATGAACAGATGTTTTCTATCCAAGGAAAGGAGGACAGCGAAACACTCCCAATTTGTGTTGGTGGACGTTGGATTGTGGCAGAGTCACCGTGCATACACTCCTCCTTTTTTATCTCAAGGAGAAGCTTTAATGGTTGAAAATATTAAATATTGTCCTAATGTGTATGTTAGTGAGTTGTCTACTGGAACTTATGAAAGACTTTTTGAAAAGAAGACACTGTCAAACATCTTTGTGAAGCATCTATTTGTCACTAAGCTACTGAAATCGTGCAGCACTGAACTAAGTAAGAGCAGGGCTTTCTAAATCTGTTAACCATCTCACCAGCAATTCAGACTAAACGGACTCACATCCTAAGCCTCAAATTCTCATCAGATGGTTCGACAGTTTCTTCAGCTTTATCAAAGTGATGATCCTAGTGGTATATTAGCTTCATGTAGCATGTTGAGATGAGAAAATGGAAACACATTTAGAGGGGACTGAATGACACCCAGTTCCAGCCTTCACATAGCCCTGAATTGCTACCTCACTGTGTCAATGCAGTGCTACAGTGGTCTGTAATTAATTTCTGTTGTCTCCTCAGTGCATTAAGACCTACAAGTCAGACTGGCATGTGGTCAACTACAAGTATGAGGACTATTCAGGGGACTTCCGACAGCTTCCAAAGTAAGTCTATAGTTAAAAAATCCTCGACTCAGCACTACAGTGTGGTTATAGAGGTGCCGTCACATTGTTATGAGGGGTTAAGAAGAACTGCTATGCTATACAGCTGGTTTAAAGCTAAATCCTGCAGTCACACAGTTTTGTTTGTTTTAGCCCGATCACACACGCAAGCTGTCGCCTATTCAGTTTTCTGTGTCTGACAACTTGCGTGACTTAATTAGAAGGAAACACAGCATACAAATAACTGTTGCACACATTTAAAAGACTGTTTCCTTTTCCTAGTGCATTGAGCAATTTCTGAACGCAACCAGTGTGGAAACCACCCTCATTGTTTAGAGATTGTGTCATCACCTCCAGCTTCTCCCGTAAAGAATCCTTATTTTATAACCAGCGTGTTAGAAAATGAGCTGACAGTGACCTTGTTGGTACAACTGCTGCCAAATGTTCTGTCACTTTACTGAATCTGGGGAAGTTGAAACAATGCATCGTGACGTCGGTCGCCAGTTTAAAAAATTAACAGTATTTTTAGATGGTGATTCTCACCTTTTGGCACCTGCTCATTTTCCAGCAAGCTGTGTGTGCGTTGTGTTTCCACGAGGAGCCGAAAAGTCGTTTGTGCTCCTCTTGAGAAAGCCTCAAAATGTAAAATGACTTATTATAAAAAATAGGGAAGAAAAAAATTTGAATGATCTCACCAAACCGCTTCAGTCACACATGCTGGATAGATTAGCAAAGCCATGAAAGAGCCATCGTAAGCTGTCTATAGTGCTCTGTGTGTGTATGAAAAACCTGCAGGCTTTTGTTGTTGTGATGAATAGATTCACTTGACATATCTCCCCTTGAGCTATTATACTTACACTGTATTTGGGTTTTTCCAGTAAAGTGTCCAGGCCTGATAAATTGGCTGTCCATGTATTTGAAGTGGATGAAGATGTCGACAAAGATGAGGTGAGTTCTTTGTCAGAAGATATGGACGGTGTGAAGAAACACCCATTGCTTATTTTTAGTTTCTAGGGTGCCTAAAGTTTCACGTACTGTAACTTAGGGACACTTTCAAAGTGAAAAAATCAAATGTGTATATTTGACCTCTCCCTGATTGTGCTTATTTAACCATCAAAAGACCAAAACAGCACTTAAAACTTAGAAACATTTATGAATGGATGTTTTTTTCTTTTATTCATAAATAATGCACAAACATTGTTATGAGGAGTTTTAGCCACTTTATTAGATACACCTGTTCAATTGCTCATTAATGCAGATATCTATTCAGCCAATCGTATGACATCACATGACCATTTAGGAATGTAAAGATGCTCCAAATGACTTATTGAAGTTTAATCCAAGCTCTGGAATAAGAGCAGAAAGGTGACTTAAGTGAGTTTGAAGGTGGCATAGTTTTTGGTACCAGACAGAAATTCAGTTTTCAGAATATTTCAGAAAATGCTGATATGCACACTGAAAATATTCAGTGTGCAGAAATTCTGTGGGTCACAGGAGAGTGGTCTCAGTTTCTGCTGCAACGTTTGGAAGGTGGGATCAGAATTTGAAACATGAAAGCATGGATCCATTTTGCCACATAGAACACGTAGTATCCATGTTCTGATGGCCGCTTCCAGCATGACACAAAGCTCAAATCTTCTCAAACTAGTTTCTTGAAGATGACAACGAGTTGACTGTATTCAAACGGCCTCCGCAGTCAAACGATCACAATCCAACAGAGCATCATGGATGTGCATCCAGTAACTATGTGATGCTATCATGTAAACATGGACTAGTTCTCAGGGAACATTATTGAATCTATCCCATGAAGAATTAAGGCAACTCTGAAGGTAACAGAGGATCGAACCCAGTACTAGCAAGGTACCTTTAAAAAAATAAAAATAAAAAATAAAACGTGTGTTTGATACCAAATTACATCCAGTGTGTCAATGTGCAGAACAGAGCTCCATTAATGTTTGTAATGCCACTAGTGAAAGTCTGTTGATAGATTCAGGTTTCCTCCTGCACAGTAACAAGGTTGCAATAAAAAGAGATAAAATAGCTCAGGAACTTTTAACAAAGTTTGTGGACTTTTTGATTAACTGGATCGTGATTTTGAAAAAGCTGAGTTTAGTTGTCATTTAGTTCTATTATATTTAACATAGTCCTTCAATTCCTTGTGAAACTTGGCAACTGACAGGGGAAAAAAACTAGATGGATAAATGGCACTGCGTGCCAGAGAGAGGGGGTGAAATCCCAGCGTTTAATTTGGGTGTGAACTGTTCCTGTAAATAAGAGTTCATGTTAGTTCATGTTAGTTTTTAGTTTTTCGCACAGTTGAGTTTCTTGATTCCTCTTGATGACACGAACCTCACCCTCAAAAATGTTGTGCACTGTTAAATTTCACTTATCCCCACTTACGCCTTTCATGTTTTTATTGTATGGCGATAAAAGGCATTTTTGTGTCTAATAGGTGAGTTAACAGTAATTACAGCGTTGCACGTGCACCATGTATTTTGTTTCACATTGAAATTTAAGGGCTCCAGTGCAACATTTGGACCTTTTTATCCTCTGCTAATTCATGTATGACAGAGTGGGTGTGCAGTCTTGTACAGATTAAACAAGTGCTTGTTGTCTTTGGAATGACTGGGAGGAATTCACAACAAGGAGGCTCATAAGTCACCTGACAGACACTCAGATTTGTTGGGAGTCTTCAAAGCCTTAAAGATAATGCGGAGCTGTTACAGATACAATTGTTAAGGTCACACCGCTTCATAGGATGTATGATGAAGATCCTGACCTGCCCTTGTTGCACAATATGTCAAACTGTGCCTCCTATAGGCAAGAGAGTATAGGAGCTGAAATATAATACATGATCTTTAGAAAGATTTCTAGAACTCAGCGCTGCACAATGTATTTTCCCTTTTAAATAAAAGGAGCTTTGATTGAAAGAAGTGCAAGTCCCCAGAGAGTAAAATCTGGGAAAGGAGGATTGGAAAGACTTCAACACAATAGAAAGGCTCATCCTTCACGACCCACACTACAGAATATTTTTAAATGGGGAATTTCCTCATGTAGATGAGAGAAAAGGATATAAAGCCTTCCTGTAAATTTCCCGAAAGAAATCTTCGTGCCTGTTCTAACCGTACATTGAGACCGCATTCACTATCAGCTGTGTAATGTGGTTTATCTGCACTTTGTCTGACTGTAGATTTTTAGTGTGGCCTTTTGAGTTGGGTTTTTTTTTTTAATCATGTCCTTGACAAAGTTTTCTCAGGCAAAGAGAGTTCTGAGATCCTAAACTCAGAGACTTTTCTGCTTCTCTGCAGACCTGCAAATGTTGTCTAGACACTGACTAGTGGAAATGGGACTCTGAACCTTTCCAGGTGCTTTTCAGCTCACTTCACAAACTTCCACACTGAAAATATTATAATTCCTGCCAACGCCCAATAAAGCAAATCCTTTTTGCTTTATTGGGCTGAGAGAAGAAGCCGGACTCAAATGATAACATCTTGAAAGCCCATTCGCTCTTCTCATTGTACTCTTTCAAATTTGGAAAGTGTATCTGCAAATGATATGTAAGGCTGATATAAACCTGGACCAAACTATAGAGTTTGACCGCCGTATCTCCTCTTTCATCATTATTCCCCTAATTAGTTTATTTTTACAGATCACGAGAGCGGTGTTTGTGTGAAAGGCGTGATCTCATACAAACCTCCGTGAACGTTTGAGATGACTGGGCCCATGTGTCACAGATCTGCTATGAAAGCTGAGATATATTTATTTAGTTTAACAGTCATAGTTTGTTTTATGTTCTTCTGCCTTGGTTGTTTGGACTGAGAAAGTCCTACATAGTGCCGGGATCTGTGTCATCTCAGACCACAAGATCAAAGACTTTCTGCACAGCAAGACAGAGCTTTGGCAGGGTGGGGCAATTGGTGACATATTATTGTATGCCGCTTCACCGCAAAAATGTCCAAATAAAGTCGCACAAACTTTTCTTTAGATAAAATCAGACATTGTTTTGAAATGTATACATGATGTGTGTGTGTGTGTTTGGAGCACGTTGTCTCCATGTTTATTTACTGCAGCTTGTTTCAACCACACACACAAAAAGAAAAGTGAAATGATTTAATTCCTGAATTGGCACATTTGTGCATATGCTATGAAGACGACTAGATTTTAAATCTATATGGCTGGTTAAGATGTATGCATTATCCTTTTGGTGTTATGTAATTGTCTGATCTTGTGTCCTTGTCTCCTGCAGGACACAGCCTCCTTAGGCTCCCAGAAAGGTGGAATCACTAAACAGGGCTGGCTGTATAAAGGAAACATGAACAGTGCTATCAGTGTCACCATGAGGGTAAGGTGGCAATAAAGACCACATTAATTGACTGTATGATTTATTTTTATTTTTTTCAACCCAAGTAATCGATTTTGTGCAAATTTTTTAACATTTACTAGTTCCAGTTTTTCAAATGTTGGGGTCTGTTTCTTTTCTTTGTTTTATATCATGGCACCCAAAATGTTTTGAACCAAATGAGCACATGACGCCATCTTTGTTGTTTATTTCACATTTTGGAAAGTTCTCCTCATTTTACTATTCCATGTTTTTTCCCCTTCATATGATCACTCGCTGTTCAGTTTAACCTGTTTTAGTTATCTTTTTGCAAATACAAATAATTCTTATTTCCTGTCTTTCTTCTTTTTCAGTCATTCAAGAGGAGATATTTCCACCTGACTCAACTTGGAGATGGTTCTTATAACTTAAACTTCTACAAGGATGAGAAGATCTCCAAAGAGCCCAAAGGAACTATTTTCTTGGACTCCTGTATGGGTGTGATTCAGGTACATTAAGGCAGTGATTGCTAAACCTCATTGACCCAAGATGACCTGCATGCTTTGCCAAACGGGATATCCCTGTCTGCACATGTGGTAGTGTGGCCCCTGGGGGAAAACGCAGTTTCCCCAGAATGAACCGGTATTATAACGATTTCCTCTTTCCAGTTGTTTTCTGTATAAATTTATTTCTCAGCATTCGGGATGAATCACTATCTGTAACAGGCAAAATTTGAACTGAAATTATTCTAACAGTGATGCGCTGCTGCTGAAAAGTGAGCCCGTGAGAGCTTCTCTTCTCCACTTCTATGAAACCTGAGCTCGCTCTACCCCAAGGTCGTGTTTTTCTGCTGACTGTCAGCTGTTGAAACAAGGTGAATGCTGAGGTCTCGATTCTAAGCACTTTCCCCGAGCCTCACAATCAATGCCACGTGCTAACAGCTGAATGTAGGCCAACACTCACTGGATGCATTATCATCTATCTACAGCGTGAACAGATGGAAAGAACCTGTTTTTTTACCTCTGAGGCACCCAGCTGGCTGGGTTACCTCAAGTGTAAGCTGAGGGGAGTGTGCAGGATATTTGAATGCTTCAAGATGTGTGTGGGTTATAGCGGCTGTGCCATTCCTCGGGTTTGCTGAACCTCCACGTCGCCCAGTTTTCAACCAAAGACCCCTGCTCATATAATTGCAGCTCCTGGCTCAGTCCAGCAGCTTCACTGCCAGCTTTCTGAGCTCATTTTTAACAGAGAATCTCAGTAATTAAAAAGAAAAACCATTTGAGGCTATTTTTTAAAAATCATTGTGTGACTAAAAAGCTCAGCGACAAATCCAACACACTCAGTGTTGTTGATGTGGACTACTCCAAACTGGTCTCAAGAGCTGAGATATAATGGGACCAGATTATAAATCAGTGATAAAGAACATTTAATTTGATCCTTTTTCCTTATGCGTCTTACGGGAGTGATTTAAGTACTGCGGTTATTTTGCGGTCTTCTGTTCGCGAGTGTTAGCCAATCAGAAGAAAACTGGCTTAGGTGAGTGGAGACTTAGAGAGGAGCTAAAAGGGTGTTTTTTTTCCCCACACATTGGATGAACTGAGGGGCTTCAAGGCCAAGTATGACCAGAAATAATGACTACAATAGGTCCACTTTAATGAATATTAAAGCTAAACTGCTTTTCCTTGTTTAATGATTTAAGCTGGCCCAGATGAAGTTGCTCCATGAGTATAACTGCAGTTGTTTTTAACGCTGCAGCTTAGAGATGCTAAAGAGGCTTCAAGCTGAGCCTCAAGCTGGTCCTCCACTTTGTAAAGACGCCAACATACAGTCAAACACACACTGCATTTGTCATATATCAACCGACCAGCACTCTCTTTGTAATAACAAACAGCTAAAAAATGTTAAGTGTTCTATAACTCAGTTTTCCAAAAGTTTTCCTTTCTGCTCTCTTCTTTCTTACTCTTTAAAGTAAGGATACAGAATCATTTTAAGGACCGTCGAGTCAGTTTCCCTGAGTTGAGTCTCCGACCTCAGGTGATGACACTGGTTAAGTCTCTTTATCAGGACTCTGGTTTTATTTCTGTCCCAAACACCCCTCTCTGTGTTTACTCAGCTAGTCTGCAGATATTGTCTCTCCCTCCCAGTCACTCCCACTACATTGCAGGAAAGCTGCAGAGATAACCACCATAACACAATCCAGTGACTGTTGACAATAATAAAATGGCTCCTCTATTTCTCTAAAACAAATTCTTCTGGAATCGTTTATTAAAGTACCCTAATAAGCATCAGACCTCAGAGTCACTGAGTCATAGACAAACTGCAGCTCAGTCAGCCCTCATTGGTTCTGAATGGGCTTTAATAGAATAACACGAAAGCCCAAATGAGGCAGTGGCATCAGCCTTCGTGGCTGTTTTGAGGTCATCACTGGCAGAAGGGCTTTGTTATCCAGATGTAAATGCTTCGTCCCTCCATAACTCACGTTCCTTCCATTTGCTCACTGCAGCATTTAAATTAAATTTGAGTTTCGATGCTTACATGTTTACCAAACTTGGACTCAATATTCAAATATATACCAGGTCTTTATTTTTTAAGGTTTTAACCGTAGATTACAATGAAGTGAGGGTGATGGTGGAATAAGAGCAACTACTGCCTCATGGGGCCGTGTTCTCTTCAGAGAGGGGGGTGAAACATCCCTTCTGCCATGTTCACTATGTTCACTACTGGATGTTTGATGTTTAAAAGTGAAAAATTAAACTCAGTCTGTCTGTATGAGATTCCACTGATCCAATCTATTCAGTAATAACAGGTCTTTTATTTTTCTATCGTTATAATTTAAATTCAGTTTAATACATTTTTATTTATATAGCTCAAAGTCGCAACAGTAGTCTCAAGGTGGTTTATGTTACATGGTAGAGACTCTATCATAATACAGAGAAAACCCCAACAATCAAATGACCCCTCATGAGCAAGCATTCGGTGACAGTGGGAGGGAAAAACTCCCATTTAACAGGAAGATACCTCCAGCAGAGTGAGGCTCAAAGAGGGGGAGCCATCTGCTACGACAGATGGGGGTGAGGCGAGGAAGACAGGACACAAAACACACTGTGGAAGAGAGCCAGAGATTAATAATAACTAATGATTGAACGCTTGTTTTGCAATGTTCAATAAGTTTTTATCTGCACTGTCTACAACTCTTTCCTTCCTTTTTATCCCCCACCATGCCGTCTCTGCAGAACAACAGGGTTCGAAGGTTTGCTTTCGAGCTTAAGATGCAGGATAAGAGCACCTACCTGCTGGCTGCAGACAGCGAGGCGGAGATGGAGGAATGGATCAACACGCTCAATAAGATCTTGCACAGTAGCTTTGAAATCGCCATGCAGGAGAAGAGAAATGGAGACATTCACGATGGTATGTGTGCGTTTGTCTGGATTCTTCCACATGAAAGGGAGTCTTTATTTGTTGGTATTCCTGTCGAGATAGCTTCCTTATTCTGGGAAAAGGTTTTGTGAAATTGTGCAGATTAATGAAGAGAATTTTCATGCTTAGTCAGTTATTAATAAGGGCGACCTTCTCACTTAATCTCACTTTTTTTTCCCTGGCCGTGTGCATGTAGTATGTGGAGATGTGATACCAGACCACCCAGGCTTTTAATACTCACCTCCTGTCTCACAGGAGGCTTAGCCGTGAAGCAGAGAGGCTGAATGCGTCTGCATAAAACACTCCGCTAATCTTTCTAATTCCTCTGCTTGTATTAATCATCCTGTGCATGAGAGAGGGGAAAGAATAAAAGCGCTATTGCGCTTGAAAAGATCTGGAAGCTTTCTTTTAAATATGCCACTGAGACCTGCAGTATCCCCATCTCAGTCCCGGGTGATTCCTGCACAGCTGAATTACTGTTTACCGAACTTTCACGTGTCAGTGAGTGATTAAAGAGGTTTTACAACCCTAGGTGGTTTTTCTTAAGGTTTACATATTTTCCCCACACCCATTGTTTCTTGTATTTTCTGACAGATGATGATCTTGGAAAGTCAGACAGCTCCTCTGGCAGTATGGACAGCTTTCAGGTAGGTCCTACTTTCTCTGTTGGATGTGCATGCAATCTCCTGTCCTCACTGAAGGAGCAAGAAGGCACAGAAGGAACCATCCTTGCTACAAACATGCGTCTTAAATTTAGATTTAAATGTTGAGGGTGACACAGCCAATTTCCCAGTGATTCATTTGAATCACTGGACCCCTCCCTCCTATTGGCCTTCTCAGGATTATATCTAATATGATTTTTCCTTTAAGAGCGCGTTTTGCCCAGAATATATACAGAATGCATACAGTCAGCAATATCCAATCCAAGAGACCCAGCAGGGAGAAAAGCATTAGGAGCTTTGATGATTTTTGAGGATAGAATCCTCTCTGGTATTTAACGGGGAAACTGTCTGACGACTTGCAGGCTGCAAATATTTTTCCGATATTTATGGTGGTTTTTTTGTTTTGTTTTTTTTAAAAGCTCTTCTTGCTGTTATTGTGATGAGTGGTACGTAATAGTAAAGCCATATGTGCATGGAAACTGGTGGTAACAGTTGGGTGGAAAACAGTTTGACAGGATAGAGTGTGCTCCAGGGAAATGTGTGCTGGTACCACCTGACTCTCACCCCTGTCTGCACAGCACAATCGGCCTGTAAAATATGGAGCCTGACTTCCAGATCGGTGCGAATGACAAATGTTCTACTAATAAAAACAACAACTCGCCGTGAATCTCCCGGCCAGCGCTTCCACTGTTTCAGACAGTTTGCGGTTCAGTTTAGGAAATGCTTTCCTTCTCCGCAGAGCACAAGAGATATAGAGTCTAGGATGAAGAATGAAACCAGGCTGAAGCTGTTCACGCTGGATCCGGACACACAGGTAAATTAAGGCGCACTAATGTTCACTTTGTCCCATTTGGTGATAACACCCGACCCAGTTTAATGCCATACCGTCTTTTGAACTATCTTTAGAAACTCGATTTCTCAGGAATAGAGCCAGACGTGAAGCAGTTTGAGGAGAAGTTTGGCAAGCGTGTGCTGGTGAACTGCAACGACCTCTCGTTTAATTTGCAAAGCTGCGTGGCCGAGAACGAGGAAGGGCCAACAACAAACGTAAGCTGGATCTCTTTTTCTTTTTCTTTCCGCATCAGGCCTTAAATAACAGAAATATCATTATCTGCCTGACTAAGGATGGATGAGATGGGTTTGTTACAGCAGGCCGGATGGACTTGTCTTATTATTTGAGCTGGTGAACGACTCCCGTTGGCATAGCAACCAGCCTCCAGGCTCAGAAATGGCAAACAATTTGCATAATGAAGTCTGCTGTCCTGCTGTCCCTCCCAGCAGAAACTGTCTATTAAAACTTCAACATGGTCCACGCGCACGCAGAGCAAATGCTTCGAAGTGCGTTCACGCAGCTCCCTCCACTGAAATTTTACAGCAATAGCTGTTAGCTGTCCGTGAGACACGTGTCCATCAGTCCAGCTTTTTCTCTGATGCCAGTGGTCAAATATATTTATATGTACTGTAAAGTCACGTGACACTGGATCCACTGAAATACTACAATGTAATTAGTTATATTTATGCTTTTATTATTTAATACTCTTTATTTTTATCTACACTACACCAGTGCACATCACATTAAGTTCAGTAAAATTAGTTATTGTTAGCTGTGGCTCTTGGGAGCATTTTATGTGGCCTGTAGGCACAATAAAGGACAAATACACTGCTTTTTTTTATCAACATCATACTTTATCCTTTAAAGTATCTTTTATCCAAGTCATACTTTGATATCTTAGTGTAGTACAAGATGAAAGGAGCCATCATAGCAGCCCAAAGACATCACAGCATACCTAACACATGTGCATAGTACTTTAGTCTGATTGGCAGGACTATCAGACTCGTTCTAATAAATTGACACTGTGCTCTTTCTCCAGGTGGAGCCATTCTACATCACCCTGTCGCTGTTTGACATCCAGAATGGCAGAAAAATCTCCTCTGATTTCCACGTTGACCTAAACCACCCCTCTGTCAGGGGCATGATGCCCAATAACAGCAGTCAGTATATGAACGGGGGAGGCGATGGCCGACCCGACAGCCAGCGGTTGATCCACGGGATGCCAGAAGCAGCCATGCAGTATCCCAGACAGGTAAATAAATACTTGAAAAACACTGATTCTTGTTTTTCTTCATCTTAATGACTGCACTGGGGAAATCTACCAATACATATTCAAATCTGTTCTAACATTTCGATTCATAGGGAGTGTTTTCGGTAACATGCCCACACCCAGATATCTTCCTGGTGGCCCGCATAGAGAAGGTGCTTCAGGGGGGTATCAACCACTGTGCCGAGCCATACATGAAGAGTTCAGACTCCACCAAGGTACTGACCCCGTGTTCCTCTAGAATCAGCAGATTCCACCAAATTATTCCACATTATGCAAAGATAATCTTCCCAGTTTGCAATCGCTGACCAGTTGCGCAGAAACTCAACAAAAGCATTGACTTTGGCTCTACAAAGTAGGTGCACACCCCGAGGGCAGAACAGTGGGTAGTAATGTGATTCAGTCCAGCATGTTGGTCGAAGGACTGTGTGCGTGTGTTTGTTTTCTCAAATGTGTGCGTACTCTGGTTGAGATTGGCAGCTTGCTGAATATTGTTACAGTTACTGTAAGAGACGAGGTCCAGCTTGTGCGTGTTTGTGTCGAAGCTCAAGCGTGTTTCTGTTTTGCACCAGGTGGCACAGAAGGTCCTGAAAAACGCCAAGCTGGCATGCAACCGGTTAGGCCAGTACAGGATGCCTTTTGCCTGGGGAGCAAGGTACTTTTCCTCCTTAAATACATCTGCATGCTATCTCTGTGAGTTTTACATCAAGACCACAATTCAAACGGACATAAACCAACTCCACAAGTGCTTAAGGAAGTGATTTTATAGTGATTTTAAATCCCAAATGTCACCAAACATTGCTGCGATTAAACCGTCACAGAGAAAGAATTAAGCATTAAGAATTAATTGCTCTACTTCAACAAATCAAGTTCAAACAGACTTAATGTTTGAGCCCATAAAATTAGCAGGAAAGCATTGACTGAGGTCAAGACTGAAAGGTGTTTTCCCATAGTCTTATATAGGAGCCCAGGTCTTTTTGCATCCAGAGCTATCGCCATCTGGTGGCCTTCAGCGTACCCAAGCATACGTGTCATTAATGTTAGCATCCTGTTACAAGCATTGTCACAGGTGGATAGATGCTTTCTTCTGCATAGCCCTGCGGTAGGTGAGTCATGTGGGCAAGGGAAACCTCTACAAACATTATCTTTAAAACTGGACAACATGCACTAACATGATCTAGAAAGATGAAAGTCACTACAGGGCAGAGAAAAACATGTAATTTGATGTTTAAAGTGAACTATTCCTGAAGGTTTTCTCTTTTTTATATCAATGTATGCTTAAATTTTGGGTGCGCTTTTAATACTCATTGTGAAACTGTTTCCCTGGGCTCTAGTGATGATGATTTCTTTGATTTGTGGTCTCGTGACATATTATACACTCAACATTTACTCCAAAACCTGAATAAATAAAGAAATGAACAAATATTGTGAAGTCTAGTGTAGTCCAGCAAGCTATCAGGTCTCCTTTGTTCAAATATAATAATCGATAAAAAGGAATTTAGATGCCTCTGACTTTTCTTTTTTTCTTGCAGACCTTTGTTCAAAGATGCTTCAGGGACTCTTGACAAAACTGCTCGCTTCTCCGCTCTATACAGACAAGACAGCAACAAACTGTCCAACGACGATATGCTCAAGCTGCTGGCTGATTTCAGGAAGTTAGTAATGTTTCTCCACTCTAATATAAACTGTATGAATAGTTTGCAGGTGCTCTGTAAGGAAAATATGAGCCTATAGGTTGGGTTTTGGCAAAATGCTGGACTATTAGTATATAAAAATCAGATCGTTGCTCAGAAGTGTTAACGTGTTCACATACGGCTCATCGAATTTCTCGACGTCAGCCGCCTGTTTCTTATTCGGCCTGTGGTAAACGATAGCAAAGGCTTAACTTGAGTTTATTTTCCTTTCCTCAGGCCAGAGAAGATGGCCAAGCTGCCTGTAATCCTAGGAAACCTCGATGTTACCATTGACAACGTAGCCCCAGACTTGTCAAGTAAGCCCTCTAAACTCACCCTATGAAGCCAATATAAGAGATGAGAACTGCTTCTGCTCAGACTAGACAGGTTACATTGTCTGCAGGCTGTATATTTGTTCTCCCTCTCTCTTTCCTGTTTCTCTCTTATAGATTGTGTTACCTCATCCTACATCCCTGTGAAGCAGTTTGATGTCAGCGAGAAGAGCAACATCTTCTTTGAAGTGGAGGAGTTTGTGCCGTGCATTGCCAAATGTTCTCAGCCTTTCACCATCTACAACAATCACCTCTATGTCTACCCGAAGCACTTGAAATACGACAGCCAAAAGTCATTTGCGAAGGTATTTCATTTATTCTGCGCTGTTATTTTGTTGGTTTATTGATGTAGGAACGCAGGTATATTACATGTTTTGCCTCTGTGAAGGTTTCTCGCAAATTTCCAGCCAGTTTATTTCAGATTTGCCGTTTGTGTTTGCCCTAAGGCTAGAAACATAGCTGTCTGCATCGAGTTCAGGGACTCGGATGAGGAAGAGGCTGTTGCACTTAAGGTAAAATGCATGCAGGAAAATATGCGGAAAAATCCCCCGAGGATAATCCTATCAGTCCGAGAGTTAATGGGCTATTGTTGTTGTTTCTCAGTGCATCTACGGCCGGCCTGGAGGACCCTTGTTTACCAAAAATGCCTTTGCCTCCGTGTTACATCACCAGCAAAATCCTGAATTCTACGATGAAGTAAGCACACTCTACCTAACCTTTAAAAAGAAAAAAAAAATCATTGTAAGTTCTAAACATTAATGCACGACAGAGTGTTTATTTGTGCTCCTCTGCTTCAGTTTAAGATTGAGTTGCCAACCCAGCTCCACGAGAAGCATCATCTTCTCTTCACCTTCTATCACGTCAGCTGCGATAGCAACAGCAAGGCCAGCACCAAAAAGAGAGAGCAGGTTGAGATGCAAGGTAAGGCACCATGATTAAAAATAACACTCTCGGCACAGATATGCAAAGCTCTTATTTGATGACGTCCTACTCTGTCTCTGCTCTCAGTTGGTTACGCCTGGCTCCCGTTGCTGAAGGACGGTCGGGTGATCATGAATGAGAGTCAGATCCCGGTTGCCGCCAACCTACCTGCCGGATACCTCAGCTGTCAGGAGGGTGCCAGCAAGGTGCAGTGCACTACTAGCCATGAAAGTGCTGATGAAAACCGATTGAGGTTATACATAGCACAAATATGAAACTGCTGAGTAGGATATGCTCTGTCCAGATTGCATGTCAGACAGTTGCTTAGTGCTGCTAACCCACTTAACAAACACCTTTTAGACACTGGATAGGAGTTCTCAAGTGTCCCTCTACGTATGTTCTCATTCACTTTATGATATGATTGTCCAGCTTATATAGCATATAGCTGGAGAGAGAGCTGAGAGATCTTTTTAAAATATATTAAGCCACTTCTTCCCCAAAATCTCTAACAGAAGATTGACTCAGTTCAGAACAGGTTGTGGCCTTGGGAGTTAGCTTTGAGAGACAGTAACTCACCCGTTGGTGGCATCCATGTCTATGGAGGTAGTGACAGAAACATGCTTTTTCTTTTTCTCATTTTACAGCATTTGGGCCCTGAAGTGAAATGGGTGGATGGAGGAAAACCGTTATTCAAAGTTTCCACCCACCTTGTGTCCACTGTCTACACTCAGGTTAGTTTTCCGCCCCTGTTTCGTCTGCACCCTACCAGTGTGTTATTTCTTTTGTGTTCTCGGTTTGTGCTCTTCATAGCAACAAAGGTTTTGTTTCGCTTTGTCTTTCAGGATCAGCATTTGCACAATTTTTTCCATTACTGTCAAACCATTGCATCAGGCGCCCAGGCGTCAGGAGGAGAGCTGGTCAAATACCTGAAGGTAAATCAGTCACTGCAAAATTTAAGGGTTCCAATTAACTAGAATTCATGAACCCTATTATTAACATTTAAAGCGCTAAATAGACAAGCCCCTGCTTATATATCAGAGCTACTGAGACAGTTTTTATTCAAACTGTGAAGCAGTTTGTAACTCTGTGTTTTGAAAAGTGCTATACAGGCAAAGTGGTTGTTATTATTCGGCATATACTCTTGTTGTTGTTGGAAGGAAATGCTTATTTTTGTTTGGTTGTAACGCAACAGTCACACTGGGCTGGTGCTGAATCACATGCAGATTAGTGATCTCTGTTTTTTTTGTGTGCGCGTGTGTTGTGGCTTGCCAATATCGCACCCTTCTGGACAGTTTGTGCACAGCTTGTTCCATTTCCCCGTTTATACAGAGTTTAACTGCAGAGGCTGGGCTGATACCAGTAAATCTGTCAGAGGTCTTCTCCTAGTTTGCATGATGTCTTTTCCATATTTTTCTGTGATACTGGCAGCTCAGTTATCGCCTTTTCCGTCGCTAACTGTCAGTCCACGGGAAAACTCGCTTTACTTTTCCCCTGGTGAACGTTGACACAGAGAGCCACGTTTGGTCCAGTGCATCTCTTGGGCTATAATATAAACAGAGCAGTGAACACAAACAATAGCCAGAGGGTCAAACGGCAGGTCAGCTGTGCCGACTGGCAACCCGCCAAATTACTTGGCAGGCTCGTGTTAGTTTCCTGTGCGCAGGCACCGATGCACCAGTATCTGCTCTCAGCCACGTTCAAGGCGCTGAAGCATACAGTGTGGATGATTAGCACAGTGTTATCCACACGTGTACTCCTGTTGTGAGTAGATTAGCTTTCCCTGAAGGTCTTCTCAATTAGCCTTTCATGCACATTTTAAACGTGTTTTTTTTTTACATTTATTTCCCTCATTTTACACAAAAGGTTTGTGAACAAATCCTTTGTAAACATGTAAGCATCTGTGGTGATGCTTTAATCTCAGAGTCTGCATGCCATGGAGAGTCACGTGATGATCAAGTTCCTGCCCACCATCCTCAATCAGCTGTTCAGGGTGCTAACCAGTGCCACCCAGGAAGACGTGGCAGTCAACGTCACCAGGCAAGAATCCATGAAGTGCTTCATCTCTATAGAGCAAATTAAATTCCATGCAATTTACTGTTATTGAAATATCAGTCATATATCATTATATATGCTAAAAATATTGAAAGAAAGCAGCTCAGTTTGCCATCGGCTAGATATCGTGTTATGTGTGAGGGGTAGTCACATATAAGCTGTTGCATCTGCCTGCACCCTTTTTGCCTGAAATATAACTGCTAAATTCCTTTTTTTTCCCTTTTGTCTTGCTGTGATCAGAGAGAAATGAATGAATTCATGAATGGAAGTTAATTTTCCAGTGTCGTGAGAGCAGAATCTTAGCGTAGAAACTGTTATCTCACTTGAGCTTTTGCCTTTCGTCCTGTTAGAGTCATGATTCACGTTGTGGCGCAGTGCCACGAGGAAGGTTTGGAGCACTACCTTAGATCTTACGTGAAGGTAAATTTCACATGTCAGATCCATATTTCTGTTGTATTTGACCTTTACATAATTATATATAGTCACGTATGAATTGACATGTCTGTCTTTGCGTGTCTCTGATGCAGTATGTCTTCAAGACTGAGCCATACACATCCTCCACCACCCGAACGGTGCACGAGGAGTTGGCTAAAGCCATGACTGCAATCCTGAAGCCTTCCACTGACTTCCTCACAAGTAACAAGCTGCTCAAGGTAGCACATTTGTTCTTATTTAAAGGATTACACAGTCTTTAATTATAGCCGTCTGTTCTCTAACTGATAATTGTCCGTTGTGCAGTACTCCTGGTATTTCTTCGAAGCCTTAGTCAAATCCATGGCTCAGTACTTGATTGAGAGCTGTAAAGTAAAGGTAAGTTCGCCGCAGCATGTGCGCTTGACTCCGAGGTGTCCGCTAATGCCCGCTTTATTACACTTTAGGTTCTTCACAGTAGTTTGCAGCATGCCGGGTGTTGTGGACAGCCGGAGCACCACAGTGGAAGTTTTATGTATCCACAGTCTGTCCCACACTGCTGTGCAATTTAATTAGCGGCATTTGTTCGAACCCCATAGGCAACCACATCCCTGTGTTTAACATCCACCACTATGATGTCCTTAAAATGCTGCTTCTCATGTGTAGGACTGTCACAATCCATGGATTAAAGAAATCATTTTAAGCTTGAGCTGAAAAAAATAAGCTTACCATTTCTGTGACATTTAACTATTTTATGCATCTGTAAATGTAAGCTTACTATTTTAACCATTTATCTGCTACATAGCTATTTTTACATTAGCTCTAATAGCAAATTATTTCTGTTTCAAGGATAAAACAAGGATGAATTCATATTTGAAGTTAAAGTCTGAGTATTTATTTACTGTTGAAGGATGTAAGATTGACTCAAATAAACCACAATTCCCACATTTTGAACCTTTGATCTTTTCATGGGAGTTCTTTGGGATGTTTCATGCTGAATAACAACATTTGTAACAACTTACCTGCTGTGCCCTCCAGCTGTCCAGGAACCAGCGCTTCTCTGCATCGTTCCATCACACTGTGGAGACCTTGGTCAACATGATCATGCCACACATCACGCAGAAATACAAGGACAACCTAGATGCTGCCCGGAATGCCAACCACAGCTTGGCAGTCTTCATCAAGGTCAGAAACCAGAGATACTTTATCACAGATGGCTTTCAAAGTGCTTTTCGTTTAGGTAAATGGTAACTAATATACTGTGCTCTCTTTATTTTGTAGCGTTGTTTCAACCTGATGGACAGAGGCTTTGTGTTCAAGCAGATCAACAACTATATCAACTGTTTTGTGCCTGGAGACCCAAAGGTGGGCTGACAAAACAACGTGCAACAGCCTTTATAGAAATAAATTGCACAACAACTTATTTATTCAACTTGAAGTCATAAAGCAAAGCCTTATTATCAGCCATAATTCTTAATTGAGGTTTATTCTCAATACAGACTCTGTTTGAGTTCAAGTTTGAGTTCCTGCGAGTCGTGTGCAACCACGAGCACTTCGTCCCTTTAAACCTGCCCATGCCGTTTGGAAAGGGACGGATTTTGAGATTTCAAGGTGAGAAAGTTGTGATAATGACTGCTAAAGTGTTTGCATATATAAAATGCTTTGCTGTGGAAGGGCAGCAGCGCAAAAGTAGTTCATGAACTTTTTTACAAAATAAAGCACTTGTACCCACAGAACATACTGCACACATACAATAAAATACAGCGTTTTTTTTGTTTTTTTTTAAATAAATAAATGCTCAAAAAATGTACACTGTACACTGTGTTTGTTTTGTGTTTTCCTCAATTAGCCTCATTACCTCCATGTAATACTGTGGAGTCATGTGACACTCCAGTAGGTAGGTGGAAGGTGTCGTGACTTCAATGCCGATCGTTTATTAGTTTCAAATTTCCTCTAAAATCTGAACCTGTCAGTTCTTTAAGCTTTCCTGTAAGCTGGTTCATCTGGGATTTCAGGTTATGATCTTGTCAGATTAGACTGTTTATTACTTGTCATCATCATCAGGTTTGGGGGATTTGGTGTGCTTGTAGTTTGTTTGTTTTTTGGGGGGGGTTTCTATCTTGAACTGGTTTGGGGGTTTGTGGCTATACTGAGTAAACTATTTTCCATCGTTCCTGAGAAACCAGATATCTTTTTAATTCTTGTGTGCTTCAAATGCAGGTTTTAAAAAGATAAAAGCAAAAGGTTTCTGAATAAAGTCATGTGTTTGGGTTTTCTTTACGTGTCTAAAATGCTGCTGGAAACCTGCTGTTGTTCAGCCGCTAGCTTTAGTCGCGTTTCTCAGCGACGTTTGCTGATGTGGAAGTGCAGCTCAACCACAGTGTGAATCTGTCAAACATGAATGTTTGAGCTTTTCCCTTTGTTTTCTCCTCATTTTAGACTGTTTGATGATGTTTATAAGAATCATCTGCCTATAATGAGTTTTAAAGCTGGCTGCAGTAGCTATACTCTCTAAATGTTGATCATTTTTTTCTGATTACTGTCTCTGTGTCAAATTGGTAAGTGAGTTTTTTGGGTTTCTCCTTTCACACTCTTCATCTACTTCTCCTGTCGGTCAGTCCTAGTCTCCTTATCGTCCCATTTATCCTCACAGACCTCCAGCTGGATTACTCGCTGACGGATGACTTCTGTAAGAATCACTTCCTGGTTGGACTGCTGCTCAGGGAAGCCAGCGCAGCTCTGCAGGAGTTCAGGGAGATTCGTCAGATTGCCATCCAAGTGCTGAAGAGCCTCATGATGAAGCATGCATTTGACGATCGCTACACCTCAAAAGTAAGCAGTGTTTTCACACCCCTGTCCCTGTCTTTATGAGTGTGTTTGTGAGACGTGTGTGATATTGAGACATTTCTTTAAATTATTCATTTTGTTTTTCAGAGCCAGCAGGCCAGGTTAGTCACCCTGTACTTGCCCTTGTTTGGTCTGCTCCAAGAAAACGTCAACAGGCTAAATGTGAAGGAAGTGTCGCCGTTCACCGTCAACCACTGCACCAGTGTAAGGGAGCCACCTAGTGTGTTTTCTGAGTATTATGTATTTATCCATGTGCTGTGTCCATTTGATCCAAATTTTAATGCATGTAAAAATATCTCAATAATACTACAAAATAAATGTAACAAATAAATATAATATAATTGTGTGTGCTTTTGATCAGAGATTTTAGAGCTGTCCGTGTTGTTAACTTTCATTAAAAAAAACACACACACAGTGTTTTATGTGGGTTTGATTCATTAAACTCTTTATTTGTCCTGCAGAATGGAAGAGACGATTCTCTCCATACCAACACTTTGATGACACCTCCGAGGTCGAGCACCTTTCTGGACACCGGCTTCCACAAAGATGTTTTTGGAGCCATCTCTGGCACCGGTAAATGATAAGACATTCCTTTTTTTCCCTTTCAGGTTACTTTATGTTTATTTTATGTAACATTTCACTCTTATTCCTTTTTACAGCTTCACCTCATGCGGCGTCCACCCCCAACATTAACTCTGTGCGCCACGCCGACTCTCGTGGATCGCTCATCAGCACTGATTCTGGGAACAGCCTGCCTGAGAGGAACAATGACAAGGGCAGTTCCCTTGACAAGGTATTTGACAGAATGAGCTTTGAGATTCCCGGAAAATGTTTATGTATATGTATTAGAAATCCAATTTAGCCTTTCTTTGACGCATGTGTCTAACATGCAATTCAAAATGGCACTTCAGGCACATCAGATGTCCCCTTATTATGGGAAAAACTGCCACATAAAGTCTCTCTTTGCTAACTTGTGCCATTAACTCCTCACCTTCACTGTATGGCTGGCCATGGCAGACGGAGAAGTTTCTACGGAGACACTCTGTCAATGTCCTGCAATTCTTTACGGAGACTGAGGAGTCCATGCTCTCCGTGCACTCCAAGCGTGCCACCATGGACTTCTCCCTGCTCACTGTCCCCAGTGTGCCAGAGAGGGCCCTGCAGTCCAGCAGTTCACTTCAAGTACAAAACACCTCCTTGCTCCACACAGTCCCTCCTAGGAGTGTCCCATCTGGGAATGATAGTGTGTGTGTGCGCAGGTGTGTGTGTTGATGCCCTAAACTCTAAGCCCTTACTTTGCCAGGAGATTGTCAGGCTTTGTCCTGTTTATTCTCTGTTGCTGTAAAGCAGACGTGTTTTACCTCAGGGCCTCACGAGCGTTTAGCGCTTTTCTTGTTCCAGATGGTGATAAGCATGCATGCTTTTGATTTCCTCTCATTCGTGCTGTGTGATTTCTTGTCTCTCTCTGATAAACAGCCTCAAACTAAATCTGAGAAGATTTAAACACAAAGGACTGGATTTTTGTTGTCGTGTTTCACCCAGTGTTGGAACTGCTTTTGTTTCTGGTGTGCAGCAGCTGCTTTATTTCCCTGCTGAGGGGGCAAGAAGACACACAACTATTAGCAACTCAAGAATAGCTCAAGCCCCAAAAGTGTACCAGACTTTGAAGTTCACATCAGCCTTTCCAACCTAATTTTAGCCTTAAAGTTCTCCAGTCTGCAAAACACCCTTTAAAAATCCAAAGCAACAGCATCATGCTTTCCATGAAGTCATCCCCAGCTAGTTTCATGGTCTAGACTAACTGCTGGCAAAGGAACGTGCTTGGTATATAGCCAACTTCTTGCTGCGGTAAAGCTGCTGCTTCGCTGCTTGGGTTTTGTTTTTTTTCCCTGCCGTGTGCCTCAGCTGGGGGAACAAATCCCTGCAACATCTGGATGAATCATTTCACTGCAGTGTAGTTCTCTGACCTTCTGAAAACCTCTTAAGTATTTGGACAATAATACAGTTTTTGTAGTTTTGCCTTTGTAAATCTCAAAAAGTGAGTTTGAAATGAAACAATCAAGATATGATTAGAGTGCAGGTTTCAGTTTTATTCAGAGGATTTAAGGAAAGTATTGCATTACTGTTTAGGAATAAGCAATTGGACAAGGTGAGGTCTATTTCCTCACTATTCCATGGCAAAGTAAGCAGATAAAAGACCTGGCGTGTTTAACTTGTATTTGGTAGCGTGGCATTCCCTCACTGGAACGCTCAGTATTAGGTTTCATTCTCTGCCCAAAACTGATCATGCAGCACTTTACAGTGTAAAAGGACATTGACCCAAAGCATACTGGAAAACCAACCTTAAAGTCTATTATGGCAAAGAAATTGCATATTCTTCAGTGGCCATAACAATTTCAGCAGAGCATGCTTTTTCAGTTACCAAAGACAAAACTGAAGCAGCAACTGAAGGTGGTGATACGAGCCTGACAGAGCATCTCAAAGGAGGAAATACAGCATTTGGTGATTTCACAGGGTTCTAGACTAAAGACAATCACTGGATACCAAATATTTTGCAGTATTAGAAACATTTTTTTTAGCTATTCTAGTTTGCTAAAGTAATGTTGAGCCTCTGAAATGGGGATTTATGTGTGCTGCAATTTCTAAACGGTTAATGCAATACTTTTGTTAAACCCCTTGAATTAAAGCTGAAAATCTGGACTTTAGTCACATCTTGATTGTTTAATTTAAAATCCACTGTTGTGGGGAAAGACTGGGGAATAGTATCATTATCCAAATGCTTAGAGCCCACATCACACGGTTGTTCCTACATAAAAAAAAGTTTTAAGCCAGAGCCAAACAAGAAAATCCTCAGCGTTATATTCAGTCGTTGTGCTATGCTTGTATTATTGATTGCTGTTTATCAAATGGTCAAAAATATCATGAAAATGCACTGATGCTATCAAATAAGGCGACAGATTTTATGGCATTGCTGTGGTAAGTCTCAAATAACCTGATTAGTTTTTCAAATCTTACTTGGAGCCAACACACTGGTAGGATTATGTATTTTTCTATCCATGCCTGATTGTCCCGTTTGTCCTGCAGAACCAACCTGCCTCGACCCTGGGAAGCCCGCTGTTGCGATGTGATAAACTGGACCAGGCAGAGATCAAGAGCCTCCTCATGTGTTTCTTACATGTGCTCAAAAGCATGTCTGAAGGTAAACTCTCATCTCTGCGACAGCTCCTGCTCTTCCAGCTTTACTTAATTGTTTACACTACGTTTAAAAAAAAAAAAAACAAACCCAAAAGAAGTCTCCACAGTGTCCATCTCTGTCTCTTTTAGATGCTCTGTTCACATACTGGAACAAGGCATCATCTTCTGACCTGATGGACTTCTTCACTTTAGTCGAGTAAGACATCTTATAGAGAATAACCAGCTATTACACGCATTGCAGAAAAACACATAGCAACTGAGTTTTTTTAATTTTTTATACCCACTTTCCATTTCTCAGAGTGTGCCTCCATCAGTTCAGATACATGGGAAAGAGATACATTGCAAGGTAATGTTGCTGTCACCCATACTTCTCAGCACTTGTTTATCATGAGAAGACAAATCAACGCAACTTTTAGGTTTTATGCAGTTTATGAGTATCCAGCTGTTTGTTGTCTGTAAGCCATCATGTTGCTTACTATTGAAGAGTCTGACTGTACTGTTATTTTAATTTGATTTGATCAGAGTACACGCACTGTACTTGAATCACAGTTGGGAACTCGCCGCGACTCCCAGAAGGCTTTATGTATTCACTCTGTCTAACCCCCCACCACTGTTTCTGTCTCTGTCCACTGAAACGCTGGCAAGTTTAACATAATGAAATAAAACCTGGCTCCTGCCCTCTCCTGCTTGGGTAAGCCTGAAGGTGAAACTGAGAGCAATTGCATGATAACTTCTCACCATTAAAAGAAAAAAAGTTGCAGTGCTGTGACACATCCGACGCTTTAAGTTCATCGCCTCTCGCATTCTTACATGCATGGCTTCAGCTTAAACCAATAAATGCTGTCAATACCACTTTGATTATTCTCAGCTTTAAACTGCATGGCAAACATGCACTCACAGCTTTACTTTCGCCTTTAAAATCTCATAAATTCAAATCGCTCCCAGGGCGTTCGAGTGTTAGTTGTAAAATCTATGTATTATTTACCGTAACCTGCAGCTTCATTAACTCATCCTGTTTCCTCATCAGGAACCAGGATGGGGCAGGACCTGTTGCACATGAGCGGAAGTCTCAGACTCTTCCTGTCTCCCGTAACAGGGCGGGAATGATGCATGCCCGCTTACAGCAGCTCAGCAGCCTGGATAACTCATACACATTTAACCACAGTAAGTGCCCCCCCCCCCTCCCCTCATACTGTACTTCTCATCAAACACTCTCCATCACATGGCCCTCGTCCTCCTCATGCCTCTCTTTCAACATCAGCATCCTCTTCTTCTCCATCATACTACATCCCAGCAGGAAAAGCCTTTAGAAAACATGTGTGCATCAGTAAATTCAAAGAAACTGGGGAGGAAGCTGTGCAGCCGTCCACTGTTAGGCGGTGATCTTGTTAAATGGCATTATTTAATAATAAGTTTCTTTGTGTTTTCAGTGTAAGAAAGATTTCAAGTGTTCTTGGCATATCTGTAGACCATGGTAAGAATGTACCAGGATGTTAGGACGTTTGCTATACTGGCTATGTTGATTTGGTTGATTTAAGAGCATGCCTGTTTTAACAGAACATCAGCTTTCAAAACCTCCTCATCCCTTTACCAGCTCATCTTCTGCTCTCAACTCTACATTTTTACATTTCGCTTTGCGAAAGCAGTCCTCGTGAATTATGAAGGGTTTTATTCCAAAATTTCCAAACTTCATTTGAACTTCATGCAATCAAATAAAATCATCGCTGTAGTTTATAAAGAAAAAAATGCCTCGCCAGCTTGTGACAATTTTTCCATGAAATGCTTTCGTTTGTCAGATAATTTTGGCCTCAGTTTGGAATGAAACTCAAACTTTCATGCAGCGGCTTTGCCTCTAACGCTACGTTTTTGAGAGACATGACCATATATAACAAAGGAGAGGTTTTACATTGAGTGTACTGGTGGTGATTGAAAGAACTACAGCCTTTTCTTGTCTTTGTAGCCTACAGTCACTCGGATGCTGACGTGTTAAATCAGTCACTGCTGGAGACCAACATTGCCACTGAAGTCTGCCTGACCGTCCTGGACACACTCAGCATCTTCATCATGAGTTTTAAGGTACCAAACAAATTCACTGTATTTTGTGTATTTACTTAATTAACCTTGTTCTGCCCCATTATTGTGAAATAAGGGCTTATTTTTTAAATCCGATGATCCTCTCTTATGCCACAGACACAGTTGTGTGCTGATCACGGCCACAGTCCACTGATGAAGAAGGTGTTTGATGTCCACCTCTGCTTCCTGCGGATCAATCAGTCAGAAACGGCCCTCAAGCAGGTCTTCACTTCACTGCGCACCTTCATTTACAAGGTATGAAGGACTTACGCGCCTTATTTAATAATTTTTCTCCTTTTGTTAACCCATGAGAGGACCACGTAAGCCACTGACTGATTTTTGTCTTCTTGACCCCTTAGTTCCCGTGCACGTTTTTTGAAGGGCGTGCAGACATGTGTGCTGCTTTCTGCTATGAGATTTTGAAATGTTGCAACTCCAAGCTGAGCTCCATTCGCAGCGACGCAGCCCATCTGCTCTATTTTCTCATGAAGAGCAACTTTGACTACACTGGTCGCAAGTCCTTCGTCCGGACACATTTACAGGTGAGAGAGTTGTCGCCACAGTAAAACTTTAATATCTACCTGCCTTAAGCCAAATTTTCTGGGATTCTAGAGACCACAAGCATTTTCATTCCTCTTTTGAACTGTTGACCTTTCTTTTTCTTTAGGTTGTGATTGCTGTCAGTCAGCTGATAGCAGATGTCATTGGTATAGGAAGTACTCGCTTCCAGCAGTCTCTGTCAATAATCAACAACTGTGCTAACAGTGATAAAACTATCAAGGTGAGGAACACACGTGCAACAGGTTCATCCTGGTTCCACTTAAAGAGGCCATTTGAAAACTATGCCTGAGCTTAATGAATAAAATAAACCAGTTAGAATCAAGTTTTCCTAAAGGAAGCTAACGATGATTTAGCTCACATTAGTGCGTCATCTTCAACAGAACACAGCTTTCCCATCGGATGTGAAAGACCTGACTAAACGCATCAGAACAGTGTTGATGGCCACAGCGCAGATGAAGGAGCATGAGAGAGATCCAGAGATGCTGGTGGACCTGCAGTACAGTCTCGCAAAGTCTTATGCCAGCACACCTGAGCTGCGCAAGACCTGGCTTGACAGCATGGCCCGAATCCATGTGAAGAATGGAGACCTGTCTGAGGTTTGTGGTGAAAGTCTGTGTGGCTGAATGGTCCTGCTTTTGATTTCTGTGTCTGATGTTGGGCCCAACAATCTTAAACATCAGATAGAGACTGTATTTACTTTGTATCAAAGCACCAGTGCCAGTGTGGCGTGCAGCGAGGCCCACCATCAAGTGCTGCAAACTGCCCTGTTTACTATGTGCTGCTTTTTCGAGCGATACCAATTTGCAGCATAATCAGAGCTTTTATCTACCCACGCTTATCTGACCTGACTTGTTTTTGCCGTTTGCAGGCAGCCATGTGCTATGTTCACGTTGCAGCACTCGTGGCAGAATACCTGCGAAGAAAAGGTACTTCGGTATTCTGTGATGGAAATGTTTCTCCTGCTTATTAGATAGCAGCCCTGTTGATTTAAAAAAAGAATAATAATGCCTGATCTTTCGGTGTTTCCAGGCATGTTCAAGCAGGGCTGCTCGGCGTTTCGTGTTGTGACTCCAAACATCGACGAAGAAGCCGCAATGATGGAGGACGTCGGAATGCAAGACGTCCACTTTAATGAAGTACTTTGATCATTTGTGCTAAAAATGAAAAAATAAAATAAAATGAAATCGCATTTGCTGGAGGAAAGCAGATTTAGTCACATCAAAAGCTGTTACTATTTCTATTTTTCTTTTATAAGAAAGAATAAATCAAAGAAGGCAACTATTTTCTTTCAGTATGTCTTTAAAATTGGTGCATTTTAATTGTGATAAAATGAGCTGCTGACACGCTGTGAGCTGTGTTTCTTTTGCACTGTACACCAGCAGCTCTCCATCTCTGTTGTGCTCATCCCTCAGGACGTCTTAATGGAGCTTCTGGAGGAGTGCGCAGATGGGCTGTGGAAAGCGGAGCGTTACGAGCTCATCTCTGACATCTACAAGCTCATTATCCCCATTTATGAGAAGCGGAGGGACTTTGAGGTACAAACTCTATTTGTCGGGTGTTTTATCCCCCCCCGCAACAGTTCTGTTCGATTCAGGCTAAGCGTGCAGCATAAGCATCTTTAAATCCTGATCAAGTTCACTGACTCTACACAGAAACTGGCTCACCTGTATGACACGCTGCATCGAGCGTACAGCAAGGTGACGGAGGTCATGCATACTGGGAAGAGGATGCTGGGCACGTACTTCAGAGTGGCTTTCTTTGGCCAGGTGAGTTCAACTAGCTTAGACTCATTCACACTTGATGTCTGAAGCACGGCAGCTGCTGAGGAGGTTAAGTTTTGTTTTGGGGGGGGTTTTCAGTTACGATTATTATGCTGACGAGCATGACCACGTGCTGTGGTGTTTTCAGACCCGCTCTAATACACCTCTCTGCTTCTTTTTAATCCTCTTCGAAGGCAGCGGTAAGTTATGCAGTAGACCCCGTGAGCCCTTGTGAGCAGCCTGAGTCTGTGTGTGACTTTGGTGTTGCTTCAATTCATTGCACTTCTCAGCCATAGTTTGTTGCTTCGAGCTACAGTAGCAGGCAGTCAGCGCTGCTGCTTCCGTTTGGGAGACTGTTTTGCATGGCACTCATTTACTCATCAAGTGTTTATGCTTTAGTTTGCTAAGTTTTAGTAATGACTGTTATTTTAAGGTTTATTAATTAATTTGTTGGGTGTGGTTGCTTCTATCTTTGAGATGTTTTTAGAAATCGATGCCATTAAATTTCTTCACAGTATAGGTTTCTGGTATAACAGTAATTTCATTTGTTTTTATGTGTATGTGCGTGTGTTGTCCACACCCCTGTAGCAGTACCAGTTTACTGACTCAGAGGCTGAGGTAAATCAATATGAAAGCCAACCTTTCAGTTGGAACTGTAGTGACGTTTTAGGCTGTGTTGTGCTCCTTTGCTAATGCAGTCAGTGCTGTTTCACGTGCATTGCTTATCTTCCAGCCCTTTAATTCCTCGTATTTTCCAGCTTTAGTGCTATCCTAATCTTTGCAGGAAACAGCTGAAGGGCTAATAAATCTCACTGGCATTCCCATTCCCATTTACATTCAAGACAAATAACTAACATGCACTGACTGTGTGAAATTCATGTACCTATGTCAGTCCTTTGACGTGTCTCACATCAACGACCTAAGACTGGCTTTTTTGTAGTTTTGGTCTCTGTTCTTAAATGTTTAATAGACGGTTGTGGATAGTTTGGAGTCGGCCAAATTCTCATATCTTTAAAAAAAATGTCTTGACTGAAATGACTCCCACTCACAACCCATGAATGGTTTGATGTGGTATTATCTATTAGATAAACGCTGCGTTTTCATTTAGTCTGACAATTTGAAAGTATCTTATATGGGTTTTTTCCTCTTTTATTTTTTTAGGGCTTCTTTGAAGATGAAGATGGGAAGGAGTATATCTACAAAGAACCCAAATTCACGCCTCTTTCAGAGATTTCTCAGCGGCTCCTCAAGTTATACTCTGATAAGTTTGGTCAGGAGAATGTGAAGATGATTCAGGACTCTGGGCGGGTGAGACTTTTGTTAATTTATCGTTTATTTTTAGTTATTTTGCTCAGGCTGATACAGTTTTAAAACTCATGCATTCTCTGCAGATCAACCCCAAGGACCTGGACTCAAAGTACGCATACATCCAAGTGACACATGTGACTCCATACCTGGAGGAGAAGGAGCTGGTCGACAGGAAAACGGACTTTGAAAAGAGCCACAACATCCGTCGATTTGTTTTCGAGATGCCTTTCACCATTTCGGGCAAAAAGCAAGGCGGTGTGGAGGAGCAGTGCAAACGCAGGACTATACTTACCAGTAAATACCCAGCTTATATTTATGTTGTAGTGGAACATGGATTCAGTCAAACAGCGCTGACTTTCAGTCTTCAGGTTGTGTCTTGTTAGATGTCTCTTGCCTGGATAAACATCAGTGTTTTCAAAATACAGTGATCTGATAAATACAGGATAAACCCATTATCAGACTTCAACTGCTCTTTCTGATTAAAGTCTACTTAATCTCTTTATATCCTAAATGTTAGATACTTTTTTCTCTCTCTAATTATTGGCTGCCTCCTCCTATTTTGGGGGGAGTGGGTTGTGGTTTTTTTGGGCAGCACAACAGAGCAAGTCTGCCTTGAACTGTTCATTACACACGTAATTTTTTCCATTTATTTTAGTCACTGTGGATGAATGAAGATCTTGATTAGATTTTGAACATGTCAGCTGTTTTTTTTTTTCATGGACATTTCGTAATCCTAATCTGGTTTTATTCATTTATAGTGCAAAAGATTCAAAAGTTCAAGCACGTCTTCTTATCTTTATTATGTGGCGGCTTTCACAGGCTGTACAGATCCTGAGCTGCAAAACTAAGAAAATCTGTCTACCGGTATTCGCTATTCACCACTAACCTCATTGTGTTTTCTCTCCTCCAGCCACTCATTGCTTTCCGTATGTAAAGAAACGGATCGCGGTGATGTATCAACACCATACTGATCTGAGCCCCATCGAGGTTGCCATCGACGAGATGAGCAAGAAGGTGGCTGAGATCAAACAGCTGTGCTCCTCCAGCGAGGTGGACATGATCCGTCTGCAGCTCAAACTGCAGGGCAGCATCAGCGTCCAGGTGCCTGCTTTTAAGTTCTGTGAAACGTAAAAGCAACACAATACAAACCTGACATACAATACTCACAAAAAAAAAAAATCTATCACATCCGCCCTCAGGTAAATGCAGGACCTCTTGCGTATGCCAGAGCTTTTCTCGATGATACATGTGCCAAGAAATATCCTGATAACAAGGTCAAACAGTTGAAAGAGGTCTTCAGGTGAGCTGTCGCTGACTTACGTGAGGGTGTGAGTACCACGTTTGCATATCTTTGTGGGGACCAGCAGCCCTTATGGGGACACAGTTCCCGTCCCCAGAAGTTTGAAGGCATTTCTGAGGCTCAATGTGGTTTTAGTGTCAGGGTTACAATTAGGTTATGGTTAGGTTTAGGGTTAAGGTTAGACTTCATTTTTGATGGTTGGGGTTAGGGTAAGCAGCTAGGGCAAAGCATTATGTCAATTAGATGTCCTCACAAAGATATGAAAACATGACTGTGTGTGTTTCTGTGCAAAGATTGTTCAGATCTCCCTTTAGCACATTTTAACACTGTTTTTGCGATCAGGCATTTTGTGGATGCGTGTGGCCACGGTTTGGGCATTAATGAACGACTGATCAAAGAAGACCAGCAGGAGTACCACGATGAGATGAAGGCCAACTACAGAGAACTAGCCAGAGAGCTGTCCATCATCATGCACGAACAAGTAAGTACATTAGCTGTTGCTCAGCCCAAGTAATAGTGTAATTACATTGAGCGTTGCTAATGCTATACCTGTAATCTGACTCTGAATTAGGGTTTTGGCAGGTAGACAGTGTGTCATTTCTTATATGATTGATTAAGTGATAATGGGCTCTTTGATAACATCACTCTCTGTTCTCTCTTTGTGCTGACATGAGCAGATATGATGGTAATGAAAGACAAATACGTGTGCAATAAAGACCGTTAATTGTTGGTTCCGTCAGATGTCTGTGCAACTTAAGGATTGATGGTACAAAGTGGCTTGAGGTGGAATTGGTGTACACATTACATTTTAGACTATAAAACAGACTCAAACATTAATAAGTCCTTGTTCTCAATTCTAATTAGCCAAATGTTTCTTAATAATATCATTAGAATTTTTTAAGCTGGTAAAGCTAGAGGACCTTAAAAACACTAGATAGATTGAGACACAGTTATCTCATCAGGCCACTGACTTATCTTTACATCCCTGCAATAAATCTGAAATTAGCCACACATAAAATATTATTTTAGTCAGCTCACCAGGAAATTGCAAAAAGTGCCCTTTGCAAAGACTGAAGCCATTAACATTCAAGTATTTCAACTCTATTGCAGCAATTTCCAAAATCAAAACATAAAACATTCCTGTTCTAAATATACTTGTTCCAGCGTCTGGCTACACCAACAATCACATATTGGCTTTTTTTTTCTGTTTTGGCTTGCCGAGTTATTGTCTTGCACGCATACACAGTATGTACCGTGTATATGCATGTACATATATGTGTGTACATTACATGTATTTGAGTGTGAATTAACAGTATGTTTGTGGATCAGATTCAGAATGTGTGTGCTATGTAACATCAATTTACATTATTTGTTTATGTACATACATACATACATGCACAAATTTTTCTTCTGCTTTCAGATTTTTTTGTGTGTGCGTGTTTTGTGGATTGATTGTTTTTACCTAGCTGTTTTTGGTCTCATGTATGTGTTAAGCTTCCTGATTAATACCTTTGCTTTAAATTAGCTTTATATGTCTTTATATGCTTGGTTAATATACAGCTACAGCAAGCTAGTTAGCTTAACCCGAGACAAAACCTCAAAAGGGAGGAAAAACTGTTTGCCTGGCTCTGTTCAAAGCCAACTAATAGCCTGACATGTTAATTAGTTAATTAGAAGTGCTAACTGACAGTTTTTGTTACTATTTAGACAGAAGTTGCTGTTTCCTCTTTTTTCGAGTCTGTTTGCCTAGCTAAGCTAGCTGTGTTCCATCTGTAGCGTCATATTTTTGCATATATACATGAGAGTAGTATCAGTGTCCTCATCAACTTTTAGCAAGAAAGCTAACTAGAGCAATGTTAAAATTAAGATTCACTTGCAGTAACTGTTTGCTAAGACTGTCTGTTCTTCCCTACACACTCTTTTCTTTCCAGATCATTCCAGTGGAGGATGGCATGAAAAGCGTTCTCCCAGACTCGCTTCACATCTTTAATGCCATCAGTGGCACACCAACCAGTGCCACCATCCAGGGCATTCCCAGCTCATCCTCTGTGGTTTGATGTCAGCCTGGGTGAAACTCAGAGCTGCCTAAGCCTGCCAACGCAGGCATGCCAGTGATGCCATATTATCACTCCAGAACTTAATCCTGCTTCTCAGCCTAGAGAGAAACTGATGGGAAAAACAGACAAGTCTCATTTTTCTATTTTCTGTCTGGCCACCGAAGACCAATATGAGCAAGGCACTGGACCTGTTTAACATGGATAAGGGAGCATGGTGGCTGTGTGATGGAGGTGGGGGGAAGACAAAGATGAGACTCTTTGCAGCAGAGATGACAGGACACGGACTTTGTTCCTCCTTTATGATGACGTGATGCTTGATAAGACATAACCTGTCTTGTCTTTACGTGTTTCTACCTGAAAAGACTGAGCAGTGTTTTCTTTAAAAACATTCCTGTTGGGATTTTTTTTAATATGCATGTCACTACATTACGCCTACACTCTCCCAACAGTCCATTTTTGTTTATTTTGATAATGTTTCACAATGTTTTTTATGGACAATATTTCACTTTTATAAGCGACTGTATTGATGTCTTGATTAATGGTATATGCTGCATACATCAGTGCTCCTCTCCCTGTACATGAAGGTATATTTCTAGAAAAATGCAATTTTGGAATAAGGGCCTGCTACGATGTAACATTAGCATTCAACCTTAAATCACTTTGATGTCTTAGAATGGGAGAGTTTTAAAGTATTTAAAGCCATTGCATACAAAAAGGTATATTCAAAGTTGTGTATTAATGTGTATATAAAACAAGGAGTGTGTGCAATATTTGCAAAGTATCATGCTGTGTGCGGCTCATACACTGTAAAGATTACGTTCACCTTCTAGCCAAAGTGATGAGGTGTTGGGAAAGGACGCCTACTGTGCAAGTAATATGAAAATTTTATCATTTTATGTTCCAGAAATTGTCTTTTATTTGGGCAGAAATGTTTTTTTTTTTTTTTAACTTTATTTAACACAAGTCACTGTTCTGCTGTAAACAAAGACGTTCCCTAATGCTTTTAAATAAAATACACTCATTTCTCTGCATTTGCATCCATAGGTCCTTATTTGTTTTACTTCATTTTGTGGTATTCTCGCACTTGGCTCACTTGTGAAATAAGTGGGAAATAAACCTTATTATTCTCAGAGATCATTGCTGACTCCCTAGCTCCCATATCTCATGTTCCCACCCATCATAAAAATAATACAGTCGGCAGTGTGAAAAGCTGATCAAGGGTTAATAAAAAGCAATATCACAGGAAACATTCCCACTCCCACTAGTGAACAGAGAAAGATAAATGATCTGCTCCCTGCAGGAAGCTTAAAGGGATTTTATGCTATAGCAGAAAGCAGGTGATAGCTTCACATCATGGCAGGTAAGACTAAAAGAAATGCATTATTATGTACTCTTTCATTTTAATTCACAGAACACAAATATTCTGCTGCACAACATGAAAATGTGCAAAGAGGGAGAAGTTAACAGAAAGAAAACAAGTTCCATGTTCTTAACTTAAAAACTTACAGAATGAAGAGTTCTGGAGTTTAACAGGTGAATGCACCTGTCAGGACAAAGATCCCAAACATATTAGGATCTCAGATTTATTTATTAATGCAATTTGCACTACTGTCTTACACAGTTTCAGTCTTATTTTTACAGTTTTTCTTTTCTTTGTTTGTTTTTTTCTATCACCGTTACCAGGTGCCAGTAACACCTTTTTTGTTAACTGCACTGTTTTTTTTAATAGACTGTACTATTTTTTATTCTTTATCCTGCTACTGTAACACAACAATATTCTTTGTGGGACCAATAAATTATCTATCTACATATCTATCGCTCTCTTGTTTACTGCACACAATGAATCATTGACAGATAAATGCTTTTTTTATATAACACTGAGGAAGTTGGTAGGCCTGCATATTAGTCTTTTATTTCTGCTTTTTAATCATAATAAGAATTACATTCATTTTTGCATAGACAAAGAAGATCCCAAGAAACGAGGGAAAGGTAAAGGAAAGGTAAAGTACAGTTTTGGGTTTTTTATACAGCTACATAAGAACAAAGGAGACGTCAGCACTTTATACACCAACTCTGTATTATTGCTGCAATAAATGCCAATAAAGCTATAAAGATATATTTTTATTAACTAAATGTTAGTACCTCTGTAAAAACCTCAGTTCAGCACTAAAGTTATTTATGCTTCTACGTTGCATATGCTGTACTTTGCTATTCATTCTTCTTCTATATTTATGTAATTAAGCGCTACATTTTGACAAGTTTGTCTTGTACTTTAAGCATTTCAGTGTTTATCAGCAATCATTGTGTTTTTTATTCTACTATATTGATTTTATCAGCAAATTTCTTCTTATTTATTTTGCAGCGATACATTCAAATCTATTAGTAAATTGTGCTAAGATATTCAAATTAAGCTACCTAGTAGTGCCTAGCAGTAACTACTGTTAACCAGTTGCAAACAGTTGGCTAGAATAATTATACTGATTCCACAAACTCTCTGGGTACTCCTCAACACCGTCGATTCAGCTTTATGCAGGTCCAAGTATTGTTTTTGTTTTAGTTTTCGTTTTGTACGCTTTTATTTTGGTGTGGTGTTCATCCTTTTACTTTTTCACCACCCACCAGAGCAAAGATGTGTGTGGCTACCCACTCAGTATCTTCTTCATTGTTGTGAATGAGTTCTGCGAAAGGTTCTCCTACTATGGAATGCGAGGTGAGAACATTTCATCCAGGAACCATGAATAATGTAGCCATGACAGTGAACACGGACACTTGAATTACTAAGTAGCCTACTTAACCCTCTGATTTTTGTGCTTAAACCAACCCTTTATTTGATTGTTTTGGAGGATGACACTATTGCGTGAACTACAACGGTCCTTATTAGCATAATTTAAGGCAACATCAAAACCTATGCCATAAATAATGTACATTTAATAATTAAATAAGAAGGCCTCTTTTCCCTGCCTGTCCACAGCTGTGTTGGTGTTGTACTTTAAGTACTTCTTGCAGTGGGATGAAGACTTGGCCACATCCATCTACCACACTTTTGTGGCTCTCTGCTACTTGACCCCTATCCTTGGGGCCATTGTGGCTGACTCCTGGCTGGGAAAGTTCAAGTGAGTCACAAGATCATGTTCCTCTTTAATGCATGAAGACATTTATCATCCTATTATTTCTTGTAGCCTTATTATTGTGGCAGAATCTAAATAAGTATAGCTACAGCGCTTACCCGATCATCCTCTTTTTGCACCAAGGTAACTTCAATTCTACTGAACTGATTAGAAACATATTCGCAGATACTGATAACTGTGTAATAATACGACAGACAAAGGGCATTTAACTGAATACTTTTACACATAATAGTACAAAATTTGTATTAGTCTTCTAATGAATAAAATGCTCATAATTTAATTCTGAATGTTCATTTGTAAAGACGAGTGGAGCCTTTACTTAAGGAACGTACACGTGTACTTTCTCACTGCTCTTTTTCAATCTTCCTCACTCAGGACTATCGTCTACTTGTCCATTGTCTATACAATTGGACAGGTTGCGATGGCTGTCAGTGCAGTTCATGACATTACCGACTCAAACAGAGATGGGACACCAGACAACATGACCTTTCATGTGTGGGTATCTTTTCTTCTGAAGTTTTAAATTACTGAGTCACAGTTTCCATCATATATTTCTACAATGCACCGCGCTCATTCATTTCTTCTTCCTCACATTCAGTGCGTTGTCCATGGTGGGTCTCTTCCTCATTGCTCTGGGCACTGGTGGCATTAAACCCTGTGTGGCTGCTTTTGGTGGAGACCAATTTAGTGAGCACCAGGTTAGACTGTTAACTTTCTCAAAATACTTTCTTTGGCTGAGTCTTCTTCTAATGTTTAACCTCTGGCATGTGGTTGAACGTGTAATTTCAGCATCCATAGTTCAAGTATTTTATTGCATGTAATATATCCCCTTGTTCCCCCTGGTTTCTATGCAACTCTCCATTATCAAATTCTGTGATAATAAAAATGAGCTCAGATAAATTGCAAAGTCATCACTCACTTTCTCACGATGACAATTCTAAAACTGACGAACAGGTATACCTATTACTATGTTTCTTATTTCACCTGTTAGCATGCTAACATTTCTACATTCAAGCCAAACACAAATTAAAGATGTGGCTGATGGGAATTATGAGTATTATGTCAAATTTGAGGTGATGGTGGTTAACGATGGGTAGCAGTACTACATGTGTGGCTCCTGAAGAAGGGGTCTAGGAAATCTGTCTGTAAAGTCCAAGAAACCTTTGTCTCTGGGTTGTGAACATTACAGTTTAAAAATAAGAAAAAAATCTGAGGGAAAGACAAAAGCATGTCACATCTGTATAATGTGCTGTTCATCAAAATATGGAATAAATCTAAAATTAAACGTGAACTATTTTATGATACATGATGTGATATAAAAGCTAGAAATGATAGTAATTAGGAAGTGAATGTATTCAAGCTTTATAACTGGGACACACCGGATTGAACCACCAGTATAACACAGCCAAGTGTAGTGTGAGTAATGTAGAGATCTATATTCTTGGCTAAACAGGTGTTTGATGTTGTTAGAGGAGTGCAATCTTAAATTGGTGGTTAAGTTACTATAGTTACCAAATTGTTCATTTTCCTCAATCTTGTACCCATGTAACCTTTAGAGAACCATGCGTTTAACTAATAGTTGTTATTTAATATTTAAAAGCCTAGAATTACCACTTATATAGCTATACTAAGCTTATGCTGTAACCCATTTATATTATGAGTTTAATACAACTCGACCACCTTTTCAAAGACATACACCAACAAGGCAGCGGTTTACATAGATAATTATCACTTTAGTATTTGTACTGTTTGCAAAACACATTACTGACTTGTCTTTCTACGCAGGATAAGCAAAGGAGAACTTTCTTCTCTGTATTCTACCTCTGTATCAATGGTGGGAGTCTCCTGTCCACCATTATCACTCCAATCCTGAGAGGTAGGCATTTAAAGTAAAATATCAAGTTAAAGTGCCATGAACATGCAGGAATGACAACAATTACATTCTAATAATCATGCAGGAAAAAGTGCTTGTTTTTAGTTGAAGTTGTAGTTGAATGAAAGTTGTTTGCCTCTATCTGCAGGTCAGGAGTGCGGCATCTACAGTCAGCAGAAATGTTATTCCCTGGCTTTCGGTGTCCCCGCAGCATTAATGGTGGTTGCACTCGGTATGTCTAAATTATTAGGGCACTAATTCAAAACATGAAGCAAAAAGTAAAGGGTGGGTAAATAAACTGTATTCTGAAACGAATGATTTGCCCGTGATGTTCCCTTAACAGTGGTGTTTATTGTCGGGAGTGGTATGTACTACAAAGCTGAACCCGAGGGAAACATAATGCTGGATGTGTGTAAATGTATTGGGGTAAGTCGTTTATATAAGCCTTTTCTGCATTCATGTGATCAGCCATAAATGCTATTGTAACAACTCTAAAAATCAATGTTTCTAAAAACAGTATCACTCTTTGCTCTTCTCTCAGTTTGCCATTAATAACCGCTACAGGCACAGGAGCAATCAGTACCCCAGGAGACAGCACTGGATGGACTGGGCAGAGGAAAAATATGATGTAAGTTTCATTTTATATATTTCTCTAATGTCTTATAAGAATAATGTTGTTGTGTTTACATTCAGTCTGCCTGTTTTGTAGAAACTCCTGATTGCTCAAATCAAAATGGTGCTGAAAGTCCTCTTTTTATACATTCCACTGCCAATGTTCTGGACCCTATTTGACCAAAAGGTACAGTAAATTTTGTTTTTAATTTAAATGGACTTCATTTAAATCACTTGCTGCTAAGAGGAAATTAAAATTGTGGTCTAATTTAAAGGGATCCAGATGGACGCTGCAAGCTACCACAATGAATGGATACTTTGTAAGTTTGGTAACAAAAAATAAAAAATAAAATAAAAAATTGCAGCGAAAAGTAATCATAATAATTGACCAATACAGTGTGTTCATGTTATAATATTGTCCTTATGTCTGCAGGGGAAACTTGTTATACAGCCCGATCAAATGCAGGTAAGTTAAAGCAGCTTCATCGTATTGACTTAAAATGACATAATACATGTTATTTAAGAGGATACTAACGATGCAGTAATATTTTTTAAAAGATTTTCAACCCCATCTTGATCCTGACTCTGGTACCTATCATGGACAGCGTAATCTACCCCCTGATTAAGAAATGTGGCTTTAACTTTACGTAAGTGAGAAATACAATGAACTACGTTCAGTATCTGTGGTTTACATGTTTCATAACACCATAACATTAACTTCAAAGGGTTATTAAAAGACCTTTACTGTTACGGTTTTGATCTGCTATCAAAGTTCATCATTATAGATCAGGTCCATTTAATATTTTTCATCAAATGGTCGATGATGAAATTACAGTTAATTCCACGTCTGGAAGCTAGCAGGTGGTCGGTCCACGTTAGCATAGCGCTGCTACCCCATAACTTCTACACAGCCTGTGATTTTATAGATGTTACAAATACAAAAATGTCCGTAGTTTTATTCATGACTCACTGAATAATAACTGACCTTTCTGAAATGTCAGGTGTTCTGTCCAGAAAATCTTTTGGTCTATTAACAGTGGTCTAATGCTAAAATGCTTTTTAGGCTGTTTTGAGATGTGATTCAAACTCCTATGTTGAAAATGACTGTGTTAAGCTAGCTCGCTGTTAGCAGCAATTTCATTAATATTGAGCCTAAGGAGCTGTATGAATCATGTTGCTTTTCAACAAAAACGGAAGACAGGGAAAGGAAGAGCTTGCACACCTGTTTCTATTTCTACACAATCTAAATAAAACCCCAAATTTTCATGTTAATGTTGAATTTTCAGATATTAGATGACTTTAAAAGAAAACTATTCTTTTCACATAAATAAACGTTGTTTTTTTTAAATATATAAAATCACAAATTAGTAACAAAACTTCATGTTAATCCAACAGACCACTAAAAAGAATGACAGTGGGGATGTTTCTGGCTGCTATGGCTTTTGTCTGTGCTGCTTTGGTCCAAGTTGAAATTGATGTGAGTAGAAAAAGATATGTGTTGTAAAATAAGCAAAACTTTAACTCACTTCATTTTATTGACTCTTTGAGTTTTGGAAAAACAAACACTTATTCCTTGTTTTTCAGAAAACATTGCCAGTGTTTCCATCTGCCTCCCAGAGTCAGTTGAAATTACTTAACATGGGCAGCAGTGCAGTCACAGTCAATCTGCCGGGCAACGAGTCGCTGACTCTTAATGCAGCTCAGGTATGTCGTCTTATTCATAACACTATACGGTCGAATTGAAAATGACATGAAAATATGTTTATGTACAAAATATTACCACTGTTTGACCTTCTTAAACACTTTCTCGGTTTTCCAGGCCAGTGACAAATACTTCACATTTGAAACAGAGCAAATCATTGTTTCAGTTGGCAGCCCTGGGATGACACAAGCCATCTTCTTGAAGAGGAAATCCAGACAAACTCTTCTTATTCCCTCAGTTATTAGTAATGAATGGCTTCTGGTGAGCGATAATGAATTCAAAGACACACAAGAGGACTTTTAATTGTTAAATTATTAAGTATGCAATGTTATATTTTCACAGACTCAGGACTTGACTTGCAAGCCAGGACAAGGTAACAATGAAATCCGGTAAGTGAAATTAAAATTGTTTTAACCTTTTATCAAGTCAGAAAATCATATTAGTTACAATCATAATCTTTATGTGCTAAATAAATCATTGAAAATGATAGGAACTGCATACACTGATGTAACTTTATTAATGCTGTTGCTCACTATGTAAATATTTCAGATTTGTAAATGGAATGAACATGCCTGTGAACGTGACCACTTCTGCAGTGGACTTGGGACTAATTGAGCCATTTTATTACTCCACTTATTCCACAATAAAGAATGGAGAGTAAGAATTATGTTTCTACTTTAACTAACTAACACAGCAATAATTTATGCAAACAGTACTACAGTTTCTTAGCAATATTTTCTTTTCTAATGATCAGGACCAAATTCTCCTTGTTGAGTGGGTCACAGTCATGCGAATACATTAAGGACTTTGGATTTGGAGGTTCATACACTTTCTTCATACCCAGCACTTTTGTCTTTGGACCAGATGTAAGTCTTCCAAATGATTTTAATATCATGAATTTTGATCATCCAAAGAAGAAAGAAAAGAAAAGAGAAAAGAGCACCAAATGAACAAACAGACAAATAATGGAAATATTGGTGTTATTGTGCTTTATCTTGGGGATTCTCACGTGTAAAAATTAAACATTTCCATCTATTTATTCTAGTGTCAGGACTCTATTACTGTGGTAGAGGACATAGAACCCAACTCAGTTCACATGGCCCTGCAGATCCCACAGTACTTCTTCATAACTGCTGGTGAAGTGATGTTTTCAGTTACTGGTCTGGAGTTCTCTTACTCACAGGTACATTTAAATGACAAGTCAATTAGTCTATGAAATAGTTTCTTTCTCCATGACTTTTGTCATTTTGGGTCCCTTTTTTGTGACTTTAGGCACCTAGTAACATGAAAGCGGTGCTGCAAGCCGGCTGGTTGTTTACAGTTGCTATTGGTAACTTCATAGTCCTGATTGTGGCTGAGATTGCAAAACTTCCCAACAAAGTAAGAAAAAAATGCAGCATATCAAATACATATCAAACATACAGAAGCCATGCATGTGCAAAAATGCTAACATTGTATTTGTCCCCCTGTCTCTCCCCTCTTCTTTTACAGTGGGCAGAGTACGTCCTTTTTGCGTCTCTCTTAGTTTTAGTGTGCATCATCTTTTCCACTATGGCGTATTTCTACACTTATATTGACCCTTCAGAAATTGAGGACCAGTTTAGTAAAAAGGTTGATGAAGATGAAGATGATAAAGACAAGCGTGAGAAGGCAGAGATCAAGATGGTCAGGAGAGACTCAGCTGAACGCTACGATGACAGTTACAAACAATCCAATATGTGAACACTTTAAGATAAAAGCAGATCATTAAAAAAATGCATTATTAGTGAATAAGAGAAAGTGTACAGGGGAAAGTGTGTGTGTTGTGTGTGTCTGTGAAATATTTTATATTGTTATGGCAGAGGCATTCATATAAACAATAGTAATTAAAAAGAGAATAAGGTAAGAACAATTATATGTCATGGGATATAATTGCTTTTTTTATATATACGTGTGTAAGCTGTGAGAAAAAATGATTAAATAATCATTATTCATAATCATTCATCCTTTCCATGTGTTTCTCATTCAGTCTTCAAGTCAAAAAGCACCAATATCACGCAGCAAAAACCTGTGTTATCAGTGGAAGTATTCTTGCCATTGCACTGGTGATTGAGACAGAAAATCTTATATTATTTTAGGAAGAGTATAATTTACTATTGCCTTTACTAATATGTTCAATATTTGAACAAAACATCATCTGCTGCTTGTTTAAATAATTACAGTGAAATGCCGGCAAGCTCACACATGTGAACATAAAATGTTCAAATATCAGAAAATGATCAACAAAATTATTACTAACTAAATGATAAAGTTTGCAATGTAATGTTTTTTTTATGTCTGTTTATTTTTGTTTTTCAGTTAATGCACTGTTGGTGAAATCATACTTTGGAGTGTAATTAGTTCAGATGTCAAATAACTGTGGTACCTAATCATAAACTTCTCATGCTTCTGTATTACTACTTGTTTTGTATAATATAAATTTTCCCTTACAGCTTCCATGTAAGTAAGTTATAACATTTTCAGGTAGCTAAGGTAGTAGGTAGATAGTTTTTTTCCCTTATTAAGTAGGTAAGACAGATCATTGGAATATAAAACACTGCATTTATAGTGGAGAGACACATGCCAGGTTTAGCACCCCAGTCCCATGAGCCATACTGCAAGTGAAAGAGTTTCATACCAGTATAAGACCAGCATGACGCCTTTGTTTGTTTGTTTGTTGACATTGATGTGTTGCAAATGACCAACAGTTTTATAGTGTAAAATTTCCTTTCTCTGGAAATTTCGTCACATACCTCTGTCGCAGCACACTGAAAGAAACCACTGTCTGGAGAAAAACAGTGAGAAAACATGAATTTAAAGAACTTAGAGAATTTAAATTATAAGTGGATTATGGAGAAAAATAGAAATTATTATCAACAAAATATCCCCAAACACAGGAAAGGAAAGCGTATAGAATAAGCTATCCTTATTAGATTAGTATTCAAATATTGTTACGGATATTCAAATGCATACATTAAGCAGTATTTTAATAGTGTAGCTACTATAAGGAAAGCTAATTAAACATTACCATTTATAACTAAATATCAAGTTTAGTAGCAGGAGCTATTAAATGCAAATTTAGGTAAGTGCAGTTTTTTCATGCATTTTGTGTAAAATGCTGGTATTTACCTTCATGCTGTAATAAAGCAGAAGAAGTAAAAGCAATTTTTCCCTCATTATTTACTTATTATAACATTATTCACGTATTATATACATTTAAGTTTGAGACTTAAATGTATATATTTATGCATAAAAATATACAGAATATAGATGTCATTTAAAAAAGAAAAGGAAAAAAAGCAGACTTTTATAAACATGTCTTTGACAATTTTAACGACTGACACTTATTTGTAAAGATTTTCACCCACTCAAATTAAAAAATAATTAAATATCAATTTAATAAATTGGACTGAATTGACACTTTTGTCAGTATGGATATGACGGGGGGCGGCAGCTCAGGTTGAGCAGGCTGGGGACGAAGAGAGGCCAGAGGAGGATGCTAGGATAATAGGGTGAGATGGAGGCAGTTGACCCGCTGTGGCGACCTCTACAGGGAGCAGCTGAAAGAAGGAGAAGAAATAAGAAAAGGCGCTATTGTTTAAGCTCATAAATAGTGTAGGACAGCAGTTTTGGTTTCTGTAGTTTCTTGGGAACAGAATGAGCTTTTCCGTTTTGGCATGACTAAAATAAAATCACATCAAATATATCTTTGTTTTCCCCAGAAAAATGTCCATGCAGAAAAGTGAAAGGTACTAACTTGTGACGTTTTTTGGTTTACGAATGACGACATCTGCTGTGCCTCGCGCTGATTGGTCCTTCGCTAAACGAAAATGATATTAACCAAGATGGCGCCGGGCAAGAGAGAAAAGTGATGAGAGAATAGAACAACAAGCGACCAAACTCTATAACAGTTTGCATGTATTCGCTCTGCGCGATTATTTTATGCCACGCCTGTATTACTTTCACCCGGAAACTGTCAAACACGCGCGGAGAGGACGCTGCGACGCAGTTATTTTGCTAACTGTTTGTTAACCAGCTGCTAAAGTCGCTAGCCTACCTAACGTCTGCTAACGTTAACTGCGGAAGGCGAGTCAGGAGAAAGCAGGCAGGCGGTTCAAAGTAGGAGCCGACAAGTGAACCTGACTTTATTTTGGTTTGGAGACGTCTTTTAATAAGGTAGCACGTCTTTCATAGTTTGGAGCTCTGTCAGTTACAGCAGGGTGTTGTTAGGAAAGAAACGTTATACCTCTGATAAATAGAGGTGAAAAGACGAGGAAAGGCGTCATCTTTGCTGACTTGACGCCATGGCTCACTCTCCAATTCAGAGCGGACTGCCGGGGATTCAGGTAAATTGAAATTTTTTGTGTTGTGTTTTATTATCTGACATTCAGCTGCGAGCTAACTTGGTCACTTGGCATTTTCACTTCTTTTTTTTTTTTTTTTCAAGTTTGCCAAATAACCGAAAGTAATGTGCATCCGAGTTACCGAGAATGTGCAACCTTTGCTTTCCAATAAATGCACCTGTCGTATTTGCCAAAGTCCAGCTAGATGAGTTTTGGAAAGAAAAAAAAAGAATGTCATTATCGAAAATGATTTTGTAATTCATCTGGCCGGTCAATTCATATAATGTTTATTGTAGTCGAGATCAGATCCAAGGTTAAAGATTGCATTTTGGACTGATTTCTGGAGTTTTAAAATGTAATTTATTTATCATATATACTGTTAATATGAATGCTTATATTAAACATGAGTAAAGTTTCAAAGGGCTTAAATGTAGGGGGAAAAGGATGAACTGAGGGGCTACACCAAAGCACAGTTTAACATAAAGAACGATCAATGTGAACTGGAAATCCTGCAGAGCTCCAACAAGAGAATCCCAGAATAAAAACAAGCTGGAAAATTTAGTGGATTTGGAAAAGAGCAATAATAAGAGTAATAGGTCTGTTTAAAATAAGGAAAACCTGAGAAATTAATTCTCTTGGTATTTCTGAAGCTGAAGCTAGAGAATGTCTAGCCCTGTCCCAATAACTAAATATATAAAACCATACAGCATTATGTATTAATATAGCTGTAAAAAAAAGTAGCTCACTTGTTTACACCCATCAGCACTTAAGAATCTTACAATCTTCAGTGTAATATCAGAGGAGAATAATTGTGGATTCGTTATGTCCTGAAAATCAGTTCATTAATTCATTACTATTTCTATTTAATGTTAAACTTTTTTTGGAAATTAGTTGTGTTAATTTATAACTTTATCTATCAAATGCACCGACCACTTTATGGTTATCATGCCACGTCCTGCTTAAGTAAAGTAGGCCACATTACAGTGCATGTAAGAATGAAACTTGGCATGCATGATTGTCTGCAGGTAACTGATTGCACACAGTGAAACTCTATGAATTATTGGTTAATCATTTACATGTCCACAGACAACACAGGTTAAAAGGTAACATCAGATATGTGCCCATAGCTTTGCATGCAGTTGGGTGGCTAACATTGAGTCTTCGCCCCTGAGGGTGCGGCACTGTGGTGTGTGGATGACACTAGACTACACTGTTGTATAGAGCAGCTGGCAGAGCATTAAACACAAGGTTTTAGAGCGAGGTTCAGGCAGCTTTGGTTGTTGGAGTAAACCTGCTGACTGTGGATATGGCAAGTACATTCCCATGTGTCGTCTGTGGTCACAGTGCCTTTGTTGTTTTTCCACATTGTTTTTTCAGAGGTCAGCCTCAACGTTATGATTTTCACCTGGATGACTGATCACAGCAGTGTTATGATAGTATTTTGGTTGTTGTTTCTACTCTGCTTTGTTCTGCACTGCTTTGATTTATTTGTTTGTAAAGTTCCATTTCTATCAAATTCAGCAGCCTCACTCTTTGCCAGATTGCAGCTCTCAACTCATCTTCTAAAAAGGTTTGACCACTTTGCATTAGCACTTTTACAGGAAATTAGTATCTAGGAAACTCACAAGCAATATATTGTGTCAACTTAAGCCAAAGCTATGTGGTAAATTAAACATTAAAATCTTCCCAAAAAAATCAAAGCTGCTGTAAAATATGTATAAATATTTTATTATAGTTTAGCTTTGTAGCGTTAGAGGGAGGTTGTTGTTTGTTTGTTTTTTTTCAATATTCTGTGCCATCTTTGCTATGAAAAGTAAGTCACTCCAAGCTCTGCTCAGGCTGTTTGGGTTAATGATTGCCATATATGAAGGGAAATTGAACTGCCTGGCTTGAAGACCATTATTGCTTTCCTGGTTCTCCATGGGGAAATAAGCCATTTAGCTCAGTCAATAATTCAGGGTGTAGTCCTTCAATTTATGCTTAGCCTTTGTGGTGCAAGGGTCATTAAGCTTTTGTCAGGTCTGTGTTATGCTGTCTTTTGATGTAAGTGTAGCTCAAAGCCACAAATTTGACTTGATAAGTTTTAAATATTTAATATAGAGTGACTTTTATCAAGTGTAATGAGATTACCCAATTGACTTGATAAAGTTAATCTGCATTCATATGTCAAGGCCAGTTTGTAAATCTAATGTTTGTATTTTTGGTAACAAAGGATTTGATGATGACTGGATTCAATGTATAATGTGTCATCACAGTATGGTAATTAGAGAGTTGTGAAATGTCAGAGGAAATTCAAAGGCTTGTTGTGGTGACAGCTGATTTTAAAACAAAAAAATGGGTGACTTCATCTAACCTTACACTCCAACTGTGTTGCCTAAAAGTTGAGAAGTATACTTTTGATGGACTTGTAACTGGATGGAAAGTCTACTATTGACCAACTGTCAGCTACAAAGGAGTGGGGGAGGAGGGAACCTTTTTCATGTGGACAGGGTTTTAAAAGCTAAACCAATCTTCTAAATTGGTATCACAGCCAAACGAAGCATGTTGTTATTGATCAGAATTGACTTTCCTAAACCCCCAACTCTTATTATTTTTTTTCTAACATGGAAAGCTTGTCATATCACTTGTCAATAAGGTGATACGTGCTTAACAGTGTTGATGATGTCTACATTGGATCTGTGCTGGATTAAGGAGGCTGTGTTTAACCTCTAAGTTGACACAAGAAAACACGAAGAGGATGTCTCTGTTTCTACTATTTAAGTGGAAACAATTCCCTGAACCTTCTGACAGTGTACTGCTAAACAAGCAGACTACCTCTTTATTGCAGATCTGTTTCATTGTAAAGTGTGCTCACAAGTCACTTTATTAAGTGTACCTTGCCAGTACTAGTTTGGACCCTTGTTGCTTTCAGAAGTGCCTTATTACTTCAAGGCATAGATTCAAAAAGGCGCTGGAGACATTCTTCTGGGATTTTGCTCGATATTGACATGACAGCATCACAGTAGAGTAAATGAATTGCTATGTTCAAGAAACCAGTTTTAGATGATTTGAGCTTGGTGCCATGGTGAATTATCTTACTGGAAGCACCAATATGAAGATGGCTACATTGTGGTCTAGGGCTGCCACAAACGATTATTTTGATAGTCGACTAGTCACCGATTATTTTTGCGATTAGTCGACTAATCAGATTATGCATCCATTGGACATAAAACGTACAACTTATTGCACCAGCAGAGCATCTGCTCTTATATAACTATCATTAGCTTAGAGCTTTAAGTGTTTAAGGTATGTGCTAACTAAAAATAAAGACAAGATGATAGTTTATTAAATTTTAATGAAATTTGCGGATTGTTTCAGTGAAGTTTAATAAACTCAGCCGTCTGCTCCTTGCTATCTAAACTATAACAGGACACCGGAGTATATTCTCGAGCATCTCACACTTCTGATGATCAGATGTCTGCTTGACGTTTATTTAGCTGTGTAAAAACTATAACTTTAATCTCAGCCAAACCGATTTACTCAGGAACAAATAAAACACTGAAAAAAGCCAAACAATAACATTTTTAAGTTATCTAAGTGACTTATATATCATGTTTAACCTGAGTAGTGAAAGACGGCGGTGGGTTTGAAAACGATTTGCTGGGAGTCCGGTGTTCTCACGGGCTCTAGTGAGTCTTGAACCCCGGCTAGCTATCGAGCTAGTGGGTAACAGACGTCTCCGAAAACGTCAGGGCGCTTTTGAAAATATGTGGTGTCTTGATAAACTGAGCAGATATTTGAGGTTTACACAGCTACATTCTCGCCTGAAAATATGTTAAATGTTTATTTTGTGACCCAGAAAGAATAATAAGAGTAATATTAAAACTAACTAGCTGCCGCCATTGTTGGAAACTGAGCAGGGCTGCAATGGGCCGCGCTGTGAATTCTGGGACACTTCTTCTTCGGGGTTTAACGTCAGCTGGCATCCTTGTACATGCAGTGCTGCCGTCTTCTGTTTCAGTCCGTTATTACACTCTTAAATCCTACTACTTATTCCTGCGTCTTTTGGGATCTTACAAAGCTTCAAATGACGTGTCGACTATTAAATTAGTTGTCGCCGATTTTGATAGTTGACGTAATCGTGACTAGTCGACTAATCGTGGCAGCCCTACTGTGGTCATAAAGGGATGGACATTATTAGTTACACTAATGGATAGGCTATGATTTTTAAACAATGCTCAGTTGGTATTAAGGGCCCTGAAGTATGCTAAGACTATGGCCTCCACATTATATAACCACCACCAGCCTGAATCACTGATACAAGGCAGGCTGGAGCCATGCTTTCATGTTGTTTTTACACCACATTCTGACCCTAAAATCTGAACATCACAGCAGATGTTAAGACTCATCAGACCAGGCAACATTTTTCCAATTTTCTCTTGCCCAATTTTTGTGAGCATGTGAGAATTGTAGCCTCATCTTCCTGGTTTTAGCTGACAAGAGTGACACCTGGTCTGGTCTTCTGCTGTGAATCTGAGTGTTTGTCTCTGTGTTAGCCCTGGCAACCTGGCTAACACTAACAACCTGGACAGGTTGTACCCTGCCTCTTACCCAGTGACAGCTGGGATAGGCTCCAGCCCATCCGCGACCATGTATTGAATAAGAAGATGATGGATGGATATTTATTTGTTAAACTTAAGATTTTACATTTTCTGACAAGGTTTGATGTTACTTTAAATGTCCTCTTTTTTTCTCTCTCGACGTCTTTTTTCTCTGTCAATCAGAATTTCAGAGCTGATCCAGAGGAGCTTTTCACCAAGTTGGAGAGGATAGGCAAAGGCTCTTTCGGTGAAGTCTTTAAAGGCATCGACAATCGAACTCAGAAAGTTGTGGCCATTAAAATTATTGATCTGGAGGAAGCGGAGGATGAAATAGAAGATATTCAGCAGGAAATCACAGTTCTCAGCCAGTGTGACAGTCCTTTCATCACCAAGTATTTTGGATCCTATCTCAAGGTAAGCTTTAATCTCAGGAAGAATATTGTTGCGTGAACTTGTAAAAGCTGAAGCTTGACATAATGGATTTGTTTGTAGTGTGTTCTTGTAAGCAAGTGATGGCAATTTAGGTAAATAAATAATGCAAATAGACAATGGAGGAAGTATTGTCTGTGAAATGGTGCAGATTAGTATAGAATAACTCGACTTGGCCTGGGATTACAGTAGTGTATGCCCTGTGGGCTGTTTACGGCAAAGTTTATAAGCCATATGTACATATGTAAAAGAGACATGATTATAATGTCAAACTGTTGAATTTCAGCTTTGGTGTTGGTGTTTTATTTGCAGATTAAAAAAAGAGAAGGAAAAAGTAAAAGCGTGGGTCTTCTGTAGTAGCTGTATTTACAGCATCACTGAGACACTTTTTTGTAACTAGAATAGATTTTCACACTAAATGTGATAGAGTGGCTCTCAGAGCATTTACTGTGGTACTTAAGATGAGAAACGAGAGAAGTGGTCCATTAGCTCAAGTTATGTGACTGGCTGAAGGAGAGAATTGAGTCCAATGTGTTTCTAGTATGTAAATATGATGTGTATGTTGTGTCCATGGAGTTTCTAGACTGGTACTGCTATTTGCGTGAAAAAACCCCATATCATCTGCTTTCATCCATCATTGATCCCACATGCATCTCAGGGAACAGATAGCTTCTCATTTTAATCAGTCTAGTGGTCTGGAAGTCAGCAGCTGACGAACAGCAGCTCGTGCTTTATGCTGTACCATATAAACTAACGCCTTGGTATTCCCCCGGATAAGCTGGAGGAGGTGGCTGGGGAGAGGGAGGTCTGGGCCTCTTTGCTTAGGCTGCTGCCCCCGCGACCCGGCCCCGGATAAAGCGGATGAAGATGGCTTGATGGATATAAACTAAGAAATCTGCCCACCTATTGTTGTTGTTTTAGGGACGTCTGCCTTTTTGAGTCGGATAAGTCGCACATAGGTTTAGGAGGGAGAAACGAGGATAATGTGTGTTTGTGTGCCTTGTTATAGATCAACTTGAAGTTAGTTGTTGTTGTCTGGTCAGCATTTTAACATCTGCTTATTATAGTGGGCAGGAGAAGCAGAAGTGGTTCTGACACTCAGCTGTTGCAACTTGCATCAAAAATGGTACTCTAATCGTTTTATAACCAGTGTTAATTAGACCTCCTCAGTATATTATTAAATTTTGGTGTCCACTACATGAACTTTTATAAAACCACTTAGGAATAAGAAATGCACTAATCCAATGTTAGGATTGAATATTAGTGCGAACCTGGCTTGAAAAACTGGATTGCATATCACATGCTACACATCATCAGTGGTTTGTTTGCTAGCAGAAGATTTGAAGAAGCTGACAGCAGTTTAAAGTGTTTCAGTCTAGCTCCACCGGCAGCCTTCATCTCTAAGTTTAGAAATGTTTTTAATTTAACTGCAGTCAGGTGCATCGACGGAACTGAAAAACTAACAGCGATGCTTTTTCTCTCTCACTCGCACATATCGTGAAACAAAAATCAAATGTCTGGCACCGCAGGAGGTGAAGCGCTTATTCCTAGAAGTGGATCGTGCAGCATAAGCTTTTACTTTATGTGTGATGTGAGGAGCTGTAAAAGGAAGTAGTTAGTCAGAGGAAAGGAAACTAGTGACTTTAATGACTGAGTGCAAATAAAATAGGTAAAACATGAATTTATGTTAATATATATTTTCATTTTTTTATTTTGTCACTTTGGTCCAATGTCATTTATTATTTTGCTTCTAAATACCAGTCCTGTAAAATTTATACTCTTGAAGGTGTTTATTTCCTTTACTTTAGAAAGTTAGGAAGACAGTGTTGCCCTCCACATAAAGACTAATTCCCTGACTCTTTCTCACTGAGAGAAATACAGATTATTTATTTAACACTGGTATCAGATTGGTCTGATACCAGATCGAGTCTCTGTATAGGATCAGAACTGGAAAAAGTTGGATTGTTGCATCTGTATTAGAAATAACACAAGAACTGGTAATAAACCAAGGTGTTCCTTACAGTACTGATCTGATGATGGGTGTGGTTGTAAAGCTAAAAAAAACCCACAAAAAACAATGAGCTTCTGACACTGAAGTTTGTGTATGGCAAAGTAAAATCAAAAGAAATGAGAAGAAGTCAGAAAAATGACCATCCTCTGAATGCAAATAAAAGAAAGTCCAGATATTGGTGTGTGGCTGCGTTGGTGGGTGTTGGTTTCCATCTGTGAGGCAGCAGCACCAACTGAGAAAACATCTGCTGATGTATAATATTATGCAGATTGCATGCACTTGTAAGTGTAAGCAAGATGAAATGACATTCGCAGGGTCCTGTAGTTATAATTTGACTTTTCACTGTACAGCTGATGTACCGTCACAGGTTGTTATGAGATAGAAAACGTATTTGTTTCTTTCCATGTTCAAAATCCAGCCATTATGAGAGTTGTCACAATAACAGCCAGTGAGTTGTGTATCATAAAATTTCAAATCATAAAATTTGAAAGTTTGTGTCATAATTAGGGTGTAATTTTAATTATCTTGGTCTATCTATATAGTGGTTCAATAAACCAAAACTAGGTTTTCTTGAATCTCAATAACACAGTTCCAATTATTACATTTAATTCTGTGTGATGTTGTTTCCTAGAAGTCTTGAACAATATGAAGCGCAAAGGCACACCAAATTTATTTTTAAAACCCCCCAAAACAAAACAAACAGTGAGAGTACTAATATCAGAATGAGCTGAAAGGTCTCTCACTTATAAAAAAAACAAACAAACAAACAATCAAAAAACTAAAGTTGATTGATCTTCCACTATTTGTACCTCTGAAGATGTGGCATATAGTGTACAGTAGTGGAACAGTTATTAAAATGGTTATTTATCATTCACTTATTTAACATGATTTTTTTTCCCACCACAAAACACCCCATGACATAACTAGTACCCACAACTATTCCCGTTATTAGAAACCTGAATGAGTACTGTTTTCTGTCTCTACCATAACTTTAAACACTGTCCAATGGATTTGTCTATTTTTCAGGGTACAAAATTATGGATTATTATGGAATATTTGGGTGGAGGATCAGCCCTTGATTTGGTAAGTTGTTATGAATTGCGATCTGAAGATAATCTAGACTTAAAGTGTTTGTTTGTATGTAAGGCCATTATGACAGTTGTCACAATAACAGCCAGAGTCAAGAGTTTATCCATTCTCCTAGATGGAGCCGGGTCTACTCGATGAAACACAGATCGCCACCATCCTAAGGGAAATCCTGAAAGGTCTTGAGTATCTGCACTCTGAAAAGAAAATACATAGAGATATCAAAGGTCAGTCTGGTACATACATCGCCTTTGTTTTAAAAAATATATTTAGAGAGCAAGCCCTTTATCATCTTGCTAATATTGAAGTGAGACTTTAATCTTTTTGTGTCATTCTTTGCTAGGAAATTACTTACAAAAGCTTGCATTTCACAACTTCCAGCATCTGTTATGTCTTTTTTTTTTTGTCTAAGTGTTGAGCCATAATTATATTTACACACAAGCCATATCACTAATATCTGTCCACGTCTTACACTTAGTTGAAATCCTGTTCAGCCCTGTAATATTCAACTTCTACACCATCATAGATAATATTTGTCTTACAGTAGTGATGGGTGATGGAGGAGGCCATTTCATTTAACATTTCTACAGGTGTAAGTTAATGTGGCTGAAAATAGTGTCAGAATTTTTTTTCTCTAGAGTGTTTTTTTTAGTTCCTGTGGTAACTAAAAGGTATGGTTCTACCAATAGGTCTTTGACATTATGTGATGCATCTCACTAGCTTTTTATTTTTCTCACTGCTGTTTCAGCTGCCAACGTGTTGCTGTCAGAACAGGGTGACGTGAAGCTTGCAGACTTTGGAGTAGCGGGCCAGTTGACAGATACACAGATAAAAAGAAACACATTTGTTGGAACTCCCTTCTGGATGGCACCTGAAGTCATAAAGCAATCGGCCTATGATTCAAAGGTTAGCATTATCTTATATTGTGTGTTATCACGGTCACATTTAAACTTAAAAACAGCTGTCCCAGCAAAATCTTTGTCATAACTTTGTGTTCTTTTTAAAAAAAAAAATTCGAGATCAATATTTTGCTTTAAAACAAGTTTGTACAATTAGTCATGAATGTATACTGTTTCATATAAAATTGTTCCCAATTTGTTTTTCATGTTAGTGCTTTGTTGACCTTTGTTTTTTTTTTTGTCAGCATTGCTTAAGATGAGTATTCTTGACTAAAAATGACCCATATTATTTTATTTATTTTTTTTATGACCACAACATGAGTCATTGTGGCTTGTCTACTCAGCTGCTATGTCACAGTCTTGTTTTTGCACAGTTTCCTCAAATACACCCTTGTTACTTAAGTCAGTCAATGTGAGTGTCATGTCATGGAGCTTGCTGTCAAAATGTTTGTGTTCTGCTATTTTAAAAACCAGGCATTTGGTTGCAAATGTTTTCCTTTTTTTAGGCAGACATCTGGTCATTAGGGATAACAGCAATAGAACTGGCTAAAGGAGAGCCTCCCCACTCTGAGCTTCATCCGATGAAAGTTTTATTCCTCATCCCAAAGAACAATCCGCCAACACTGGAAGGAAACTACAGTAAACCACTTAAAGAATTTATTGAAGCCTGTTTAAATAAGGAGGCTAGCTTTGTAAGTGTTAAGAAAAAAAAAGTTCATTTTTTGAGTTTAAGTTGTATTTTTAAGCTTGAAAATGAAAAGAAGAAGAGGAAATCCACTCTATTAATTGCTCAATTTTTTTTTTTTTATGTTTTCTCTATAGAGGCCAACTGCCAAAGAGTTGTTAAAACATAGGTATATTGTAAGGCATGCCAAAAAGACGACCTACCTGACGGAGCTGATTGACAGATACAAGAGATGGAAGTCAGAACAGTCTCGGGATGAATCTGGCTCCGAATCTGATGAGTAAGTTATCTAAACCAACCTTATTCAGTTCAGTGTTGGGGTGCAGGTGTAAAGTCTATCAACTGTAGTCCACTGATGTTCCTAAAATCCTGCTTGATTGTAGGGAACAAGATGGCCAGGCATCTGGAGGTGATGATGCTAGTAATGATAAATGGATTTTCAACACCATCAAGGAAAAGGATCTGGAAAACGATTTGAAAAATGACCTGAAAAATGACCTGACAAATGACCCTAAAAAGGACCTGAAAAAGGACTTGAAAAAGGTCCAGAATGGAGCAGCACGGCCTGCTGAGTTGGAAAGGAATCGGGTAAGGAATGGGCTCTTTCAAAAGGCCTTATTCAAGGTTCCTATTTGGTTTTTCAAATTAAAGTATTTTGTTTTTTCCAGGTGGAGGAGAATCCAAAGAGGCCTTTGTCACAAAGCTTATCAACAATCTTTTCTCCAGTTTTTTCAGAGGTACAAGCATCGCTTTCTTGTCCCATATTAAAATATTCATCATTGATGAATACATAAGTAATTGGTACTCAACTGGTCACACCAACTTAAGGTGTACCCAGCAGGATTTTACTAACAATGGAAGTATATGTTTATGTTGAAGGGCCTCAGTGTGGAGTCCTCAGCCTATAGCAGCATTCAGGATGTCATAGGAAGGACTATATACTGTAAATACTGTAAACAGTGCAAATTAATCTTAGTTGAACAGACACTTACAGAGCAGAGGAAGAAGCAGGTGAGAGAAACTTAAGTGCCCAGTCACACAGGCCTGGTGACCATCTGGCATCACAAGTCATTAAAGAAAGATATGCATTTCCCACCCAGGTGGAGAGTAGTTGCTGGAGGTAGCACACATGCACTAGTGTGAAAAGAAGTTTATGGTGTGTACCTAAAACCTTCTTGTGGTTGCTTTGGTCGCTAGCAGATTGTCCTGGCTATAAAATAGCCTTGAAAGTAAGCCAAACAGAGGTTCCCAGGTGGTTGCCAACTGGTCTCTAGGCCTGTGTGATTATGGCCACACACACAGCAGAAAGGTGACACCAGACAATGTGAGGCATGTTCTGTCATTTCAGCCTCATTAAATCCTGTAACGTAACACCCTCCTGCAGGATTATGTACACATATTGCTGTGTTTATTTTTACCTCTAACCAGAACAACAGTGAGTTAAAAAAACAACAACTAACTAACCATTTCCCCCTTGAATGTAATGTTTTAAGTAGTAAAGCAGTAAATTTCCTGCCTGTGCTGCTCCCTTTGCATTCATTCTAGCTTGCTGAACCACCGCTGTTCTCTCTGTCAGTTTTTTTTAGAGTCAGCAGAGTTTACAAACGGCAACTGATCCTACACAGTGTACCTTTAAGTTTATGTTCCATTTTATGTTAGAGGCTGCAGTTTTCTTTAGAATTAGGCAGTTCACATTATGTCATCTAAAAGCTGTCACTTTCACAGTTGAAACAGAAAGGCGAGACAAGTAATGGCAAGCCAGAAGCTGCAGAGGAGCTGCGAAAGGCCATTGTTCAGGCAGAAGAAAAATACCCAGGAATCTGTGACTCCCTGGTGGCTGAACTAGTGCAGAGACTTCAGAGGCAAGTGAAGTTCACACCAGTAACTTTTAACTTTTTCCTCCATTTAGTAGGTTGTGAATTTGCATAATTACTTCCTGAATGGATTTCATATTAAAGCAGACTGTGTGGCAGGATGTAAGCCTAAGGGGGCAGCTTAATTGTAAACCAACTGGTTTCCAATGACAAAGGGAAAAGCTTTAATTCAATTTGGCTGGAAAATATGCACTTTTTTGAATACACTTATTGGTATAGTCACTTGCACTGATGCATCAAAAGCACTATTTTGTACAAAGTTTTCCATGAGACAGCAGTTTCTGTTGGGATCATGGAGTCATCTGATCATATTGATGTACAGTAAACAATGTTGACAGCACTTTAAAAGGATTTCACTCATTTCTAAATACTACTGAGAGTCTATAGCTATGCTAGTTCCTCTATGAGGATGTCTGCACTTTAACAGATTGGTAAAGTGTTTACAATGGTCACTGTCTAGATTTAAGATTTTAGCTTAAACAAGATTTCATTTAACTGTGATATGTCTGAGACTGACTGGAGTATGATTGACTTACAGCCAGAAACGTACAAAAAACCAGTCTACTGAGGTAGAATAATACAGAGAAAACCCCATCAATTAGATGACCCCTGCCTAACGCAAGCACTTTAGCGAAAGTGGGAAGTCCTTTTTAACAGGAAGAGACCTCCAACAGAACCAGGCTCAGGAAGGGGCAAGAAATTCCAATAACCTCAATTCTATTTTTCATGTAGCATCAGACTTTCCATGCTTCAGTGAGCATGGTACAAGCACATGTTAAGTGTGAGGATGTATTACTGAAGCCCAGAAAATCAGAGCTGAGGAGTCTTAAATGGTGACTTTTCAGAGAGGAAACCCAAGCCTCTCAATCTTGTTATGCAGGAATAATAGCAAGTATATGTGTTTAATCCATCTGCAATTTGTTTTTGTGTAATGTTTTGTCTCAACTTAACCCAAGGCTGGTAAATATTGACCTTTATTTATTTCTTTTCAGGTTTTCTGTGCCACATGCAGCCCCCACTCACTGAGATGAGCCAAGTCCAGTTGTGCTCCACTTTTCCACCCTGGTGGCAGCAGTCAGATCTTTTCCTCTGACCTCCACAGCCAGAATGAAGTCTCCCAGGAAGGTCTCCATCACTTATTTGCCTGAAGCAAATCCTGGCCTACTTAATGTCTGTTTATATGCTAGCACAGCATCAGAGGTTCCTATTCAAGACAGTCAGTGGCCACTCAGTTAGCTGCCACCTGCTGTAAGATTCCCCTTCTCGATACCTCCTTCTCAATTGTTTTATTTTAAGAGCACATTAGCTGTCTTTCTGGAAGGACTTTAAGTTTTGATTTTGGTGTGTTTGTGGCTTTTTCCCACATAGGTTTACAGTCGGCATCCTTATGGAGAAAATAACTTGCTTAATTAATTGTGTGCATGTGGCTGTGTGAAAGATCCTGTGAAATGTTCAGTGAAGTGTGACGAGTGGGTTTGAAGCATTCTATTGAAAACTCAGGTATCCCGCTTTTAGTGGATTGGGTCTACTGGGAGATGGAAAGAGCTCTGCAGGGTGGTTGTACAGACTTGTAAATAGGCTGATTTCTACAGTTTCTTGAGAGGTTAATGGTGCATTTGGAACCACTGTGTACAAATGGCCAAATGCAAAGTGTAGATAATGGCTGTGAGGTGAATATTTTTGAGAGACTTAAGAGGCCACAAGTGAGATTGCCTTGCCTTTGTACTTTATTCTTTTGTATATCTGTCTTTGATTTCTCTCTGTTTAGTTGGAAACTTTTTAAGTACTCATCCAGTGAATGAAAGTGGCTGCCCTCTATCATGGTTTACTATTGATTTGTTTGTGTATATTTCTTGATTCTCTTTGATTTCACACTCTTTAGTGTGGCTGTAATAATGTTGGAGAATGTCTGAAAAAGAGAGAAATGGCTGGTTTATTGAAGCCCCAGCAGTTTTAAACACTGGATGCTCCGTTTCCAGCCCCAATTCCATAAAGCTTCGAGTTGTGTTGGTTTGTTGGACTCTGCCTCATCCCGCTTTTTTTGTTGTTTTTTTGTTTGTTTCTGTGTTTGTTTGTTTGTTTGTTTGTTTGTTTTTTCAGCATTTGATTGATAAACTGAGGTTTCGTCCATTCATTCCATTAACAGGGCAGTGCCATCGTCTGAGTTTAAATCAGCAGACTCTCTTAGTCTTCCTAGGAGCTGCAGCGGTACTATCCTCAGTGTACCTACAGCTTTAATTGCACTTCAAGTATAAATGCCTTTGACTATAAAAAAAAAAGTAGCCATAAAACAGTAGCATGAGACTTACGGTATTTTGCAGGTATTCACTCTACCATCCGGGACGAACAGAAGTCCGCCACAAGTCTCACAGCTTGGACTTTGGAGTTGGTCATGCAGTGTAATAATTGCCTGGCTGTATCATTTTGATTTTTAACTTTGTGATAAGTGTGCTAGTTTTCTAGACTCCTTACAGCATAGATGACACTGCTCTCAGATGTATATATTAACATAAAGCCAAGCAGTGTTCAGAGACCAGTGGCACTGCTGCTACGTTTGACTCTAGCTTAAAAGGAATGTGCATGGTAGTATAAAGCCTAATGGTTGGCCTGAGTAGTATGCGTTGTAGCATACTCCTACAGGACTGAAGGAATGTTGAGCCCTAAACAGAGTCAGATCAGCCTTATAGTATTTGTGATGAATGGGATGAATAGTATCAGCTTTAAAGTGTTGGATCTGTTGCTTTTGTTGTGACTTGTCCTCTGTTTCTAAATTCAGTGATGTTTTATTGATGAATGACAAAAAGATCAAAATCATTTCTTTTTTTCATAAAAGAAGGTGCACATGAGCAAAATTACCCTGTATGTAGGTTGTCTTAAACCTTTTTTTAATATATAATCTTTGGGGTTTAAGAATCATTTTTTGCCGATATAATGTTTACAATACACACGAGAAGTTAAAGGAATAGGTTGACATTCTGGGAAATACTTATTTTATTTGTAGTGGAGAAAGGAGAAGAATAAAATCAGTTAATGTGTCCTTTTTATTAGGTATACAGTGCAGTCTGACCTTAAAATCTACTTTTGTAATACTGCACTGCAATGTTATTTTGACAATATTTTTGCAACTCATCAGTTTTCATCAGTTAGACCGCATCTGTTTACAAATGTTATTAGAGAAGAAGAGAATAAAATTCAGTCCAGGATACATTACCTTTTTAATTTCACCGAAAAAGTGAAAATGTAATTGGAGGAATGTACCTTTATTGCACGACACACAGTTTCCATTGTACTTCTAAAACATAACATAATATTAAAGGTAATCTGCCGATCTTAGATTTTACATCACAATTGTGAGCATCATAAAGAGACGGCATTTGTATTCGACTGATTTATACTGCAGATGGGTTCCTAATAAAGTGGTCACTGAGTGCTTAAGTTAACAGGAACACAAAGTATTTCCTGTATGTCAACCTTGTTCTTTTAAACAAACCATTTCATAGTTCCTTTCTGCTTCCTGTTGTACTTCTGGTGGGAAATGGACTAAAATGAGGGCAGTTGAAATGCTGATCAGATGAATAAGTAGAAGCTGGTTAACCGAGCGACTGCACGTAATGAGTCTGCTCTTCATTCAAACAAATGTGCCATTTATGCCCCAATCTGCACCTTTAACGTGATCTAGTGTGGCTCTTCTCTTTTTGTGTTGCGCTGTTGCTTTTTAAAGATGTTACTCAGTGTTATGGAGTTTTCTTCTTCTTCTTTTGTGTGTTGTTTGGCAATAAAGCAGTGTGATCGGCAGGAGTCATCTCTCAGCACAAGTAGGCATATATGCTTAAACTATTTTTATAACCCCAAAGAGCAGTATTATGTAATAGAAGGAGTAAAGCTGGATTCTGTGATGTGTTCGAATTTCAGTTAACACTGGATAGCAATCATTTAAAATGTACATTTCAGTTTGAATGATTTTTTTTTTTTTTGACAAGTTTCCAGTCCAGTATGTGTTGTTGCTCATTCAGGACAGTGCTGTTGGATTTCTTGGAATTAGTCAAATGTTTAATAAATAAATAAAAATTAAGTGGAAAGTTGAATAGGTTTGCTTTTTACATTTTCCTGACTCAGACTGTAGTGCCTCTTGGAAATATCACCCTTCTTGCTGCTTGCGGTTATGTGATCGAATTTCCTTTTTAAGTTTTGTATAATAACCCACACATTTCAAAGTCCACATATTCAAAATCAAGAGATGAAATGTATGGCTACTGCATAAAGGTTTTCAGTTGATGCAGTATGCATTTCGCACAATTGAATGCTGCACGTAGATCAAAGCAAGTATGTTTGTTTGTTTTTGTTTTCAGTTTGAATTTTAAACATAAGAAATGATACTGAAATTTTCTTGGCAACATTATCAGAACGGAGACGATGATTCATCTTCGGACTGTATAGGGATATAGAGAAACCAGTCAAACACATTTCTGAATAAAACATTCCTTAAACTTCATGTTGTGCAACTGGTGCTTTGTTGTTTTTGTCTAATTAATCTTCTCTTATCATGTATTATCACACCTATTAGCTCTGGGTAAAAATCCATATGAAATTCATAGCTCAGTGATTTAAGCGGAGAACAGAATGTGTTGCATGTGAGGAATTTAAGTCATTTGGATTTTGGTTTATCTCTTGATGTGTACTTGATGAAAGGTTGTCATTTTATGTCAGGGTTGTCCAACTCCAGGCCTCTAGGTCTGGTGTCCTGCAGGTCTTAGATCTCACCATGGGCCAACACATCTGAACCAAATGATTAATTCATTACCAGGCCTCTAGTGAACTACAAGGCATGTTGAGGAGGTAATTTAGCCATTTGAATCAGCTGTGTTGGATCAAGGACGCACCTAAAACCTGCAGGACACCGGTCCTTGAGGCCTGGAGTTCGACACCTGCCTCGTATGTTGATATGCAAATGTGTTGTTTTACCTGCAGGTAGAGCCCATGAGCCATAACAATAGTAAAGACACTGCTTTAACCAGAACTTTCAGATTTATTATTAAAAAAAGCATAATTAATTATTAATTTTTAAGGTGTGTTAGTGTGTCAGTAGTTGGACGAGTGAATGCAAAGCATGTTGTGTACTGTGAAATAAATGGAAAAATGAAGCCAACCAAACTAATGATAGTTGGGTGAAATGTGAGGGCTCAAAGACTGAGATAGCCAGCTCTTAAATGCTCCAGGGAGGTTGGCCAAGTGCTCCCAGCTGCGCTGATTAACACCACATACCAGGAACCTGCAAGACAAACACAGAGGGACAAATTGGGAAAACATACAGCAAGTCCTGGCCAAGGCAGATGGCTGAACTTGGAAACAACCACTCCAATTTTGCCACTTTCCAGTGACCAGTTTAGAAGTACTTACACGCATTTCTACTAAACAAACAAACAAAAAGAAAGCTGGTGCCAACAAGCTGGTATGAGCAGGGCGGCACTAAATTGCTGAGCTCAAATTTGTAACTGCTGACATCAGTGGCTTTGGGAGGCTTAGGTTTAGTGCTGCTTGTGATTAGCAGATTACAATCCACAGTTTTTAGCTTCAATTTTCTTTGCACACAAAAGACCCAAGCGTCCTTAAATTCTCAAACATATTCAAATATTGACTAGTTAGAAGACCCCAAGTCACAGCTAGTGCCACACCACTGTCACGCTGGTGGATACATTTTTTTATTTTTTTATTTAGAGTTGGCTCCAGTTTTTCTTTAAGCCCTTTTGCCCTTTAGTTTAAAGCTTCAGTGCCATAACTGCTAAATAAAACCTCTGCTGATGATATCATGTGATATTGATCAGGTACCCCAGCTGACTCCACCTGGCAAAGAGTGCTGACAATATGCTAGGTGCTACTGCACATACCAGTGCAGACAGACAGCATGGACACGGTAAAAGTTTTTCTTTTGATTTTTAGCTGGTGAAACTAAAAATCTGAAAAGCCGTGTTTAAATAAAGAGGGAGAGAGTCCTACCAGTGTAGTCTGGATTGGATACTGAAGGGGCTGCGCTCCAGAGTTCATAACCTGGAGCTGGGAATTAACAGCAGCCAGAATCAAAGGTGCAAAATCCAAGGTTACAGAGAGAGCGATAAAACTGAATTTATCACTGCTAAATTAGCCATGATATTTTAAACAGAACAGAAAATATATCATTAAACATAAGGCATATCCCCTCAGACTCCACAATGATTTGCATGCGTATAAAAGGAGCTGTCAAACTGTGGCAGGGTGCACACGAGCACATCTCACCTCGCATTTTTTTTTTAGGTGACCTTTGAAAAACCACGTTAAACCATGGCCTCAAATACCTCACAGCAAGTTTTATTTATACATCCAAAAACAAAAGATCAAATTTCTCACACTATATACAGATATTACATACAGTGTTTGTACACATATTACATAATTTGTACACAAGAAAAATATACATAAAAATGTAAACCTTTGTATACAAAAAATACCTTAGACAAATTAAACAAGGACCAATAACAAAAGGTGACTAGATTAGCTCATCCTATCTTTAAAAACAGTAATACAGTACATTCAATGAGTATAGGAATTTGTCAGCCATCTCTGAATTCAAGCAGTTACATGTGCCTACGAGCCCTGTAAATTTTGTTCTACGTGGTTGTCGGGGAGAGTGAACCGGTGCAGCGACTAATCTCATGCTATGCAGGATACAGCAGTATTGTCTCGCTTATTTTCAAACACACTTTCACCCAAACCTGATTCTTCCTATTGACTTCTAGGGGGCGCTGTTTGCGTTACCGTGGTCTCTGAGAAGCCCAGCCGTCCCCGGTGGAGCTACAGGTTTACACTTTGAGACTGTGTTCTCTCTTTGGAAGGGGCGAGGCAGAACTGGGCCTTCTCACAGCTGGAAACGATGGTCCGGCACAGGCTCAGAGCGGCTAATGGTGGCGGCTGTTTGTGTAATGAGCATCCAAGCAGGGCAAAAAAAAAAAAGGCAAGACAGACATGGGACATATGAAACACCACCGGTCTCATCCACTCCTGTGCAAATCTAGGTTGAAAAAGTACGCCGATCTGTTCTTCTCCACCATCTGATGCATATAAATCCAATGTTTCTTACCACCAAGAAGCCAGTGATCATCGTCTAATCATGATATTATTATTATTACTACTATTACGCTCTCACACAAAGGGTTGCAGCCCCATGCAATCTCAAGACTTCTTCCTGGAAGTTTAATAGCTATCAAAAATAAAACATATTCTCCATCAGAATTGAAAAAAAAAGAAAGAAAGACAGCATACAAACAAACAAACATTGATCCCTCCAACAAAGACTTAACAATCATTTTGATAGCCATTAAAAGCAAGACTCATTCTACACAGACACAGGTTCCACTGAACACATTGCAAAGAACAATTTCAATCCATTGCTACTCAATAATTCACCAACAAACCCCAAGATAGAGACTGCTATTCTATATACCTAATACTCAACAATGTCTGATAATCTCTCAAATGTCTAATATATTACTTATCAAAAGCCGTGGTTGTACTGCTGTCGGGGTGGGGGTGGAGGCTCTTGCGTGGAAGAGCACTTTTTTTTTTTTGCTATTTTTTTTGTTTTTCAGACACCAGCTTTTCATCATAGGTCTTTAAAAAATGCTTTATAACTGAGTAAAAGAGACAGTGCTTTACTTCAGACGTGCAAAATACACCAATTGTGTTACATCTAGCTGATGGGTAAAAATGTCCAACACCAATTCACTGCGTAAGCCTCCTCCGGGTAGCCTGGCCTGTCGTATTAGTGCGAGCCCTGAAACTGAACTTTTGTTATATGAGACATGCAAGCCACTAAATACCATTGTACGTGTGGACCAGAGAGCACCTTTGAGAGTAGACACTTAAAAGTCCCTGGATTGTGCCATTACCATCGTCGCTGTAACACTGAAGCTAATTTAATCAGCCTTAAAAAAAATCCACTCAGAGAGAAGTTGGCCTGACCTGATCGCTCGCCTCTAAAGGCTCTGCGGGGAAACTGTTAAAGAGGCCAAAATATCTTCCTGATCCAGCCTGGATTCATCGAGTGAAGCTACATGTAATGAAACCAGCGAAATACCTCACGATGCCAGAGTTATGTTCATGTATTTATTGCTTTAAGATACTAGATTTATTCAACTTCAAGTGTCTACTAGGCCACTCAAGAGTCCCACAACCAATGGTGAGGTCAGAGATTTTTGACGTCTGAGCAAACCAATAAATGAGCACATATACACTATACACAATATAAAAACAGCTGTTTAAAAGTATTTTGGTAAATTCATATGACTGTGAAATTGACTCCGTAAGATTCTATATCATGATGACAGTTAAATAGCTTGAAACATAATGGATCACAAAAATCTCTTGTTCTTCAGAGGGTGACAGAAGCAGTGTATGAAACAGGTGGGTAACAAAAAAGAAGAAAAAAATGCAATGGCCGTTTGAGCAAGGCAGGGTGCAGCTGATCGTTTTAAGACAGGACTTGAACTGGCAAAGCAAACTAAACTGACCACTGACTGAGGCTTCTAGGAATTCTGAGCACTGTGACACAGATAATCTCTGCTTAGGTCCTTCTGCCAATTTTCACCCGTTTATTTCATCACAAAATCTGACTGTAACCCCCCACCCCACCATCCCACCCTGCTGACGAAACCACAAGGCATCGAACACGTGGACTCACACTGACTTAAAATCTCAGACACCGTCCGGCTACAGACGGAAGGAACAAAAATAGAGTAAAATCTGAAGCTGTGCAAATTCATTATCAATAGTGCACTATTACCACATTGCACACATGTAGCAGATGAACGGGGTGGTTAACGACTCAGTCAACTGGATTTTAAGTGACTGTGATTCCACAGACCGTCGTGCAGTAGCTGCGTGCCGCCTGCTCTCATTTACTTTGCGTGAAGGGTGGCGTGGCGCTGTTGGCACTTGCAGCGGTGGCACTAACTATAGAGAAGCCAGCAGGGGGCGCCGTGGAGCTGTGGCTGGGCTGCACGTCTTTTGGGATGCCACTGTGGGAGGCCAACTGATGGCCAAAGGCCGCGCTGAACTGAGGGAGCTGTTGCTTGGGCTGTGCGGAGGTCAAAAGATCGCGTGACGAAGATGGGAGCGAGGACGAGGGGGCGGGAGGAGTCGTTAGGCCAGTCAAGCCGCTCTGGGGCATCGCCGAGAGAGCAGCCATGGGCTGCAGCGTCACAGAGTGGGTGGTGGCGGGTGGAGTGGACAGGGAGGTGGATATGAGATGACTTTCTGATCTGATGAGACTGCCAAACTGTGTGGGGTCCGTGAGGGGGAGAGTGAGGTTGTTCCAAGTGGACCGGGGCGGTCCTGGAACCCCGCTCAGAGGGACTTCCAGGAGAAGAGGGGTGTCTGTCTGGAAAGAGCTGGTGTGGGGAGAAGATATGTGGTCACTGTATGGGGATGGCACATGCTCGCTGCTGTAGTGGCTGCCTTGGGGTGATGATGTGGGTGCGTCCGACTTGGCGAGAACGTGGGATGTGTGCGTCCTAGAAAACGTCCGCTCTGTTAAGGAGGTCTGAGTGAGCAGGGACGTGGTGGAGGGGGCCACTGTAGAAGAGGATGAGGTCAGATTGGAGCACGGCGCTTGGCTCTGGTTAACGGGCTGAGTTGGAGGTGAGGGGGGAAAGTGATCTCCAGTAGACTGCAGTAGATTGTCCTCCAGCTCAAGGCTGGTGAAGTTCTCGGGAGGGATGCGGCTGTTCAGCAGGTCTCCCATGCCCCCTGGTTGGACTGGACCAGGAAATACGGTCATGGCTCTGTGGTCCACTCCTTCTGTAGGGGCCAGGTCTCCCATGGAGGTTAGGCACACCAATGAGTCTGTGTAGGACCCCATAGCCTGCAGTGCACGTACCAACTCTTCAGCCTCCTCTGTGGTGGGCAGTAGCTCTCCGTTTTTACCTGCACAAACATTTGCAATGTTATAAAAATCACAGACTATGAGGAATCACACACATGAAATAAACAGCTGTACACAAAAATGAGCTGCAAGACAACCTTCAAACAAGTCAAAGTCCTGCAGGTCATCAGGTAGTCTGGGTAACACGTCTGAGAAATCTTCCTGGTTTAGCTCAAGGTCATTTGGAATGTCTGCTATGTCATTGGTGATATCATCAGGAAGCTCATCTGTACTTAGATCTGGAGTCGAAGGGCTCCTGCAACAAAGGTAAGAGGAAAAGAATTCAACATGCTATTGTAGTGAAGAGGCTGTCCAGACATGTGTGACATGTGAGCTTGTCTTTCACTCTGAATATCCTACACCATTGAATTTCTAACAGCAGCAGAGAGACGCAGCTGTGGCACACCTGATGCTGGCCTGTGAGGGCATTGCTAGGCTCGTTAAAGGCATTCCCAGGTTCCCCTGCGGCAACGCTGGAGGGATAGGTTTTTGAGGCCTCCGCGGGCCTCTCCTCCTCTTCTTCTTATGCTTTTTGGTGAGCGCCGGTGGTTTGGTCTTTTTACGTGGCTTTCGCTGTTGCTGCTGCTGGTGCTGCACCCGTCGGTTTCCGTCCCCACGCAGGAAGTTATCCTGTGCAGAAGGAAAAGAACAGATAAAGCAAATCAGATTGAGACCCCCCCAATCTTTGCGGCAATGGAAGTTTTTGATTGATCCCACAATTCCAACAGTGTTTACCCTTAAACACTGAACTCACCATCTTTTTGGCATGCTCTTCGCAGAGGGGTGTCTGGTGCGTGATATCAAACACGGGGATGGAGCACTGCTGACCATCTGCAAATTTGGCTGTGCAACTTGCAAAGAGCTGCTGGGAACGATTCAACAGAATGTCTACAGAGAACAGTTAAGGAAAAAAAAAACAAAAAAAAAAACCCCGCAATGCACTCAACAGAGACCATGTGAACAACATACTCCAGCACAGGTGCAAACTTTATATATATCACAGTGTGTGATTTTAAAATAGCATGTACAACTGAGATTTATCAAATGCGCTTCCACATGTAGTGACCAGCTGTGCATAAGAGCGGCGGGGCAAAGGATACGCTGAAAGCAGTGTCGAGTGAAGGGCAGAGCTCTGTTGTGGCAGGGCTGGCCCTTTGTGCTGCCAGTGCAGGTCCCCGTGTCTGTGCTCTGCTGCGTTGGTGGAGCCACACTGCAGACACAAACACATCCAGGAATAAGCAAACACTGACAAACCAACATTTTTTATGTCGGGTTCATTGAAAGTTACATTCTTAAAGTTGAAATAAATAAGGTTCATGAGTGGTTTAACCGAGGTAAGGCCTACTAGCCATACTGTCAAACATAGCTTGACTTAAACAAAAGCAATGGCTGTGAGAATACCTCGATGAGCTGCAAGAGGCACCACTCAACTCCTGAATCAGCTGGCCTGCACATCTGGGGTTTTTACTGGCAGCGTGCAGCAAGGCTTTGCGGAAGGCATAGCGGTATCTCTTCTGCCGGATACGCACCCTCTCCTGTCTGCACATGTGCTTGTACTTCTCCTGGAGGTACGAGCAAAGCCTAAACAGTCGCGTCCTCCGAGAGGAGCCGTCATCCTCTTCCAGCCTACAAGGGGAACGAATGACAATCATCATTATGAGAAGTTACACGCTATACAACAGGGGTTGAGGATTAAGATACCAACCCATTCTGCGGCCTCCATGAGCTCTGAAAAGGAGAAAAACGCTCTGCCATGTCTTCTTCTACTTCATCATCATCATCTGCACTGTCCTCCGACCAGTCCAATCCTGGAAGAGACCGTGTTAGGGCAGCTCATCTATCTACTTATATCTACCTTTAAACAATCTTTCACAGTCATTATAAGAATCCACATGAATTCATAAACTATAAAAAGTTTGATTACCTAGATGAGGAAAGAGGTCTCCATGCTCCTGTTGTCTCTTGGCACAGAGCTGCACCAAATGTTGCAACCTGGCAAGGCGGCTGGCAGAAGGTGAGAAGGCAGTGGGACGCATGACGACCACATGCCGCTGATTGTTGCTGCCACTGTCCTTGCAAGCGGCAGGCAAGTGAGTAGCAGTCAAAGGCATTTTCCTGCTGAGCGATGGCCCAGAATGTTGCACTGGACTGGGTGCTGCATTGACAGGCAGCCCCGGAGGCAGAAAGTTGACCGTCTGAGGTGGTGGTGGATTGCATAATAAACCCTGCTGCTGTCCTGGGATGATGAAGGAAGTCGTGTTGGAGTGCTGGAGCTTCTGGAGAAGACCTGGCTGTTGCCGTGGAAGATGACTGTTGAGTGGTGAGGAAGGGTAGATGCGGGGGACAGGGGAAGGACTAAAGTGCTCAGGTGGTGTTTGGAAGAGGTCTGTGTCATGGCAGAGTTTCTGGTTAAGCACCAGGCGACTCTGTATTTTCTTCTTGATGGCGTTACTCTTCCGAGGAGTGCCCACCTCCTCGCCATCTGTGTCATCCTCATAAAAGGCAAAAGGGTCCAGGCCTTCCCCGTCAGGGAGGGGTAACAGGCGTGTTAAGGGGGGAGATGGTGGTAGTTCATCTAGACCATTTGGGGCTTTCAGAGCTAGAGAGGGCACGGTAATATTGAGAGCCACTGACTCCAGGTGAGCAGCCCGTGAGCGCATTTCCTCTAAAGCATCGTGTTTCTTTTTCCGCTCCTTTTTGGGGATAAAGCCGAGAACCTGCAGGTGGCTGTTACAGTATCTGCAAAACAGGAACATATCCTCAGTACACCCTGCAAACCCATGACTGATTGGCTCTGTAAATCAAAGCAGAATCAATCATACATACCGGCGGTCCTCAGACTTGGGGATGGGGTTGGTACACCGCTGGCTGTTGTACTTGGCCACATACTCGCATTGCTTGAAGGGAGCAGTCTTATCCTCCAGAACGTGCCGGATACAAAAAGCATAGCCATTGAGTCTGCGCTGTTTGCAGAGCTTTGGGCTGTACGAGCACAACGGCTTATTGTCTATCTCTGAGAAGTGTATGTGTTTGCCTTCATACATCACGTGACTCTTGTCCTTGACAACATCAGCTGATGGGATAAAGGAAAGGAAAAAAAAACAAACCAGTAATTACATCACAAGCACAGTGAGGAGGTAACTATGCATTCACATGCCGGATTAAGAGGCAGAGCAAAAGCAACATCTTCCACAACAGGTAATACTTTCCTAATATTAGGTAATCAATCACAAAAAAGCTGCATTGTTTTAGCAGTAATTATTAAGTGTTACATTGAAACAAATAAAAATAATCTGCTTCATCATGAAACTACTATGAGTGTGTGCTGTGATTAATAAACTCAAATTTAAATAGTTGAGAAAATTACAGTGTTAGCCATTTCCATCCGGACATTCCTGTTAGGCCCTTTAATTTTCGGCTTCAAGCTCTCTCATTGAGAAACAGGTGGCACAAAGTACTTGATTTTACTCCACTGTTCATTTATTACGAGATAATACAATGGAAGTAAAACAGTGGGTTTGTCCGACAATGTCAAAAGCTCCAAAGCATTTACCTGACTGTGCATTAGCACGGTCAGGCTAAAAAATATACTCACTATAAAAATACTTTATTTTTTGACTCGACAACAAAAAATAGACTGCTCTTTTTAAAACAGTGTACTGAACTCTTCATAACAAACACACCGCGTAGCATATACCTTGACATGCTTAATTATCGTATGGCTCAGCTACTACTTTAAACTTTGTAGGGGTTTTTAAGTTGGTGTTGATAGTGGCACAGCTCTTACAGCTAAAGTGTTCACTGAACACACGTTAACATGTTGTAAACCTGTCCTTTACGTCAGCATAAGTTACATTAACAACTTTAGTATAGGAGAACCGGGCAGGGAGCAAACAGAAAGTAATGTTAGTTACCGGGGAGCTAGCTTGCTACATTAGCTTGGAGCCGATAGACAGCTGTGAAACTTTATACTACGACAGAGTAAATATATCCAAGTACAACAACTACCTCAGGCCTAATTAAAAAAAATATAACTTTATCCATCTTGAATCCAAAATATATAGTATCAAGACGGCCAAATACGGAAAGGCATATTCGCTTGTTAGCTTACAAAGCTAAAAACACAAATTAGTAGGCGGTAGCTAACCAGGAAACGGAAACATAAGCAAATAGCAATACTATAAAGGTTTATTTGCAGTTTAATTTATTTAGAAAAAGGTTAAAAATATAATACACTATTAATAAATAATCTCACCTAGTAATGAGATTTTACATTTTATAAACATGAAACATTTATGGTCAAATACTTTCAAACAAAGGGTATACATACGAGGCGTATGGCCTGTCCCCGAAGGCCTCCATAACAATCGATATGAATTATAACAATCACCCTTACATAATGTGAAATTAGCAGGCCACATCGCTTAAAAATGTAAACATCTCCTTAATTTCCACATCTGCTTTAGGCACCAACTCATTTCGGTACATCACAAGCTTTTACATGAAATATGTCACGAATAAGAGGCCTTTTAGCTTCGATCGGACAGCGGCCTCTATTAAAACCACTGGCCGACTGAAGCCCGCGCAGAACGGTACACTTAGAAATCGAGGCCGGGGCTGTATACGATTTCGCTTACCTTGAATTGGTATGGGCTCTGTATGGTATTCGCTCCAGATAGACGGCCGAAATGTCTATTAGAATCAGCTAGGCTATTTGCGCATCGATATTGGAGATCGGTTAGTAACGGCGATCTTCACCGAGCTCGGTTGATCTTGAAATAAGGACGCATATAAATACAGGCTATCCAGAGCAAATTACAAGCAGTAGGTAGGCTGCTGTGGATTTTTGTTGGATCCACAGCGGACTCCTCACAGCACCACTACAGGCACTGCGGGGACATGACAACAGTCCGCTCAACAACAACAACCTCTCCTACCATATTGGAAATTCAACTTTATTAAAAGCTCCTTCAGTGCACAACTATCACGTTAATTTCTTTATGAAACACTTTGTGTGAAGGGCAGTGCCGTGTACTTGCCCCCCTTTTAAAACCACTGCGTGGAAGCAGACTAAATCAGGGGTGTCCAGCAAATTGTTAGTGAAATCCACCTGGACCACGACTATCATCCTCCATATGAATGAGTTATCAGCTCTGCTGCCACAGTGTTGCCGGCTTGTTCAGTAATGATGGACCACGTGCCAATAAAAATACCACAGCCGGTGAATAGAAAAGTTCAGGTGGAAGTCATTTCACACAGGAAAAGTGGAATTTACTGCATCAACACATTTTTTTTTTTTCTTTTAAACAAAATGGCACAATCTTGAATGGAGGGTTAGACTTGCTAAAGGTGATTGGTTTATTAATATATATCACATTTACAAAGAGCTACACTTTTTAAATACTATTTATTTTAAATATGTCTAGGAAAATATATTGTCAGTTTTACAGAAAGACAAACAAAGATTTTTTAATCTTTGGTCACACCTACAAAAATGTGAGCACTGATGAAGGGGAAAAAAACAAACTGTGAGGTGTGCATCTTTGAATACTTGGCAGATCTAAGATGACATTTTCACTCAGCCTACATCACTTAAGACACATTTCTGCAGGTATGTTTGCTCACATTATGAAACTTACTCTATAGTAGAATATCCAAGTCAAAACAAGTGCAAATACATTTCTAGGAAAGTGCAAATAAAGGAGTTGTGCGTATCGTCTAGGAACTGGATGGCTATCCATTTGTGCTTTAGCATATGGCTGGTTCATCCACAGCTTGTGCCCCCTCTGTGACGGCTTTCACACACTTCGCCATGGTTTGGGAGGCTCTGCTTATTGGATCTGTGGGTAAAGATTGAATTCTTAAATGTACCCTCAAATTACCGGCCAAAATTTATATCTATCACACACACACACACACAGAGACCATTGAGATTAGACCATGTATAATGGTAAAAAGACCATTACTACATAATGTAGTGAATTATAACTTACAATTTTAATGCTAAAATATCAAAAATATTTAAACAAAAGTGTCAAATTAGAATCTAAAATTAAAACCTGCTGTAAATTACAAATTTGTAATCACAGCAGATTATTTTTGTATAAACTTGGCTATAAGCAGACAGCTTGTAATGGTAACTATACATTACAGAAAGTACATTTATAATTTTTTTCAAACAATAAAATCACTGCGCACACACACACAGAGTTACTAGCAGCTCCTCATTACTACTGATTTATTTATTTGGTTAAATTGGCTATTGTTATTTATTTATTTACTTTAGATGTTCTATCTGCAATGAAAAGTAATGTAAATTGCTGATTTTAATTCCTCCTTATGCCTTTTGCAAATTAACAACAGCCCGATTGCAATGCTCTGAAAAAAATCAAAATTGTCAGCAGGGTTCCGTTTCCTCTAACCATATACGTAATAATAATAATAATGATAATAATAAAATGAGTATTTATTTCAATCTAGGATAATGTCACTAATTCAAAACTATAAAAAAAGGGACATTTCAAGGATATTCCTGTATCAACATGAATAACTTAATAAAACCAAATCACTATATTCAATATACATCATTGATTTTGAATGTATGTTACATGAAAACACAACCATAATTTTTTTTTTAATCTGTTTACATTTCCTAGGCTATACATTCAGTAGTTTTGCCATCTTTAACTGCAGATTAAAATCCTCTCTATATTAGCACAGCAACAAATACAGTAGCTTTTCGCTCAACTTTATATTTTCCATTTATCTGGGATTAATAACACTGTTATGAGGAAATGTTTGGCTTTATCTAATATCTATTTGTATTTATCAAATTCTTGTAACTTCACTGATCACTTCAGCAGGAACACAGTGCCTAAGTGTCCCTCCTTATGCTTTGAAAGACAGGCATTAGTATTACTACATTATTTTCTCTCTATGAAAAGAAAACAAACATTGTTCTAATTAACTGATGTACTTGATACACTTAGAGCACTTTGGAATGAAAACAAGATTAGACCTGCATTAGCCAGAGGAAAAAAAAAGAAAAGAAAAAAAGACATGCACTGCTCAACTGGATTACTCGTGACCCACCTGTCATATAAAAGTCCTTCACAGTAAGCTGTGGAGGAACTAAAGGTTCAGTAAGGAGAGTCTGGTTCACTGCCTGCAATAGATAAGCCAGATATCATGCAGAACAGTGTGACATAAACAGAGATAAATTAACTGTACAAACCAACATTTAAATCCAGCTTTACATTTCCTCCCCCTCTATGATCACCTAAAAATAGAAATGCTAGAAGAAGATAACAGCTGACCTTAGATAGCTCATTAGCCTGCTTAAAATAGTTGGCCTCCTCTACGTCATCATATCGCACGAGATTTGGGGAAACCTCTGCCAGCCTATCACGCACTTCATCCAGAGTGTCATACGGCAGAGTCACTCCAGCAAGCTTAAAAGCGTATGAAAACAACACAGAGCATTTAGTCACATTTTATTTCCCTGAGCCTCGCATGTTTATGCTGTGCTCTGGTTCACCTCAGATAAGACTCTGATGATCTTCCAGTCCTCTCTGGCTGCGCCTGGAGGAGTCACTGCCACCTTGGTCTGCTGGGCACGACCTTCAGTGTTCACATACGTGCCACATTTCTCAGTGTATGCAGCTCCGGGAAGGATGATATCAGCCATTGGTGCACTGACATCGCCATGGTGACCTGGGCATTACGAAACAGAAAACTGGAATTAAGTAAAAACAAACTTATTGTTCCTCAACATGTATTCTTCAAGTCCCTAAGGGAATGGTTACCACTATTTTTCCAAACGTGCCCTCATTTGATTGTGCAAGTCTTGAACTGCTTCTAGTTAAACAGACTTTCTTGTCATTTTTAACGTGGAATTGAGCAACAGTTCTCCAGGCCTTCTGATTCAAGCCTCACCAGAAATGGTCTCTGTGGAAGGCTGACTGTCATTTTTAAGGAAGGGAAACTGGAAGAAGAGGCAAAGGTATGTCAAATTACAGCCGACAGCCAAAAAAAGAGGTTTGAATTATCCTTCAAGAAGCCTGGAGAACGATTCCTGAACTATACCTGAAGAAATTACAAGAAAGCTTGCCTAAGAGAGTTCAGGCTGTGTGGAAGAATAAAGTTGGTCATATTGTTTCCCTTAAATACTGCATATCCATGCATTTTTGCACCCAATTCCCATTTTTCTAGCAACATATGAAAAATATGAGGGGTAGATAAAGAGTGAAGGATGTTGTAGATATACCATTTGGGCACTTAAGCCATTTAAATGTCTTTAAATAATTTAGTTTTCTGTCACACCTGTAAATAAAGAAAAACTTTTTCTTTATTCATACATCCACCTATTTTCTTAACCCTTATCCAATCCAGAGTTGTGGTGGGGCTGGCGCTTATCCCAGCTGCCATGGTGCGAGAGGCAAGGTGCACCCTGGAGAGTTTGCCAGTCTATCACAAGACTAACACAGAAAAACCCACAACCATTTACGCTTACATTGACAGCAAGGGCAAACTTTAAATCACAGAGTAACCTGATATGCATGCCTTTGAACTGTGGGAACATGGCAGATTATGTCGTGAGAAAAACACCTACACAGTGAGAAAAGGTCATGGGTTCAATTTTTGCTTTTCTGTGCCGGTGTTTGCATGACTCCACAGTGACCCGGAATTTTAAGGTTTTGCAAAAAGCTGACCTTGATAAATTATCAAGCTATTCTTAGGGAGATCTTGGCGAGTGATGGAGCCAGCATCAGCTCCAAGTAGGAACAGAACTTTGGGTGGGTTCTTCCTGATAGCATCCACTCCTGGCTTGTACCCCAGATCAAGTGCAGCTACTTGACTGGCAATCCTGATAAGATGAGGACAAAGGTTACACTCACTACAGTAAAAATTCCTTTTCAACATGGTATTGTTATTAAAAACTTTACTAATAATTTTTACAAGCATTTGACCTGTGAAGCACATTGAGAACCTTCCAGGTTTCCTCCACTCCACTGCTGACGCGAGCATTGTGAGCAATGGTTGACACAGCAGCCATTATCGCAGCCCCATCCTCTCTCTGCAGGCAACCGCTGCCAACTACAACAGCAGGATGCTTTGCTTTGGCCATGACCTGCAACAGAGAATAAAACACACAAAATTAGTGAGAGACATTCAAGTTGATTGATGACATTCAAAGAAAAGAAAGGTCAGTGTTACCTGGAAGAATGGGTGAGTTCCTGAAGCAATTTCTTCAAGGATCTTGGCTGATTCACCAAGATGCTCATATGTGTAACTAAGGTCCACCTCCTTTCCCACCAGAGCCACATGTAACTCATTGTGCAGCCAGCTATAGCAGAGACACCAATGTTTACACAGAAGAACAGACTTATGTTGTCAGATTTACAGTTTCCATTGTTAAACAGCCATGATTTACTTACCCCTTTCTGACCCGTGCATTAAACAATGGAGCCTCATACCGTGGGTTAGTTCCAACTAAAAGTAGCAGGTCAGCTTCTTCAATCCCGGCAATTCCAGTGTTCAGAAGATAGTTTGAACGCAGGTCAGATCTAGAAAAGTCAGTTAGTAAAAGAGTTGGACGTGTGTGCACCAATGGCTTCAATTTTCATTTCTGGTATTCTTTTTACCCTGCTCCAGCCATGGGAAACGTCTCCTCAGTGCACAGGTTGTCACTATTCAAATGGTTCAGCAAGTCTTTCAGGGAAATGAGAGCCTCCGCATCGACCAAACCTCCAGCAATGGCAGCAATGTCCTTTCCTTCAACTCCTTGCAACTGTCAAACAAAAACGGTTGGTATTCAGGTATTCTGAATCAGTGTTTTAAATTGCTATCCAATGTTTTGATGAGCTTAGTTACTGTAATTCAATTAAGAATTTCGTACTGCTCCAGCAACTCGAGTCAGCGCGTCTTCCCAGGATGTGGGAACCAACTGCCCAGACTCATTTTTCACCATTGGCTGAGTAAGCCTCTGTCTCTTAAGCCCATCATAAGCAAACCTGCCAAGTTCGAGCAAAAAGCAGTTCAGCAATAATGTAAACACCAAGCACAAGTCTATGTCTATGATGCAAAGTTTGGGTGATGTGAAATGAACCTGGTTTTGTCTGAGATCCATTCCTCGTTAATATCTTCATGAAGGCGAGGCAGAATCCTCATCACCTCGCCGCCGCGAGTGCTCACCACGATGTTACTACCCACAGCATCAAGTACGTCAATCGATTCAGTCTTCCTGCAAAAAAACCAAAAACAACCAACAACAACAAAAAAAGAGAGAATACATAAGTCTCAAAATAATTAGTTGAAACCCTAAATAGCTACACAAGATGTAGAGCATAATCTAAAAACCTGGTCTCCCATGGGCGGGCAGTGAAAGCATACGGTTTAGAGGTCAGGGCTCCCACTGGGCATATATCAATAATATTCCCAGATAATTCCGACATGAACATCTTTTCCACGTAAGTCCCAATCTGCAGATCGTTGCCTCTGCCAGTGGTGCCCAGCTCTTCCACGCCTGCAATCTCACTGGCAAAGCTAAAAGAGGAAAAGAATATATGCATTTTAATATTTCACATGAACACGGCAACTCGACTTGTTTAAATATTAAAGCATGACTCACCGCACACAACGAGTGCACTGAATACAGCGAGTCATAATAGTTTTGATGAGGGGGCCAATGTTTTTATCTTCCACGGCTCTTTTGCCCTCTGTGAAGCGGCTTCTGTCGCTGCCAAACTGCATGGACTGATCCTTTACACGAGATTTCACTCAGTTTTAGTAATTAATCAATAATTTCTAAATTCAAAACCCCATAATATCTGTTTTACACATAATAAAGACTATAATGAGCAGATCTAGAGTGGTGGTGATCATCTATAATTTACCTGTAGGTCACATTCACCTCCTTGATCACAAATAGGACAATCTAATGGGTGGTTAGCCAGTAGGAACTCCATCACCCCCTCTCTGTGAAATTTTTAATAAAAGATTACTTTCATGTGGGAGAATCCCAACAAACCAAGTTAAAGAACAACAAATAAAAGTGACCAAATTTCACCGTAAACTTTACAAAACAGATAAGTGACGTTTAATTAACAGGTTGAAGGTACCTGGCCCTCCGTGTCTTGTCAGAATTGGTTAAAATGTTCCAGCCTTTTATGACAGGCATAGCACAAGCTGCCACCGGCTAGATAATAAATGAAAAAAGATGACATGATAATTAAAGTAGGCATACTTTTATCTCTGCAAGACTGGGCAGAGAAACAAAACACAAAGAGACATTTGTGGCTTTCTAGAGTTGAAACGTAGCACACAGGAATCATAAAAAAAAAAGTACCTTAGGAACTTTTTCTATCTCCACAAGACACATGCGGCAGTTTCCAGCAACTGACAAGCGCTCGTGGTAGCAGAAGCGGGGAATCTGCATGCCTGCCTTCTCACATGCCTGTGACAGAAAACAACTGCAGGGTTATACTGAATACTCGTACAGTGCTGTGAAAAAGTATCTGCCACTTTCCTGATTTTTTTGCATATTTGTCACACTTGTATGTTTCAAATTTTAATATTAGACAAAGATGACCCGAGTAAAAAGAAAATGTATTCTCCAGTTGATCATTTCATTTATCAAGGGGCAAAAGCTCTCTATCGGTTACGTCACCTTTCGCAGCAAGCATTTGTAATAACTAGCAATGAGTCTCTCACATCACTGTGGAGGAATTTTGGCCCACTCTTCTTAGCGGAATTGTTTTTATTCAGCCACGTTGGAGGGAAACCATGCCAAAGCATTTCTATCAGATTTAAAGCAAGACTTTTGACTTGGCCACTTCAAAAACTTCATTTTGTTCTGTTTTTCAGCCACACAACAGTGGATTGAAGGTTTGTCCTGTTGTATAACCCAAGTGTGCATGAACCTCAGAGTACAATGTGATGACTGGACATTCTCCTCAAGATGTTCTGGTAGAGAGCAGAATTCATGCTTCCATCAATGACAGCAAGTCGTCCAGATTGTGAAACAGCAAAGCAGCCCCAAACCAGGACACTACCACTACCATGTCTAAATGCCAGTGTGATGTTCTTTTTTTTAAAAAGTGCTATTATTTTTACAGCAGATGTAATAGGATGCATGATCTTGGGGATCATCAAGATATTTTTTTGGCAAACGTAATATGAGGGAAAGGCTTTGTAACACTTTCCAGACTGATTGATGTCAGTAATTGTTAGTCAGATATCTATTCATATTAATGTACAGAATTCACCTGCTTGCTGCTACTACTGCACATTCACCCAGTGTATATGTATATATATATATATATATATATATATATATATATAAAATGTTCTTCCTCTACACCCCCCCCCCCCCCCCCCAATTTTTGCACATGTCGAGGAGCGTGTCAGGCTACATTTCACTGTGTGTTATACTTGTATAACTATGCATGTGACAAATAATAAAGAACCTAGAACCTAGAACCTAATTTTGTTTCTCAGCTGTTTATTGAGATGTAGTATGATGTGTTGCATTTTGAGATCCTTAAGCCTGCTGTACTTTGTCTATTTAAGTGATTCTTTGACTAAACAAGTCTTACAGTCATCAGGCCTGGGTGTGGCTAAAGAAACTGAGCTCAGTTTTCCAAAACATGTGGTTAATTACAGTTAATTTATGAATTAACAGCTTGATAAATGTGAGTGACAATTAAACACTGCATTTTCTATTTACTCAGGTTACCTTTGTCTATTAAAAATTGTTGGACAATATGAAACATGTAAGTGTGAAAAATATGCAATACGTTTTCACGGCATTGCATATCTTAAAGTTTAGCCATTACCTGCAACACAGTTGTTCCTGGCTCCACCATAACAGGCTTCCCATCCACAAACACCTCCAGGAGGTTACTGGCTGCTGCTGCTGTTGCAGTGGATGCAGGGCGAACTTCGGGCACACACAGAACATTTTACTGCACAATATTCCCATATAATACATTATTCCCAATTCCCATAATATACACATTGCATCATTTAATATATGTATCATTTCGTGCTACAACAAATTCATTATGACAGTCTTTGGTTAAACTGTGCCAACAACAGCCCGGCACCAAATGTGGTACCTGGGAGCTCTATAATCCAGCCTATAATCCATTAATGGCGAAAGTAACAAGGGTGGCAAGCATTAAAACATTTAGTTCTTTGAGATGACTGACAAATAGTTTAACTATGAAGCGATACAAATACAATGATGTCCTTAAACCTCATAAAAAATAAAAGAATTTTAAAAAAAATGTTACCATTGTGAGTCACAGCCGTGCCTCCTCTGCTAATAGCTGCTGGAAAGAGACTGCGGGTCGCAACAGGCAAACGCAACATGCTGGAGGAGAGGCAGAATCACGACATCAGGTGTAAGGTGTACTGTTAGCTCCACTGAAAGGCTTCACAGGTTACCGCAACGCTTTTAGATGTGTAATGCGGATGTCTGACCTATAAACCGCTGCTAAATTAGCACTCATGCAGCTTCCAAAACAAAAACAGAAGTAAGCTAGCTAGCTGGTGCGTCACATTTGAAAACAACACGAATAGAGACTAAATTACAACGCTTAATATTCTGGAAGCCCAGAAAATGTTGGAAATGTTTCGAAATGCGGCACTAATTACAGTTAACGTTGCGCTGGCTAAATGTCTCCCAGGCTAACAATAATAACGGTGTTAGCTCGTGAAACTTAGCCTCGTATTATTAGACAGTGATGCCGCGCGAGGCGTTATTTTAACATTTTTGTGACGTTAAATTAAATTAATGTGCAGCTGATTGTTGCATTCAATCAGACGTCACGCGGTCCGCTACAAACACGTAAACGTAACAACCGCAAACTAAAGCCCTGCAAGCTAATAATGTCACTGTATTCAATGCTAATGAATCATTTTTTTAAAATTGTTTGTTGTGACCGGTTACTTACCTTGTCTATGTCTGTCCTCAGGAGACCGCCTGCGCCGCAGATTGCGCACCGTCCATTCTGCTGCGTCACGGATTAAGTAATCCTGTAATCCAAACAGCAGGGCCACTAAACAGTGTCTGAGATAATAGTATAAAAATTCAACAACAGTACGAAGTGATGTAAACCTCTCCTTAGCAGATATCCATCTTATCTACAGCTGTTTGTCTCTGATGTGGCTCAGTGACAATAACAGTCTTTTTTCCCTCCCTAACCAACCCCTAAAGTCTAGTCTCAGTATTATACATACACCTGGATAAGCACATTTATGTAGAGAAAAGAAAGTATCTGTGGGGTCAAAGGTCGTCTGCAATTGAAGTGAAATCGATTGGAAAAGATTGAAAGAATTGTTAGCTTCCTGTCCATATATTCCCACAGATATAAAACAGCATCCTTCCAGTCAGGGTGGTGACAGTGATGTAATACTTACAAATCAGGGTTCACCCTAAATGGAAAAAAAAAGAAAGAAGAAAAAACAGGAATGGCTGAATTTGTAAGCAGACCCTCGGGGAAATGAATAGTGAATGCATGTCTGGACCTTTGTTGATGGCGTGCAAACTATGTAGGACTGCAGGAAATCTTGTCTGAGTCTACATAAAACATCAAATTCTTCTCTTAGTTCTTATCAAATCACATAAAATAAGACACTAAAGCACAGTCAGGTTCAGAAGAACAGATTTATTAAGATATATATCTTTAAAATATATTAGAATAAACATGTTCATACAGTTTTTAACCAGCATAAACATCCGTAAGATACATTAATACATTATTCTAGCAGCTCATATGGCAATATAAAACCAAAAATAATGCTATGTTGCAAAGGAGACTACAGTCAAAAAGGACTATTTTTGTCATCCATAAGAACCAAAGCAGTACTTACAAGATGGCTTGATTGAAAAGTTTGAAATACAGACAAAGTGGCTAAATGTCACATAAATATGTGTAGTCATAGTTGCAAGGTCTAATATTTCATGATTTATGTTGTAAAATATTAATAGCAGTCATCCATCACCGTTTTCCACTGGCCAAGGAGGCATGTTGAAATTACTTGATTATTGTAAGGAGCAGTCCAACCATCAAGCAGACGTTTTACCAGTCGGTAACTCGTGCATGACCATTAAAATCTTCAAGCAGGGACTTCCTGGTGTGTTTGTTTTGCAATTTATTTGAATGATTAGAAACTAAAATAATTGCAGATAGATTTTCTGTTGATCAGCTTAATGGTTTTGATTTCATCTAGCCAGTTTCTCTGCAGATAACTAGGTTTATGCAAAGTAGATGGAAAGATATTGAATCTGTGTTTATGTTCCATTTTCCATTATCCATGAAGAGTAATTGTCAGTTGAAGTTGGCGTGACTCTGCCCAAATAAAACATAGGAAAAATCTTAACAACTCTAATAACCCTCTACATTTATGCTAAAGTAATACTTAACCACTTCTTTTTTTAAATGGAGAGCTTCACAAGTCTGGGGATAGTAGCAATCAGATTGTTGATGATGCCACGTGCTCACCGTGAACACCATTCTCATAAACTCCTGCCACAGATTCGATCTCAGTGACAGAGATCGACTGGCTGAACTCTCTAAGTGAATTCTTGGTTATGTCCAGACAGGCTTGCTTGATGATATTGCGCACTTTTTTAGTCAGGAACATGTACAGCAGGGGATTTACACAACTGTTAAAAAAGCCCAAGCTCGTGGCGAGAGGAAAGCCAGTTTTCAGTAAATTGTGTAAGTAAGGTGAGGAATGTATGGTTAACTCCATCAGGCTGAAAGTATGAAAAGGTGTCCAGCACAAAAAGAAGGCGAGGATTACTGCAGTGACTGTTTTGGAGAAGCTAGACAACTGAACCGAACTCCCAGATTGTTTCATTTTCACTATCAGAAGTATACCCGTCACGCTTATAGCAGTCAGCGGTAAAAGAAAGCCCACAGTGGTGCGGATAATCACTATCGTGATGTGTCTCATGGCTGCTATATGAGGGTCGTGTGTGTGGAAGTTGTTGAAGCACACCACCTTGTCGCCCAAGGTCATCGTGTCACGAAAGATTAGAGCGGGACTGCTCAAGATGGCGGCTAGCCCCCAAATACAACCACATGCGAACCAAGCTCGGTTTACGGTGCGATACTTCTGACACCAGTTAAGATGGACGACAGAAATGTATCTATCTATACTGAGCACTGTGAGAAACAGCACACTGGCATACATGTTCATCACAGACACAAAGGAGTTAATCTTACACATAGCCACACCGAACTCCCAGTGGAAGTCCCGCATAATGTAATCAATGAAGAACGGCAGGAAGAGCACAAATACAAAATCGGCTATGGCAAGATTGAGCAACCACACGCTGTTGACTCTCTTTTTGCATTTAAATGCCATCACCCAAATAACAGCTCCATTGCCGATCACACCAAGCATGAAAGAGATTATGTAGATAACTACAGAGAAAATGTGCATAGGTTCTGTCTGACTGTGCTCAACCCTAATATCGTCAATGTCACCATAATCTAGGTCGTAACTGTACGTGTAGTTATAGTCATCAGTGGAATCATTCATGGCTGCAGGGATGGCACGGCTGGAACTTTGTCTGCTGAATATATCTGTGAGGGAAAAAAAATCATAATGGGATGAATTCCTGTAAGTTGACCTGCAAGCAAAGCATTCAGCTTTCAACACATGTTCTCACCTCAAATTCTTTGTGACTTTGCCAGGAAGTTATCATAGAAGAACCAGATATCTGCCTTGTCTCTCCTTTCCGGTCAATTAGTTCCTATGTTGAAGTTAGATCTGGGTGTGTCATGAGAAAGCATGGAACATTATGTCAACATCATTTAAATCAACAACTGGACAGTGAGACGCTTCACCCGTCAGGCAGAAAGAATCCTTTGTAACTCACTGTAAACAAAATGCAACAATACTGTTTGACATACACTGTTTCGGGAACAATTCATGATTCCATGTTTCAACTTTATCAGGGACATGCACATATAAGCTACTTAGCATTATCACCAAGGTCAGAATAAGGCAGCAAATTAACCCTGAATCAGTAAGCACAGGCAAATACTCATATTTTTTCTTTTTTGGGACTAGAAAAAATATGAGTATTCGATGTAGCCCTTTAGTAAATTTATTGAAAGTATTAGAGTAACTGATTTAAAAAGAAATATATTAAAAAAAAAAAATAAGACCGTGATTATATGGGCAAAGTGCTGTGCGTAAAATCAGTTGCATTAAGAAGAAGAAAAGTACAACCCTTCATAATTAGAAGACCAAACAATGCTAAACTAATTTCAGTTAAGAATACAGTAGAATAATGAGCGGTCAGTATGAATTAAGATTAAGTAAAGTACTGAAAGCAGATTGCAAAACAGCTCCAACCTGCTTCATCTCAATACCGATCCCAGTAAACCGTTACGACTTATGAGCTGGACAAAATAACCAGCCTGCAAATACGAAGCGTCAGTCTCTAACAAAATTAGTGCCACATACACACTATTGGCACACTGGAAAGAAAAGAAACATAGACTTGGTTTTTGTTTTGTTTTTTCCTTTAGAATTTAAAGGTGGATCGCTTACCAAAGAGCGCAGCCCTCCGCGTTTGGGTCTAAACACCAGCTCCTCCCGGGTGATAATGTCACAGCTCCCGCTGTCTTAGCCTTTTAGCTCCGTTATGCTGGGCCTTGTTCTGAACTTCCCACTAGTCTGCATCAACTCTTTCCATCCAGACTAAACGCGGAGCAGAGTGTTAGGGGGTTACACAGTGGGTGCGCCTGTTTGACGCGTGAAAGAGGGAAGAAAAGTTATTGGTCAGTGCTCTGAAAGTTGAATGCGGCCATTCAGCAAAACTGGGGCTGTTCTTCCTAACTGCAGAGCGAACCAGGAACGCAAGCTTCCCCCCATCAGGGGATAGACGGAAAAGTTACGAATGTTGCAAATTTTATTTTATCATTGATTGATTTTTCTCTCTCTCGCAAACACACCGTGGAAGCTTGCATAGAAAAGGGTTCCGGGCTGTCGGCAGCTTCTTCCTTCTGCTTTTAATTTGCAGACTTGTCGGGGTTTTTTTTTAAAATTCCAGTTAAGGGGAAAAACAGGGAGACAGAAAGCTAGAAAAAATGTGCAAGGCCAGAATTTTCTTTTTATAAAATCAAGCTTGATTTGCAAAAGCCAGATTTTGAGCCCTACACTATGAAGTGTGTCACTGTAGATCCATGAAAATCTACACCTACATGCAATCATAAATCTGTGCAGCTGTAATGCCTTTCATTAGCTGCTTCCCGGTACACACCCACATGTACATATACACAGTGTGGACAGCACAAGCTGACATAACTCAGCTGCTCCTCGTTTTAGTTTGTTTCCTGATGAAAGCTTCTCCGGCAACACAACAAACATTCAGTTCAACATTCAGTTGTTCAAAGTATGCAACACATGCTCTGTAAAGTGAGCATTCTCATAGCCAAGTTGAAATTCAGGCAAAGCACAAGTTTAAAAGTTAAGGTACACTCAGAAAAATTCAGCAATTAAAAAAAAACTTGAACTAATTGAATTACATGTACAGTTTCCATGTAAATTTGTTTCAGAAGTACAATGTAAAATGTTACTTTTAATGGAATCTGGTCAAATTAAACGTACTTGATTGGTATACATTCAGTTAACAGCAAACAATAAACAATAAAAATGATTAATAGTGGCGTAATTTGTCCTCATAGGGTTTTAATGGAGTTATTACGTAGTTAGACCAGTTAAATGTAACATATAATGTTTTATTTTTCTGTGTAATACATTAAAGGACCTTAACCCATCATATTTTCCACACTAAGATGAAATGCATTTATGTGTGATGGATGGCTAACTACACACATTCTCTGTTCAATCATCACAACTTTACTTTATGCTTCAAACTTGCTTTACTTGCTCTGGGGAATGGAAGTGGAAGTAAATATGTGCTGCAACAATGTCTGATGTAATTACAGAGGGGGAAACAGGCTGTTTACATACATAAATACAGCCGGCATGTGTGTCTAAATCGAAAATTATAGAGAAAAATAGACACATTTCTGTGTTACAGTCTGTAATCAGTGGTGCCACAATATTCTCTGTGGGTTGAGATGTTGAAACACATTGCACTTATGGCTACGCTCCAATTAGTAAGGTCATCACATTTCTCTATCAGCCGTCCAGCACAAAACATGCTGTCACATCACAATCTGAAACCTCTTTACGAGTCAAATCGTCAAATAACTCTTTCTATCCTATCATTAATAAGATTTAACTAGCAGGGAGTTCATACTACCACTACTGCTTGCTCATCACCGTTTGTTTCATCAGATATTCACACAGTTTCATATTAATCTTAAGCTCAAAGTGAACATGTCGCTTCACTGTGGACTATGCAGTCCTGAGGGGGGAGCTGTCACATCCTACAACAGCTCTGTTTCCACCAAATTATGGAGGCTAACAATCAAACCTTACCGTTACATCATCCAGTGATATTCATACATGGGCACTGTCACACACTCATGTCGTTTCACACAGACTTTTATGGAAACTTATAAGAGCTGTCGTCATTACTGACGCACACTTCTGTTCAGTTTCATGTTTCAATTCCTTATTTTCCAAGAAATTCTTGAAAATGCTGATCATTTACATCACTCATGCTGAAATTTACAAGCACTCATGCTTGTTTTTGTCAGATCGGTGGCCAAAATAGGCTTACCAAAAATTACTGTACAAATTTTTTAAACATAGGATGGATGAAAAACATTTAGCAGCAGCTCACCTGAACAAAACTCCTGTTTTTTGTTTACATTTAGAATGTTTTCAGAGGTATATGTTACATACTTCACATCAATAAAATGTCAGTATGAAAAATAAGTATGTAGATTTGTCCTGCTTTTATAGCTGGGATCCATAACCGGACATCCTAAAATAGAAGCTTGCCTGTTATACTGTATGGTCCTTTTTTGTATGGTGTACATAATAAAATTAGTGATGCTCTGATCCATTAGTGCTCTTCAAGAGCAAGACCTTGTTTTTCTTTTCTTTCTTTTTTTTTTTTACAATGGCTCACTATCATAGTGAACTGAGACACATGCGCATGTCCTCTGTCTATTAGGACATGAACAGGGCATATACAGCCACGTGAAAAATAAAGTTTTCACAGGACTCTCTGCAGTCCCATGAAAAACTAAGTACACCTCAGTATCTTGTAGAACCACTTTTAGCAGCAATGACTTGATATAATTGTTTTCTGTATGTGTTTATCGGTCTGGCATATTGTTGTGGAGGAATTTTGCCTCACTCTTCTTTGCAGCACTTAAGCTCCTTGAGGTTTGTGGGCTTTTGTTTATGCAAAATTATCTTAAGATACCACCACAGCGTTTCAGTGGGGTTGATGTCTGCACCTTGACTGGGCCACTTTGGCACTTTGAATCTTGTCTTTTTCAGCCATTCTGTTGTAGATTTGCTGCTGTACATGGGATCAATGTCCTGCTGATTGACCCAGTTTCAGCCAAACTTTAGCTGTCAGACTGATGGCCTCCACTTGTCAGTCCAAAGGTAATCACAGGTCTTCCAGAAGTCTTGTGGTTTGTTTAGATGCAACGTTGGTAACCTAAGCTGACATGTTGTTTTTAGAGAGAAGATGCTTTCTACCTGTCATGCGAACTGAGGACTGTAGGATCTGAGATGTGAGCACTGCATGGTCTGACGTTGGGAAAAAATTTGACACGTGACACCTTTGCGCACAACTGGATGCTCCGAACCAGCAAACTGTTACAGTTTTAGTAGAAGTGCTTACACTTTCTGATGATCTTTTAATGTGGTTTATTTGATCACCAGCACCTGGCTGCTGCGTTACGTCTGAATTTCAATGGGGTCAGTAAGGGTGTACTTCATATTTTCTGAAAAGAGTCATGTGAAAACGTTCTTTTTCACATGATGTTTTCAAAAAGCTACAGAAAGCACCTGCAGTGAATGAGGCTGTAGCAGTGAAGTGAATATGCAAATTTTTTCTAGTAGTTTATTAAAAATGGGAATACTTTGCATCAGCACTGGGGCAGAACTAGAAAAGTTCTGGGTGAAGGGGGGTGGGTGTTCAAAGGCAGTTGCCCTCCCTTACCCGGCTGTAGATCCACCCCTGCATAAGCATGTAAGTTTCATGTTGTTTTATAGTGCTTGAGTAGATTTCAGGTGGAAATATTACATTAATTTTTGCCTCAAATGCATTTACAAACCATTTACTGTTTTATAACATCTTATATTACAGTCCCTGGTTAGTTAATTGTTACCCTAGTTATACACTAATTAGGATTAATAAAGTGTTAATTACATAAAAATTATTACGCATGGGTTTATAGAGTGTTAAAGTATAACATACAAACAACTAAATTACACCTATATTGTCCACATTAAACATTTACTGAGATTCATTTGTTTCTTTTTTGAAAAATTAGACAAATTCAAGTGTGCCCTATTAATGAGGCTTTGTTCTTATTATATGTCTGCCCTCACAAAAACAAAGATACCAGATTAGGCAGTTAAAACATATCATCAGCTTAAAATGTTATGCAGTATTTCACTCATATGAGCGTAATAACTAATTAAGTACAACTATGGCTGCATACAGTAATTTTATGTCGAATGGGTGGATAAATTTGCTCTAGCCATTGGGCGAAAATGTGCTTTTAGACCCCAGTTGTGAATGAGCACACACTATGGGGGGGGGGGGGGGGGGGGGGGGGGGGGGGCAGCTTTATTATGCACCACAGAGTCCCAAATTACTGGAATACTACCTGGCCCCGGGTTTTCTGCGCATCCGCACAGCTCAGGTAAAACATTCAGGAAAATGCACCATGTGAGTTATCATAAAAACTACCACTTTAAGGATGTTAGAACTAGGTTTTGACTCAAGGCACCTTTACACAACAGATAAAAGTTACATATTGAATAATACTGATAATTATTAAAGAGCAATTACAGCACACGGTCTGGTTTACGCTGCTGATAATACATGGAGCCGTTTCAGAAGATTATGGTGCTGCTGAATGGTCCCAGTACTTTCTCTCCCAGCAGACACAGTTTGACATTTTCTTTAATTAGAAAACCACAGAAACCAAACTTGAAAGTCGAACGATTATTCTATACTGGTATTGTTTACAGTGGCAAGTGCTTACATAATGTAACTACTATGTTATTATAGTATATTATATTATATCAGTGGCAGTGTCCTTTCTCACTTGGTTGTGTCTGTGGTGAGAAAGGGCATTTGAGCTCATCAAGGAGGAGCAGCAACCTGCTGGTAGACTTCCAGTAGCTGCCTCCTGGCCACCGCCTTCTTTCAGCCCCCCACCCCCACCCCTCCTCTCTCCGCTTCTTCCTCCTCCTCCTCTTCCGCTACTGCAGCAGTAAAACCCGGTGTCTCCTGCATCCATGAAGAGATCCCCCCTCCACGGCACCTCCCCCGCCACGATGGGCCGCGAGCAATTAACTGCGTTGATGTGTTGATATTGAGATATTTCAGTTATCAAATATGAATCATGCATTTGATATTTCTGGCCACTTTGCTCGTCAGCATCCTTTTGCCTTGGCTTCATCCATCACTAGCTTCACTCGGTAGGTACTGCCACAGCCTGCTGGCTTTTTTGTCACTTTAATGTGATCGCGTACGCTTACCACTCTGTGCTTTGTGCTGAAATGTTGTTTGGTGATGTGCTTTGGATCTATAACAGCGTTCCTCGGAAGCCACCGGGAATTATTGTATTTAATACGCTGCGTCTTTAGCGTGATGCTGCATGAGGGCAGACTACAGCATCTCAGCATCTTTTGTTCAGCTAGTAAAAACACAATGATCACTGTTATGGATATTTACTACGCTTGAATTAAGTCTAACACACAGGCTCTGTGTTTGTTCAAGTGCGTGATATTATCCAGGCACGCCGGATTAAATGAGAACAGTATTTATCTGGTGCAGTTTTTACTTTGGCAATAACCGTATCAAAAGTGGTTTTTATTTAAATGAGGCAGTTTATAGTCTGTGTTCCAAATCAGTGTAATTGGTGGTGGCTATTAGTTTTTGAGTATACTGCTGCATGTAATCACTGCAGATGAACTGTGTCATAAAATTGGCATAAAGCTAAAGCCACTTGCCTCAGTGTAACAATTGTGTTTAATGAATTAAAGATGATACCTTTGTGCATATCTGTAGTTTTAAAAAACATATATATGTATCTGTGCTGTAAAAAATCCCTTGCAGAGGTTCAAGGAGTAGAGGACAAGGTTGAGAGGGACGCAGTGTCGGCTCTGCTGAAGCAACAGGCAACTGCAGCACCCACCACAGACAACACAACACACCATGCAGTAGAGCATGTGATCACCTACCCCTCTCGGTTGATCTACTACCTAAACGAGGACTCTGAGAGTACCTACCATGACCTGAACACCCATGCTAAGAACCAAGCTTCAGAGGGCCAGGTATGTGGAAGAGGGGTGGATGAAGATGATTAGTGCTTGCATAGCCTTGATTGTGCAAAAAGTTTGCAAGATGTGTGGTCAAAGGTTGTAGTACATAATAATGCGTTGTTTGGTCTGATCCCAGTATTTCATGTCAGTTTGCTGTAGAGAATCAGTCAAAGCTAAGATAATAGTCAAAATAGACCCACTTAGCATAGTTTACGTGTTTCTTTAGCAACTGGAGTGATGCCAAAGCAAGTGTGCTGAAAGAAGCACTTCTTCCCGTCAACCCACTGTACATTAACATCCGTCATTGATACAGCACATCTGTTCTTTGTGCATTGTGCTGTACACGAAGTTGAAGGCAGACCCTGGAGGATTTTGGCTCAGTGAGACGCTGCTATAATCTTATTTGTTTTGCAAGCTACCATTATCTGCAGTGACTACTCTTTTTCTCTTCTACAGGCAGTCCACCTAGCCCAAGTTAGTTTCCAGTTAGAGGCATTTGGCTCCAGATTTGTTCTAGATCTGTCTCTTAACAAGTAAGTTCTCCTAATCTAATTTAACCACAGCAATTTATTTCACTTAAATTGGTTAGTGTTATTGATTGTGGGCTTTTTTTTCTGTGAAACTCAGAGATGTGTAAGGATTTTGTTTATCTCCCTGTCCTTGTTTTTTCCCCAAAATCTCACCACCAGACTGACTGAGTACTAATCAAGCATGAGACAAAGACGCATCACAGCCCTTTATGGGAAATGACACCAGATGATAAGAACATGTAAAAGAGTATTTGTTCTCAAGGTCATCTCAACAAAAATGACTAAATAGATGAAAACAATAGAATTTCAGTATCTTGTATCATGCTGGCCTTGTGACCAGCATCCATATAGCCTATCATAGACACTCTTCACGCTATAATACGTGGTGCTGTATAGAATACAATTAAGATAACTCTTATTTCCTGTTTTAAATCCTTTACTAATTTAAATATAAATCTGCTTGTTGCAGATTTTGGTGTACCATAATAATAATAAATATAATGAAATTGTTGTCATCAGAAAGATACAAAATATAAAGACCAGTGTAGGACTCAAAGAGAACATGCATAAGTGCACTACACTTGTATTTCTATCATGACAGCACAGAGCAGACGTTCAGTGAACTGAAAGTCGACTCGGACTATGATACGAAGCGATGAACCACGTCGAGTAGCTGACTCTTGTTTGTAAATGATATGTATAATGTGTCAGAACAGAGCTTAATGCAGCATCAATTGAAGATAATGTAATCAGGGAAACTGTGGGTCAGCACGTTGGTTGCTAAGTGCTAAGAGCGACGTCAGCTCAGCAGCCAGACTAGTTTTATATGAAGGATTTTGGATAACCAACATCTCTATATTTAATGAGGATTTAATAAGCTTGCATCAAAATGAGGATGGAGACGGCTGCTCTGTGTTCTGCATCTATTGATTCACTCCCTGTATAAAGAAGCCTGGCGTACATGTGAAAAATTCCTGTAGGACGTAGTTACTTTTATGTTTTCTTATCATGTGGTTGGATATTCAGCTTGTGCCTGTGGCTTGCTGAGATCACAGAGGATGTGCCATAAACTTAAGATCCTGTAAACACGCTTTGAAATTACTTTACACAGTTGTTACTTCAGCTATAATGAAGGAAATGTTGGAGCTTTGGCTTCATAGTGGTTTGCGTATCATGTGAGTGCCCACGTCAAGGCTGATAAAGACTTGTAGGCAGTGCAGCAGTATGGAGCAATTAGTATTTATTTTATTGCCCAAATGTACAAGTTCAGAAATCTTCTGCAGTCTGCGGTTTTGGAGATCACATATCGGCGCTGGGATATCTTCAGAGTGTCTGTCACTGCTATCTTCGTTTTAAGTTGAACATTTCCCGTGAGGTTTAGCTGAAATGAAAAATACATCGCTTCTTGTATCGCATGCATCATGTCAAATGACAGAAAAGCCTGTCACTCCGTTCAGGAATCACCACATAGTACACAGCAAAATCTCCAGTGTTAAATTAACACTAGAGAGTGTCTATATGGGTCCACACCTCTGAGTGTTAAATACAACACTGTTGAGTGTTAAATTAACACTTTTGACAGTGTTATATGTTTAAAAGTAACCTAGTCAGTTTTGAAGATTAACAAAGACTAACACTGAGCAGTGCTGGTTTTCTAACACTGGAATATTTCTAACATTTTGAGTTATTTTCCAGTGTTAGAAAATCAGCACTGCTCAGTGTTAGTCTTTGTTAATCTTCAAAACTGACTAGGTTACTTTTAAACATATAACACTGTCAAAAGTGTTAATTTAACACTCAACAGTGTTGTATTTAACACTCAGAGGTGTGGACCCATATAGACACTCTCTAGTGTTAATTTAACACTGGAGATTTTGCTGTGTACAACAGGAAAATCTCAGCAGCAGTGAAGAGGCCTGCACGTGTGACCTTGATTCCCAGCTGTTTGCTTGTAGGTTCTCGACTAGATGCTTTTTTTGTGCAAGAATAGGGGTTTGAATTCTGCTTAGTGTTGTAGCTGCAGCAGCACTGATCTAAATATAGATAGGTCTGCACCCTGCTAGTGGGTGCTGCTTTATCTGCTCACCTCTTACCGTACCTGGAATTGTAAGCAACTAAAAAGATGATTTACAGAAACTAATACAAGTCTTACTTTTAAAGAATCTGGATGTTTTTGAAATGCGTTAGTTAAATCGTCAGTGGCCACAATGGCGACTTTGTCTGGGAGATTTTCTTCCTTTGCCGTCTTTCTGAATACTTAATAGCATCTCCATATATTAAGCCTCAGAGCAGATTATTGCCTTGCATGAACAGCATGAGTGTGTCATGTGCTGCTACAGGATTTTAGAGTTACATTTGATCTGGCGCCAGACGTGAGAACCTCCTGCAGCTCTTTGGTCCCTTCTCTCTCCTTTACCTCTTTGTGCCTTTCATGTGCTGCTGCCTCTCCTGCTGCATTGTGGCGCTCCGTCTCCTGTGAACCAAGAGACCTTGGGGCAGAACTCCCTCCTCATGGTCTCCACGCGCAACCGTGGCGCATAGACATTTAAACAGACATACGTCAAGATGCTCACGCTCCGGCGCTTTACCTTTCCACACTCAGTTTTGTTACCAGCCAGCCAGAGAGCCAACCACACACTTATGCACACACAGCCGTTCAAACACCGATACACTCTGGTGTGGCCCACTCTTCTCATCTGTCAAGCTATAAATAGCCCTTCACTCAGGAATCTCTCAGAGACTGCTCGCGCCTTGGCTCTCCTCTCGTAATGGTGCACTTCCTGTTCACATGCTCCAACGCATCACTCAAAAAAAATGGTCACACTGCTGGTGTCACAATACAGAGCCACTATTTCCATCCTTTTTTTTTCTTGCTGCAGCACAGCTATATGTTCAGAGAGGAGGGATGTTTCCGTTTTGCAAGGTTACTCAGAAAAAAAAAAAGCGCCATTGTGGCAGAAATTATCTCTTGAAGTCAGCTAGCAGACCGAGCGTGTGAGGGACGCTGACTCAGGGAGCTGCTGAGAGAACTGTTGTGTTCAAGGTGAGGTTGAGGCCTTAGGATAATTTATCGCATTAGGCTTTTCCGTTCAGTTTGATTTGGGCAAATCTGATGCAGAAGCAGGTAGCTTCATATGATATAATTTGCTTCTGTTCTGTTCTGTTCTCAGGGTGCTTTTGAGAGATTTTTTATCAAATCCAGTTTTATTTTGTGCATCTTCTGCCGGGCTAGTTAGTCATCCCCAGGTTACCTGCATAGTAATTTTTCCTGAGGGCAGACAACATTTAACATCTCCACTGCACTTTTGAGATGCCAGGGGAGTGTTTGTGCAGCCAAATGCGGGCCCGGCGGTGATGACTGTTCGTGTTTAAACGCCAACCAAAGCACTGCTCTCTCACCACTAGTTTAAAACCACAATATGTGAGTCAGAGAAAGCAAAACGAGACAGACAGACTCCTGCATGTTTTTTTCACTGCATCACCTCCTTTTACTCCTCCTGGCAACTCCTCCTGTTACTAACTGCAGTCTCTGTTTTCTTCAGTGACTTGCTGTCTTCAGATTATGTTGAGATCCACTATGAAGGAGAGAAACCTGTTATATCAAAGGTAATGTTTAAGTAGACACATTTCTCAGTTATTTTGCTGTGGTGGGCCATGTGTATGCTGCTTTGACCTTGCACAGAAATAGATAGATAGATAGATAGATAGATAGATAGATAGATAGATAGATAGATAGATAGATAGATAGATAGATAGATAGATAGATAGATAGATAGATAGATAGATAGATAGATAGATAGATAGATAGATAGATAGATAGATAGATAGATAGATAGATAGATAGATGGATGAGGATATAAGCTAGTGAGATGGAAATGAGAGCTGTTTTCTCCTGCTGCTGATTCAGGCAGAGAGCTGGGTTGGGCATGCTGTAGCTGAATCAGCAGGGTTTTGCTCCCCTGCAGCCTCCTGCTGGAGCTCTGGTCACATGATGAGGGAGAGAAAGCACTCTGCAGTATCAGTGCAGGACGGGATGGGTGAAGTGTGTGGAACGAATTAAAACTGTAAGTCTTGTGAACGTTGTGTGGACTCAGATGCTAGATTTTCCTCCTTGTTTCTCCCTTTTGTATGTGCTCATGGTTTTGTATATGTAATTGTATGTGTATGTGCATTTTATATGTAAACTTGTTTACTTTAAATAAAGTTAGTTTAAAAAAAAAAAAAAGAAAAGAGAGAGACAGAGGGAAACAGGGTCCTGCGCTCACCCGGGGTCTGAGGGCTGAGTCACAAACAGTGTCGGCACCCACCTTGCAGTGTATTAACTTCCCCTTTTAACAAGCATAGATTGAGCCCCCCTGCAGGAGTGAGCTGCAAATAAGCCAAAACTGACATCTGTGACACAAGCTGTTACCCTTTTAGGACTGCTGGAAAATTCAAACACACTGACAGCTTTACACAGCGCCACGACGGTGTACACACAACTCTGTGCATTATGCTAGCGCTGATGCTGCCTTAGTACTGTGTCTTCTTCTCTCAGGGCGGTGAGCACTGTTACTACCACGGCCAGGTGAGAGGGAACGATAACTCCCACGCAGCCTTATCTACCTGTAACGGTTTGCAGTAAGTGAACATCAGATTTTTTTTTTTTTTTTGTGAAATCCTCGCCGCGCTCAGAATATCTCTGGATGTACTCATCTCTGCTGCTTAGCTCCTATTGACTCGGTATTGACTGGTGTGTCTCTCCCTTTTATTCTCCCTCTGCCTGGCAGTGGGATGTTTGACGATGGAGTCCATGTGTATCTAATTGAGCCCTTACAACAGAATCATTCAACTGTAAGTTATTCCTTTAGCAGACACGCACACTGCGATCAAACAAACATCCTCGCCTTGGATGGAAACACATGTTTTATGCTGTTACTCCTTTTTGTTCTCAGGCAAGGATATCCTACCAGGATCATCCTGTTTTCAAAGGAAACGGCCATTTCCTACATGGGATTAACATGACCTTATGTTTTTTTTACATATGGCTATAGCAAAAGACAAATAATCTGCATTTTTATTGTATGTTAATCATCATAATTCCTATTTGTCAAGCCATAGTAGAAAGCTGGTTAAGGTTAGGGTGGTTTTCTAGTCCTGAATGACTATTCAGTGATGGCTCTGGCCCACACCAGTTCTTCCTGTTATGGTAAATGGCCTGTATTTGTATAGCGCTTTACTTAGTCCCTAAGGACCCTAAAGCGCTTCACACTACATTCAGTCATCCACCCATTCACACACACATTCACACACTAGTGATGGTAAGCTACATTGTAGCCACAGCTGCCCTGGGGCGCACTGACAGAGGCGAGGCTGCCGGACACTGGTGCCACCGGGCCCTCTGACCAATAGTCATAATTATATCATAGTTATAGAGAAAGAGGAACTTTAGGTGCTAATGGGAATCTGTGGCCAAAAAAATCACGAGTGCTGGGATGTTTAGCGATTGCCAGCACTTTCTTCTTGTTGTAATAATCTGTCGGACATGCTTTTGATTGCGCAGTATCTGTTTTCTAGCATTGACGGTCTACATGTTTGTGCACTGCTAGAAATGTTCCTTTTCCTGCTACTACAAGTGGATTTGACTGCATTGCTGGTGGGAAAAATAGTTTCTCCCCCTTTACATGCAAACATAAGTGCTCTTGTTCTTTATAAAACTGGAACACCTCGTGCTCTTGAAATCAGCAACTCAAGAGTACTCACTCTGATACATAACAGCAGCTAAACGTCAGAAAAGATGTGCAGCAGGCATTCAGCGCCAAACATTTTTATTTGTGTAATTATTTAGTCCTGCATTTACTTTTGTAAATCCTTGATAAATTATGTGTTTAAACTTATTTTTTTCATTTGCTCTACCTGCTTGTACAAGTCACCCTCCCTTTTTTTTCACCGATTTGTTTGCCTGACTCCTACAGGATACAGCTGCTAGGCCTCACAAACTAAGAAGAGCAGCCTCTTCTTTGTGGGATGATGATTCAGTGGAGCAGGGTAAGGTTTCGATGCTTGTCATTAACCTTTTCACATAACTGTCTTTATCAGTCCTTCCCCTCTGACCAGCACCACACCTCTTGTGACTTCCTAAACCTGACATTATCATCCCTGTCTTCAGACACAAAGCAAGGACAGGAAGGTCCAGATAGGCTGTCACCCCAGAAGAGACCTTTAAAACAAACTGGATTGGATTTTAGTGTTATAGTTGCCAAATGGACCAAATGTATATCACTTTCCTTGGATCACAAGCACTTGCCTCGCTGCCGTTTTGCCAAGTTCCCTGTCTTCACTCGTCTTTTTGCATTTCATAGGAAATTTTGAGACACGCTGTGGAAATTTCTGGGAAAATGTCACATGCATAACTGATTTCTTTCAAAACAAGGCTACAGGGATGTAAACACTTGAGTCTGTAGAGGTGTCACTCTTTCCTTGTGCTTATTTGCAGAGGAAGAGGAGGAGCAGCTCTTCTCCGAGCTGGATGAACTGTCCTGGCTGAGGCGCAGGAAAAAGCGAGCAGTAAGTCTCTGATCTCACCTCTCTCTGAAGTAATGCAATGACTTTAGTGCACTCACCCCGGCTGCGTTTCACAGTTTACAATAAAAACACCCACAGACGTTTACAAGGTTAGACCTGTGGTGATACTCCAAATTATACACTTGAAGCTGCCTGGCCATTGTTGTTTTGTTTTGCAGATGCCTCGCAGCGTATTTGAGGAGATGAAGTATTTAGAAGTCATGATTGTCAGTGACCACAGTATGGTGCGTAAAAATCTCTCCTTTTTTCCTCATTTGATGCTATGTGGCTGGTATTTTATCATGGACAAAAGGATACTCTTTAATATTCCAGACCTGGGCCGACTCCCTCCCAGAAGAGGGAGCAGCAAGCGCCACCGAACGTTACACACTGTACATCACTGTGTGCTATTTTTCCCTCCCCCTTTCTGTTTGCAGTTTAAACGACACAGGAACAAGCAGCACACGAGGAACTTTGCCAAGTCAGTAGTTAATCTTGTGGATAGTGTGAGTAAGCTTTTTACTTATCCTTTGAGCAAACTGGAGTGTGTGCTTTTTTTGGAAACCTCTTTTAGAATATCATCTGTAGAAGACCTACTAGAAGTCCGGCAACGTCTCCTACTGTACTTAATAACAGTTGACTTTTAATGTTTTGCCATCAGCAGGTCTAACTTCACTCAGCTACTATTATCACCAAATCAGCACCAACATACTGACAGTCTAGCCCAGGGGTGTCGAACTCCAGGCCTCAAGGGCCGGTGTCCTGCAGGTTTTAGATCTCACCCTGGGTCAACACAACTGAATCACATGACTAGTTCATTACCAGGCCTCTGGAGAACTTCCAGACATGTTGAGGAGGTAATTTAGACATTTAAATCAGCTGTGTTGGATCAACGGCACATCTGAAACCTGCAGGGCACCGGCCCTCGAGGTCTGGAGTTCGACACCTGCGGTCTAGCACATGACTTCTCTGGCATCACAAGCTGGATAAGATTTGATTTTGTTCAGTGCTCACTATCTGCAAAATGTTTAACATTTCATTCACCCTCGTGTCTAATTTGCATTTGATGCTTAAACTACAATGGTAAACCTTGTCACAGGACCGTCACAGGACTAAAATGCACAACTCCAGGCAGACAAAATAATGCAAAGCAAACCTTTTATTTTGTTGACGTCGTAGATCAATAACTAAAACAAGGAAACCACAGAGAACCGGGGTAAACAGCAAGCACACATCCAGGGAAGACAAAGACTAATTGGAAGAAAGGCAGTATACAGTCACTAGACACTTTGTTAGGTACAGCTTTTCAATAGCTGCTCATTAGCCCAACCATTGAATTGGCCAATTACATGGCAGCAACTCAGTGTATGGAGGCATGTAGAGGTGTCAAGATGACCTGCGGAAACTTACATTGACTGTCAGAATGGGGAAACGGGTTATTTAAGTGACAGTGCTGCTAAAACTTTGGCACGTTTGGGATGCAATGGAAGAGTCACATCATTATTGTGCAGCTGACAAATCTGCAACAACTGAGGGAGGCTGTCACATCAATATGGACCAGATTTGCTGAGGAATGTTTCCAGCATCTAGTTGAATCTATGCCCGGAGAATTAAACATTTAAATGCAGTTTGTAGTGAGTGTATATAAACAACCTGAGGGCAAACTGGGAGCAGGAGAGAAATGAAACATGGGTGAAGGTACAAGATAATCACAGGGGAGGAAGTAAAAGTCAAAGCAAGACACAAGAGACAACTGACAGAGTAAAACAGGAAATAACTCAAAAGATAAATACTAAACACAGACAAGAAACTCACTCTGGTTAGTCTTGAGCTACAATACCTCAAGACAGCAACTGGAATACAAGGAAGCATAAAAAAAGTACACATTTGACTAGAACAGGCTTCTGTTTTCATTTTATCTAAGCGTAAAAAACATATCTTCAGTAATACTGCAAAGGATCAAATCAGGAATCCAAAACTCATCATGCCACAGATAAGAATCAAAACTTCAAACACTAGAATAACAGAGAAAGCAAAACAGACACCCAAACTCAGATAGATAACTAAGAATTCAAAACTCCAAAAATAACGGGCAAACATCATGGCTAAACATCAGTGTTATCCTTGTCTGTCTGTGTTCTTTGTATGTGTGTAAACACTCCCCTGTATTCCTCCCCGCTCCCATTATTCTACATCCGTCCTCCGCTTCCTTTGCTGTCGCTCTCTGCCTCTATCTCACACGTTTTGTTGTGTTTTTTTTCCTTTACTGCTTCCATTCATTGCTTCCGACGGCAGATCTTCAAAGAGCAACTCCATACACGTGTGGTGCTTGTTGCTGTGGAGATTTGGACAGACAGGGATCACATCCCCATAAGTGTGAAGCCGCTGGAACTGCTGCGTGATTTCTCCAAGTACCGGCAGCAAAGCATCAAGCACCATGCCGATTCTGTGCAGCTACTCTCGTAAGTTCACCCTTCGGGGGCTGAACAGATCGTTTGGGGTGGTCTCTGGTTTTGCTCTGATGGAAGTACGCTTTGTTTGCCTGCCTGTAACTAAAGCAGCACTGCTGTGTTCTTACCTGCTTTGTGCTATTTATATCTTCCGTCTTATTCTTCATCTCCATCATTCTTGCAGAAACGCCACCTTCCACTACCGCAGAAGCAGCACTGCGTACTTTGGAGGCATGTGTTCTGTGAGCCGTGGAGTAGGCGTCAATGAGGTCAGATTTACTGTCACACATCCAGCATTGCTCTGTGGACGTATCGCAGTGTGATTATACGGTGAATAATATGTTGTCACTGTTGTGCCAACAGTACGGCACCACCTCGTCCATGGTAGTGTCTCTTTCCCAGAGCCTGGCACAGAACCTGGGCATCCAGTGGGATCCGGCATCCAAGAGAAGTAAACATGAAACACTTTTTCTTAACACACAGCTGCTATAAGCACGATAGGCATGGCAGGCTAAAGTCACAAAGTTCATGGCACATAGTAAATAACAGTTTTTATGTAGCGGTCTCAAAAATGCACCTGTCAGTTATGATACATTTGGTGTTTTATTGAAGACCCTGTGATCCCTACACTGGTTTCAGATGCCTCTCTAACATTATCCAGCTTTGCTTGAATTAAGGTCAGGATGGGAACATTTTTCACTCTTAAAACAGACATACACACAAAACTGAAATGCTTTTGCTGCACGGCTAAAGTTGTTTGTAAAGTAGAGAAAATGTTTTGAAGGCAGGTGTTTAAATGCACTTTATTTAAGACTGCTAACTGGATGTAACCTCACATCTGGAAATTGGAGAAGTAGCAGAAATGTAGGTGTTTTTCTTTCTCGAAATTGTATTTTTAGTACTTTGAGCACCACAAATACTTCTGCTCTCAACTCTTTAGGTCTAAGAAGGAAGTGTTTTGTGTTAAGTGAACTTTCACATTTCACTATTCTGTTACTATTGGCATTTAACTGTTTAAATACAGGATACAATGCATTTTTTTGAAAGTCTTGACTGATATTTTAGATGTCATTCACAGGCCTCCTCTAAAACAAAAAGTCTCTTTGCAACCCTGTTGCCAGAAGTCACCGTCGGTGGACTGACTGTATTTGAGAAAAGTAGACCAGAAAATGTCCGTTTGAGAAAGAATTTATGCCATCAGATTTGAGATCGCCATGCTTAATGAGGCAGCTGCCAGGTTAGAAACTACAAGCTGGAAAAAATGCTAACCATCAGCAAAAGTCTATTTGTGGCCCCAAAGCTGCCAAGGAGAATGTCAGTGTAAAATAAAGTGAAAGGATTCTTCATTATTCAGCAGAAAGCTGGATATCAGGAGTTAAATCCACGGATTAAGACTGCTTTTCTTTGAAATTACAAAAAAAAATAAATAATTATGCTAACATGCTTACTTTGTCTACTCTAAGTCTTTATTTAAAATGAAAGTTGTGGATGCTATCTTTTCTTACTCTGTCCGTTCCTCTTTCTCTGGTGTTTCTACACTTTCTGCCCTGTTTTGCAGAGGAATGCGGCTGTACTAGCCAGTGGGCTGGCTGCATAATGGAGGATACTGGGTAAGATCCAACATACCCCCGAGAAACACGCATACACAGTCATTCATTCACATGGCGGAGCAATTACAAATGCTCGTTTGTGTGCACTCAGTAATGTAGTAATCAGTACTCGTTCAGCTTTTTTCCTTGTTGCTTGTTATTAACTAACTCTGAGCGACTGTTTAATACAGTTACACAGTTTTTAACCACCTAGTCAGTCAGTACACAAGTAAGAAAATGAATAAGTTGCACCTACTGTAATTTCGGCATGCTGTTTTGTGAATAATAAGCAACTCTTTTAGCTAAAGTAGGATTGGGTATATAAAAGGTAGCTGTAGTCACCAGGGTGTCCCCCATTGGTTAGTTATGTTCCTAGAGAGGATTTTGCCGTCACCATCTTGTTGTTTTGAAACTGGACAGGATGAGCAAAAGTGGCTCTGACTCAAAAACTGAGGGACAAAGCATGCTGTTACGATAGTGACTTGTCAGTGACCAGAAGCATACCCAGCTTTATCATTCTACACGCCTCTATTTGACACCACAATTTAAATCATGTTGTATTCAATTTAACTTGAAACTTGCAACTGAGAACATAAACACACTTCCATTGGTCAAAATTTCAGGTTATTATTTCAAGATTTTAAACTTAGTGATACGTTTTAGTCAGTAAGCTGAAATTTTGAGATATCTAATGAAAATTGACTTTTGGGAAATTTGCATGCATTCAGATTACTTGAAGTCAACATTTTAGGCATATTTTTTTGACTGTATCCTGTTTGGTTGGACAAACTTATAAATATCATTGTCTTCTCTCTGCAGAGTCCAACACCCACAAAAATTCTCCAAATGCAGCATCTCAGACTACAAGGAGTTCCTCCTGAAAGGTGGAGGTTCTTGTTTGTTCAACAGGCCAACCAAGGTTAGTCGCCCCTTCTCTCAACATGTCAAACTTTTACGCACACGTGCTCCTTTTACACCGTCTTGTCCTCTCCTGACAGCTGTTCGAGGCAGCAAATTGTGGGAATGGATTTGTAGAACTGGGAGAGGAGTGCGACTGCGGACTGAGAACAGTGAGGGTCTTTTTACTTCACCACGTCACGCACGCCCATTTGTCATCTTCTCTTTGTTCAGATGCTTGAAGCTCGTTTCCCTTTGTTTCCAGGACTGCCAAAAGGAATGCTGCAAGAAGTGCTCCCTCGCCAATGGGGCACACTGCAGCGATGGACCATGCTGCAATAAAACATGCTTGGTACAAGCTTGGTTCTTTCTTTTTAAAGCTCTGAAAAACTAGTAGTTGATTTCTGAAATCCAACGCTGTTTTATTCTCCTTTTCTTGCCAGTTCTACCCACGAGGTTACAGCTGCCGCTATGCTGTGAACGACTGTGACATCTCAGAGACCTGCTCTGGGGACTCGGGACAGGTTGAGCTTATGGTTTATTTAGCTTTAAATAGCTTTAATTAGTTCATTTTTTTTGCACGTTGAACACAAATTTGGCTGTTAAAAAAGAAAGGTTGTTCTCTTTGTGATTTTTACAGTGCCCGCCAAACCTTCATAAACAAGATGGTTACATCTGCCAGGTAAACCAGGTAAGAAATGGGTATTTACAAAAATATAAATGCCAACGTGTGCTCAAAGTTTTCTGATTTTTTATTAATCTCTATCTAAAGGGTCGCTGTTACAGTGGAGAGTGTAAGACCAGAGAGAACCAGTGTAAATACATCTGGGGATCAAGTAAGGTTTAATGCTTCTCGGGTTAATTTGAGCACGGGTTCTGCACAAGGAGAGGCAGCGTGCAGCTCATCGCCCCTCTTTTTGTTTTAGAGGCTGGAGGCTCGGAGAAGTTCTGCTATGAGAAGCTGAACACGGAGGGGACAGAGAAGGGCAACTGTGGAAAAGATGGAGAAAAATGGATCCAGTGTAGCAAACAGTGAGCACAAAATAATAACACTGTCGCACATTCATTGAATAATAAAGTGCCTGAAAGCATATTTTGAACTTTTCTAAACTGATCGGCCAACATTTACACCCATTTTGTGCACCAAGCAGCCAGCTGTGCATAGGTGAGAAAGTTTTACTGTCAAGATCCTTTAGGATCCCCAAATTTTTGTTGTGGTATTCCAAAGATATATTGTACAAGTTAATCCTGTTATGTGGAATTTCAGCATCAGGTTTCTCAGTTGTTGTTGTTTTACAGCCATCCAACAGAGGGCGCCAAAGGACCCTGTTTAAAATGGATAATTGCCATCAAATGCCAGGAATGTATTTTTACCAATCAGATCAATTACTAAAAACAGATTCCAGGGAAACCACCTCAGCACACATGTCTTCAGTCTTCCTGGCTTTTCTCTTTAACTGGGATGTGGTGGTAAAAGTCAAGTCAGTTTACACTGCCCAGCCAAAAAAAGCTGAAGCCTGAAATATTTAACTGGACTGCCTTTAGCTTCGATGACAGCACGCATTTGCAGTGGCATCGTTTCAAAAAGCTCATGCAGTTTCACAATATGTATTCTCGTCCAGAGTGGCATTCATTTTTTAACAAGACTGATGTCGGCGGAATCAGAACGTCTTCTCCGGCACATTCCTAATAAGGCAATATTCCCAATAACAGTTAAAGTCAGTTAAGTCTGGGTTGGCCAACCCACACGTGAAAATGATGTCTCATGCTCCTTGAACCATTTATTCATAGTCCGAGCGTGATAAATCGTAGCATTGCTATCTTGGAACATGAATGTGCTATCAGGGAAGAAAAACATCCACTATGGAAAAACCCGGTTATTCAGTATATTCAGGTAGTCAGCTGACCTTATTTTAGGCCACATGACACTGTAGAACCAACTGAAGCAGCCGGAGATTGTAAAATTGCCTCTGCAGGCTTGTACACTAGGCGCTCGGCATGATGGGTCCATCATTTCATCCACCTCTTTTTATGACCTCGTTCCTCCTTCCAAGTCAAGTCAAGTCAAGTCAACTTTATTTGTCAATTCTGCCACATGTACAGGACATACAGAGAATAGAAATTTCGTTACTCTCAAACCCTAGTGATTAAAAAATGCAAATAAAATAATTAAAAAGTAAAAATTTAAATAAATACAATACAATTTTACGTATAACAAAAAAAGCTATGCAATATACATTATACAATATACAATACAATTCCAGGTTTTACACAATGACATTTCTTTTTTTGTTTTAGTTTTTCTTTGCTGGAGATAACAGAAGGCTTAAAACTTTCCTTTTTGCGTATAGTTAAGGCTGGATCAGGTGATTCTGAACCATTCCTTGGGTATGCTGCAGTAATCTTAGACTGCTGGGAGAGTCCCATGTCCTTCACTCACTTTCTTTTTCAGTTTCCATGTGTTTATAGAAGGATATTGCATTTAATTATTAGTAATTCATTTTAAATTCTAGCTCTCCCATAGTGTGCCTTTTGTCCTAACTCCCTCTGCTCTCACTTTCCCCTCACACCCATGGCATGGATCCAAGTCGCCCACGCATTCTTGTGGGCCTACTTGTGGTTTCTACTGGAGGTTTCTTCCCGTTAAAAGGGATTTTTTCCTTCCAACTGTCACCAAGTGCTTGCTCATAGGGTGTTGTCTCATTGTTGGGGTTTCTCTGTAGTTCTGTGGGGTCTCTAACAATATAAAGGTGACAGTAGAACAGACCAATAACCTTCTGAAACAAACGAAAATCTTTTCCACAATCACGGGAAATGTTTTGTGATGTGGTTGTTTGTTCACTGCATCAGTTAGGGTTAATTAAATGACATGTTGCCAGCTGCATTAAGTAATCACTGCAGTAATTATCCAATGAAAGGCTTATACTTAATAGCTTAGTTAAATCCAGGTGGCGACTTCTTTTTGGCCAGGCAGTGTATTTGTAAAACATGTTTAAAGGTAAGCAGTGTGACTTTAAAATTGCACTTAATATTAAAGACCAAACATTGACTGTAACAGATCAAATGAAAGTTATCAGTACGAGGTTTCAGATCTTTACAGATGTCGCTTTGAACCAAACTAATAGAGCTTTTTGGTGCATTTTGGTAATTGGTGGTGCAGAGGTGAACATTACATTGTTAGACAGGTGGAAGAGTGTTATCTGTACACATTTTTGGTTGCTTATCTCTCTCTTTTACAGTGACGTGTTCTGTGGTTTCCTTTTGTGTACCAATGTCGGGCGTGTCCCTCGCATTGGAAGCATGAAAGGAGACAGTACCCCCACCTCCTTCAACCACCAAGGGAACGTCATACAGTGCACGTAAACACATTTACTTTAATATAATGCCTGGGGCCTGGGGGCTCTTTACCCATGTGGGAAATAAATAGAAAAACTCTGTAGTAAATTTGGGGGATTTTTTGTGTCGCAATGGGCCATTTTCTCATAAAACGCAAGCTGTTACTAGAAGTTTTTCTATTTCTTTCTAAAATGGGTGCCTACAGGCAGTGTTTCTTCTGTAGCTTTATTTTTTGGGAGACTTCAACACTCCTCACCTCTACTCCATCCTTCTCCTCAGGGGTGCCCACGTCCTTTTGGATGATGAAACTGATTTAGGCTACGTGGAGGATGGGACTCCCTGTGGGCCGTCAATGATGTGCCTTGACCGCAAGTGTCTGCCCATCCAGTCACTTAACATGAGCACCTGCCCCATTGGACCTAACGGACATGTGTGCTCGGGCCATGGGGTGAGTATTTGTACGCACTTACCTACACCTACTCTTTGCTCACTGGCAAATTGAGAGGGTGTTCACTCATTTTTAGAAGATTAGCAAGCATGGACTGCGTGTAGTATTTGTTTGTAAGGGCTGCAGAACGTTTCCAACACCTTTGATGAAAAGGGTGCTTACTGAGTCATGGATAAAGGCTGTTTATGCTCTAACTTAGAGTTTCTGTTCAGCAAACACCAGTATTTGCTCTTTGTTTATTAAATCTCACTCTGGAGGGATGAGGAGAAGTAAGGAGGCTCATTGCATTTCAAATGCCCAGGGTTGTTGATTTTCTTTTTCTCAGTAGAAAAAGTCAAACAAAAGCCTCAAGCTTAAGGGAAATATGCAACTGGCAATCCTTTATTCAGGTGTCAACACAAACTGGAAACTGGGGAAAACCTCTACCCTTTTATGGAAATGTCAAATACCTCTTATACCAGTAAGCCAAACTTGCTTTATTTAGATTTTTTTAAGAAGAAGTTGCAGAATATTTAAATAATATGTATTTAAATAAAAATAAATAAAATACTTCTCTTCATCCATCTATCCATTTTCTTAACAGCTTATGCAATTCAGGGTCATTCAGGGTTGTACTCGAGTCTATCCCAGCTGTCGTTTCAAACTCTAAATGTGCTTCCTTTCTGAGTGGCCCGGCATGTGCAGCATCATTTCTCAGCTGATGTGGTAGAAATTGCCACAATTAAAAATATGTAAATACATAATAATCAAAAATCGTAATCTTTTCTGCAGGAAATACAATGCTTTATATTTCCTGAATTAAATGCAACTCAAATTGTTTTTGAAAATATTATTTTGATGATAAAATAAACACACAGACACAAAACAATAATAATAGCTTGATTTGCTCTATACTGCATTGAGACGTGCATCTTCCCAGAAATGTAACTTCCTGTGGTTACAATATGTGATTATGATTCCAATAATAGCATTTTGCTATTAATTACTAATGCAGTAGTTACTATTTTTCCAAATTCAAAATGTTCCATGTAGCCATTGTTCAGTATTTATTATCTTAGAGTCCAACATGATTGGATGAGTTTCACTTGAGACGATGAAGTAATGCAGACACACCAGTGCACAAGTATAAATGCAAAGCGTTAACTAACTGCAGCGTTAGGTTCTTCAGGGATTTAGTTCAGCACTATAAATGAAGCTTAAGATGTTTCTTAAAGAAGTTTTTTTCCCAAGCGAGTTCTCCTCAGGGGGCTATAGCTGCCTGGGAAATTACACGTCGGTTGATTGATTTTCTTCAAGAGTCCCAGTAAGCCAGTCAGCCGAAAACCAGCTTGCCTAAATTAAATACATTTTTTACACCATCCTGCACTTTTCTCGCTGTGATGCTTTTCTGTGATGCTCACACCAGCTTGGATTACTGGAGCTGAATAAAACAGAGCTATTGTGTTTTTTTCTATCATACGTCAAAACCTATGCCAGATTTTTTTGTATAATGTTGGGGAAAAATGGAAGAGAAAAAGTTCCTTGAGGGGAATTTAAAAAAAACTCCATCTTTCATTCTGTTTACCTCTGTATGTCTGCTGTGCACAGGTATGCAACAATGAAGCCACATGCACCTGTGACACCACCTGGGCCGGGACAGACTGTAGCATGCCTGACCCGCCTAAAGAGCCCGATGTCACTCCAGAAGAAGAACCCAAGGGTCGGTTTCCAACCTTTCTACTCCCGCCATCCGCCATCCAAAAATGAATATATCCACCCTTTTTTAATTTAGCCCAGATTCACATTGATCGTATGTTTAATGTAAATGTTATTACAGTGTCGCTCTCAGACGCACTGCTAGATCTGAGTCAGTCGCACATTCCTGAGTTTCACAGGTCTACTGGGGAACATAAAGGCTTTGATTGTAGGAGAATGTAAAAGCAGTGTAAGATTTGTTTGCTCTGATTCTGAAGATGATGCTTTGACCACAGGGGGAGGGGCTTACGGGGCAGTGGTCACTTCATCCATGACTCTGAAGCAGAAGCCTGCTATTTGTTTTTGACAGGGTGGTAATAATGCTCCTTTTCCCCTCTGCACAGTGAGCGTGGCCACTAACAGGCTGATAGGGGCAGTAGCAGGGACCATTCTGGCCCTGGGGGTGATTTTTGGAGGCACAGGGTGGGGAATAGAGTAAGCATCTTTAACCCTTTCACAGCTCTTCCTCTCATAGTGGTGCCTCAGTGTGCGGGCGGTCTCGTGAGCCGGCCTGAGCCCGTGTGTGCGTCCCGGTGGCTTTGTGTTTTCTTGTGTGTTGGTGATGACCATATAATTGTCATGTGATTGGATGTTTTCAGTGTCGTGTGATTGATTGATGGATCTCCCCTCCCTCCCTCCCTCCTTCCTCTCCTTCTCCTGTCACTTCCTGTCGTTCCCCATTACTACAAGCCTCTTTCTTCATCCTCCCTCTTCCCTCCCTACTTCCTCTCCTTTCTCTTATTCTTAGTCGTTATGTGGTTGCTCCTGTGATCCTCTCCTTTCTGGGGCATGTGGGGCATTTAGATGAAAACAGTCCTGAGAAGTGTCCAGTTAGTGACCTGGCTTGTCAGTCAGTGGTAGGCTGTGTGGTGACTGGGACCCCTAAAAACATTTTGTACTGCTCACACTGCAGATCACACCTACATGTCACCTGTAAACCTTTACAGTGATGGATGCCCAGGGTCTACACAACCTTAACAGACAAACCACTGATAATCGCTACCTCAACTGACACCAGATAAACTTAAATATTTCCAGGGCGTTTGCTTGATTACATTCTCTTTATAACACTAAAAGGGGGTTGAAAAGCATGCAAAAAAATGCATTCTCAAACTCAGTCATTTTATTGTAATAGTATACTTATGGTATGTTTTCTGTTCCATGTGAAATCATCATTGTATAGCTAAATGTTATTAATACAGTAAATGAGTATAGGAACTCATGTCTTTTTCCCCATAACCCTTTACAGGTCCTAGTGCCACCAATCTAATAATAGGCTCCATCGCCGGAGCCATCCTTGTGGCTGCCATAGTGCTGGGGGGGACTGGATGGGGCTTTAAGTAAGCAACACGCCGCATGCCTCTCCTGCTCTAACTCTAGCATCCCTGCTGCTTCTAGACACCAGGGTTTGAGCTCCTGCTACAGAATACAGCATCCCGGGGTGGACATGTTACACTTACTACACTTAGGCTCACACTGACGAGGAGACATGCAGAACACATATGGGTGTGGAAGGCGTTCAGGTGTTTGATACTGTATGAGTAAATTTGACTTTGGGAAACGCTGGGGGTGTCTGTGCATCTGTAGCAGAACCTCAAACTGATTAGACGGGCCGGGTTCAATGTTTGACATGCATTTCATAGTAAAGTACAGAGGGGACAGAATACTTTATAACAGCTAAGTGGTTAAAAAAGTTTGTTTGTACTTGTATTACAGAAATTACTCCCCTTTAAAATCTTAAACTAGACCATTCAGTGTCACTCTATGGCTAGGAAATCTACCCACCGCTGATTAGCCTGCTGTCTTGAGCAACAGGGGTGTTACGCATCCTAATCTAAACAGACCTAAGGACTAAATAATAAATATGGTCCTACAGCCACTAAAGCATGCCAGATAGCATCATGGTTGTCACTAAAACAGCAAAAAAAACAAAAAAAGAGAAAGAAAATAGAATAAGAAACCAAACATTTCTGCATGTTGACTTGTTGATTTGGAGGAGGTCAGTTCATTGCACAAAGGCTGAGACAAACCCTGAGCAATTTGGTCCGAGGGTTGTCGTGCTCTCATCACTTCCATGATGTTTTTTTCTCACTCCGTCGCTCTTTGAGGCCGAGGCTTTAAATGGAGTTATGAGAACAACACACACAGACACAGAGAGAGAGAGAAGCCAGGACCTTTTTGTTGTCTGCAGCCTTTGTGCCATGGCTGGCCACACCCACCTGGATGGCTGAGCTCCGCCATAGAGCAGAGCAGGACTCTCGGACCCGCCCACACCAGCTGCCATTGCTGCCTGCTTCGCAGACCCGGTACAGACACGGCGCATTGCACTGCATGAACCACGCACAGCAATAGTGCCACCTTCAACTGGCCGACTATTGGAACAGGTGCATGACAGAGTGATAGAAGCCCCACAGCAAGCCACAGTACGGGGAGGTTATGCATCACTCCTGTTGTTGTACTCATTGTTGTCCCACTGTTGTGGTAGTAGTTACTGTTGCTGCTGCCGCCGCTGTGATCGTTATTTCTGTGCTCGTCTCCTCTTTCCTCCTCTCCGCTGTAGAGTTATGTTAGCTCTTTCCTCCCAGATGGTTGTTTTGAGTGGAACTAATGTGTTTCCCATCAATACCGGTAATGACACGTGTCTCCTACACTTCACCTTGTAAACTGATGTTGCACGAAGGAGCCGATCAGCACATCTGCAAGAAGGCAACAGAGTATATTTATATTCGTAACACCTTAAAAATTATGTAATATGGCTTAGACTTGATTGTTCTTTGATTTCAAAAATTAAACATATTTATTTATTTCAGATCTGGCCAGTACTACAAAAACTGTAAAGCAGATGTGATGTTTTCTCATCGCTGACACTGTAGACCTCAGGTTTGTGACTGTAAATACCTCTGACTGTCTCTTTGCAGTCAAGGCTGAGCGGGCCAACATGGACCAGCCTGTCCTCACTCCAGTGTCCTCGGCGTTTGATCCTGAAGCCCTCAAAAAGTGCACATTTGGAACATTTTCATCAGGCACACTTACACTGTGTCTAAAATCCCATACTATGTATCACTTAAACAGTAGGATTTAAGCCTTAGGATACATTCCAGTGCCTTTGCTGAAATTTTATTAACAGCAGAGTGAAAGCATGTATTTAAACACTCAAGTTCAAGAGTTATCAATGTTAGATTTCAGCTCACTGTCCCGCTTACCCAAAATAGTATGTACCTCGCATGCTATTGGATACATACTGAGAATGTGTTATACCAAACAATCCTCACGTACTACTACTACTACTACTAAAAAGTACGTAAGTATGGGATTTTGCTCACAGCCTTACATAATAAACTGCAACTAACAGCATTTCCTTAAGAGAGCGTGGTTGTTTGTCCAGGTTGCACTAGCTCCGTTGCATATATAATTATAGCAGATGCTGACTTCTTTTTCTTATCTCCTCATCAAGAAATGTGAAGAAACGGCGGTATGACCCCAATGCCACAGCCATTTAACCCAAGGAGAAGATGGCAATCACACAGGGACTGCTCCAAGGCTTCCTTAGTTGGCTACCTGACAGCTGGACTGCACTTACTGCTGCTGATTCTTTGGCATTAGATTTACTTGAAAAAGACATAGTGGACATTTTAACAAATTTCCATCGTAGTGACATTATAAATGCAGCCTTTTTCAACTACACCTCACCCACGCCCCTCCACCCTGATCTCCAGAGTGACAGAGCTCCTCTTTCCATCCTTTAGTGCCAGTGCACAGGCGTTCAGGCGGAATCCACACCACTCTCTCACCTGGCATGAATAAAATCGAAACAAAACCTGCTGCTTGCTGGCCCGCCCGACCCCCACCCAACCCGCCCGCGCCCGGCATGAAGAGCCCTCTCTGCGGGGCTCTGCATGGCTACCAAAGCTATGAATATACTGCAAAAATAAAAAAGAAGAAAAAAGAAAACACAGAAAGAGGAGAAAAAAAGCGCAGGAGAGAGCCTCATTAAAAACCAAACCCAGTGACAAGCCTGTTGAAGCTCCTGTTTAAGCAGAACTTCATGTGAGGACCTATAAGGGCAATGCAGGCCATGTAGTGAATGCGCACACACACACATGCACACACCACTGTACATATTTAAGGAGTTCAGGGTTGGAATTGACAGCATATTTTCCAAGGACATCAAATGCTTTTGTTTTTTATCTTAACATCTTGTATAGCGGGTGTTTTTGGTAATGTTATTAAAATAAAAAACAAACAAACTGAGACTAGGATTTGGGCCAAAATGGTTAGAGAAGAAAATCTAAAGTCAGATTTGAGGACAGAGAGAGAAAGCTGTGGTGTCGAGGAGAAGCGCGTCATTTCCGGAGAGATTCAGACTGTGATCCGATTTAGCCCCCTGTTTTTGAAGTATCTTCAACACTGACTCAAAAGCCAAAGAACCAATCACCCGAACATGTGGATGTTGTTGCACACGGAGCACTTTCCCCTCTGTCTGCAGCCAGTGGTGCCTCTCATGCTGAGGGCATGAAGTCTGTCCATGCAGGCGCTCACGTGTCCGGCCAGGTCTCACTTAACAGTCCTCATCAACACCCACTATACTGGCTTAAGCCTTTTTGCTCTCATAAACTCTTAGTGGAAATCAAGTTCAGCTCTACAGGTAATGCTGCATGCAAATCACTATAGTGGGCTTATAATTCTATATGGGAGTCCCCAAAATCTGCAAGGAAAATATGCTACAAAAGATAGGTGCATGTCAACAATAAAAAACATTTAACTTTTATTTACTATGCAAAGAAAGATATTGCACAAAAGTATGGGTAATAGTGATATCGGTGTAGACATGGTTTTACAAAAGGAAAAAAAAAAAACAACCTCTGCTAATCAGCTAATCTTTTGTATTTGCCCACTCCTATGTCTCCTTTCATTTCGCTTCAGTGTACTCAAACTGTGGATGGACAAGTAAAGAAATCATCAAAATAACTGAATTAGTATTTCAGAGGATAAGAGAGAGAGCACCCTTTTACATTTGTGGAACTGAAAATCATTTTTGTGTGTTTTTCATCCAGACAGATATTTTTAATCACACACACACACACTTATACACACACACACACACTCTGTATGGTGCCTGTACATATCGAGGCCTGAACAGTTTCCTTGTGCAGGGCTATCATTTCCAGTCCAGCTGATTGTCGGTGTATTCCAGGTGCTGCCATAGCACTGGCATTGTTGTAATCCTCCATGTTAATCATTGTCTGGTGTCCCTCTCTCACTGCATTATGTACAGTTGGACTGATTAATAAACTACGGACAAATTTTATCCAAGCGTTTGTCTTCTTTTCTTTTAAATCAGGGGTCCCCAATCCCAGTCCACGAGGGCCGGTGTGTCCCTGCAGGTTTTAGATGTGTCCTTGATCCATCACAGCTGATTTGAATGGATAAATTACCTTCTAAACATGTCTTGAAGTTCTCCAGAGGCCTAGTAATGAACTAATCATGTGATTCGGGTGTGTTGACCCAGGGTGAGATCTAAAACCTGCAGGGACACCGGCCCTCGTGGACTGGGATTGGGGACCCCTGTTTTAAATCCTCAATGAACTGCTAGCAGCTCCTGATTGTGTGATTGGTGTTATTTAAGAGCAACTTTGAGGAGGTGGAACAAACCATTTGAAATGCGGGGGGAGGGGGGGGGGGGGACTATGGGGTCAATAACTAACACCAATGCAAAGAAACTCCATTCTGCCCCATGCTGTCACTGTCATGGCACTGGATCCGTGAACTAGTGTTCATGTGTTTTGGGATTTTTCTAACATTCCTTGATTTTGTGTCATTCATGGTTTTGGTTCTCGTATTGTGTGGACTTGTATTATATTTATAGATTCTAGGCTTTAGCTTTCTGTCACTGTGCTTTCGCTGTGTTGCACGTTTTTTCTTCGTCCTCGTCTCAGTATTTGTCTTGCTCCCTGTTTTATTTTGATAGTCCTGCATTAGTGCATTCAGTTTGTTTCCTCCCTATCTCGTTATGTCAAATTAGGTCCAGCTGTGTTTCCCTCCTGTTGCACATTCCCTCATTACAGCCTGCGTATGTTTGTGTTAGGGTCCCTTTGTTCATCATCGTCGTCAGGTCGTCTGTTTGTCATGCGTCAAGCTCAGGTAGACGTGAATCTGTTTTTTATTAATCTGGGAAGGACTTTGACAGGAAACTCAAGTGACAAAAGTGATTAATACAAAACAATGCAGACCTACTGTAACATGAGCCTGTCATCAACCATAAAGTGTATTTTTTTTCTTTCTCTCAAATCTCTTTATTTGGTTTTCCAGTGTTCTTTATCATAAAGGCAACTAAGATTCAAATATAACTGATTACATATATACAATAAGAATTAAAGTAAAAACAAAACAAAAAAAACAACAACAAAAGAACGTTGGATAGAGGATGCTATTTATCGAACTACCAATGAGGCTCAGTGATCATTTATATCTGTACAGTATTGAAGAGATCTATAAAAGGTTGCCAGGTTGAATGGAATTCCTCCAACCTCCCCTTTAGTAGGAGTTTAATTCTTTCCAGCTGCAAGTGTCTCAATACACCTTGTGTTAACGCTGATGTGGTAGGAGGCACCTTTTGTTTCCAATTTAGTAGAATCAAACGGCGTGCCAGCAGCATCACAAAACGTATCACATTATTTTGGGTGGCTGATAGGTCTACAACAACCGGCTTCACTCCAAATAAAGCACAGATTGGGTCTGGCTTAAGTTTTTTTAAAAAGAATTTTAGACAAGATATGAAAGACATTATTCCAATATGTTGCTATACAGGAACAATTCCAAAACATATGCGCCAGTGAAGCAGGTTGCTGTTTACATCTTTCGCAGGACGAGTTTACATTGGGGAACATTTTTGACAGTTTCAACTTTGATACATGGAGTCTATGTAGCACTTTAAACTGTAAGAGTCCATGACGAATGCAAACAGAGGAAGAGTGTACATTTTCCTGGGCTTTTGTCCATTGATTGTCTGGAATTCTCGTACCAAGGTCACACTGCCAGGCCTCTCTCAGATAGTCAAGTGTGATAATTCCATCCAGTTGTGACAATGCGTTGTGAATTTTTGTTATTAGTCCTTTCTTGAGTGGATCAAACTGAAATAAGTTATCTAAGGCAGAGTCTGGGGGCCGATCTGGAAAAGATGGAAAAAGCCTCCCTACAAAGCTTCCGATCTGTAAGTATTTGAAAAAGTCATTACTGTGCAAGTCAAATTTTTCTTGCAGTTGCCGGAATGTGGGAAAAACCTTGTTGATGAATAAATCCTTTACTGAGTGCAGTCCCTTGTGGTTCCATTAGAGAAATGAAATATTTGAAAGTGAGTGAACTAGAGTCTGAATCTTGGGATTTTTGTGCCTGGATCCATATTGCTGGGAGACCACACGGTCCCCTTGAGGGACCCCGGTGTGTATACCATAATGTCGAACATGCAGTCACTCAAATGTTCCCTGCCGGTTTGTAGAAGTATTCATGATTCACGTAATTTCTCATAATGATGATGATTTTCACTCCGCTGCATCTCTTCCTGGGTAGAAGTATCCTAACAATACATTTCTTGTATGAATATGAAAATGGTATTTGTTTAAAAGTTATAATTTAGCCTTTGCAGTAAAACTGTTGTAAAGTCTACTTCTTTACATCATGAAAAGGATGAATGAGTAAGAAACCCACCCAGGACATTTAGTGTTGGCTTCTCACTGTGAAAGTAATTGCATTTGAGATCAGGTATGCTTGTGACATTTCAGTAAAAGCATAGAAACGTAACTCGTTCACCACTCTTGATGACTGGTCTTCAAGTTTTTCACAGTTGGCAGAAGCTGCAAAGTTTCTGAGATCTGGTTGCTCATGTTTTCTTCTTAGTTTGAACTAAACTTGTGCAGTAAGCAAAATATATTAAATCTTTGAAGTGTGGTCAGTCTGCAGCAGGTGGACAGGAAGTAAACTGCAACTTCCCCTGAACATTCTTGTACTAAAATTGCTTGGTTTTTAAAAAACTAACATTAGACAGTTAACTCAAGTATTATGATGAGTTAGTAGCTTCTGTCTCCACATAACCAGCATCAGGGTGCAGAATCATTATAAATGTCCTTTCCGTTACAGTACATGCGCATTAAACATCAATAACCTCCCACTGAATTATAATATCTTGCCTTTTTAAATTGCATTTCAGCAGTTTCCTTTTGTAGTTCTTACACATTTTGTATATACAGCAACAGTCATCAGCCAAATAACCACATTACTATGTAACTATGCAATAAACGATAGCAAATATTTCTAAATTAAGCTCCCATGCTTCCCTGAATGTGATCAAGAGAATTGATAATTTCAGAATTGTTTAATATTAAACTGCCACTGTTCATCTGCAGAAATGATGCTTAGAAAAAAGGTGATTGATAATTGTGACAAGCGTTAGACTAACGCTGCACGCAAAGGAGGGAGGCACTAACGTCACTTAAGACCAACCTGATATTTACCAAACCCACATCAACGCTTAAGCTGGGCTGACTACCAAGGCTTTAAGTGGTAAGTACAATATTTTATTTAACAATAATTTTTTTAGGTTTGGATTTTTAGGCAGAGCAAGACCTTTCTAGGCCTAGTGTTTGGATTTGGAGAGCTGATCTTTAAAACTGAATAGGGAAAAATATAATGGGAGCTAATAAGGCTTTAGTTTCAGTTATCGCATCTTAAATATTACAGAAAAAGGTTCTCGTAATGCCTCCATCACAAGCGGCATGAACGTGGCATTTAAAGTGTGGATTTTTTTTTTAATCATATGTATCACCTTAAGTTATACTTCACTAAAGCTATTCTGTACTTGTTTTTCTGGATAAATGATTATTGTTAAAAATATCTAAAACGGCTAATCTGTCTTTGTGTAATACTTTTAAAAAACTTTTTTTTTTCTTTACTGAAGCCACAAACTAGATTGGATTTTCTTTAGTAACCTTTTTTCCACTCCGTATACATGCATATCACTCAACAGACAATTATTCTAAAGCTAATTGATTAATAAACATAAAGCTTTATTTAATTCCTTCTAAAAAATGTATGTAAATTTTTTTTTTAAAAGTCTTGTTTCTACACATTTATATTTTATTGCTTACTGTAGTTAGAATATTATGTAAAAATGTATGGGATCACTCAAACGAGGAGTTATTAACATTTTCAGTATTTTGTGTCATATCAAAGTATGAGTCGATTGAGGAAAAGTACTGGGGTACACAAAGTTAGTTGCACCAATGATACATTTTGAAAGAAAATCTCAACCAGATTTCTGCTTCTTGAGTATTAAAAGCACTTCTTAGTTAGGTCCTGTCAGTGCTGTTTTACAAAAATTAAAATTCATTCTCCAATAGTTTGGCAGCAAACGACTCCTCTGCCCATGAGTCTACCTAAATCTAAAGCTTCAGCACTACTGACTTTATTTTCTAGGAAACACACTGGACATCACAAACTGTGCACAGCAGGTTTTCAGGCCGTGCTTTCTCTAAACAAAATTTCAGTATGACATGCAACAGCTGCAGGTGTTCGTCCTCACAGGTTCCAGCATGCTACTGAATAAAGGTGAGACTTCACTAGTGTGTCAACTGCACTGCTCTCTAAACTTCCTCTTCCCCTGCAGCTGAGCTAAAAGCAGACTGTCATCACAATTCGCTTAATTATTCATTCCTTTTATTTTAAAAGAGCCAGCTGCAGTTTTTCTTCTGATGCCAAAGATTTGAAAGCGACAAAGAATGCAAGCCATAGTGAAAACTTTAGCAAAGACTGGAAATGAACCAAGTTTAATATTAAGAAATGTCAATAAACATGACAAGCGTTCGTCTAACACTGCATAAAAAGGAGGGAAGCGTTGGCGTCAGTTAAGACCAAACATATTTATTAAACCCCCATCAACACTTATTGATAAAGCTGGGCTGAATACCAAGGCTTTAAGTACAATATTGTAATGGTTTCCAGTTTTTTCTTTTGTTTTTAATTTATTTAAAGATCCGAGGAGTGTAAAATGAATAATAAACCCAAAAAGTACGTTTTTATTTGCCAGAAAAACAAATGGTCAAAGTAAAGCTTGAACACTTGCAAATGTAGCATATTCAAATATGCTGTGCGAAAGTGTTTATGACTGCTCTTAATATTTTAAATATGCAAAACCTCCAATCTAATACAAAAGCTGCTCTGTGCTCTTTTGCAGATGGTCCTGGTGCTAAATAACATGGGCATAGCCACAGTGTTCATACTGACCTGTATGTGCGCCGTGCCACTGCAAGGTCAGAAGCCAGGTCAGGTGGACCCCCTGAAGGCCCATCGGGGCAATCCGCAATGCTGGGAGGCGTCCTCGGCTCTGCTGCTGGAGATGCGCTCTCCGAGGATTGCTGACACAGTGCCTGCCTTCTGGGACCTCATGGAGTCACTCAGGGCTTCAAACAACAGCAAACACACTGCACTGTTCTGGGACCTGGCCCAAGTCTTCTGGGACATCTATCTAAATTGCATTGTGTCCAGGAGTCATGGGCTGGGCCGTCGACACATAACTGCTGTCCAGTCCCTCATTACTGACAGTGAGTACTCAACCACACACTTCTCCTTGCAAAGACAAATAAGTAGGATCATTTAGTTTCTTTACAATAAAAGAAAAATTAATATTAAATTGTATTTATACTGGAGAATTGAAGATTAAAGTCCACGACTCACCTGCAGTTATCAAATGTAGTTTTTCATTCCTTAAAATGCTCCTCATGCATTTATAATTGATTAGGTGTGGCTGTACACCTTCATTCAGTAAATGTCGACGTATGAATTCTGTCAAACCTCTTCTCCCCTGCATCAGTGAGACTCGCTTACATGTTCTCTTAATAGATGATGGGGGAGACAACTGTGGTACAGACAACCAGAGCTTTGTTGTTGAGCAGGAGAAAACCACACAGGTAATCGGAAGCTTCACAGTGGGGATGCTGACTGTAATAACATCCACAGCGTCTGGAACCTGTTGGATAGCAGCTCTGCTGTGTTGAAGTCTGTTTCACTGTGACTCTTCCTTCACACAAGGTGTCTTTTTCTACTTAAAGTTGTCATACACCGACAGCACAGGGTGAAACTTAAAGGGAGAAATGAACATTAGATTTCTACCCTGGAAAGAGCTGAGTAAGTGTCCTCTCACAGAGAACAGGTCACTAACAATGAGGTGGTGGTGGTGCCAGCTGGGATGGCAAGAAACCTGGGAATCATCCTAGGGGGAAGTGTCTTGGGTAGGGTTGCCAACTCCCTGAAAAATAAATAAGGGACACCTCATGGCCAGGGCTGGGCGACCCGATTGTCTTCACCCTTCCCAGTGTGGGGAATTTTTTAGCTCTTGTTTTTGTGTGAAATTATTTTTTTAACCATTTGACAAAGTGCGTCCCTTTTTCAGCTCAATACTTTTGTTTCTAAATACGGAACAATCCCGTTTTTCAAGGGACGGTTAGCAACCCTAGTCTTGGGACATAACAATCGTTGCTAATCCCGATTAATTTCTCCTTTATAAAAATCAACTGGATTTATCCTTTCCTAACCATCTGGGCATCTTTATACCTTGTTGCAGCTCCTGCATCTGACTGTAGCTGGGATTCAACCTTTGCAAAGCTTTACACACCCATTCCCTACTCGGTTCACTACAACGGCTCCCTGTGGCTGCCTGGTCTCTGCTTTCCTCTCTTTTTAGCTTTCTGGTCAGTCACAGGACCCCATTATCACTCTTCTCACTGCAGGCTTTTCTCTGTTGTTTCATTTTAGCTGTTTAGTGAAGCGTCAAATGTGGAGCCAAAGTGCCATAGTTACTGCATCTCTTGCACTGAAAGCTTTAAACCAATGCTTTTTGACTTAAATGTCTATTTTTTTTTAATGCAATTGACTTTTGATACAAGCATCTACTGCCCCATGAATTTTGTAACATGCTTAGCATTTTTTCTGTCTTTTTTTCCCCCTTCCTTCAGAATCCTTCAGATTCAACCGCTCAGGAGCAAAGTCCCACGCGTGGCTCCATGTGAGAGTGAGACGTAGAGGGCAAATCAAGACCCTGAAGACAGAGCCAAAATAAAACGCACAACTACTAGAAAAGATTAAGGATAATTCAAAGTAGATAGCTTTTTATAAACATTCTTTCCCAGAAGAAAAACTCGATTTTTCTTAAAGTGACTTTTACTTATAGGATCTGGTTTATGTAAACATGAATGGAGGTGAGACCTCATTACTTTTAGGACACTGAGCTTTGTTATCCAACACTTCAAAGCGAAAAAAATTTGGCAACATAAAATTTTACCCCACACCCTTTTAATGACTACAGCTTGTTTTTATCAATCTCAAATCATGCCGCTATGATTATGCAGTTTTAATTTTTAATTATTATTAAAATTATTATTTTGAATTAAGATTTGAATCTTGTCTGATGTACTGTTCATATCAAGAGTTGTGATTTTGTTATAATGTTTGGGCTGTCTTTTCATCAGAATAGTAGTGCCCGATTGTTCATTTTAGGCAGAAATGCTTTTTCACTGCTGTGAGCTGTAATTCCCTGAATGTCAAAATAAATCAGTCAGCAAATAAAACCTGGCTGTCAGACTCTAACTTCACAAGAAATGCGATTTGATCTACATTTAAGCAGAATTTCCTCCAAACTCAAACTGCTCACTAATTTGATCTGAGGTTTTTCTGCCAGGTGAAATGGAGGACATGTAGAATATAAGCAGCTGGAACATGGGAGTGAGAATGTTTCTGCCATTAGACAACTAGTTTGGGTTTGAAGAGAGCCACTGTTTTAGAGTTGACTTAAGGACCAAGTAAACACAACACATCTGAATCATCGTATGTCTGAGTCTTATTATGTGTAATTGGATTACTGGAGGCCTAAATTGAGTATGCCTGTAAAGTGCTTTGGGTGAGCTTCTGTAACAAAAAATGGACTTCAAAACTACATTTTTCCAGAGAATTCATTAGGAAATGAACGATGAAAGCAACACAGATTTGTCTTTTATGGGTATAAAAGAAATCCTGTTAGCAGACACAAGGCAGAGTTTGATGTTTCAGTGATCATAATATTTTGAAAGTAAACAGGAGTGAGCACTTTTCTTTTATTAGTCTACAGACTTTATAGTTACTCAATCTAGATTTATTATTAACCTGCCTCGTCGGGGACTTGCCCAGACATGACTCCAGGCTTACGCAGAGGTGATTCCCGATCGAGGCCACGTGCGTCACACAGGTAGTTGTTGACATAATGGCAGGTTGGAGTACACATCCCACTGAGTGAAAACAGGTTGCTATATTTTCACCTTTACATTTAAGTGATCCGCACAGTAACTAGCTTGTCGATGCGGCAGACTCTCTTTCACTTTCGATTCCTGCTTACTCGCCTGGACTTACTTTAACTACTGAAAAGTTGCTCTACGAAGTCTGTGACGTTCTCGATGGCGAGTTAAACCATTTTTCAGCAGCCACCGACAACATGAAGTACGCTTGAAGTATGTGGACATAAACAACCAGTATCGTCGTCGTCGTCGTCCTTCAGACAAGCTGTCAACGCGTGTCCATACAGGTACCTCTGCACGAGATGGTGTTTGAGCACAGATGGCTACCATGGGTTACCTTTAAGTGTGCTGAAGTTATGCAATGTATTTTCCGGGACATAAGACTAACTGAAAAATGAGAATACAGTAAACTCTGCGTGTTACCATGTTATTCAATAAGGTTAAAACGACATGACATGATGGCATCACACAGTTGCTGCAGGTTTCTCAGCTTCACACCGATGATATGGATCTCCACTTCCACCACCTCTCAAAGGTGCTCTGTTGGATTAAGATGTCTGTGGAGGGCTTTTCAGTGCAACGAGTTCATTGTCATGTTCAGGAAACCACCTTGAGATGATTTGATGTTTGTGACATGGTGTAATATCCCGCTGGACGCAACCATCAGAGGATAGATATACTGGGGTCATAAAGGGGTGGATGGACATGGTCAGCTGGAATTATGAGGCGCAGTTGGTAGTAAGGGGCAGCTTTCGTTGAGTTATAGATACATCAATTTTGTATTCTAGACATCAAATAAGATATTCTAGACATGCTATAATAATAATAATAATAACGGAGAAAACGTACAACATCAAGACAGCCCTATTTATTTGCCTTTTCGTAAGAGACGTAAAATCATCTAGAATGCAAAAAAGTATTATTGAAATGACTATTTTTGAGTCATTTCTCCAAGGAGCAATTTGCATGATGTGACCACTTTGCATAGTTAAACAACAGACCTAGGCTACATATTTAAATTTCTGGTTTCTGAAAGTCTTGTACTTTGTTTTAAATACAGGAAATGGAATTCCAAAATTTGTTGCTAAAGGTGGGTAAGGCACTGTCTAAAGATGAAGTGAAAGCCTTGGTCTTTCTTTGCACTGACCTCCTGGACCAAAAGCCAAACAAGGTGGAAACGGCCAGTGAGCTCTTCTCCTGCCTGATGAAACAAGACCATCTCTCACCTGAGAACCCACAGCTCCTGACCGAGCTTCTGGTCACTACTGAACATCATGCCCTGATCCGGGATCTCTGTCTCGCTCCACATACAACAACGAGCTTTATTTCTCCCTACAGGTATGCCGTTCATGTTTCGCTTCGTACTGTTTCGTTTTTCTGATTTAGGTTTACATTGAAAAATAAATTTTAATCTGTAAAGCTATTTCTATCAAATGTTTTTCCGTAATTCCAGGAAGCTTCTTTACAGCCTCTCTGAAGAAATTACTGATGGTGATCTGAGAGAAGTGAAGTTCTTGTTAAACACGATGATCCCACGTAGAAAACTGGGGGAACATATTGTAAGTGCGCCTTCAGAAATGTGGTAAATGTAGCCCATAATATTTCATTCTAGTCCTTCTTTATAACAATGTGTTATGTATGTGTACTTGTTACCCGTAGCATCGCCTGCCATACGTTGTCACATTTTCCTTTGAACAAACCTGCAGAACTTCCGCACATACACTTCATTTTTCCATCAGTGCAAAGACCTTGTGTCATTTTCAGACTACACTGGAAGTCTTCTTGGAGATGGAGCGCATGGACCACCTTAGCGAAAGTAATCTAAACACCCTGGAGACCATAGTGAGGGAGGTGTGTCCCATGCTGAATGCTAAGATCAACCAGTTTAAAAAACGGCGAGGTAAGCTATTCACAAAACGTCTCTTGCTGAATGTAATTTCAGTTTCATTTGATTTTATTTTTGAGTCTATTTGCCATTCTGGTTACTTTTTTTGTAAGTAAAGATGGAAAAGAAACAAAGTTCTATTCTTTTCTATTTTAATTATGCTGAGGTAATTAGATTACTTTTCTGTTGGGACAAAAACACAGGTCCTCTAATCTGTGGGATTCCACAAGGTTCAATTCTAGGTCCATTGTTATTCTACAACTCACAACAAGAGTTGCCTCACGGCGCTTTGTATTGTAAGGTAAACATCCTACATAATAAGGAAATGAACGTAAACGATCACATCACACAACCTCGTATGAGCAGCACATGGTGATGGCAGGAAGGAAAAAGTTATTTTTAACGTCTGAATTAAGAAACCTCCAGCAGAAGCTCAGAGAGGGGCGGCTGTCTGATGCCAACAGGGTGAGGGGAGGAAGATGGACCAAAACACTAACCCTGGAATAAATGATTAAATGCAGCTGTAATATTTTATTCTTCACTGTAACATCTTATTTCTCACAGTGTTCATTTGCAGACAGAGGCTTTCAGTTTGTGACACCAAGACTCTGGAGCAGTTTACCACTTCAGCTACGTTTCTCTCTGCGACTCTGAAGAGTCAAAACCTTCTGTTGAAATTTTCCTGTTTAGCCAGGCCTTCTGTTGACATTCTCTTTTTATTAATATTATTATCTTATTTCATTATTTTTGTTCTGTTCTGACAGGTTGCTTTTTCAGGTTGTTTGTTTTTTCCATTCTATTAACTGTTGTACAGTGCTTTATGACTTTATGCCTGTGAAAAGACATAAGTAAAGTTTATGTAACCATAGCCTTAAAGCAGGGCAGGCATGCACTTTGACCATTTGCTTTAAATAGAGGGTGCTGTGTCTTATCTTCACTTCACTTTACAGTCACATTCCATCTTATTAATGGTTCTGTTTTTTGTTTATGTTTTTACTAGAGCGAAGCTAGGACTCTGTTTGCTCTGATCCTTATCAGGGCAATTGTCGATCTTTAGTGGGGAGGAGCCCATTTGGAAAACCAGCTAACTGTAAAAGTCATATTTCCTTTTGCATTCCATTTAGATGCTTGGATAGCCATATCTGGTTCGAAGCGGGCTTCAAATTTGTCTTAAGCTTACAGTTTGAAACACTACTATTATGGGTTGTTTTTTTGTTTTTTTTAAGTCTATCAAAATTTACTTAGGTTATTTTTGTATCACTATTGCATACGAATACAAGCAAAGTCATTTAATACTCTAAATCAGTTTGTTAGAATCATTAGCTTCAGTCAGGAATTAGTCAAAGATTTGTTTTGAAATCATTTTTAATGATCTTTGAATTTGACTTTCCTGCATTCCTCTTATGGGGAGATAAAAAAAAAAAGAGCGTCAGTCACATAAACAGTGTCTCTCTTCCACAGCATGTCTTTGGTATCTTCATCCCCTCACCCACAACTGGTTGCGGCAGATGGCCGCCCCTCCCTGAGCCTAAATCTGCTGGAGGTTTTTTCCTGTTAAAAGGGAGTTTTTCCTTCCCTGTCGCAAAACCTTTTACCTTAGAATATAAAGGGCCTTGAGGCAACTGTTGTTTTGACATAGCACTGTATAAATTAAACTGAATCGAATGGGTTAAGCACTGAGACGAGCAGTCGTGATTCAAACAATAGCTAAACTCTTGTTTAGCTTTTTGTGAAATAATACCAGACGTTTAAAACCTTGAAATATAATTGTTCCCCCCGCAATTATTGCCCTTCTTTGCAGTCACCTGTCCTGTTATGACAACTGATGCTATATCAACTCAAGAAAAGGAGTCCGTCACCATGCCGATATCGCCATCTACAAACACACAAGATGAGGTGTGTGTATTTTTTTTCTTATATATGTGACATGCTTAAATCGTAATCACTGGTTACGGCCCTGGCACTACATTTAATTTGAGCTGAAGCCCCCCAGGCGGATCATTCTTCCCTTTGTATACTTAGTTTTCATTCCAGAGTTTAACTTGTGGATCAAATAGAAGTTTACAAGTAATGCACTGAATCATGTCTTCCCTGTAATCTGTGTCATTTATCTCTGTAGGGCTTGGGAACATATCCCATGACATCTGAAAAGAGGGGCATCTGTTTAATTGTTAACAACGATAACTTCAGTAAGTCCAGCCAACTAAGGAAACGGGAAGGAACTGAAGTGGATCAAAGTAAGCAAATTTTGGCAGTCAATATACGCTTCATGTTTGTGGTCCTGCATCATCCTTAGATCGTCTGTTTCTTCCAGAATGTCTGCAGAGTGTGTTTCAGTGGCTCGGCTTTAAAGTGGAGAGCCACCATGACTGTGACACGAACCAGATGCTCTCTGTGTTCAAGGAGCTTGGCAAAAGAGACCACAGTCGGTTTGACTGCGTAGTGTGCTGTGTTCTGAGTCATGGTGTGGAAGGCAGCGTGTACGGTGTGGATGGATCCACTGTCAAGATCAGTGATTTGACGGACCTTTTCAATGGATTAAATTGCCCGTCTTTAGTGGGCAAGCCCAAGCTGTTTTTCATCCAGGCCTGCCAGGGAAACAACGAGCAGCAAGCTGTCTTCATTGAATCTGATAGCTCTGCATACAGCTTTCATTGGACTGATGCTATAAAGGCTAAACAGGGTATCCCAAATAGTGCAGATTTCCTGCTGGGAATGGCCACAGTTCCTTTTCATGTTTCCTTCAGAGAGAGAACCAATGGCACCTGGTTTATTCAGTCTTTGTGCCAAAACCTTGTTCAGATGGTGCCCAGGTTAGTGAACCAAAATATCAAATATAATAAAATTTTTTTTTTTTTTAAATGAAGAAGAATGCTTTTTTACAAAAATGCTGTACATTAGCTCACCCTGTGTCTTATTTTTCCTAGGGAGTTTGATCTCATGTCAATCCTGACAAAAGTGAATGCAGATGTTAGCAAGAAGAGTGATCGGTATGGTCAAAGAAAGCAGATGCCTCAGCCAGCCTTCTCACTCAGGAAGAAGGTGGTGTTTCCGGTTCCCAACGTCCCTACTCCATCTATTCACAAAGCATCGTCAAATTCTTGATTTTTACGTTACTTCAGAGCTGTGGATGCAGATCAAGAATTAAATGCAACAATTTGTTGAAATGCAGAAGTTTTCTATCAAAATATTTTTAATGCAGTTTTGTGTAGAATATTTTGAATTTTAGTCCTCTGTGATCAGGATTAATGTTCTTAATAAATGTGGCTCTCAATAACCTCACCAGGTCTCCGTGGTAACATATACTACTTATGCTAACATGCTCTTGATCAGGATGTTTTTAAGAGTTAAATGTTAATTCTGCTGTTAGTGTTGGATTATAACAACATTCTCTAAGTGCCATAGAGCTTATCCATTGATGCTAATGAATGAAGCCTTGCAGTGGAGTCTGCAATTGGATGTCATGTCTGTTGGCAGCCAGTCTGCTGGCACAGCTCCATATGGAGCCGTGCCAGAATTGATTGAAATGTAACCAGAGTAATTAATATTATTCATTCTTTAAAAAACAAGCAAACAAACTTTACCCCGTTTTGTTACTTTCTTAATTAACTGTTGTAAGTGAAAAGTGAATCAAGGAATACTGCATTACATCAAAATACAGAATCTACTAAAAAATACTTCTCAGTTTCTTTATAAAAATGTTTTGTCAACAAGCACTGTAATTCTAACGCACACCCATCCTTACAAGACAAAAACGCAGTGAAGGTTAAAGACTTGCCTTACACAAGAAACTTTGTAACGTCAGCCTCCTTAGTGATCCATCCACCTCGTGACAGTGAGTCACAGCTGCCTTTCCCGCAATCATTAACGCTTTAGATGTGTACTGTGTATATTTTGTAGTCAGTAATGTGTTAAGATTTAAAAGGAACCTTTTGACATTTAGCCTCGTTTGACTTTGTCTAATAATCGGGAGTCCAAATCTCTACAACAAAAATTGCAACAATTAAAAGTAAAATGTGACAAAGCTACGCCTACAGAATGTGTGACTCAGAGCGAAAGGCCTCACTCTGTTCCTGTACCTGCTCTGACAGGCTGCCTAAACGTTCGTCCTATCGCTGCAACACCTCAGCACGCAAGTATTTTCCACATACTGATAATCTGTTGAAACCATATTTCCATGTAACAACCAGTCACACTTGTCAATCAACCGCCTTCTCCATTTACTGCATTGTTTGTTGCTTCTCCCTCCAAATGCTCGACTTCTTGCAGAAGTTTTTTGCTATGAAAAATATTACAGGTAACATTACCATGGCAACATAGAGCTCATAGACATTTACTAAATAAGAGTTCCTCTTTCGCAGTTTAGACAGACTTCACTCGCTTGTTTTGTCTCCAAATGGCTTCAACATATGACAGAGATTTATGTGTATTGCAACAATTTTCACTCACTAATGGAGTGATCAGCACACCAACTTTAACTCTGAGTCTTGTTTATCGAACCAGACTGCAGCGGGAGACACTGAACCATATACTGAAAGTGCCAAAAACATGAGAACATTCTTAGCATTCAGTAATTTCCTTTGTTGAGCTGAGCAGCTCACGTGCTGAAAGTAATAGTAGATGTTTAGGTCTGACAGGGATTGCCAGTGCAACTTCTACAGAGACGTGACCAGGGAACACACTGAGAAAGTTGCTATGTGAGTGCATGATTTTTATTTTTTTTAATTGTTTTTGGGGGGTAAAAGGATAAGTCAAAACTTTGGTGGCTGAATTACAACAAAATATAACAAAGTCTGCCCCTCCAAAAATAAATTTTCAGGGAACAGCAGAAAGGAGGAGCACAAAGACAAACAAGGCAAAACATAAACTATGACACAACCCGAAGAATGACTTTCGTACTAGTCATGGCTGTGGGGTTTTTTGTAGGTTTGATTTGACTTTCCTGTTGTTATTGACCATGTCTGAGCTGCAGAAACCCTGCACTTGAACCTCTGTCTCCACCTTCAGGTCGACTCCATACAAGTCCCTTGAACTGCTTCTCTGATTTGCTTGTGTCCGACTGACAGACACCCAGATCAGTCTCCCTGCCCTGCACTGCCTTTAGGATGTTAGGTGTGTATTATATGAGTTTATGGTAAAATTAAATGTAACTATGAATTTGCATAACTTTTCAGCCCACACTGGAGCTCTTTCTGGATGGACAGAGTGTTTGAATGACAGCAATTTAAGCAAGTTGTAGACTATAACTGAAATAGTGTGTCCCCTGCTCATTGAAATGGTCAGCCAGTTTAAAGTACTGCAGGGTAAAAGTTATAAAAGGACTTAAAATACAAACGCAAATGGGTTTAATCTGGTTCCTAACTACTTACCAACCCCCTGACATTAAAAAAGCTGCCTGCTTTAGTAAGTCAGCAAGAAGTACATCTATAGAGGCAAGCTGGTGAGTTGAGGTCAGGATCGAATGAAATTCAACCATAGCTAACAGTGTGGCCTGACCAACTTTGGCTTCTACAGGCAATTTCATGTGTTTCAGTGGTGAATCAAAATGCGCCCTAATTTCCAAACCCTTGTCCCTCGTTGGTGTTTCACATCCACAATGCACAATGAAGATTTACAGCATTCAGTTATATAAAACCACAATACACTATGCATACAAAATTACATTAAATACATATATGAGAAAAATATGGTCTAAGAAATATACACCAATGAATATAATTTCCAAAATTATGAATAATTGTGGAATTAGCCTTTGTTCCGATTTTCCAAATGTGGCATTTTACTGTGTGCTTTATTTAATTTTAGAATTTGCAAGTTGTAAAAGGTAATAAAGTGAACCCAGCTAAACTGATCTAACAAATATCAGCCTAACATTATTAGGAAAACAGTAGACAGTCATATCAGTCTTACACAACCTTAAGCTTAAAGCTTTAAGCTCAGTTGTCTTAAAGCTTTGGGTGTTTGGTATGTTTCCTTACTTTGGGCTCTTTCATGAGATTTCTCTTGGTTTAAATATAATAACTCAATTTCTCTATGACCGTCCTTTTGTAGAACCACTTGATTGCTTTGCACAACCTGCTTTCAGTTGAGATTCACTTCAGACAAATTTCCCAACATTTTCCTTTAGAATTCGGAGGCGTAGCATGTAATTCATTGCTCTTTCAGTGATGGTGAGCTGTCCTGGCCCGTATGCAGAGAAACAGACCCAAACAATGACAGCATCACCACCATGTTTCACGAATGGGATGAGGTTGTCTGGAATGCATTTCCTTATCCACCCAAACCACTTGTTATTTACCCGAGTAAATGTAATTTAAGGATTCATCTACTAAACACTGCTCAAACAGCCTTCTGGAGTACCCACATGGAAAGCAGGATTGTTCTTTTGAACTGGCTTTTTTCATGCAGAACAATATCAACGAACAATAAAATAAACATCAAATGAAAAACTAAAACAAAAAAACAGCAACTGGGAAATTACAGTGCTACCATTGCAACTTCATTAGATTTAATTGCATCATACTCTTACTGTGGGGACAGACCATAACCACCTCTACTCTATAGCCAGGCTTTAACCAGCAGAAAATGTTATCATTTAGATTCTCAATCTATGATACCTAGTTTCCTGTTGTTTTGATTTATTTATTTATTGCTGTTTAAACAAGCCTTGCTGTTCTTTGTGTTCTTTTTGTCAATGCCAGCTATTATTATATTATTGTTATTATTATCATTATTATTATTATTATGTAGTAGTAGCAGTAGTAGAAATAGTAACTGTAAATTTAAAGATACAACGGTTTTTTTTGTTTTACAATTTAATCTAGATTTTTTTTTTATTTAAAAAAATGATCTAAAACATGTTTTACGGGGACACTGTCCCGTCCAGTTGAATAGGTAGGACTCACCGGTAGGTGGCAGTAAACGCTTTAGCTCACACATTCTGACGTGCGTTTGACCCGCGTTGATCCGGATGTTGATATAATGTTAAACTGGCGATTGTTTCCCCGGCGAAAGTACAGTGAGGAGTTGCTAGCGTTGACAGGCCACTTAATGTCCATCACAGAATCATTGCTAGATGTCCAGAAAAATATCTCATCGTCGTGTTTAAAAGTTGTTTTGGCCGGAACAGAGTCTGTAATCAGACCTGTGAGGAACCGTGAGCTGCAAACATGTCTCAATCACCAGCAGTGAAAAGCGAGGATGCGAGGTCAGTGTTTTATTGATAGTAGTTATGTGATTCGAGGTAACGGTGCACAATCAACCAAACCGCTTGCATATCTAGTTTGTGTCAAATAATAATGTAGTTAAATTAAAGTGCATATTATGGTATATTAGCTAGAAGCTACAGCTGAAGTCGTGCCAAGTATTTGGTCTTAAGTTGTATTTACGTGTTGCTTCTTTCACTAATCTTTTAAATAAATGGCGTTAAATAATAAAAAAAATGTCTGCACTGATTCACCACAGCTATCCGCTCTGTATGAAAAGGAGACATCATCATCAGAGAGAAAGAGGTGGTAGCCAAATATCCTAGAGCTGTAATCAATGGGAATTCAGTCATAACAAAGATGGTGGTGGAGGTACAACTTCCAGGGTTAAAAACGTGGGGCGATGATGCTGATGGTAGAGATGATGACTGATACCTTTTGCCTTCAGTGCTCCCTCATTCAACAAGGTGGTGAATGAGATTGTTGCTCCATACTGACATGACAGCATCGCACAGTCAGTTGCTGCCGGTTTGTTGGCTGCACGCCCATGATGTGAATCTCCATAGGCCCAATACCCTCCTTACAGTCTACAAACAAAGAGACTGACACTCACAGTTTTAAATGTATATAGTCTGAAAAGCTGCTTTGGTAATTTATGTGGCACATTGGGGAAACCTCTGCTGTACATAGTGTGTGCAAGCAGAGAAAAAGAGAGCTTTTAATTTAAGTTAATTCAATTTAATTTTAATTGTAATTTTTAGCAATGCGTGTCAGAATCATCATCATCTTCCTTTAGCTGCTCCCTTAAAGGGTCTCCACAGCTCATCTCCTGCCACCTGCCACAGCAACCATCTGTACGTCCTCTTTCACTACTTCTATGAGTCTTCTCCGATTGAGCTTGACTGATATAGGATGCCAATATTTGGTGATTTAAAAAAAGTCAACAACAATATACTGGACAACATAATTGGGTTTTTTTTCTTTCAGACTCAAGACATGAACAGATTTCTCTAACATTTGTTAAGTGTTGGTATTTATTCGTTATTTATTGTTCTTACTAGGATAATATGACAATTCACTTTTAATAGAAAGTTTTTCTGCTGCATCAAGTCATGGATTACTTGTTTTTGCTCTTCAAGACTGCTTGGTTCCACTGTTTGTTGTATTTGGGGTTTTTGTGTTGCCAACACAACAAAGTGAAGGTGAAAGCTGCAAAACTCTGTAACATCAACACTCATACTATAGTTGAAAGATGTTTCTACTGTCTGTTCTTTACTCTTTTATTTATTAATTAAAATTTTCATTTATTAGCTGTTTGTAAAAGCCAATAAATGGCTATTTTCTGATACACTGTATGCAAATAGCTAATACCGGCTGATATATCAGTCGGGCTCTAATATGGAAAATGAAGTGGCATGTCACAGGAATTACAATAGTGTAGTCTGAGACATAATAGATGCAATTAAAACTTTAATAGACTCACTAGACTGCATTACTCAGAAAGGAACTGCTCCATTTAATTTACCATCCTCACTGTTAAATACTTTTCCTGTACATTTTCTGGGGTGGCTGTAGCTCAGGTGGCAGAGCGGATCAGCCACTAACCAGAAGGTCGGTGGTCGATCCCAGGCTGCATGCCAAATATCCTTGGACAAGATACTAACCTCATGTTGCTCTCTGATGCATCCATCGGAGTGTGAATGTGTATGTATGTTAGATACTTAGCACTTAAGCTTAGAAGTTCTTGTGTGAATGGGTGATTGGTTGAATGAATTAGCTGTATAAAGCGCTTTGAGTGCTTTTTGAGTGCTCGGACAGAGTAGAAAAGCGCTACATAAGAACCAGTCATTTACAAACTAAGACAGTATAAAGGAGTTCCTGTTCTTGTCAGTCGATAATGTCTCAGATGATCTGTGTCGCTGCCATGGTTATGGAACAGTGAAGAAATTGCAAAAAGTTCTTTGATTAAACTGTTATTTCATTGATTAATCATTTAGTTCATTATTTAGAGAAATTTTCAAGGCAAACTGGTAGAAAGTTGACTTATTCTGGCCTCTAAAATTCTGTTCATTAACAATTTTGTATTGACAGCCTTTTGTTGTTTGTTTTAAGACAAAAATTAGATATAATTACATTTTTGGTACTAGGGCTGATAAAACTGGGAAAACATGGACGTTTTCACTTTTTCCTTTATTTTATAAGCAGTTTAAGTGCACAATCAGTCATCCTGTTGTCATTTGTTATTCTGTCATTCAAATTTAATGAGTCAGTTATTACAGTCATAGCTCATAATTTGTCTGTCCTTGTGTTGACTACGTGCAGCTTGGATACAAACGAATCACAGAAAAGCAACTCGGGGAAAACACCGATACAGATCCTGCATGAATATGGCACGAAAAGCGGAAACCTTCCTGTGTACGTGATGGAGAGGGCTGAAGGAGAGGCTCACCAGCCCAGCTTTGTCTTCAGCGTGACAGTCGGTGACGTAAGCGGCATAGGTAGGCTACGCTGTCACCCCTGCTGTGCTGATAGCTGGCTGTCACCGAATGAGGGCTTTTATTTGAATTGAAAATTGCACCGTGGTAATTCAGAGAGAGTGCCTCAGGCTGCAATATGTTCTTTGTCACTTTGTTGAATTTCTCTTCTGTTGCTGAAGCAAAGTGTTTAAATTTACCCTCTATATCCCTTGTTTTTTAACAAAGATATCACACTTCAGGCATAGAAAAGTGCAGGTCCAGAGAAAAAGGGTGAGAAGCAGTTGGAATGCTCTTCATGTTGAGGTGATGAGAAATGACTTAGTGTCTGTATTTAACATCTGTCACCAAGCCTATGCTTTAGGGGAAAAAGGCTTCAAAGTTGAAGTCTTTTTGTTCTTCCCACTAGCCTCTCACACTTTACATTTGATTAGGATACTGTGGCTTTCAGTTAGGTTTATTATTATTGCTGTTTTGATATTGTATAACACAGGCAACTGATTGGTCTTTTTTTTCAGGTCAAGGGCCGAGTAAAAAGGCTGCTAAACACCAGGCTGCAGAGGCTGCTCTAAAAGCTATGAACATAGATGCTGGAGTCATGTAAGTAGAGTGTAATCATTTAAATTACTGGTTGGAAATAAAAGTTGTACTCCTCAGAGGTTCGCAAATAATGAATATTTACCTCTTTGAATAGCAAGCGGACTTTGTGCTGCCAAATAAAGTTGGCAACAGCAAAGCTACGATAATTTATGTTCATTTTCTGGGTAAATCGTCAAGGCTATAATTAGATTAATGAGCAATGAAAAAAATGAATTGCATCCCAAATTAGTTTCAGTCAAAACCATGCCAGTGTTGTGGAACTTTAACAACTCAATCTGTCTGCATTTTGAATCATTTTGGACATTTTATAGACTTCACACTGGCTGTTATAGCATAAAACACAAATGTTTAAGAATATGACAGGAATCTTTTACTATTTTCATTTGTTTAAACACTGAAGTCAAAACAGTAATTGGAATTATAGAAATAATGCTGGTTATGTTGTTATAGTGACATCTGTCAAAGGATTGGTTATAGTGTTGTGGAAAAGCCATGACTATACACTCCTTGTGTATAGATTACTATCAAGGAGTCAGACTTTCCTGAATTCTTTAAGATGGTTTTAAGCAATAGTTCCTCAGTCTTTCTGAAGGTCATTCAGAGTTATTTGTTTTTTTAAACATTGGCTGCTCTTTCACTCAGTTCAGTCCTTGTATGTCATCATCACTTTCAGAAGATTCTTGTTTTTTAAGCCACCTAACACTGACCTATCAATCATTCAAGCAATAAAAAGCTACATAACTCAAAAAATAAACCATTTTTGTGGCTACACTTAACAGATAACATAGCAAAGGACCAATTTTGGATGATTCCAAAAAACCTATTAGCTAAAAACTTCGAGTATCTCAGATTGGTGTGCAGTGTGTCCTTATAAAATTTGAGGAAACTTAAGGTTGGAAAAAACAAACAAACATATGAACAATATTTGGTTTAAATTGTCATCACTATGTATAGAGAAGGCCACGACAGAGGCATGGTGAGTGTCTACAGCCATCAGAAAGATACAGTGGGGATTCTGTCATGGCTTGGAGCTGCATTTCAGCCAGTGGTGTTGGGGATCTTGTCAACTATCAGATTTTGATCCACCCAGCAGTACCATCTGAATGGGCATCGGTTTGGCAACCACTTTATTATTTTAGCAATTACAATAATACATCTGGCAGCAACACTCAAAGAAGAGCTCTGAGTATCTGTCAGAAATCTTTTACTATTCCTGAAGACTACTTATAGAAATGACAAGAAAGCTTGACAAGAGTTTAGGCTGTGCTGGAGAAAGATGCGTTAAAGGTGATCATACCAAATATTGACTGTCAAGCTTCTTAGAATGATGTGAACTCTGTTATTGCCTTGTACGTTTTGTATGTCAATGCCTGGTTGTACATTTGTTGTACCAATTTACTATTTTCCTAGAAAAATGAGGGTTAACTCAAGACTTTTAGCACAGCTCTGTATTTATGCTGCAGGAGGGAAGTCAGCCTGAGAAATCTTAGATTAAATCTTGTGCTTGTAACTTGTAGCGCCTACTAAATACTATGACACTCTTGTGATTTCTCTTTAATTCCAAGCAGGAATGTTCCTGGGACGTCTGACAGTAATGGTGTGGCAGCAGAGACAAACAATCATCCTAACTCTGTGGGGTTACTCCAGGTGTGCCAGCCATGGCTGTGTTTATGCAAGAACATTTCTTCCATATGTATGAAATGAACTGTGTTTCCCTCATGATCTTTTCTTATCGTTCACATTAGGAGTTAGCATTACAAAGAGGATGGCATCTTCCTGAATACACAGTTTTAACAGAGGCTGGTCCACCACATAAGAGAGAGTTCACGGTTATTTGTCGATTGGAGTCCTTGTCAGAGAAGGGTGCGATTATTTTTCACGTTCAAAGAAAAATTTCTAAGATTTTGCTCGTTTGTCCTAACTTTCTATCTTTTTTTCTCGACAGGTGTAGGAAATTCAAAAAAAGCTGCAAAAAAAGTGGCTGCAGAGAAAATTGTGGCAAAGCTTCAGAGTCTATCAGGCTGTTCTGAAATCACATGGGTATGTCGGATCTTTCTTGGCTCATTTGTGTGACGTCTACAGGCAACTTCAACATTTCAGGCAATTTCTTTTGTGTTGTGATGTTTTTACTTTTCAGGGTCCTAAACCAAGTGTGCGATTTGAAAACTTAAGGAACTCGATGGCAGAGAAGATATCTTTACTGAGGAGAAACCCGCTGAGCATTCCCAACACAGACTACATTCAGATGATGTTGGACCTTTCCAATGAACAAGGCTTTGAGGTCACATACTTTGATATTGGTAAGAAAACAAACTGCATTTGTATTTTTCTGTTAGCAATACTGGTGCCTTCCACTCAGATTATGTGGTTCCCAGCTTCCCTCACTCACATCAGATTCAAAGAAAAACTCCCGTCGCCCTAATCATAGAACGCATTTAACGTCTTGATTAAATACTCAACTTTCATCCCTTTTTAAAATAATAAAACTGGGTCATCTATGCAGTTGTGCTTTCCCAAATGAGGCCATGTACCGCTCCAATGGTTAATACTGAGAAATCTTCAGAGTAGTGGGGCACTTGTGAGGGTGTTAGAAAAAACAACAAAAAAAACCCCAGATGTGAGGTTGACGAAAGACATTTTCCATACATTACGTTACACCTGGGATCGGATCGGATGCCTTTTGCCTTCACAATTGCCATAATTCTTCATGGCATACATCCAACAGGGTGCTTCAAACATTCATCTAAGATTTTGGTCAATGCTGGCATGACAGCGTCACACAGTTGCTGCAGATTTGTTGGCTGCACACCCATGATGTGAATTTCCTGTTCCACCACAGTCAAAGACACTCTATTTAATTCAGATCTGGTGCCTGTGGAGTTCATCTGAGTACAGTGACCTCGTTGTCATGCTCAAGAAACCAGTTTGAGATAGTTGGAGCTTTGTCCTGCTTCATGTGCTGCCCTATTATCTTTATGCAGTGGCAGATCACAACAATAGTCAACTCAAGGCAGTTTATATTGAAATGGAAAAAACAACAATCCCTTTTAAGCAAACACTTGGTGACGGCAGAGAGAGAGAAACTTTCTTATGCCAACTATTCACAGTTAGTGTGAGACAGAAGAAAAGAGTGAAGCAGAAAGAGCATAGGTGACTGAACAGTGAGGCTGGTGTCAATAAGACTTGAATTATCTGCTCTTCCCAGAGTTTTTACGGGTGCTTGAAATCCGTGAAAGTTCTTGAATTTTAGTATTGTCTTTTCAAGGTTTGAAACATGCTTGAAGCCGTATTTCATTCACTACAAATAACTATATGACCGAATAGTTTTCTTATCAGGTAGAAAAATAAAACGAGTTGCAAAGTGTAAAAGCAAAATTTCTCCACCTGGGCTGCCATGCACCACTGTGTGACCCCGCCCCTCCGCCGAACAGTCGGGGATGAATGCACTAACTTGCTGTTTTAATGAGTGTTTGATAGAAAACGACACTGGTGGACTTTGGACTCTTGAGTCACATGACAGGTGAGTCCTCAGGGGCGTAATTTCCAGGGGGGTTATGACCCCTCCCAATAATCAGACCTAACCAACAAAATTATGAATTATCTTGCATGAATAGGCGGTTGATTTCTTTACTCCAGTTATTACCAGCAAAATAGTTGCATGTTTAATCATCTGGGAATTTGCCCAGATTTATTTATTTATTTATTTAGACAGAGATCTTGACCACACAAATGTTCAGCACAAAGTTACACCAATGTGAGTCCTAGTAAATAATTTTCGAGTATGTGTACATATCACGTGCTATTATTATTATTATTTTGCTAGCTATCAAACGTACTGGAGAAATGATTGAAATGCACTGAGTGTGATGCAGTACGGCAGCGCTATTATAGCAGTTAGTTATGGCATGGTGATTTATGGAATATGCTGTAAACTTAGCTAACATTATTTAGCAGTAGCAGTAACGTGAGTTACTTCACTCAAGTAAAAGCTTTAAACGTTAGTGTGATACTTAACTAGACAACTTATGGCATAAGGAAATAATGGTAATAAGAGGGACTGATCCATATGGACACAAAGAATAGCCACTTTTTTGTGCTGCCGAAGTTCCGAGGCTTTCATTCAAAATCTTGAGCACCTACACATTAAACAACTTAAAAAATATAAATGACTTCAAGCTCACATTGACGCCTGTGGGACACTATCAGCCACTGAGACAACAGACAAATTTGAGTGTTTTAATATATGAATATTTCACACATTAAGGCTGCCTGTTTATTTAAGGGAGATGAACAATACATTATAATTTTACATAATCATATCACAGATGATAGACTAAAAAAATAGATTTGAGGTAGATGCTTGTGCATTCTTAAAGTCTTATATGTTGAACTGAATTGAGTATGTCATCTGTTCAAAGGCTCTCCCAGTCAGTGCTGTTCTCCATGCCTGTCTTACTGTACATGATGTTATCAGCACAAACACTTTAAAGGTGATCATTTATGACTTTAACAATAATACAGACAGCAATGTAGTCCAATATCTCACAGTTAGTTTTATTGGGAATTAACTTTAACCTGTTTGGCCTTCAGGGGTTTTCTGAGCTTTCTGCTCGAAAATGAAATGACCAAAATAAATGTATTTCTCTGCCATTACAGAATGAGGTAAACAATATTTGTATCAAAATAAAGGATATGGATATGGATATTACCTGTCCACAGATTCATGGTGCAGTAACTGCTCTTTTAACTGTCTGGTGTCTTTGCTTTGTTTGGTGTTTGTAGACATGGTTTACATGAGTTTTTAGCTGAGATTCAGAGGTTTCTGTGGACACTACTCATGTCAGCACTTATATTTCTGACCTCGTGTTATAATCGATTAAACGCGATCTCCTCCCTTTTGCCCCCATTTTTGATGTTGTGGGCGCAAATGATCAGGCGTGACATTCTCATAATAAATCAGAGAAGATACTGCAAAGAATTAATCCTGCATTTGTGTGATTGAAATGTGTGTGCAGTGACACTGTTTTAAAGATTTGGCCTAAATAATTCTGGAGTGAATGAGCCTAAACATGATGACCTGACTAATGACACCATATCACCTGTGACACTCACACATGCACGTATGACTTTGCCAGTTTCAGCTGAAACAATTTCAATGTTTCAAACCATGTTCCAGAGTTTTTAGTTCACCGTTCATGAGGTTTCAAGAAGAAAATGAAAGACAGATCTGAATGTTTGAAAGTGTTTTGGAAAAACTCTGTAAAGAATAGATGAACAATACTCAAAGGATAAATTCAACTGTTTTATTTTGTTAGATAAGTTGAAAAAAAAGTTAAACAAGCAAGTAAATAACGAAACAAGGTAAAACGAAGTAAGTTCAAAAAGTTAACAAGTAAATAACGAAACAAGGTTAAATGAGGTAAGTTCAAAAAGTTAACAAGTAAATAACGAAACAAGGTTAAATGAGGTAAGAGCAAAAAGTTAACAAGTAAATAACGAAACAAGGTTAAATGAGGTAAGAGCAAAAAGTTAACAAGTAAATAAAGAAACAAGGTAGAGGAGAGAAAACCCCAACAATCCCCTCTGAGCACGCACTAGGCGACAGTGGGGAGGAAAAACTGCCTTTAAACGGGCAGAAACCTCCGGCAGAACCAGGCTCAGGAGGGGGCAGTCAACTGCCGGGACTGGTTGGGGGGGTGAACAGAGGTGGAGCAAGACGAGGCTACATCAGTTGAAGAAGCAGTATTGTCCCTCTACCGGAAAAAGCTGAAGAATCTTTTCTTCTTTTTCATGGACTTTTCCACGAGCGCCTTTTTGTCCAGGATGAGGGTTCTCAACTCATCGATGGTTTCTGTGTTTTGCCTCTCTAGTTTCTTGCATGTTTGTTCCACCTGTTCTAATGTTGCTTGTGTTTCTTCAAGCTTTTCTTTGAGGTCTTTGGATGTTGCCTCCTGTGTCAGCTTTGCCTTCTGCAGGTCTGCATTTCTCACTTGATCTTCTTTGTGCAGGCCTTCTAGCTGCTCATTTCTTTTCTGGATATCGCGGAGCGTACACTGCAGGTCCTCATGCGTTTTGTCTTGTTTTTGCTTTTGGGCCTGCATTTCTGTGTTTTCCCGCTTCAAGTTGTTGAATTCCAACAATATCCCCTTAATGAGCTCTGAGTTGTTTTTGGCCATGTGATCAATCTTTTTCTGCATGTGTGAGCATCGTTTTTCTAGTGTTTCCTTTTCTCCCTCCAGCTCACTTGTTTTGACCTTCAGTTCATCACAGAATCCTTGCAACTTTTGATTTTTACTCTCAAAGTCCTTGATAATGCACTTTTCTTCTGGCAGTCTTTCTTTCTGTTGCTCTTTCTCTTGAAGGAGGTCTTTATTTTGGACCAATGTTTGTTCCAACTCTGCCTTCACCATTCTGTACTTTTCCTGCATGCCTTGGAGCTCGCGCTGCAGGTCTTTTTGCTTTGTGTCCTGTTGTTCCTTCTGTTGGAGGACTTCTTTATTTTTTTCTTCAGCTTCATCAAGCTTTCTTTGGAGCAGGTGATTCATTTGGTCCATGTATTGCAGATCCCACTCCATTTTATCAATCGTCGCTTTCCTGCCTTGAAGCTGCTCGGACATTTCTTTAACTTCAGCGCTCTTTTTCTTGTTTTCTTTGATGAGGGATACAATCTGCTCTCTGGCTTGAGCAAACTTGATCCCCCAGCCCTCATTAATAATGTTGATGTCGGGCTGGCGCTGTAGTGTTTCTTCCAGGTGTTTGTTTTGTGCTTCCATCTGTAAGCACTTCTTCTCCAGGTGACGTTTTTCTTCTTCAATTTGTCGAATTTTGTTCTGGAGATGGTTGTTTTCATTCCTACTCTCCTGTAATGCCCTTTGGATGGATAAGAGGCCATTTGGAGAAATTGGCCGGCCACGCGTGGAAGGAGAGGCGGCAAAATCTTTTTGTCTTGGTTGCCGTAATCTTGGATACATGTTGGCGTTTGTATCCGATGACTCTGAGAGGTTTCCAAATTTTTCTGTAGTGAACGTTTGAAGGCTGCAAACACAAAGGCTGCGAAGAAACGAACTGAAAATTGCTGTTTCTCACCCCTATTTATAGAAAAACTTCAAAGGATCCTTGTGACATCCTTGTGACATCCTTGTGACATCCTTGTGACATCATCACTCCTAAGCCAATCAGATTGTCACATGACATTTTGGAATGTGGAATGGGGATATGTTTTTTTTTAAACAGTTTTCAAATGTAACTTAATATTTAAGTGTTTCTTACTTGACCCGCTTAGTCGATTAAAAAGTTAATTGCCACGAACACCCCTAATGTTATATAACAGACCACAGAAAAAAGACAGGTTTTTTTCTACGTGACAGAGCTATAATAAATGTTTTGTTTTTTTTAATTATCCTACTTTTTCTAAAAGGGAACATTATTTAAAGAATATGTATTTAATTAAAAACTCTGTATTCATCTAAAGGGTATACCAAGAAGGGTGAGCTTCCTGCTTGAAAAGGAAATGACCAAAATAAATGTATTTCTCTGCAATTACAAACTCTGTGTAAACAGTCTTGGTGTCAAAATAAAGCTAACACTGGTGAGATGTCATCAGAGCTGTAAATATTACTGCAGATGTTACTATGTCAAAGTTACTGTGACTCAAACATAGAAAAAAAGATTTTTTATTTCCCTCACCTAATTTTTAAAAGTATTTTATAGCATATAACACGTTTGAAAATATGCTTTGGTTCACATTTAACTCCAGAAAATCATAAATCAAAATATGGATATTACCTGTCCACAGATTCATGGTGCAGTAACTGCTCTTTTAACTGTCTGGTGTCTTTGCTTTGTTTGGTGTTTGTAGACATGGTTTACATGAGTTTTTAGCTGAGATTCAGAGGTTTCTGTGGACACTACTCATGTCAGCACTTATATTTCTGACCTCGTGTTATAATCGATTAAACGTGGTCTCCTCCCTTTTGCCCCCATTTTTGATGTTGTGGGCGCAAATGATCAGGCGTGACATTCTCATAATAAATCAGAGAAGATACTGCAAAGAATTAATCCTGCATTTGTGTGATTGAAATGTGTGTGCAGTGACACTGTTTTAAAGATTTGGCCTAAATAATTCTGGAGTGAATGAGCCTAAACATGATGACCGGACTAGTGACACCATATCACCTGTGACACTCACACACGCACGTATGACTTTGCCAGTTTCAGCTGAAACAATTTCAGTGTTTCAAACCATGTTCCAGAGTTTTTAGTTCACCGTTCATGAGGTTTCAAGAAGAAAATGAAAGACAGATCTGAATGTTTGAAAGTGTTTTGGAAAAACTCTGTAAAGAATAGATGAACAATACCCAAAGGATAAATTCAACTGTTTTATTTTGTTAGATAAGTTGAAAAAAAAGTTAAACAAGCAAGTAAATAACGAAACAAGGTAAAACGAAGTAAGTTCAAAAAGTTAACAAGTAAATAACGAAACAAGGTTAAATGAGGTAAGTTCAAAAAGTTAACAAGTAAATAACGAAACAAGGTTAAATGAAGTAAGAGCAAAAAGTTAACAAGTAAATAACGAAACAAGGTTAAATGAGGTAAGAGCAAAAAGTTAACAAGTAAATAACGAAACAAGGTAGAGGAGAGAAAACCCCAACAATCCCCTCTGAGCACGCACTAGGCGACAGTGGGGAGGAAAAACTGCCTTTAAACGGGCAGAAACCTCCGGCAGAACCAGGCTCAGGAGGGGGCAGTCAACTGCCGGGACTGGTTGGGGGGTGAACAGAGGTGGAGCAAGACGAGGCTACATCAGTTGAAGAAGCAGTATTGTCCCTCTACCGGAAAAAGCTGAAGAATCTTTTCTTCTTTTTCATGGACTTTTCCACGAGCGCCTTTTTGTCCAGGATGAGGGTTCTCAACTCCTCGATGGTTTCTGTGTTTTGCCTCTCTAGTTTCTTGCATGTTTGTTCCACCTGTTCTAATGTTGCTTGTGTTTCTTCAAGCTTTTCTTTGAGGTCTTTGGATGTTGCCTCCTGTGTCAGCTTTGCCTTCTGCAGGTCTGCATTTCTCACTTGATCTTCTTTGTGCAGGCCTTCTAGCTGCTCATTTCTTTTCTGGATATCGCGGAGCGTACACTGCAGGTCCTCATGCGTTTTGTCTTGTTTTTGCTTTTGGGCCTGCATTTCTGTGTTTTCCCGCTTCAAGTTGTTGAATTCCAACAATATCCCCTTAATGAGCTCTGAGTTGTTTTTGGCCATGTGATCAATCTTTTTCTGCATGTGTGAGCATCGTTTTTCTAGTGTTTCCTTTTCTCCCTCCAGCTCACTTGTTTTGACCTTCAGTTCATCACAGAATCCTTGCAACTTTTGATTTTTACTCTCAAAGTCCTTGATAATGCACTTTTCTTCTGGCAGTCTTTCTTTCTGTTGCTCTTTCTCTTGAAGGAGGTCTTTATTTTGGACCAATGTTTGTTCCAACTCTGCCTTCACCATTCTGTACTTTTCCTGCATGCCTTGGAGCTCGCGCTGCAGGTCTTTTTGCTTTGTGTCCTGTTGTTCCTTCTGTTGGAGGACTTCTTTATTTTTTTCTTCAGCTTCATCAAGCTTTCTTTGGAGCAGGTGATTCATTTGGTCCATGTATTGCAGATCCCACTCCATTTTATCAATCGTCGCTTTCCTGCCTTGAAGCTGCTCGGACATTTCTTTAACTTCAGCGCTCTTTTTCTTGTTTTCTTTGATGAGGGATACAATCTGCTCTCTGGCTTGAGCAAACTTGATCCCCCAGCCCTCATTAATAATGTTGATGTCGGGCTGGCGCTGTAGTGTTTCTTCCAGGTGTTTGTTTTGTGCTTCCATCTGTAAGCACTTCTTCTCCAGGTGACGTTTTTCTTCTTCAATTTGTCGAATTTTGTTCTGGAGATGGTTGTTTTCATTCCTACTCTCCTGTAATGCCCTTTGGATGGATAAGAGGCCATTTGGAGAAATTGGCCGGCCACGCGTGGAAGGAGAGGCGGCAAAATCTTTTTGTCTTGGTTGCCGTAATCTTGGATACATGTTGGCGTTTGTATCCGATGACTCTGAGAGGTTTCCAAATTTTTCTGTAGTGAACGTTTGAAGGCTGCAAACACAAAGGCTGCGAAGAAACGAACTGAAAATTGCTGTTTCTCACCCCTATTTATAGAAAAACTTCAAAGGATCCTTGTGACATCCTTGTGACATCATCACTCCTAAGCCAATCAGATTGTCACATGACATTTTGGAATGTGGAATGGGGATATGTTTTTTTTTAAACCGTTTTCAAATCTAACTTAATATTTCTTAAGTGACCTGTTTAGTTGATTAAGAAATTTATTGCCACAAACGTCCCTAATGTTAAACAAGAGACAACAGAAAAAAAGACAGTTTTTTCCTATGTAACAGAGCTATAATAATTTTTTTTAATAATTATCCTACTTTTTCTAAAAGGGAACATTATTTAAAGAATATGTAGTTAATTAAAAAAACTCTCTGTTCATCTAAAGGGTATAACAAGAAGGGTGAGCTTTCTGCTCGACAATGAAATGACCAAAATAAATGTATTTCTCTGCAATTAGAAACTGTGTAAACAGTCTTTGTATCAAAATAAAGCGAACGCTTGTGAGATGTCATTAGAGACGTGAATATTACTGCAGATGTTACTGTCAAAGTTGCTGTGACTCAAACATAGAAACATTTGATTTTTTTATTTGGGTGCTTAACTAGTTAAAAAAAAGCATCTGTCTCCTATTTTTGCGTCACATAGTAAAGAAGCATCAATATCTGATTAGAAGACTTATTAATTTGGACATGCTGTTTATTATTGTGGTGTTTGCTGCAGTTTTCTTGTTTTGTGGGGTTGTTTTTTTTCAAGTGGAGATGAATATCTCTGACAAGTTGATTTGTTCACATTTGCAAATCTAAATTTTTAAGAGAAATTTGGTTTTTGAGTTTGTAGACAATGTAAATATAAGGCAACCATTTCCTTCTTCAGTATTTGTCTGTGGTGCATTTTTCTCTGTTTTAACAAAAGGGGAACAAAGGACATTTAAGTCCTCGTAAAATGATTTGTTTTAATTTTAAATTTTTGCTAAAACACATTTACCTGTTCACAACTGCGATTAAATAATTGTAATTTGGCATCTTATTTTTTTTTTTAAGTGTTTTACTATGTTTTTTGTTTTTTTTAGTAAAACAATGAATTTTAAAATAATAACAACAATAATCATGATGAATATTATCATTAATTATTATTATCATTATATAATTTAATACATGAACCTTACACTGGGTTGTATTTTCAAACAGTAATGAATGAATTATCAGTCTCCTGTGAGCAAACATTTGGCGACAGTGCTGAGGAAGAACTCCCTATTAACAGGAAGAGACGTCCTGCAGAAGCATGCTCAGGGAGTGGCTGCTATCTGTCATGACAGGGTGGGGGGTGAGGGGGAAAGAGAAGAGGAAATAGGAGCATAGAGAACAAGAAAGTATACAAAAGGCCAAAAATTGTGCACACATCCTCTGTGTCTACCAAGATTGCTAATTGTGATGGAACCTACCTGGTAAAATGCCTGTAGAGTCGTAAAACAGGTCATCTACTAATCTGAAGGTTGGTAGTTCGATCCAGCCTGCATGCCAAAGTATGCTTTAGCAAGGTACTGAAGCCCAGGTTGCTCTCCAATGCATTTGTTGGCATGTATATGTTAGAAAGCACTAAGACGTGGAAAAAGTGCTTGTATAAATGTGTGTGAATGGGTGAACCAGGCCTGTTGTAATACTTTTAGTGCTCAAGTTGAGTTTCTACGTTCAGAAAAAGAGAAACAAGGGTTACTCCCAGTAGGAGTCCAAGGGGGGGAAGAGTTAAATTCAATTCTGTAGTATAATGGAAACCATTATCCACAGCTTGTGGCTGTAAAATATGTGTTGCAAGATGTTAACTATTCAACTGTTTTGCAGATGAGCTCACAGTGAACGGGCAGTATCAGTGCCTGGCAGAGCTGTCCACCACCCCTGTCACCGTGTGCCACGGCACAGGCATTTCCTGTAGCAACGCCCACAACGACGCAGCCCACAGCGCACTACAGTACATCAAGGCCTCCATCAAATAAACAACGGCGCCGCCAGCAGTCGCTGCACCCACAGTGTCACATACATCAGCTGATGCCCAGTCTGCGATTGCCCGGGTATATTTTTGTAATCATGCACATGGCAAAGTAGACTCAACTGCGCAGTAACCCGAAAAAGCATCAGCTTTATTTTTCACCTCTATTTATACTCGCGAGCAAACTGTAAAAGAATCGAGCGGAAGTGTGGTTGTTTTTATGTTTTTATTTTAAATGTCCCAAAGTATGTGATGAAAAGTGGAAGAATATTACAAACGATTTTCTTTGTATCTTTTTACACACAGTGTGAGTGCAGTCAGTGGTTTGAATGTCTAGTTTTTCCATACATTTTGTCTAGTGTGACATATGGACAGAAAGACAGGCCATGTTTTTATTTCTTATTAGTATTTATTTTGTCCTACTTCCACTCATCCATCGCTCTTTATCAGTTTGACTCGGAATAGAAAAGATGATTGCTGGTCTGTTGCAGTGTGCCTCTGTATAGCTATAGAAGTAAAACCTGCTCTATATTTAATAGATTTACTGACTGGTGTTCTCTGCTGTATGAACTTACTGTTGGTAGAGAAAAATGGCAGCAACAACAAGTGTTCAGATCCAGTAAATAAATGAAATAACATTAAATAAATGTTAATGAGTGTTGGCGTGTGTTAATGGCCGTGCAATAGAGCCTACTGAGAGAATAAATTGCTGTGGCGCCTTCAGGAGCCGGCTGTTGTGTTATTGATTGAAATGCGTCCCGTGGGAGATGACCGCTGGACAGCCATTTATTCATCAGCCAGCCCGTTGTTAAGTATTGGTACAAAGCTAATTACATCAGAGTGAATTCATGGGTGCTTTCTACTTAATTTGTGTTGTTTTATAACAAAAACGTGGCCCAAAGAAAAGTCAAATACAGTAATTTATTTATTTGAATTTGGTTTTTTTACTCTAAAGAGTGATATTTGCACTCACTGGCCACTCTATTAGGTACAGAGACCCATCTCTCCCTGTGACTGGCATCAGCTGCTTTCATAGAAGAAAAATGACAACAGTGAAAGTTAAACCTGAAAGCAATGAGTAAAACAACACTATTATCCATATGCATTCAACAGACACTTTATTAGGTACACCTTCCTGGTACTGGGTTGGAACATCCTAATTTTTCATTTCATAGATTCAACAAGGTGCCTCACAGATTTTGTTTTATAGTTACATGACAGCATCTCACAGGCCCTGCAGATTTGTTGGACACACGTCCAGGATGGGAATCTTCTGTTGGACCACCTCCCAAAGATGCTCTATTAGATTGTCGTCTACTGTAAATACAGTAAAATAATTGTCATGACACATCCTGCTGGAAGCAACCATTAGAAGATGGGTGCATTATGGGTCATACAGGGATGCACGTGGTTGGCAAAAATACTCAGGCAGGCTGTGGCATTTTAAAAATGCTCAGCTGGTACTAAGGCGTCCAAAGTGTGCCAAGAAAGTATCTCGCACATCATTACACCACCACTACCCTGAACCTGTGATACAAGATAAAATGAAGCCATGTATCTGTGTTATTTCTGTGAAATTCTGACCCTACTATCTGAATGTTGCACCAGAAATTGAAACTCATCAGACCAAGTGGCAGTTTTTTTAATCTTCCATCATTGAACTCTGGTAACACATGTGAATTGATGTGAAGATCCTGTCAGGAGTCCTACAAGGTGTGGTCTTCTGCTGATGCAGCCTTTGATGTGTTGTGTGTTCAGAGATGCTCCCCTGCATACATTGGCTGTTGTTATTTAAGTTACTGTTGCTTTCCTGTCAGCTTGAAGTAATCTGGTCACTCTCTCGTCTGGCAACAAGGCAGTCACTGGACATTTTCACCTTTCAAACCATTCTCTGTCGTTTGGGTAAATCCCAATAGATCAGCACTTTCTGAAGTTGTCAGACCAGCCTGTCATACATATTCAAAGTCACTTAAATCACCCTTCCTCGCCATTCTGTTGCTCTGGTTGAACCTCAGCAGGTCAACTTGATCATGTCTATATGTCTAAATGTACTAAGTCACTGCTGTGTGATTGGATGATTTGATATTTGTGTTGCTGTGCAGATTAACAGGAGCACCTAGCAAAGAAGTCCTTGTCATTGGGTTCTCTGTTGCTTGTGTGTTTGTGTTTTTTTCCCCAGCAACTTAAAACATAGGTACTAGCCTTAAAAAATAGTGGATATCACTACTGCGTCATATGTGTTTCTATGCTTACCAAGGTGTGCTGTGGGAGCTCCAATTTCTGTTATTAAAGAAAACCAGGGGTGTCAAACATAAGGCCCGGGAGCCAGAATCGGACCATTGGACAGCTTATGAAAATGAAACATAAATATCAGAGTACAAGAACACTTACCTTTTTAAAAAACACAAACCACAGAACTTCATCCCTTGAGTTTTGCAGTTTTATTAGAACAAGCACTATGTAGCAGCAGTGTACAGTGTTCATGGAAAGATATGTACTTTGTTAAAATTGCACTTTAGAAGGTACCCATCAGGAAATAGATTTGATCCAAACTGAGCTGACATAGTGCTTCATGATACATGTCAGTCGACAAAAAAAAAAGTGTCCAATTCAGAAACCATAAACCTTTTTTTATAAGGCATCTGCAACATTCATTGGCAAGCTCTAGACATGCAGGTAGAAAATGGATGAAGAAAGCTGGAGGATTTTCTCTCTTTTTTTTCTCCACTACATTCTGACTCTGTGATACCAAACACTACACAAAGCACTGGCCCTACCTCCACAGCTACTGATGTAGGAGGGAAAAGAAATCAGCTGCTGCAGTAGTGCCCCCACTTTTTTTTCCTCCCCCCCCTAAATGTGCTGCATTTATTGTGATCACCAAAAATGAATCAGTTACATGTTGGGGTAGCAGAGCAGTGCAGAACACTTTTAGACACTGCAAGCGTTATACAGTTAAAACTTTTCTACTCCTCTAATGTCAAAGAAATTTCCCTTAATGTATTCCGTCCTCGGCTAAATGCTCAGTGTACTTAATCATCTGTAGGCAGGCGGACTATGGAGAATGTGCGGCGTTTGACTTGTGAATGGCATACCTTCTTCTTGGCTCGGGTATTCTCATCTGTTGTGTGTTTGTGAGGCATTGATAAATGCATTAAGGCACAGCAAGTGAAACCGACGCTGCTGAGTTGTAGCATTAAGTTCGTGATCAGGGAAAAATAAAACTATATCCACGCGTATCTTGTTGTTTTTTATCTTTTAAACTACATGGATGCAAAGCAGTTCTAACTTTTTGGTTTGTTAATCTACGGTGTGATCAGTGCACACATGATGGATTTGCCTTAAACAGTTTTCGCTCTACATATTTATATTCACCTTTCCCCTCCTCGCCCTGCAGCTGTGAACAAAGAGATTCAGCTTTAAGAACTATTCGCGTGTGTTCGGGTTGATTTTAAAGGCGCCCCCTTTTATTTTTTTCTTTAGCTGTAAAACAAAAAAAGAGGAGACTAGGCAAGATTTTAAAGCTAAACTTCAACCTGGTGCTTTGAAGAAGCCCACAGCATAGCAGTAAATTCTCTGGGGAATCAGACACATTGAGACGTTTTAATGTTTTTACAGTATCCATCTGAAAATCTGGCTTCTTTCATTTTTACAGGACGACCTGTAGGTGTCTCTGGTGTTTCATAATGAACTACGACTGCATGCGGTTTGGTGATTGAGTCACGGCGAGATTAAATCATTCCTTAATCAATTAATGATAAGATAAATTATAGATGGTTTGAGTAATATATCAAGAAAAATACCAAATATCTGCTGGTAACAGATTTATAAATGAATACAGTTAGTACTTTTTTTGCTCTATATCTTTGTAAATGATTCTTTTTGGTTGTTAATCAGAATAAAGATGATTTTAAAAAAATCTCTTTAGGTTTTTGTAAACTGTAACAAGACTCTGATGGAAAATTACTCATTTATTAATTCAAAATAATTACATCTTCAAGCTGCGGCTGTTTTATGGAAATATGTGACTCTGCTATTCACGTTTCGTTAATAAATGAAGTACTACAAAAATCCCAAGGATCTGAGAGAACGCTGCAACCTGTACAAATCTTTTCTTATACTCGTGACTCGGACGTGTACGCGCCCATTATTTGAACGAAACTCTCACATTCGGGAACAGAGTGGAGAGAGTTATGTATGCATTTATGTAACTGTGTGATTCACATGAGTTGGTTTTGTGTAAGAATGGTTATTATTAGACACTGGGGCTGCTGAGGTGAAGATCGTCCTTCCGTTTGCACTGTGTCACGACAGATCAGTGTTGACAGTCCACAGGGCCGAAACGCCTCGCGTTTAAATCACACCTCACCTCCCAGCACATGTTCAGCTCAGTTACTCATTAAAACGGCGTTTGTAGAGCCCCGTACTTCCTCCACAGCGGTCGACATTAATTTCAAATGAGTTGTTTCCCGGGAGAGAGTGCTGCCATCCGACAGAGTCGACAGTATTAAAAGGCAAAAATAAATAAAATCTGCCAATTCACATAATTCTCTTTCACTAAATTCTGAGTCCGAGATATTTTTTATAAAAATACCTATTTTTTTTTCTACAATAACTGATGATATAGTAAATACGGCTTTGTACCAGTGAAAGCTGCTCTCTACACATGCAATGTTATCATAGGTAATCTGTAGGTAATCAAAATGTCTACTTCATAGACTAGTCTACCCAAACTGCTGTTGGAAATTAAATGGCTTCAACTTAAAGGCGCCTAATCGTGTGACTTGTACAGGTGTCTTTTTAAGGCAAGGACATACTGGGAAGTCAACAGAGCTGAGGAAACATCTACATAGGCGCGGTGAGACCCAGCTTCGACAAGCACAATGAAGGTGATCCTAGGGTATGTTTCCATGGATGGGTGACCCTCCACAGGGTCGCTGGGCGTCGGGCCTTCCCTCAGCTCAGCAGTCATTCGTATCCATGCACAAAGATGTTTCATCATCGTCGCGTTTCTCTTAACACCTTATTGTGCGTAGGTAACAGCCTCCTCGTCTGTGATGATGGAAACACAGATCCATGTGCTACCATAGAGTCACTGTAGATTCCATGTTAATGAAGCCGGGGTTTTTGCGGAGCTCCCAGTACATGTTGTTGGAGACCCATCTCTCCCTGTGATTGGCATCAACCACTTTCCTGGAAGGACAAAGACAAAAGTGGAAGTTGTAAACCTAAAGGCAATGGGGAGAAATACACTATTCCCTACATACACTCAGCAGACACTTTATTAGATACACCACCCTCTAATACTGGGTTGGATCCTCCTTTGAGTTCAGAAATGTCTGAAGTCTTCATAGCACAGATTCAACACGGTGCTGAAAACATTCCTCAAGATTTTGGTTCATATTGACACGACAGCATTGCACAGTTGCAACATCCATGTTGACAATCTCCACCTAACAATTTCCACCACATCCTAAAGGTGCTCTTCTGGATTGAGATGTGGTGACTGTGGCTATTTGAGCTCAGTGAACTCATTGTCAAGTTCAGAAAAACCAGTCAGAAGATGAGTACACTGTGGATATAAAGTTATACACATGCTAAGCAACAATATCAGGTAGTCTTTAAACAATACTGAGTTGGTATCAAAGGGTCAAACACACCATTACACCACCACCAGCCTGAAATGCTGATACAAGGGAAGATGGATCCATGTTTTTGTATTGTTCATGTTAAGAAGACCACAGAAGGTACCACAGCTGTCAGCTAAGAGCTCACCAAAAGTATACATCTGTACAATCAGAACACTGAAAATGTAATTTGTCTCGATTTCTGCTGTGACATTCAGATAGCAGGGACAAAATCTGCCATAAACCACATGAAAGCATGGATCTATCCTGCCTTGCATCAGTAGTTCAGGCTGGTGGTGTAATATTGTGGGGGATATTTTCCCGATAAACTTTGGGTCCCCTTAGAACGAGCTGAACATCATGTAAAAACTACAACCTACCTGAGTATTGTTGCTTATCATGTCCATCCCTTTATGACCACAGTGTACCCATCTTTTGATGGTTGCTTGCAGCAGGATAACACACCATGTCACAAAGCTCAAATCATCTCAAACTGGTTTTCTGAACTCAACAGTGAGTTCACTGTAAATGGGCTCCACAGCCACCAGACCTCATTCCAACAAAGCACCTTTGGGATGCAGTGAAATTGGAACTATCATATCAATATGGACGAAAATCTCTGAGGAAGTGTATCTGTTCACCGGGAGATTTATAGACTAATTTGAATTGAAGTGTTGTCGTGTTCACATTTTTGTAGTTGTACAACCCATTTTATAACACAATGCCAGTTAAAATAAGAATGACAATACATAATAATAAACATACATAATTTTTTAAAACAATGCATTTTAACCCAGATTTTCATGTTCATCTATAAATCTCCCTACAGACACCAAATTGTGCTTCATTTGATTATTTGCAAAGAATGTGAATAATGTTAATGTTGAGTTTTCCATGCAAACGTTGAGCTGCTAAACATCCTAAAAATGGGAAAAATGCTGACACAGCCGCAGTCACATCCTCTCTTACAAATATTGATCAAATTATTGCAATAGAGGAGCAAATGAATGCTTCTGTACAACATTTGATTGTTCTATTGCACTTGGTTACAAAATGTTCTCGCATGTAATCGCATGGCAACACAATGCCATGTGATTACAACACAACACAGACAAAGACTAGTACTTGTAGACTGCCCATAACTACGTGGTTATCTACACTCCGGTTCTTTCTCATCTTGTGTAACACGGCTTCTCTCCACTTCTGATGTCAGCAATTACTGCCTAATAAGGTGATGTGTCTGGCTTAATGTTTTGATCAGCTACCTCAGGAGAATAAGACAAGGTCTTGCTAGTGAGCAAGAGCTCCCCAATCAAATCAGCTTCATAGCAGCTTCTTCTCTTTTTACCCGTATTCTTCCAAAATATGAGATCTTTTTCATTCTAATGTACTTAATCAGTCCAGATATTTTCCTCATTTCAACACTGAGATGTGTGTAGTAGGCTGTCTGAATGGAGCCAATCAAAGCCAATGAAAGACAAAACCGAACATGAAACGAAATAAAAAAACAAAGCGACGCATTCTACAAGGTGAATAATGCACATCTGGCTGCTGCTTTGTGCATCCTTACTTAAAGAAGCGTGGCTCGTGTTTGATGTTGTTCTCATCGTTCCACTTCCTCCTGACCCTCTGCATGTCCTCAATACGCTGCTTCTCTGATGACGCCATTTCCAAGTTACCTTCTTCCAGATACCTAAATGAAAGGATGAGAATTTGTAAACATGAGAAGAAAAACTACTACCAGCAGACTGACTTCAATGAAATTGCAGCCAGACCGGAAGAAATCAGTCACACTTTTTTTACTCAGTTGCTGCAAAAATATGCAGCGTTAGCAGCTCGTAGTGCCAGGTGCAGATGTGATGTTGTACCTTTGATCAGGTCTGAATCTGGCATCCGTCCGCGGCAAGGCATCTTTTAACTCAGGACAAAGCTCATTTAGTTCAATGGCAAACCTGGTGAAGCCGTAGTAAAGCTCATAGTCTGTGGGCATGGAGCCTGGGGAGGAAAGCCAACAAAGTCCCCTTTTAGCTTTAAAGCTTTGTACAGCTAGTCCTGAGTGAAGTCCCGCTGTGAGAGTGAAGCGAGAACTGATTCTTACCTGGCCTCCAGATGCATTTAGCAGAAGGTGGGACACCACAATAAACACCCTCGTGCCATTTTCCAAAAAGCCTGTGGATCACTTTTCCTTCCTGATCCATCACAAATCCTTGAACTTCATTCACATTTGAACTCCAGTAGTTTCCCTAAAAAACATAAACTTCACTGTTAGCTTTTTCAAGTTATATATAAAACTAAACCAGCCTAGAGCATTAGAGGGAAACCCCAAACGGTTCATTATAAACATCTGGAAAATTGTGAGGAGGAAGAACTCCCTTTTAACAGGAAGAGACTTCTCATTCAGGAAGAGGCAGCCATTGCCATACAACTGGTTGAGGAGAAGACAACAAAGAAGCAAGAAGCTACCCAAATCATCTCAATTATTTTTCACCTTGACAAAGGTAAGTTTGCAGAGGCAAGCACTGCTCTTTATGTTTCTGATGGTAATCTCCCCGTAGTGTTCAATCCACCGCCGTCCACTGAGGATGTTGTGTACACAGGTGGTAACTTTATTCCATTCGTATTGATCACCAAACCTAGAAAGCCACAATAAAAACAGCTTCAGGTACTGCAGGTGTAAAAAGGCTAGATTATTAAAGTAGGTGATACAGCTATGTTCATTTTCTGTGTAACCTCAGTGCTTTTCGACTTCTGTGAGGTTGTCACTTTAATCATACCCCAAAGAGGTTATTATTTGTGGGTTGATCCATACAGTAGATTCTTGTGATAAATCCAATCAAGCCAATCAAAACAAATCTGGCTTTAGAGCAAGGGGAGCTTAAATGATTAACTCTGAGGATGCTGGATTTTTCTGGGGCTCTTAGGTGTTTTTAACAGCTTTGACAGAACTAATAAAGTTTTTGTTGTTAATTTCTGTTGATTTAACACAAGCCTGCATTTCTCAGTCATCATTAAAATCTCGATATTTCCATGAAGGCAATTAAAAGCAGAAACCTGGCGATTAACATAATCCCAGTGACATGAAGCATTAAAACCAACCAAACTCTGCGCCTTCATGTTCAATTACCATGCACACCAGCTGGGTGAAGGTTACCTGGGTATCATGAGATTTACACTCCCGATTGGTAAAATTTCCATTGATTTTCCCCAGAACTTGTTTTTCCATCTCACATCTGGAAAGAAAAACAACAAAAATATCCCATTAAAATAAATTTTTTTTTTAACATTTTGTCTAAAATCATACCAAATAACATTTATGTTTACTCTGTACAATTTCCGCTGGTTATTAAAAAGGCTAATTGAGTCCTGCTGGCTGGTCTACACTAAGCCATATCTCCTGTGAGGAAAATCCCTAACTAATTAGACAGGTAACATACCTTGCCAGAAGGTGAAGTTCTTAGACTCACAGTGGCAGGCGGAGACGGGAGGGTGGTGGCTCACCTTCGAGAAAAGATCAAATAAAAAAAAGAGTCTGGCAGCTGTCGTTTAGATAGCACATCATATACAGCCACTACTCTTAATTACACATTTATTGTGACGATTTTAATTTTGTCTATAATATTCGTTTGACAGTTTTGGTTCACAGAAATTGTGATTTTTTTTTTCACTGTAAATTTATTCTGAATGCTGAACTTGCACTCTCCTGCTAGACACTGGAATTACTTACGCCTGGTGTCTGGGAATATTTTCCCCAGGGAAATCAAAAGACCAAGCATGAAACTCCCTGATCTTGCAGGAAGCCCAACAGCTTATATCTTTCTGTGTCAGGTTGGTGATGAACCCTTGTATTTACAGATTTAACTCTGAGACTTTGAGGAAAGATCTTCCAGTGTAATGTTTGAGAGCCCACACACACATGTGTTTGGACTGTGCGAAAGAGGCCAGACTATCTGGACAGAACCCATGCATGCACACGCAGAAATGCTACAGTGTTGTGTTAGTCCTGTGTTGGACGGGCAACCTGCTCAGTCTCACACCTCTGACAGCTGGGATAACCTCCCAGCTGTCCCAGTGTTGAAATACATTGAACTGAAGTGTAACCCACTGATTTTCCGTCGTTATTAAAGTAGTTCAGCCAACAACAGAATTATGATTTATGCTTAATTTCAGTTTGATTATTGTAATGGATTGTAATCGGTATCAATAAGAAGCCTTCTCATAAGAAGCAAGAAAACTGGTTATATTACACCAGTCTTAATGACTACACTGGATGCCCATTTCTTTTAGAACTGATATTAAGATTTTACTTATTACTGTTAAGGCCCTTCGTGTCCTGGCCCCAGAATATATACTGAAACTGTTGTTCCTGTATGCAAACCAGTGCACAGCCTCAGATCCTTGGGCAGAAACTGTTTACTGTTCCCATCGCACGCTTAAAGACAAAAGACGGTCGCCGTTCGGAGAGCAGCGCTTGCCTCATATTTGTCACAAGCCATTTTGATGTTATTTTGATGTTGCACTTGAGTCTTATTTTAATTCATATATATATAAACATTCTTTAAAATAATTTCCTTCCATTTCTTTTACTCTGTGTTTCTTATAAGTACTTTGCAACACTGCTTCAGTTTTCAGCTAATCTAACCTCTGGAGCAAACATGTGACAGCATTTATAGAAACTCAACCTGATTTCTTTTTTTTAATATCTCCTACTATGTTTCGTCTTCTTCCAGATAAGAGCACAGTGAAGCACTGGGCTTTCTTGCAAATTAGATAAAACCGAGTTCTTTGAGGCGGCCACACACAAAAACAAAGGCACAGACCTTGCGGTTAAACCGAAGCACTCCAAGGAAAGCTCCACCGAGCTTTTTAGACCTCTCCAACATAATGAGACCTCCTCAGGAAAAAAATGAGCTACTCTATAAATGCCTTCTTATTGCTTAAAATTGACTCATTTTGAACTGTGTGAGCAGGTGCTTACCTGCTCAGAGAAAAAACAGAAGCCCTTGTCTTCCCGAATACATTCGTAAGTCTCTCCGAGTAGCGGGTTGAATGGCTTGCTACCTGCTCTGTAGTAAGTGGATGAGTAGCCTGAGACAGCAAAAGCAGCGACGAGAACCTGAACGAGAGTCATAAGAGCATAAACACAGAGTGGATTTACAGGCTCCTCATAACAGGCTTTGTCACGAATAAACTAAACAACAGAATCTGTCATTCAAATGTTATCCAAAGGACAGGAGGCAGCACATCACAGGCATATATGTTAGCTTGTGGCTTGCAGTGTGACATCACACATTAATGAATTAATGAATCACCACACTGGAAACTGATTAACAGTTCATTTCATAAGCTCCGGCGACTTCTTTACCATGCGCTCAAAAGGATCCTCGGTCTCAGCAGCCTTATCCAGCAGCTCGCTGTACTCCAGCTCTTCACACATGCGCTGCAGGGTGTTGAGGGGCTCGTTGAGCTCCACAGGCATGGACACTTTGGACAGGTCTTTGCCGATGTTGTTTCGCAAGATGTTCCAGAGGTTGATGTTGCTGGTGTCAGGACAGGGTGCCGACAAGCAGCTGCGCCGCCCATTACGAAAGGCGCTGCCAGCAAAGTCTCCGTTGGCCACTGAAAAAAAGATAAATAATGAAAAAAAGGAATCATTATTACAACATCCATCTGGTGTAATTATCTGCAACAGGCTATGCTAGTCCTAGAAACGCCTAATTAAGTATAATTATAACAAAGAATTTTAAAAAAAGCATTTTTTGGTCGTGTTGCAAGTCTTTGTGTAAAATGCAGCAGGATGTTTTTTTTTTTATATTCTAGGAAAAAACTTTTCTTATTTTTTCTTAGTTTGTTTAATATATGCCGACTTTGTAATTTAAGTAGTGAGGACATGGTATTAGTTCAGGTTTAGCTGCAACATCAAATACACTGAAACGACTCTTGTACTTCACCAGTAGTTGTGCTGTTACAGTGATAGACGGTCATATTACACAAAGTCTGAAACAATGATGTCAGTGAATGTACAAGTAATCCTTGTGAGCCAAAAGCTCAGGGTTAAGATTCTTATAAACATTTGGTTTCAAGCTGCTTTTTCCTCTTTTGGATCCGGGCAATGTCAAAGACGCGATCGTCTCAGGCACATAGCTCTGGCTGCGAGAACACAAACGCACCCACCTGCCTGCTAAAAACCACCGATTTATGAGGAGCAGCCAATCAGAAGAAAGTTGACTAAAACGGTTTGATATAGATACTTGTGAACTTGACCCAGCGTAAGGTAAACAAGGTTTACTCTTCGCTGTGAATCATGCAAAGTAGTCGTGTCCAACATTAAAAATATGGGGTCATAAATTAGCACAATAGGTCATCTTTAATTTAGCTTTTAAGCAATATTTTTTCCCTGTAATGAATAAAGAAATCTCTGTATGTATGTTTGTTGATTTTAAAGAAGTTTAAAAGAATAGTGGTCACATCATTGGATTCCTTCCTAGATTTACATATATAGATGCTGATACAGTGTGTTCAGGTAGTGTCATAAGCTCTTACACTCAATTTGTAACCCTGCAGATGATGTCACGCTCCTCTGTGACCTAGATAACGTAGATTATAAATAAATCTCCACCGACTGTGACATCTACCTTTGCTAATCCTGAAGTGCTGGTGACAGTGGACGCTTTACTGGAAGATAACTACTCACCATGAGAAAATAACACCAATTCTAGCTCATTTCCAAAACTTTCAGACTAGCGGGAGCCTGAGTAGTTTTTTTCCCCCTTTCTGTTGCCCTTGGCAACATAGCAAAGTCAACTGCTTTTGCAGCACTGATAAATGAATTTGCAAAGTGTGTGTCTTTGCGTGGGAATGTGACGTTATTGTAGAAGCAGCACGGCTGACGGACTGAGTGGGATCTCCCCCTCCTTTATTAATTTCTCATGTCCTTTTGTTCTGGTACAAACAACGGTTGCTCGTGACGGCGCAGAATTGGACCTACTTTGTCTGGAGACGTTATCAGTCACGCTGGCGTTGTCCTCGGAAATGTTATCGCTCACATCACTGACATATGACTCATCGTCTGAACCCTGTGAGGGGAACAGGTACACAGGGGAGTGAGGCAGTGCAGTAGTACAACACGAACAGATCAGAACAGCCTCACACTCACACACACGCGTGCACTGCAGTTTGCCATTGCCTAACAAACTGCAGCAGCATGCCGGCTATCTGTCCCACTGCAGTAATCATGAGTCAAGACACTGCAGTATTCATACTTTATATATAGCAAACAAAATAAGGTCACATTTGAAAGGGCCATGTTGTAGCCACTTTGGGTGAAAGCTGCTTTTCCAGTTTATGTGACAAAAAAAAAGAGCGAAAAGGCTTGCCGTTAGAGCTACAGGCCAGGGGGATGATGAATTTCCACGCTCAGTAATCCTTCAGCATGGCTCAATGCATGCCTGGGGAGCTACAATGCTTGATGGGTCTTCAGGGGCCATACGCAGTATATTTGGAGCAGAATGTTCACAGCCGTTAAAAAGGGAAGGAGGCAGAAATGGTTGATTTGAGTGATGGACTGAACATCCTCCTCCACTTGATGCTTTTTAACAAAGCATCAAGTGGAAGAGGATCATTTTGATTCTTAGGCATGACTCGGGGATTAGGCCTCGGGCAGATGCGAAGGAGCCCTCCTGTGTTTACGTTTCTTTTACACTCCATCTCTGCTCTTCGTGACTTTTGCATTAATTACTGACTAAATCTGTCTCCACACACACACAGGCATCACGCTGATGTTTTTCACTGACTTTACAGCAGCAGTATAGTTTAACCTTACTAAATCCACATCCATCACCACATCCACTCCGCTTCTTCATCCGCCCCGCTGTACCTCGTTCTCTGACGAGCTGGCTGACAGAAGCACTTCCTGGGCATCAAAAAACTCAGAGACAGATTCTGACATGGAGAGTCGGCTCTCATTAGAGGCCTGCTGAGTCAGAGGGATCCCCATCTGTTCGCCGGCCTGCAGGCAAACACAAGCAAATGCAGGAGGCGTTCACTATTTCTTGCTATGATGACAGGTTGAAGAACCAAAACTGACCTGAACGAAGACAAACAGAACCAGAAGACAACACAGTGCTCATATTGCAGCATGTGTCTCCTTGCCAAAAGGCAACCTCCCATCCGTTTCTAATTAGTCAGTTTTTCCATTAACCTTGATGTCAGGTCCTGCATAGAATAATGATTTCTGAAGCTCACCTGCCAGGCTGTACTGGTAAGGCCATCAGTCTATAGGAGCGAGAATCAATAAGCCAACTGACAAATGCAGGAAGCAAATACATCGACTACCTGGCGAGCCTCCGAAGCTGTAGCTTTATCAATATCAGGGTAAGCAATGAGATTTGTCAGTGATAGACAGTGAGCTACCTCATCAGGTGTGGAGATGATGTTCACACTCACAACTTGCTCAGTCAGGACAGACTCAGAGTGGATGCGGTTGAGTCGAGTTCGAAGTTCTGCATTTTGCGACAGGGCCTGAAGAATAAAAAATGCTTTCTGACATTCAAATCTCACACGAAACTTTGAAGTAAAAAAAGATAAAAAGAATTGGCTCAGTCCTTCATAAAGAAAACAATTATTTGCATCCTGCTTTTTCTGTAAAAAAAAAGAACAATTTGACTGATTATTTTCTTGTTTTGCCACAGATTTTAAAAAGTCACAAGATTTTAAAAAGTTTTCTTTAAAGTTAGAATATCTATAAAAAGCATTTACTGTGACCAAGAGCATATGCATGCTTCAAAGGGGCGAAAATATGTCAATGATAGGTTTTGACTGGGATTTGCATCCCAGTATCTCAGGTGAATGTTCTGTGCTTAACAACTTTGCAGCAATATTCAGCTCTACAATCACTTGACACTTTTTTAGACACACTTTGCTAGTGCTAGATTTGAAACCAGTGGGCCTTTAGAAGTGCCTTAATTCTTCATAAAACCACGTACTAAAAGTATGCCTCAGAGATTGTAGTCCATATCAAGAGCTTGTACATCCATGATGAGAATCACCCGTTTTCACTACATCCCAAAGGTGCTATATTGGACTGACATCAGGTCACTGCGGAGGCCATTTGAGTGCACTCTGTTGTCCGATTTTGATGAGCCACCTGTGAAATGAAGCCTCGGTTTCCTGTTTTTAGCTGAGAGAAGTGGTCTCCTGCTGCTCCAGTCCATCTTCTTACAAGTTTGATGTATCTGTCTGACTCTTTACATGAACAAGGAATTTTCACCTAATGAACTCAATGGGTATTTTCTGTTTTTTGGACCATATTCTGTAAACCCTAAAGATGATTGTTTGGGGAAATCCCAGTAGATCATCAGTTTCTGAAAATTCCAACAACCATGCCATGTTCATAGTCACAAAATCATCTTTCTTCCCTATTCGAATGCTCAGTTTGAACTTCAGCAGGTAATCCCAATGATGTCTACTGCCATGGTGGTTGGTTAGATTTGTGTTAAGTTAAGCTGCACCAAAGTGGCCAGGTAGTGTGTTTTGTTTACTTTACCTGGTCATGACCAGTGTCCAGTGATGGTTCACTCACCACAGGTTTAATTCATTATTCACATACTCATACATGAAGGGCAGGCCAATATTAACTCCTGAGGTCCAAATGTTGTCAGTTTGTCTTGTTCTCTTACTTGTTCTCATGACTATATTTAGAGATTTTTACAACTGAAGAGGGCAGTTTATAGTTGTGATAAATCCACTGTGAAGCAGCAGAAGAGGAGAGGAGTCACAGCGACTAGCTGGTGGACAGAGTGAAGTATTTAGCTGATTAAGAGCCACACAATAGCCTCAAAGCCTTATGGGGACAAAAAGAGAGGAAGTATTAGACTCTCGTTCATCAGGTGGCCAAAAATGTAATTAAGTTAATGCAATGCTGTTCCTTTCTGCAGATGTTTGATCAAAACTTAAAAAAAAGAAATAGAAAATGTAGGTTTAGGTATAAACGTACCTACTGTATGCCAAAGGAAATATTAAATACATAAAACTAAGATGGCAATAACACTCACTTATATCCTGCGGGGATTACAGTAGCTGACATCAGCAGCTGTAACTATAGCAACCACAACTCCTGATTATCAACCTCCCACAGAGCTCTGCCACCAAACCTGACCTCCATCCTGCGACAAGCGTGTCACACAAGAATCCAATTAGGAACGAAACGGAGATAAAACAGCGAGTGAAACATTTCACTGAAATGATGTCAACTGTTAGCAGAGGAACAGTCCAATTAAATCGCGGTGGTAGAGAGACAGCCCTGAGGAGAAGAGTTAATGAACTGCACTGCACATTTCTCCCGCTCACCAATTAATGTGGGAAAAGATGATTGGACGTTCACGGCTCACTTGCCTGGGCTCTCACCTCCACACATCATTTTTCTTTTTAACTGTGATGTTGATACAGCGTCACAGTTTGCATTTGTAGCACGAAAACAGATTGGCAAAGACTAAATAGAAGGAGAAGAGAGACATCACCACCAAAGATTACATCGGCAACATGTCCTCCAGCCTCCTCTGGTGATACGCTGTAGATAGACTGGTGGCAAATACTGAGGCTTTCATTAAAACATGCAGGTGCTCTAAATGGTCTCCAGCCAGTTTCAGCTGCCAGATTTATGACTTCCTGACTTCTCACAGTGGCGCTAATCGAGTAAAGCTAAGTCGCCGTAGAGAAAAACTCTGTCAAGATGGCCGAAAGCAGGTGAGACCAAACTAGAGGGAGCTTTAATAACACATTATTAAAACTACATAGTACTTATAGACACTGTCACTGCAGTGCAGCAAACACTAGATTAATCCTGCATTTTGCCTTTTAGCTGTATTTTTTCATATCTGGTTACACAGACATTGTGCAACATATTAATAATAACAGAACTGTTCTTCCATAACAGCATCACGATCATATTGTTAGATTAACATCAGCATCTGGCTTAAAGAAAATCTTGCCACAGGAGCCATTTTATTATTGTCTCTAGACTTTTGGTGAGAAAGCTGTAACACTGAATTTGTAACTGAGATGTTTTTTCAAAAAGATGACTGGCTCATATTTTACTCAGCTGTTGTAAAGCAGATCACTGACTTCTGCGTGTTACAGAATTCTCTCATTGATTTCTATTCAGCGTCCTTTCTGTGCCATATCTCCTCCTTGCATGTCTCTGGGATCGTATCATGGGTTACTCTGATTCCCACTGAAGGGAGCTCATTACCTGTGACAGAGACTTCCTGAGAGAGTTGATCTGGGCCGACTGGTCTGGCTGCTCCTGATCAGACAGAATCTGTTTGATCTTTTCCTTCTCTATGGCCACAGTGTTGAAGGCCGACTTCAGCAGCGAGTGGACTGCAGAGAGACAGGATCAAAGAAAAGCAGTAACTTAGAAACCCGCGCACCGGTTCAAAGGCATCGCTAGCTCCTCTGTCGCTATTCGCCAATGCGCTCTCTATGTAAGAATCAGTCACACAGTGGTACCAAGAATGAGACATAACATGCACCATGTGCTGGTTTACTGGTTTCTAAGCCACTTCATGGACTAGAACCAGATCATTTCACTAAAGTGCTGCCCCCTTACTTCGCCCTTCATATCTTTCAGATCTGCTGAGCTATCGCTGCTGTCCATCCCACACACTGACTTTAAAACCATGATTGTGCATTTTTCGGTTGCTGGCCCTAAACTGTGGAACAGTTTGTCATTAACAATTAGATTTCCCTTCTCCTGCAAGGAATTTAAAACCAGTATAAAGACCGGTCTCTTTTCCTTAGCCCTTCACTTGCTATAAACCACATTTATTGTCTTTATTTGCTTGTGCAGTACTGTTCTCTCTGTCTGTCTCTCTCTTCATATACAGTGGCTTCCAAAAGTATTCGGCCCCCTTGAACTGTTCCACATTTTGTCACATTACAGCCACAAACACGAAGATCATTTAATGATGATCAGCAGCTACAGTATGAGAATAAAGTCCACCTTGTCCTACATGCTGCGTTCGTACCTTTCTGGGCAATAATGCAGAACTCCTCTTGAAGTTTAATGTAGTCGCTGGCACACTCTACACTGTCTGTCAAGCGGGAGACAGGGGGCTGAAAGTCCACCAGCTCGGCACACAGGTTAGGGTTGGATGAGTGGAGGCGGACAGGGGACATACTGGCAGACAGAGGAACCTGGAGAGAGAGACAATCACAGAGGCTGACTGTCAGTCACCCGTGTGGCACAACAGTGCTCTTCTTTTTGTGTCTTGCAGCCAAAACAATCTCTAAGAACCACAGAACTAAATCTGACAAGACCAAACATTATTCTGATAAATTTCCAGTTCACTCTTTATCTGAAGGGCCTTTAAGCACTGGACCTCTGACAAGAGCTTTAACCAGGCATTAGCAGCTAAAAATGGCTAAACAGCATAAGAGCATGTAGCTAATTAGCATATCACCAGATAATAAAAGTTAATGAAGTTATTGCTCTGTTAACACCGACGCAGTTAGTGTGTTACTTTCCTGGTTTATCTGTATTCTGTTCATGCACAGAGTTTGTGTCACATCCACGCCTCTGTTAGCATGTGGACGTTTGTGTTGAGAATTTGGTCCCCGGTTTGACACGAGATGCCAACATGCCACAATGAGGATTCTTTTTAAAATTACTTTCCTAAAAACGACACTGAAGGAAATGCTTCCATAGTCTTCTCTCAGAGTAACAATCTTTTATTCATGAAATCTATAGGTGTCTAAGAGCCCAGGTTTCCCTGGGAACAACATCTTACCAGGATAGGCCATGCTGGAGAATGTAATGCTCTAGATAACAGATCAACAGGTATGAAATCACCTCCCACAGACCAGTGAAATCTCTGGAAAATGGGCCAGCATTCCTGGAAGTGCTTTCTGACCACTGCATATCTTTATCTTTACCGGAAGATGTCACTTTGCTGCTTACAGCAATTTCGTTTTTCTATAAGCATTAATATAGCCTATGATCCTAAAAGAGAACACCGGTTGTATTTTCTGACCTTATCTCAAATTTACACACAGAGTTAGGCCTACATTTGAATTCTGTTTATGCATTTTCTCAATTAAGACTGTCTCACATACACTTTGCCTCACATAAATATACATTTCATGGAATAACAATTGTAATCCATCAGATTCTCCCCCGTCTTAATGACACAGCACTGATAGTGTTGTTAATTTACACTGTCAGCGCTTTCCTTCTTGGCTTCAAACAGGCTAAACTTTATTAATATAATAGATCTTTTCCACTCTTACTCACCAAAGCACTTATACCACACACATACCACGGGTTTGCCTGCACAGGCTGTGGTACTTTCACTCTGTATTATGTCATTAATGTCTTTGTATTTTTTCAGCATCACAGTTTTATCTTCCTTTGTAAAAATCAGCAGTATCACTGTTCATGTTTGTGGCCATGTGAAAATGCTCGCAGCTAGATTCATAAACCTTAAGATGATTTATCGAGTTCATAACCATCTTCATAGCCTGATTGCAGATGTTAGCGTGAGTGAAAATATTCTGGGTCCGTTGAAATTGCTTTAGCGTGGAGCCATGGTGAAACAAAAAATGCATTCAATGAGCAGTAATGACATTTTACTACTAATGGGATTAATAAAAGTTTATGACTGGTTTAACAAAGTGCATAAAGTTGCATGGACACACATTCAGTTTTGCACAAACTGATATATCGTGCAAAATTAAGATATATTAGCAAAATCAGGCCGAGCCGCACGACAATAACAAGTGGAGCTGCAGACTAGGGCTGGGTATCGTCACTGATTTCTAGAATCGATTCAATTCCGATTCACAAGGTCCCGAATCGATTCGATCCACGATTCGATTTAATTCGATTTAATTCGATTCGATTCGATTTAAATCTGGGAAATTTTGACAGTCAGAAATATTATAATTCAGATCAGTACATTTACATATTTTTGTATCAATAAAAAGGAAGCTGACACACGCAAGACTTTATCACAGGTGTGAGCGTCACAGCAGATGCCTTTGTGTCAAAGTAGCTGAAGATAAAACACAGAAAAACATGAAGGTGATTTTCCTGGCCTGGGATTTTATAAAATATTCTGCAGCACATCAAAAACGAAAGAAAACCATTAATCAACATATGAACATTACCTTTGAAGTTACAGCGGTTTTATTAGAGACACAGCGTTTTGCATTTTGAATAATTTTAAAAAGTTTAAATTTGTTCAGTATTGAACAGCAGAAATGAGGTTTTCTTTTCGGAAGAATGTAAAAGGGAAAAAAACAGCGGCTGACAGCGCTGTAAACAACGGTAGACTTGTGCGTAACAAGCAAGCGAATAATGAAGAAAGGGAAACTGTTCTTGAAGTACAGAGAGAGAGCTGTGCATCGCGGTGGAAGCAAAACAGTAAAAGTCAGAGTGAATTCATGACGATGTTTATGTGAAGCGTTTGGATCTTCTTTAGCTGCTGGTTCGGTCAATATTGTTTGGAGAGAGATCAAACTAACAGCTTTAGAATCGGCTCATAAAGGGCGTGAACACAAAGCGTGGACCCGCCGACAGATCAGAATCAGCGAGCTGTCGGCTTTCAGCCCCGACCGTGAGAAAGGCGACATCTAACTGATTCTGATCCGCGGGTCGCGCTGTGTGTTTAAGTCTATGTGCAGAATCCGTGTACCTGCTCTCATTTACTGTCTTAACTGTTTGGTGGTTCTTGAAATTTTGTGAGATGTCACCAGAGATTCTGGCATTTCGGGCAAAATAAATTTATATTAAAAAAATCGATTCAGGATTTTAATGAATCGATTTTACGTTATCCAAGCCAGAATCGATTTTAATCGATGAATCGATTATAAAAACCCACCCCTACTGCAGACTAAAGAACAAAAAAGAGAAAAACGAGCAACAATAGAAGAGGCCGAAACAAAATTGTTGGCTTCTGTGTCGTAAGCTTGTCCACACTTCCAATTTGCTCGACAACAATTTGATTACACATGCACGTATCAAAGCCAGACCTCTCAGTTACCCCACAATTTACACTTATTATGTTATAAGTAAAAACTTGAATAATGCTTTGCTTAGAGACTTAGAGATTTTCTCACAGTGACATATGCATCTGTGTGTGTGTGTGTTTGTGTAGACGTCTGAAGACAGGTACCTGAAGCTGGAATTTTGCATCTTTGCCGACACTTTTTGTTCTCCATCTTCTGTTCAAGCGCTTTTCTTTCTTTGATAACTCAACGCAATTGGTCTTTTGGGCACACGTGGGTCAGAGCATGAAAAATGTGGTTAATAAGACAAACACATCACAAAAAACAAACCAAAAAACCAGAAAGTTACCACAGACATAGATCAGTGAAATGACACTGATGGGTTACATGCAAAAAAAAAAGGGAATGTATGGTATTAAAAATGCATTTCAGCCAAAAATCACCAAACAAAAAGCTCCACGATATAAAACAAACACAATAAATTAACAGATACTGATCAGTCAGAAAAGCAGCAGGTGTCCTGTGAGTATCGCTGGATCTCGTCTGTCTAGACGGGCAGGTACTGAAGGTGACTGCAGAGGTCGCACCGTCGTCACTGCCTCAGCTAGCCTGAGTTTACAATGCAGGATTGCACTAAATTGTTTCCCCTTGCTCTCTGCTGTATGTGTGTGTATTTATGTGTGTGTTTGTTTTACCTGCATATCTGTGAAGTTGGGCGCTGACTGTGTCCTTTGTAGAATCTCCAGACTCTGCAATAACCGGCTCAGCTCGGTCAGGTTGGACTGGCAGCGTGCGAGCTCTGAAAATAAAATTTACACGCGCGGTCACGATCTCATTCAGCCTTATGTGTCACGAAATGGTCACCAAATCATCTCTCCCGGATTTATTGCCGTGCCAAAGGCTTGATTTAATCCACTCCTCTTGTGAAATCAGATTTGTTAGAAGCGTAGGGAAAGTGTGCACTTACCCTCTGCACACTTGTCCATTTCCTCTGACTCCTGCAGCCATGCCACCACCTTACTCTGTCCGTTACTGTAGGATGCAGGCAGGCTGCTGGTGCTGCTGTTACTGGGGGCTGCTGGCTGCCATGGCAAGCTGCTTGGTTTGGTCTGCTGTGGTGACACAATAACAGAGCCTAAAATATCATTTCGGAAACTACTGTAGTGGTCAATCAGGCACCGATGATACCTATAGATATACAAGAAGCACTCATGTCATTAAAGAAAGGATACTGTGGATTAGGGTTCCAGCTAATGTATGAAATGTTCTTCTGATCAATGTAATCTTGTCTGCAACAGACAAAAGAGGAAGAAATGAGAACCAATATAATTACATCAATCAGATTTTTTTTTCCTTTGGTGCATCACTGAAATCAAATCAAATCGGAAGATTGTTACAATATATACAATGATTTTTGACAGTGAAGGCAAGAAAGTCTGTCTTGCTTGTACATAGTTGAAAGTTTTGGTCTAGATTTGCAATTTCAGTGACGCTGGGTTAGGGTTACGCAACCTGTGTGTGACAGCTGCGGTGAATCTGTTCAGCAGCCAAAAGTAAAGGACTGCACGCTGTCAGCAGCTCACAGCTAATATTAATGCTCACATGGAAAAAAATATGCTGTTATGAACAGAAACTGCACGCTTCTTATTTGTACAGCACCTTGCCTATCTTCCTTCCGAGTCTTTGAAGCAGTAGTTAATTTTGACTCTAGGACCAGAGTCTCTCATTTAAGCTGTTCTTCTGGGAGAGCTCATCAGGCCGCAGCCAGATGCTCGAAATCCAAATCCTACTGATCACCTCTAACGGCCTCCGTGTGGCATGGAGCATCACTCCCAGGAGAAGCTGCAGCGAATGAATCTTCGCATTTACGCACACTTCAAGCACACCTGCAGGGACCGAGGCTAACGCCTAACTGGAAACAGCTGAGAAAAGCAAGCCTTCTTGTCTTAATGGGCAAGATTTAGTTACCTGTCTCATCAACTTTACTACATTAAGCAGATATTATTTAGCTATTATTCAGGGGAAACGTCTGGGTGAGGCGAAGCAAGTTTTCAGGTCCAACTTCGTACAACAATGGCATCCATAAATAAAACTGCTGACTTGTCAGGTGTGGTTGACGACAACAGTCATGTGTGAGCATTATGTCTGTCATTACTGTGAATGTTCCGCGAACTTTACTTCCTCTCTCTCACAGATGATGTTTTTGGTGCGTTATCCCAGTTTCCAATAAAGACAAAACTAGGAGATCTCTCACTAACCGTGATGCTCTTCTTGAATAAGTAATTGCAGACTCTGAGAGGGAGAACAAAATGTCTTTTTTTTCTGAGGTAGAAAAATGTTCTGATTTCTTTGTATAGAGCATCAGTCAGGCATTTCTTATTTATTTGCTTTCAATACTACTTTCATATTATATGTGAGAACTAGAAAATAAACTAGAAGAGAGACCAGGAGCCTTGTTCAGAGTTAAGGATCACCTGAAGTTCATTCATTCACTTTACATCCTGTTTGCTGTGTAAAAACTACAATATACTGCTTTACAGGGGCTTGTGCGATGGATCCTTTCTTGAAAACTGTTAACTGCACTGGCTACCTCTCAGACAGTCCCAGACAAGAATTAGTCAAAGAAATTGAGCTTTTAAGAGGATTTAAGAGCTTTAAGCTATTTTGCCTTTAGCATTATTGGTGTTTGACCAAACAAGAAAGCACTAAGCAAGACTAAAATGTCTGCTTATGTCAAGCATCACAACGTAAATGAGTCTACATACACAGATAATTACTCAAAAGTTATTTTAATCAGAAATTCTGGCCAATTTTAGACCAAAGAAAGAGCACAAATAGTGCCATAAGGAAGAAGAGAGCTCACCTTGACTTCATTTACCACAGCTGGCGTGGGCTGGGGGGAATCCATGGCCGCCGAAGGAGGAAATGTTCTCATGGTGGCATCCCGGGGAGACCGCACAATCTCGTTCTGCCGATAAAGCCGGTGATGACGCAACTTTGACACCCAGGCATCAAATATGTCTTGAGATTTGACCTAAAGACGAGGAGAAGAATAAGCCTCGACCTCTGTCACCACCTGACTGCTTGTATCAGTGATGGATTATTATCATCAGTGTTACCTTCAAGTGATAGATATGCTCTTCAGTGTCCAGGTCGATGCGACGGGCCCTCTTCTTGATAGACATAACTGAGAGGCCGACGTCGATGCTGCCATGAAGTTTCCCTTTTTGGATCTAAAGACAATGACAGAGTTATGTATGTATATATATCTCCACATATTTGTAATTCATACTATTTTTTTACTGTAAAAATATCACAATGTAACAATAATCAATTAACAATACCAGCCAGAGAAGACTGATTTGATTCTTGTTTGGCTGAGTGACTTGAAGAAAAGTCTTCGACTGCAGGAAGCTTTGAATATATTTAACATTTTATTTTCAGATTAGCAGGTTACCAGTGCTCTTCTTACAGTGGACCTACTATACTCATTTCCAGCTCCATGTCATATGGCCTTGGTGCTGCTGCTCAGATCATCTACTCATCTACTTTCTGAGACAAACCAATCAATTTCTTCTAATTGGGCTCCTCAAGCAAACAGAAGGTTTGAACAGCAGGTGGGCGGGGCTTCTGTGCTCAAAGCCAGCTATAATGTTGGTTTTAAATAAAACTGTCTGAATCATTTGGCTGAGCATTTGGCTCACAGAGATTATCTGCACATTTAGTGCAATGACTTCATTATTTGTAACTTTGGCCATGTTTAAAATGAGCATTGATCACTGTTTAGCTAACAGAGATCTATACACACTACCCTTTTAGTTGCTTTAATCAAGAAAAGTGGGAAACTAGCAAAGACACTGACCCTTTGTTGAGAATGTAATGATCATTTAAGAAGTCAGCGAATGGGTCTGTACTGTCTAGTTAGCAGTATTTAAACACTTTTAACTAGAAGGGCTCATGTACCACTGATGCCAATAACTCCAGAATGTGCAGGACTCACTGGTTTCCTTCCAGTGATGGAAAGTTTGCCAAAGAAGTTTTTGCTTTTCTGCAGAGTGACCCAGCTTGCTGAAACACAGTGAACATTGTGACCCATGTCGCTGATATTTCTGCTGATTCATTGCCAAGCAAAACTGATGTCAGCCCAGTCTGCCCCGCTTCTGCCCGTAGGTTACAGTCAGGGTTACTTACATCAATGGGGGACTTGGAGTACTTCAGGATACCATTGTCCAGAACAAAAAAACGCTGTAGAGGAAACAAGCACAAAAATAAATGACAGGAGGGGCATAAACTGAATACAAATCCTGCTGGATCTGTTAACGTTGCAGATTCTATGCAAATGCAAAGTCTATTTTTTATCCTTGTTTAATCAACTCTCTAATAGTTCATGCAAATATTTTGTGGATTCATTCTGAAGGAAGAGAAGATAAAGGAGGGTTTATGAAAAAGGGAATTTTTTTCAAATAATGACACTTTATTGAACAGGAAACCTGTTAACAACCAGATAGAGGCTGTATGTGAAAATGTTTGTCCCACATCAATAGCTTTTGTGTCTCACTTTACCCATGAATCTTACCTTGTGCCAGCCTTTCAAGGGCCATTTCCGCTTCTTCAACATAAACCCCTCGTGTTTATCAGGCCTCTGGACGTTGCTCTGACCAATTTTCAGCCCCTCGATTATCTCCCAGCTGTCTGCCTCCTAGAAAAGAAATGAAAATATGCAGCTGTGTCAGAATTAATCCACTTATTCCTCCAGAATAAGAAGGAAAATCCGGACGCGCTCTCTGTATAATACAAAGATAAGATGCAGCTGTCGTGTGATTGTTTTCATGGTGAAAGCAGCAGGAATATATGCAACATTTCTCTATTCCCCCCCCCCGTGCCACACATTTAAAGAAAAACTGCCCCATTGAAATTCCTCCTGCTCTCTCAGCATTTCCACTCCATTAGCCTTCTCCTGACTGTGCTCTTCCTGCTCCTAGTGGGTCAGTAAATCAAAGTGATGCCTCTGGAGTAGAGGGACAGCAGGGTCAGGCAGGGACAGGTAAGACATCCTCCTGTCATACAGGTTTTAAAGGCAGAAAAATGCACAACAGAGTGACAAACATGTCTACTACCTCACATAACCCATTTTGGAAGTTATTTTGTTTAGAAACTTTTGATATTCTTATAAGTTATTTAAACGGGCATTCCCCTACTTTATCCTATAATTGTTTTTGTTTCCACTTAGCAGAGCTGCCAAACCACAATCAGTTCATCTTGGTAGTGTTTTATTGTGCTCTTTAACCCCCAAGTAGTAATCTGTCAGTCAAACTTTGGGGTGAAATACACAGTTTAACCCTCTTAACATCCATCAGGCCACCAGTGAGCAGTCTGGGCTTGTTGTTGGAGTCAGATTTTGCTCAGCATCCATCTCCTTTTAATCAAATGGAAAAGCTTTTAAGAGTAAAACTGGAATGCTACACTGTATGAGAGTTCACTAGAAGGGTAATATCTTCAGGTATAGTCTCTCTCTTTCTACTAAAGCAAATGTTAATTCTAACCCAACCTTAGTCAGGTTGCCGGTGACCTGTTTAATGATACGAAATGAACAGAGAATGTGTTTATTTAACAATAAAGCATATCGCTAAATAAATGATACAACATAGCCACTGAAAATGATTTTGGCAATGTGTGTGGGGAATGATTTGATAATGAGCCGTGTGATGGTTAACGCCTGGTTAAAGGGTGTTTTTCCGGTAATGCTCTAATGTTTAAAGTTTGTGTCTTTGTCCTTTCTTCCTCCCCTCACCCCCAACCGGTCAAGGCGGCTGGCCGGCCCTCCCTGAAATGGGTTCTGTCAGAAGTTTCTTCCTGTTAAAAGGGAGATTTTCCTTCCTAATGTTGCCAAAGCGCTTACCTTACAATTTAAGGTGCCTTAAAGGAAACTGTTGGTGGAATCTGCCACTATATGAATAAAATTGAATAAAAAAATGTAATTGAAATTGACTATTAGATAAAGATGAAAGTGAAATGACAACATATTGGTGCTCATTTTCAGTTTATGGTCCTGTTAGACCTTGATTATGGCCTAAAAATCAAACAACTCTAAAAGTTGGAGCATGTTTGATACTTAGGTTGAGAAGCCTTCTGCCTTAAGTAAACATGGCATTGGCTGAATGAAGGTAATGTATGTGAGGTTGCTTGCTAAGGTTGCCAGGCAACCATCTGACATCCATCTAAATAAATAAATAATAATGTGGAACACATTCATTGTAACGATCAGTGAAGTAGGTCAGAGTTTTCATTTCATACTTAAATCAGTAGCAGCAGAGCCTTTAAGGCAAACCCCACTTTAAAATTCACAAGCATCTCTGGCAACTTAACTAATAGCCGGTGGCTTCACGCTGCATGATGTGATGCTGCAACCTTGTGCATGACAACACCTGACCTTGGTTTGCGGGACATTTAACACAAGGAGGCAACAGCTTGTTTAATCTAATGACCAGGTGAACAGATCTGTCTGGTAATGAGGTCATGTTGCTCCACTGAGGGCAGCTGCTCGCCCGAGTGGCCCTGTGAAATTGGGGTAGAGGAAAAGCTCAACTTTGTTAGCAAAATGTACCTCGCTGCGCAAAGGAGTCATATCTTAAGAGGTAGCACTGTACCTATTACACTACGAGAAAATAGATCATCTGAGCTGCGTGATGATGGTAAAAATGCTACACACAAACTTACTAGGTTTTATCTGAGGCAGCTTCAAATCAGTAGCATGCAAAATAAAGCCTGCGCCCTGTCCGGGCTGTACCCCGCCTCTTGTCCTATGACAGCTGGGATAGGCTCCAGCCCCCCCCACCCCCGCGACCCTGATAAGGATAAGCAGGATAGATGGACAGATAGATGGATAGAGCTGCAAATGCTGCAATACATCTGTTTTCTTTACAAAGAACCCAAACTATCAGGGATATAAATAAATAAATTCCTAACAACCATATGTTAAAAGCCACAGACTCCAAGGCTGGGAGACATACTGAATTAATTAAAGTTTTAAGGTCATGGGTGTTCATACAGAGCCTCGCAGTCACCCTCTGATGATGGAATACACATCACTCTGAGCCAGGTGCCATTCCATAGTATGCCTTTCCACTGGACAGGTCTGTATGTTTGCTTTTGGCAATTAAGAAAAAGCTTGAGTACTGGTAGCCACAGCTGCTGAAGAAGATCAAAATGTAGTCCTGTTAAACTCAGTGTCATAGAGATGATTTGACTTTGCCAAAGTAGAACAGACTACCATGCTGTGTAAATCAAAACCTAAAAAATCTTCTAAAAATATATATCAATGGTAATTTAGATACTGCTATATAACAGATAGACATAGAAGTAAAGTTATTTTTCTGTCATCAGCAGTAGGGACGATTAACATTTGCCGATCCAATCTTTATTACACTACTAGTGACATTTATATACACATTTTTTTGTCAGTTATTCGACGTCATTGTCCTAGCAGCCCACCTCTCATCAGTGTGTCCTGAATGCAAGGCAGGCTTGGGGGTATTATGAGGGAGCCTTGTCTGTGAGACCCTCGCTGGATTTGAACTCTCAACCTATTGTTCCAAAGAGAGCAGTGTTGCCATTACACCATCCAGCTGCATGTCCCAGAGACAGGAACAGCAAAGATACTGCGCATCAGCCTGGAGCTCACAGGCCTCTGATGGAGGACCTAAGCTTGAAGGACAAACAAAGAGCACCTGCAGGGTGAGTGGGGAATTATTATTTTATATAAATAAATGTTATTTAGGGGGGTAATAAAGTTTGGACTTCATGTAGACAAAAAGAAATGCAGTAAAATTATGAATCACCCCTAACCCTGACAAAATGAATAAATAAATAAATAAAACTCAAAATGTACTTTTTTTATATATATATTCTCATCCAGGCTTATATGGACAGTACTGCTACAGTGAGAGAAATTGCTTTTGTAATTTCACCCGGAGAATAGAGCTGAATTAACCCAAAGTGATTTCCTGTACTCTGCTTACATGTATTGATCTTCCTGCAGAATAATTTAAAGCTGAATGAGCTCTTGGTGAGTGTACCCATTTAATGAAGGATCTTGTGGCAGAATCAGCGAGAGGCTGTCTGCTTTTCTATGTCCGGATTTAGAAGAGTTTGCTCCTTGATCCAAAACATCTGAATAGCTTTTCATATCTCCCTTGATACTCGAGTCTATATCAGTGTAATAAAATCATGAGATACCAATATATTTAAAAAAAAAAACTATGTTGAGTAGTCGAAAGAAACTTCTACAATCCTGATCATCACCTAAGTCAATCTAACAGCCTAGTTGTGTCAGTTTCATAGGCCAAGTTTTCTGGGATCCACCACCTGCAGTGACACTCAGCAGTGTAGCAAAGCAGACCTTTTAATACTGCAATGAATCAAACTATTACAGTTAAGGTCTCTCTGAGCAGGAGAAAGGACAAACACTCCTTGGGGACGCCTTACACTAAATCAGCACTATAAATATCAGCGGCCACAATAACAGCCCACTTCAGATGGCCACTTTCTCTTGCACGTCTGCCTCTCTCTGCCTCTTGATTTGACGCTGCTGTACATTTAGAGCCTGTCACCGTTTTTAAGTTGCTGTACTACACAGACCAGACGCAACGCAAGTGTATTCAAGTCGTATTAAAATGTGATGACAATAAAACAGAAAGTTCTAACAAAAAAGAAGCGATAATAACATAAAATAAAAAAATAAAGGCCAGAAAACTGGCATTTGGTCTTTTCGTCTCGTCCATTAATTAATAAATCGTATCTCAAGATTGCTGTTAAGTAGTTTTACGTTAACAAGTCGGTTATGAGATTCATGAGATTTCAGGTTCACAACAACAGTCTCCTCAAGGCGCTTTATAGGGCTGTTCGATATAACGATACAGATCGGATGACGATATAAGCTAACGTTTGTTTTGTGGTGTAGTAAAATAAAGTTTACAGCAACATTTTTTCATCGTTTTGATGGCCACTGTAGTGCTATATTAATTTCTTAAAGTTCTCTCTTTCTCTTATATTTAATATAACAACACTACAGACAGACAAGCGCCTGTTTATAGGTGTTGTCGTTAGCAACAGTGCCGGTAAAACCGTAGCGTCGCGTGGCTCCGCTGTCCGCTTGTTTGTTTTTCACATAACACTTTCACAATAAAGCTCAAGATCCTGTTGAGACTTTTCAAAATAAACTGAATCACGTGAAAGAGTATGCAGAGAGTTTACAGATGAGAATATGAGATTTTGGTCATATCACACAGCCCTAGCGCTTTATATTGTAAGGTAAACCCCTTACAGCAATACAGAGAAAACCCCAACAATTAGATACCCGCCAATGTCAAAGCACTTGGCGACAGTGGGAAGGAAAACCCCCCTTTTGACAGGAAGAAACATCCAGCAGAACCAGGCTCAGGGAGAAGCAGTCATGTGATCTTACAAAAACATTTTCAAGACCTTTGTAATAGTACAGCTGCAACAATAAGTGGATTAACTGGTTAGTTCAACAGAAAATCAGTCTACACTGGCCACTTCTACAAACACCTGTTCAACTACTCAACACAAATATCTAATTATCCAATCACATGGCAGAAAGTCCATGCATTTTGGCATGTAGACATAGTCAAGATGACCTGCTGAAGTTCAAACTGAGCATCAGAAAAAAGGTGATTTAGTTGCTGAGCTCTTGAGATTTTTCCAAAAAACCTTCTCTAGGATTTATAGAGAATGGCCCGAAAAACAGAAAATACCCATTGAGCGGCACTTCTCTGGCTGAAAATGCCTTGTTAATGTCAGAAGTCAGAGGAGAATTGCCAGACTGCTTAGAGCTGATAGGAAAGGCAACAGCACCTCACATAACAACTCGTCACAACCAAAATATGCAGAAGAGCATCTCTGAAAGCAATACCCCAAGGCAGATGGGCTACAGCGCTGGAAGACCAGGCTCACCAAAATAAAACAACTATGAAATAAGATATAATAAAATTAAAATAGAATTAAAGGGGAATAATTTAGGGGGTTAAAGGTGGGGTCGTCTTAAGCTACATGAGTGGAGGTAGGTAGGTGAGGTAAGAGATAGCAGGTGAAGGTAGAGAAGTGTTAAAGAATACTGAATCCACAAAAATTAATTTAAAATACATCTTTTCCTGTATAGTAAGGTACTGAAACTGTAATCTTTACGTTATAAACTCAGCTACCAAAGCTGCGCTGAAAGATTATATTTTAGCAGCTAAAAACCACAGAAGACCTGTCGCGAGGATGGATTTCACCGCAGCGTTCGTCTGAGCAGTAAACGGTGGAGTAGGCGAGCAGACTGCTACATGGATGGGACGTTAACACCCTGAGAGAAGCGCGGTGTCATGCACTGTGTAAACACCACCGCAGATTCAGTTACAGCCTTAAAGTCTGCATGTGTCCCCTGTTAGCCTGCAGGTGAAATACTGCAGCTGCTTCTGTAAAACACATGCACGTACGGACATAACCGAGGATGAGTACTGGAACTCCATACGGTTTATTTACTGAACTTTTAAAGCTTATGCTTCACAGGTATTTGACAAAGTAAATCCAACGCCAACCATTTGGACTAGAGATTTTCTTTTCTTGTTTGACACAAGAAATATTTCTATTTCATTCTTGTACTTATTTCGTTACATTTATGTTTAAGCCTCAGTCATTTAGCCAACTTGACTTAAGCGCCTATGCTTTGTTTTTAACCATCAAAGTGTACCATTGCTTTGATCTATTTCTCACAGGGATTTAATACAGTGCATTATATGCAAGGGCTCCTTTTTGTGGCTTCATAGTATTGTGGTTTACACATTTACCTAACAAGTGGTTCAGTCCCGGGAGGAAAAACAAATCTCTTAGGGGTTGCATCCGGCAGGGCATCCGGCGTCAATATTTGCCTAATCAAAACATGAAGGACTATCCACTGTAGCTTTCTACAGCCATGGGATCCTTTGTGACAAGACTATAAAGTTATGTCTGCCATGTTCAGAGTCTCAGAAGCAAGTAACAACCTACCATCCTTTTAAAAATAATGATTGTCTTTAACATTTGGATGAAAATCCCAATCTTAAAATGACTCCCAGCTCTCTCGAGACCACCGAATTATGTTTCCTTTGTTTTTCACTGCAGCCAAGTTGCTTGCTTGCTTGTTGCTGCTTGTTTGTGCATCTTTCTGCCTTAAGTTTTGTATTTAATAACTAGAAAAGCATGAAAAGCTCTAATGGGCTGAGATCAGGTGACAGGCTTGTCCACAGAAAAATACCCCAATTCTTTGCGTTGAGAAACTCCCATCAGCCTTTAAGCAAATAATCCAGTAGTCAGTGGATGTCTGCTATGTCACATGAATTTAGATAAATATTAAAAATTGTAGTGTGCCAAGCTGAAACACTTTTTTTAAAAAGAGGTCTTTGCGTGGATAAATAAAAGCTAAACATAATAACCAGGTAAAAACTAAATATATAATGGCATCAGCTAGTTTTCTGCCCAAATAACAGACTATAAAAGGGATCAGTGGGGTTAATATCCTGGAGAAAAATATGCAAAAACTTGACATATTGAGTGGAAGCGGCCATGACTCAGTGTTAATCTAAGGCAGGGCTGCCCAATCCCAGTCCTCGAGAGCTACTATCCTGCAGCTTTTAGATGCATCCCTACTCCAACACAGCTGAATCAAATGGTTTGATTACCTCTTCAGCATGCCATCGTGTTTGGCAAAGGCCTGATAACAAGCCATTCATTTGATTTGGGTGTGTGGGAACAAGGATGCATCTAAAAGCTGCAGGACGGTAGCTCTCGAGGACCGGGATTGGGCACCCCTGATCTAAGGTAAACCACTTCAGTGTCTTAATTTCAGTTCTCTTTTCTGAAGTGGATTTGTCACAATGATCTCACACAACAAAAACACCTGGTGACTGAAAACCACTTTGAAAAGAGAGACATCTTCAGACGAGGGAGCAGATTGTGATTTCTGGCCATTACCATAAAAACACAACTGATCTCATCACTGATTTCCCCGCTCTCATAAATCTCAGCCAGCTTCCATCAAAGGGACCTTTCCTAAATATTTTTCAAACACATACAGTAGTGTGATTTCCACCCAGATTATCTCTAAGTTAAAATGTCTTATCGAACAGGAAATGACAGGCAACAAGAGGATTAACTGATAGTTGCAGCAACACGTTGAGTTGTTCATTTATCTTCATCTACACAGAATCGCGTGTATTTTTGTGTGCGTGAGTCGGTGCCAGCTCGCGCTTGCTGCAGGTGCTGCTTCTAATTGCTCTCATGAGGGCTTCCAGAGTGAACAGGATTCGTCAGCAGTGAGAGAAGTGACATGTATTGATTTGAAAATGGGGGCAGGATCCCATTAAGGCTTTCCCCAAACAAAGTGCCCCCACTCTCATTTATCCACAAACGCTGAGGCCCGGCCAAGCTAGCTAAGGTCTTAAGATCTGCGGTCCAAGGGAAGATGTGCTGTACTGACTCTTCTCAAAGCAAACTGCCTGCACAGAAAACACTAATACTGCTATCACGAATGCAATGAAAGCGCCGGTATAACTTTACATAACATCAGCACAGACGTGTTTTGATGTTGGAAACAACCTCGCAGTTAAATCAGTTAATAATCTGTTTAAGATGTGATCATCACACAATCATCCACACATCAGGGGGGCTGGGTGATTTGAGTGAAAGCCAGAATAGCCACTCAAAGGACCTTATGAAAGAAGTACCTGCAGTGCTCAGAAAACTAGATGAAGTCCACCTGCAGAGAGAGCATGGGAAAAATCAGAAGCGACTCCTGCGCCGCTGCAAGCCAGAAAACTGCCCCCTTTTCCTTCCTCCATGATACTTGGAGAATATAGGCAGATTTTTTAATATCTGGCACAGCGCAACACAAACCACAAAAATGCCGTGGGAAAGATTTCCCTCTTCTTTGTGGCCTAATTTTAAATTTATTTTGCTGATTTAGTCTGTGTGAATTTTCCTGTAGGCACTTTTTTTTTTTTTTGAGAAGCGCTAAATGAATAACGTTCATCACTAGTTAGCTGTTATCAGTTGTAATAGAAGAAAAGAATGACGACGTGCTTGTAAACTTATGAATTAAAGGGAAACAAAGTGGGCTCATTTTTGTGAAATGATCTCAATATACATCTGACAGTAGTAAAAAAGGAACAGATGATGATTATAAAATCTGCCATTTCTCATCAGAGATGATAAGAGCATCCCGAAGCCTGCTGCAATATTTTTATCCTCACTTAGGATTGCCTTCGGCAGTCACAGAGAGTTACTCTTGTCCAAGAGTGGAAGGATGGAACTGGGCCTTACCCTGTGGAGCCTGTGAAGACACTTTTGTGTTTAACTGTGATTTACAAAGTCTTGTGTCATGTACAACCTATGGCATTTATAAATCTCATATTTAAACTATAGAAAGTCTGCACTGGGTCTTCACAATGCTGCTATTAAGTAATTATTTTCTGAGTGACTTTATCAGAATTTCATTTCACGCTTCTTTACAACATTACTGTAGTTCATTTAGGTTTGTAGGTATTTGTTTTTGCACAGCTCTCTTAAGGTCACCTCTTTGTTTTCAGCCATTCTGCTATAGATTGCTGCTGTGCTTAGGATCAGTGTTCTGTTGCACCACCCAATTAAAGCTATGCTTTAGCTGTCAGATAAATTAGCTTACATTTGACTGTACAAAACCTTGGCATATATAGGAGTTTAAGGTTGAATCAATGAGTGCAAGCTGCACAGATCCTGGGGCTGCAAAACCAGCACAAACCACTACTTTTCCTCCATTGTGCTTGACAGTTGATATATATAAGGTGTTTCAGCTGATATAGTGTGTTTTAGCCAAGTGTACTGCTGTGCATTATGCCCAAATATCTCCACTTTTGTCTCATCTGTGCAAATGACATTGTTTCAGAAGTCTTGTAGTTCAGATGCAACTTTGCAAACCTATGTTCTGCTGCCATGTTCTTTTCAGAAAGAAGGTGCTTTCTTCTAACAACAAGCCATATTTGTTTATTCTTTTTCTAATTGTACTTTCATGAACGTTAACATTTAGCATGCTAACTAAGACCTGTAGAGTCTGAAATGTAGCGCTTGGGTTTTTTGCAGTTTATTTGAGCTTTGCAAGGTTGAATTGGGTTGAATTTGCTTGGACGTCTACTCCTGGGAAGAATGCCCCTGACCAACAAACTGACAAAAACTTTTTAAGGTGTTTTGCAGGTGCTCAAACTGGCTAATGATCAGTTAATCAAGTGCATGTGATCAGCAGCACCTGGCTGCTTCTTAACCTCTGACTCTCTGTGGAAGTACTAAGGTTGTACCTAGCTTTTTACAGGACTTGGTATGGCTTATATGCCAGTTTCAGGGATGTCAAATTTGAACGTGAATCTTTTTAAGTAAAAATTATTTTCAGGCAGGCGCAAGCAAAAAGCAAAATGCTTAACCGTGACAGCTACAACAATCAAAAAATTTGTTAATAAAATATTTCTCCTTTCACCTTTTTTCAAAAGCGAGTAGGTAACATTAAAGAAACAGTGAACAGAGAGTTTGTAAGGGTTGAGTGTCTGCTTCATCAAGCAGCACGCCTTCGACTGTGCTTTTCTAACAGGCCCCATTTCTCAAACCAGCTCCGTTTTCTCTTCCGAGAGCCATCTCCTGAAGACACAAAGCTCCACACAGCTCACCAGAGTGTGCCACATGTTCACTGGAGCACCAAGCCTCCGCCTGTCCCTCATGAAATATTCATCACGCAGTGCCGACGGAAAAGCTGTGTAGTCAGAGATTCCAGTTTCGGTGTCCTGTTTCTGCACAGCCACAGTGACACAGCAGCTCAACGAGGTAAGGTGGGTTATGGGCTTCAGGTGGCTTACGACAGGGGTTCATTTTAAGCAGCTCTCATGTGAGCTGTGAAATTAGAGTCCTTTTTTTTTTTTTTTTTACTGATATGAGTGACAAATGAACCTGAGCCCTTGACAACTACAGAGAGGGGATTCATTGGGTCCGTAATGCTGTGAGGGGCGCTTTGCTCGCTTGATTAGGGTCCTCTTACATCCTTAAAAGAAGTCTAGCAAAGTCACCTAATGATTTGTTTTCTAATGCTTTACCCTACTGTATGTCTCTGCATGGTTACTATTTACTAACAAGGAAATTAAACTTAATCATCAGATCAAAGGTAGAGATTTTCTTGGCTGATCCCAGTTTCCAGTTGTTTTCTATGTGTGACCCGCTGATGCTGACTGCAATTTTTTTGTTTGTTTGTTTTTACCAGAAATAATTGACTTCATTGACAACAACATTTCCTCCAAACTGCAGTAAGTTACAGAATCGTCTCTCATAGAAACAACTGAAAATAAAGGTACAAATAATTAAGTGAAAATGTGCTGCTGTACACCCAACCCTTTATCTGTCATATTTTACTGCGCCAAACAAAAGCATGTGCAATGGATTTATAAAACAAAACGAATCGACAACATCACCCCCCCTCTTGTTTTCCCTCGATAATTTTCCTCGTAGCTCCATTGATCCTTTGCTCATACCGAGGCTCCCAGTTTGCTGCTGGCTCTGAGCTCTGGTAATGTTTCCCTTTTCCTGTTAGCTTCTTTAAAATGTTCAACAGACTCAAGGTGATTTAAGTGTCTGAGAAGGTTTGTTGTTAGCAGTGTTTCTGTAATGGTCCCCCTCCCGTTCATATTGCCGAACTTTAAGTCTTCACTCACAGCGAAGAACTTCCATGCTAATGGCATGTTAGCGTACGGCTGCAACTGTGTGTATTTGCCTATGCTACTGTGCTCGTGTTCCACATGTATGAAACATAATCATAATCAGACATACATGTGGCCGATCGACCGCTCACCAGTCCGCGTAACGAACACTGAAAATCAGCCAACTTTTGGATCTTAATAAATTATAATCACTACCAAAGAAGAGTTTTCCCCAAGCTTTAAGTCATCTTTGGTTAATTAATCAGTTAAACATAAGCGCTGATCTTTAAACTGTACACAGACAGGGATTCAGCCTATAGCATTTAGCTACTCAAGCCAAGATCGCTGATTTTCTTCAAGTGGGTTACAAAACCTGATTAATTATATGAAGCGTTTGGCTGTAAGACCACTGAAGGGGTTTCTACGACAGAGTATTAGGGCCACATTATTGATCCTTTTGAGAAAGTCTAAATTTTGAGATTAAAGTCAAAAATGTATTTCAAGAAAGAAGTCAAAATGTGGAGCTTATCGCTGTTGTTTCAAGACAGACTGCGACGTTTGCTACACCCGCTACAAAATGCATTGTTAAGATGATGTTAGTGAAACAAATGATCAGCCGTCTTGTGATACAACAAACATCCTCGTGTGACCAAATGCAACTTTCTGCACCATCTATTCAACGTCCTTATACTTATCACCACAATATGTTTACGTTCTATAAGAGAAATAATTTCCTATCTTGTTACTTAAACTGATTCAGAAGTACGATTTCAGTAACTCAGAGGTTAGAGGAAGCTTGGCAGTTTGTCTTGAAACAACTGTAATCTCCACATTTCGACTTTTTTCTCAAAACAATCAACAATATATATTTTTCTTAATGTGGCCCTAACACTCCTTCGTTGGTTTCTGATATGCTAGGATGCTACATATTTCACATGCTGTTGTTGACAGAGGTTAAGATTAACTTGACTAAAAATTCTTCATCTACCCAGCCATCTGTCAGCACTTGTATTTATGGAGGTTTCATGTTTACATGGAGCCTCCCCTGCTGATCTCGTTGCAATGCGAGTTTATACACTTGGCTTTATTTTAAATGAAAAAAAGGGAAACAAAACAAAGCAAAAACATCCTGTTTCTGCACATCTTCAAGTCACGAACAGTTTAACATGACATGCCTAACTTCTCTGTATGATGGCAGTTGATATTAATTATGTCAGTGCATTATAATAGCTTTGATTGTTCTTGCTACAAAAGCTAAAACTGCTGAATGAATATTTCATGATTCATCATTCCCTCATAGCTCTTCTTTCTTGCATAAACAGTCACACTGATAGAAGACTGCAGCACTCCAAACTAATGTTGCCTCCTGCCTTTTCCACCTCCGCTAAAGCTGCATTCATTCAAAGTCCTGCCATCCCTGGAATCTATTTGTAGATGGATTCTTCTGCCCGTGGCCTGAAAATTACCTGCCGGCTGTCGCGCTGGGAGGAGGAAGAGGAGGAGGTGCTCTTGTGGACTGGCGTCGAGATCTTGTTCACCGGCGTAGAGCTCCTCTCCTCAGAGCTCATGGTGCGGCTGTGGGGGCCTCGCTGTTGATAGTGTTGGTGGTGAGACATTGTGGGCACCGTGCGGCTCTGTGGACCTCCCTCTGCACTAGGCCCCGCAGATCTGGGGCATCCTCTGACACTTCCTCGTGATCACTGCTTGCTGTTCATCTGAAACACAAGAGTGAGGAAGTTACACTAGCACATGCACTTCAGCTTCCTCATTGCACCACACCTCGGTTGCTTATAGCAGGCAGTAAATCACACGGCCTGTGACTAAAATTAGCATCTTGGCTTCTCTGAGGCTTTCGAAAAATATCCTCCATCATTTTCAGTATGTAAATTTCACTCAGTGATATTCAGTTGAGACACCCGGAGCTCTTCTTTGAAGCATGAGATTCTTCTCATTACAAGTGCATTACTGAATAAGCCTTTCATTATGTTGGCTATGAGACCAGCGCCACTCAGGATTACTCCTTTATTATTCACTGTATCATCTGAAAGCCAAACTCAACTTATATATGAGGACTGCAACTAATGACATTCCTACTTCATGTTAATTAATGAGATAATCAATTGTCACAAATCCAAAGATATATAAACTGACTGTTTCAATTTTAACTAGGGACTGGCCACAATAATGGTCTAATATATAAATAGTCAGCGCTAACTGATGTTGGCATAGCAGCAAATGTGATGTCATTTACTGATGTCACTCGCCAATACAGTTACATTTATAACTTGCTGGACAAAGACATCAATTACTCTGGTTTTCCCTCTGTACACCTCCACAGTGGATTTCAGGGGCTCAAAATGAAGCAATTCAGAATTCTTTTAAATATGGGATTAAAATCCTCTGCAGTCAATGACTGCCTGAAATCCATAACCCACAGATATCACCAAATGCTGTGTTTACTCCCTTGACATGCTTTGTCAGGACCTTTGCTTCAGCCACTGGTCATTATTTTTTGGTTCATTATACTGAATCTGAGAAGAGATTCATTCAGCCCTTTCAATCAGCAGTCACATCATGAATAAACATTGGTGGCACGGTTCTACTGGAAGCCATACATGCCTGTGCAATAATATTACCTCCACCATAACAGATCATGTGGAATGCTTTCTCTCCTCTTTCCATCATTCTAGTACAACTTGAGTTGGATGTTGTTAAGTTATTTGTAATAACCATGGAAATAATTCTGTTATCATGCACTTTAGTTTCTGTGCTCTTTCAGACCTGTCGGTGTTGCTGAGCTCGTCAGTTCATTCATTCTTTTTGCAAATGCACCTGATTGTTGATTTGGCCACTCCTAAAGTTTTTGCTGTCTCTCTGATTAGTATATTTAGTTTGCTTCTGGATATGATGACATCCCTCATGTCCACTGATACCCCTTCGGACCTTATATTTGAAACTACAATGAAAAGTTACAAGTCAGTTTATTTATACAGAACTTCTAACATTTAAACACAACAGACATTGACCAAAATTCTGTCATGGTCTGTGCGCAGGCAGGCAGGAAAAGGACCCAAGAGCTGGACTCATGGAGGCAAAAATAAACTCAAAAAGAACCTCAGCTTTATTGTTGGTAAAATACAAAACTGAAAAGACACGTGAACGGAACACACAGGCAGGAATGGCAGGACAACGAGGACTGAAGGACACACACTATAAATACACAAGCAGGACGGGAGAATGAGGAACAGCTGGAACCAATTGGGCAAAATAAGACCAGGTGAGCAAAACAGAATACACCAACACGAGACAGACCTTCAAAGTAAAACAGGAAATCCACAGACTTAACTCAGAGGCACTGGACAAAACTTATATTAAACACAAGAAATCACAAATTACAATAACAATACACAAAACACTGGGTCACTGACGCAGAACCGTGACAAATATGTCTGCTTTATTTGTCATCAAATAACAAAACTGACTGATGAGCATTTTTGTCTCCTCATCTGGAAACAAACTGTCCAATTATTTATTAACCACCAAAAATGGGGAATTGTGTTTAGAAATGGCTGGAATTCCTAAACAGTTAATGACAAAAATTTTGTAAAACTCCCTAAATGAAAGCTGAACGTCTGGACTTAAGCAAACAACAGCTGTTGTTTTAAAATCTGCTGTGCTGGTGTACAGAGCCGAAACTAGAACAATTGTATATTTGCCCAATAAATTATGGACCTAAATGTATTTATCTGTTTATTTATCTTTTTGTCACATTGCTATCGGATGGGCTAAATCAGGGGTGTCAAACTCAAATACACAGTGGGCCAAAATTCAAAACTGGAACAAAGTCGCGGGCTAACGTTAATATTTATTGAAATATATTTATTCCTCCAGATATAAGAATGAATCTTTTCTTATGGACTCAAACACGTTTTGCTGAAAAACTGAATATGGAACAAGCAAAGCTTAATACTAAACAATATATATATTAGCTGTATAATACCAGTAGGCCTGCTCCAATAGTAATTTGGTATGGCTTCGCGGGCCAAATGTAAGTAGGCCAAATTTGACAGAGTTTGACACCTATGGGCTAAATGTTCAAAAAGGTCATTTATTTTTGTATTTTTGTAACGAGTATTTTTTTTTTGTTACTATGGAGACCAAACAGGAACTAAAACAGTATGAAAAAAAGAAAATATTGGTATGTTGGTCAGAATTTCACAACTGGTGGATCGTTATTCTAACCTATAGGGACAAACTATATATTTGTACTTCCTTAGACTGAACTCTGTTTAAATTTAGGAATTGTGGCAACTACCACTTTTAACTGTCAACTACAACCACTGCCTCCCCTCCACAAGACTGAGATCATCCCATAAGACTGTGACATAAATCCTTAAACATCTAATTACAAATATCATAATGATTGAATTTAGAAGAGGACATCAAATCAATACAGGAAAACATCTGCTCTATCTGCATTGTTACAAACCAGTTAAAACTGTATAAACCCTCATAAACACACAAACAAGCAAGAGAACACTGTCCAGTGAGGTAACCTTTAAAACATCAGACAGTGAAGGCGGAGAAAGATTTATATTGGATTCAAAATGTCTGGTTAACCTTATGTTCAGGTAGCAGCAGGGTGTACTCATTTTCATCATTAGTCATGGCACTGTGTTGCGCCACGCTGACACCCATAATACTGCCTGCAGTGCTGCTCTGTAATTGTCTGAGCTCTCTGGAGGTCCCACTGTTAAAACATACATCGATCGTAAGACAGTAGAAAACAAACACTGTTCAGCTGAGAAACTGAGACACTTGACACCGACGATGTTATTGGACTTTTACAAGGGCAAATATCTCTTTTTATCAAGCGCCTCAGTGTTGACGATGTGGCTTTTGGACCTCGAGAGGTTGCCAAATTTACGCAAAGCAAACAGCGGTAATGTGGCCTGTTTATTTATTATCTAATTTAGCTAGATCAACCTATTAAATGCTGAAGACCTTATTAAATAATCAAAATAGACAGATGATGCTCATATCTAGTAAATCAGGCGAGACTAAAACATTTATATTGTAGGATAATCTTAAACACACAGCATTAGAGTGAAACCTTAAAAAATGTATTATTAAAATCTACAAAACTAAAATATCTCTCATTAATAATGAAATGAAAACCAAATAAACAAAACTGGTTATACAAAAAAAACTTTACCAATAACAAAGACTCCTCTGAAAACTGTGTGTAAATGCAGGGTTATCAATTCCTGCCACAGCCAGTGACACAGTGTCACGGCACAGTCAGCATGGTGCTCATAGATACTGTATTCAACTCTGGAGCAACCTGTGGTTTTTAACTGCCGGATGTTTCTGCTAGGCTCTCCCTTGAGCCAAGGAAATGCAGACTCTACAGAGGAGCTCTGCACGATCACAAGCAAGCATGCAGCATACTCACACACTGTAATCTATAATTCAGATCCTTTAACAACGTCATCATCCTGCACTCTCTTAAGCCAGCCAAGGCTCTAAGCTACAGTACACGGCACTAAATCCATCCAGATAGCGTATTCCACTTACATCTATTTAACAGATCTAATCCCCTTGACCTAATTAGAAAGCAAAAGTGATGAGCACATTGAGTGTAAGTTTAACAGTTTTATATTGTTGCTAGTCTGCGAGCATGCAGGCTCTAGTTTGTTAGCATTTGCAGTAACAATTGCTGACCTTGAAGCAAAAGTCAAGTGAAAGCATGCAACCGAGCTTTCATTTCATTTGTTTCACTTCAGCAGAAGATATAGTTTCAACACTGACTACATGAATTCAATGTTCTGTTTATTAAAGCCAAACAAAAACAAACAAAAGAAGAGTCGGCATTTACGTACTGAATCGGATCATTCTTGGTAAGCCCGTTGCTCAGAGACACAACAAGCAGGTTTGGGGCTTTAACCGAAGCTTTCAGTTCACAAGAAAATGCAGGTGCCAGCATCATAAATGTCTGTTTGACTTAGACGGACGGCAGCGTTGCGCCACACAAAGCCAGTCATCGTGCTGAGGAACGTCCGATGAGTCATGAGCTTATTGTTCTAAATCCAGTCACTGTGATTATGGTGCAGCTCTAAGCAGACAGGACGAACACCTCTGAAGCACCTGGTCAAGATCTCTGCAAAGTCAAACCAAACACTATAGCATCTTTATAAATGTGCAGTTCTGTTTGGTGTATTTATGTAGATAAACTACAAAGATGCTCCAAGAAGAAGCCAATGTAATCTTATATAAACTCCTTCCTATTTATTGGTTTCATCTTCCTTGTTTTCATTTATTGTTTTTACGGCCCTGATGGCTTATATTCTGTGTAATGATGGATGATGGATGAGCATCTGCTTCCGCTGTGCTTCAGCGTTTCCCATTTAAAGCAATAAAACTGAATAGAAGTGAGCTGAGTGAGACCGCAATAAAAACTATACTGTTCTATGTACTTCACTCAAACACTGCACACTATATGCCAAAGGGAAAAGGCTCCTTGTTTTTGTTTTTTTTTATAATTACAAAAGAATATGTGCACTCAATTTCCTCCTTAACCTCCCCTTGTGATAGTATGGTTTGAAAGTCTGAAAGTCAGATAATGGACTGTGGTTTCTAAGATTTCCGATCCTAGGAGACAAAGAGGATCCTTCAGTTGTCTTTCAGACATGTAAAGGAACAAAAGAGGCAGTTGTAAGCAGCTGGGAGGGTCTTTCTGTCGACATTTTCTGAATGCCTCAAGTTGAGAAACGTCACCGAACCTTAAAAAATGGAAGGACATTTTGCCGCTGAATGATCCTGTGAAACATCAGAGCGATAGTTCTTCTACCGATGACATGAAGATGTGCTATGAACAGATCCGTAATTTTTATTTACTTCTAGTTTATGTTTATAGACAAATGTATGGCACATGAACCATGCCACAGACCACAGCATTTATACCCAAGGTGGTGTGTAATGTCCATCCGTAGTTTGACCTTTAAAACCTATAGAAAAATCATTATCAGCTACAATCTACAATAATAAATACACACATTAAAGATAAAGACACAAAAACTCTTAATATGATAAGTAAGATGGTTACTAATAATGGAGAATACATATTAAAAACCTTAAACAGTTGTTTATTTATTGCAGGTTTAGCCTTTGGTTAAACCAACAGTTGATTAGGAAAATGGGTAGAGTAGTGCCTTAAAGCAACTGCATGATACTGTTTGTTATGAATACAGATATATGTATGCACCAGTGCCAATATATATTGTTTTATTTAAGTAAACCTGCACTGCATGGTAGCTGGGCAACAGTAATTAAAGATGCATTTTTGTACCTTGTCGTCTGTTCCTCTGTGCTGATGTATTACACACTTATTACACACTTATCTAGAAAAAAAAAGAAGAAACCCCCAAAACTTGCCTTTTCCCATCTCTCTTGTTTACTCCAAAATGCACTCTATGCTCAGTCACATAAAACTTTTCTCCATCTCATTTCATGCTCCAGGAAGGAAACTGAGTTTCAGGAGAGGGGATTTCACAGTCAAAGGCAATGATGAAAACTTTGAAACAAATTCTATGCGGAAAAAATAATTTAACCTAAGATCAGCGCCATCAACAGGTGCTCATTACCCTCTGGGGACACTTACGACAAGCTGAACAAACAAGCTAAATTAATTATTTGGCATAAAGCAAGCAAGGGTTTAATTTGCCAATACAGGCTACAATACCAGTGTATTTATAACATATATACAACTTACAGAGTGGTCATTACCCTTGCTGACAATGCTGTAAATATTGAGGTGTCAGTTTTGGGTTCAGGACACTCTTACAGCCGGGGATCAAATCAACGATCTTTGACTGTTGGAGGACCTGCTTTACTGCCTGAGCCACACCAATCCCAAGACTTCTGGTACTTGGTTTTCACAGACAGTCTCCATGTCCAAGTACTAAACGGATCAGGCAAGATCGGGGGATTTCACGGTGGCATGACTATCAGCAGATAGGCTGCAGGATTTGTAGTCACTGCTCGGGCAGTTGACAGATACGGCAGCTCAGTAAAGATGTAAAAACCAAGTATCTTGTCTTTTTTATAGTATAACTGAATATTACATACACCAAAAATTTCCCTGGTGGAATATTAAAAGTGTAATTCTGAGGTTCGGGCAGTACAAAGTGACATTTAAGCACTGAGTTCAGTTTTTTCATTCTTTTAATGTTTGAGGCCTGGTGCAAGAAATCTGCTGATGCAGTCACAGCACACAGGATAACAAAGGTTATGTTGAATTGTTCTTCTATAATCTCTCTTACCTTAAGGGAACGAAACACAACAAAAAGAGTGACTAACTGACTCGTTTCAGGAAACCGCAAACTTACAGCACCAGCAATAATAACAACAGTTTCCTTGAGTAACATGCACATTCCTACAGCCTGCAGGGTCTTTCTCCTAGTCAGGGTGGCGAGAACAAAGCCACAGGTCTCCATCAGAGATCAACAAGAGGTCCACAAATTAAGGAGCAGCTATCATCCATTCTGATAGAGGTCAAGCCGAGAAGCGCACTACAGGGCTTTTGAGGGGGAGAAGGCAATCCCACTATCTCGCGCCCTGCTCTGTGAGATCTGAGAAGGATGAAGAAAGCAAACTTGAGCCTAAGACACTCAATATGTCAACCACAGGAAGACCCAGAACTAAACAAACCAGTGAAAACTGGAACACATTTCAAAGTCACTTTAAACTTCACGTTGGCTGCTGTCAACACACTAAACGCAAAGCCACACAGGCGTTAAGGGCGCCGCTCGTCACAAACAGGTAATACGATGAAGTGTGATGGTACCAGCGCCCTAACAGGGGTAGAAGGACATGCTTGTTTGTTTTGTCACCACATTCAAGGAACAGAATATCGCATTATTGATCAGCACGCTATAGCAAAACAAGTCCACTGATACCCTCCACCCCCTCACTGCTGCATATTCAAAGCGAGCCAACAAAGGGAGACTCGTGTTCTTATATTACATTACATTACAGGGTCTTTGAGGACAAGTGGTGTCTGAGTTTACAGCTGACTAATAATGCATGGCGGTCGATATTGAACATTTACCTGCGCATTTAGATGGACGTAGATCTCGTGCGACATCTGGAAGCAATGAGCAGCTAACTAAGTAGTTTTGTCTGATTTGTTACAAATACGTTTTTTAAAAAACAGCCCCAACTGGACAGAGCCGGTTTCTCAACGCTGCATATTACATCACCTGGGTAGACCTGGGTATCACACAGTGCAATAGTCTTAAGAACTACTGTATATAATGTTGTGATTCAGATAAAGTCCCTTTGAGATAACGCAGCATTTAGCTTTAGATGTTTGACTTAAACGCCTCCATAATCCCAGTTCAACAGTATCCCTACAATTTGACACCAAACACCCTATTTCTAGGAAACAAAACAAAGCAAATGAGGTTAATAAGAGAGAATAAACAAGTGGCGTGCTGGTAATTACCAAAAACCCTTCATTAAAGCAAACACAAGGGATGGCCGTGCATGAGTCATCAGACCGTCTGAATACTGCTTTAACTCACCCTCAACTTTCTGCTTGCATTTCTCGACTAATTTAACGAGTCAGTCGGTGTAATTACGGTTTTACTTTACGTTAATTGCTTGGCAAAGAAAGGAATAACCAGAACGCAATCCCTCTATCAGTCATTAAGGCATATATGCTCTGCAAGGATATAATGTAAATGGTATGGGGGCACCTTCAGCAGGAAGAGGCGAGCAGTACTGTATATAAAAGAATCAATAATCACCCCCTGTTCAAGAAGGCATGTCAGCCAAAAACTACAGATGCACTGAGATCTCCCAGTCTCCTCTGCTGCTCTTTAATTCATGTGATTGGAGGCTATTTTAAACAGCTGCAAAGTCACTGGCTGACCTTCAGTTGGGGGTAAAAAAGGAGGCTAGATTGTGGAGCCGTCCTGTCATTGGCACCAGAAGTTGGCTAACTCTCAATTAGTTTCATCACTGGCAGCACAATAAGTGGGGTAAAGGAGATTATGAAGGGGGGAGGTCGTGTTGTTAAGTAATGCTCCAGCATGTCATGGAGTTAGTCTAAATGGGACTGGAGCAGTAAGCATGGAGCTCAGTGAAAAAGGTAAAAATGTCAGTGACGCATTACGTCTACATCATCAGCCTTGCTACTTTAATGCTTCATTATGTGTGTGTGTGTGTGTGTGTGTGTGTGTGTGTGTGTGTGTGTGTGTGTGTGTGTTGTTGTTTTGTTTTTTTTGGGGGGGGGGGGGGCTTCATCACGATGTGGTGATGATGATGTGCTGGAGCCGTGGATAATACCACCACCATCATCATCATCATCATCATCCCCGTGTGGTAACGACTAGCAGCAGTTAGCTCAGTCAGCAGCGGCTAGGTGGTCATGTCTGACTGGTGATTCACTCAGGATGCAAATACAAAAGGATGAGAGCTGAGGTCTGCGTGTGTGTGTGAGAGAGAGCGGCTGGATGGAGGAAGAAGAGGCTCTACGTCCTAATCCAACACGGCATTGCTGGAGCGCGATAGTTTCCTCTAATGTGAGCTCTAATGTGGCCACTGAGGCTGCTGTGAAAGAGGGACAGAAAAGCTGGTGTCCTTACCCCAGATGTCGTGTGATGACCATGTCTTTACAGTTCTTGGCGCAGGAAACAATTGAGCGGGTCTCCCCTTGACTGGGCAGAGATTCCCAGTTCCTCAGAGACAAGCGGCTTCCATATGTGTCCACATGGGATATAGCTGCTTCTTCGTGTTAACGACTTGTAGACTTGTAGGCTAGAACGTGATGGAAAGTGACATTAAAAAAAGGGGGGGAAAGTGCTGTGTTTGCCTGTTTCTTGAATGCGGGCTGTGATGATGCTCTGCTCCGCTCAGCTGCACTCCGCTCGCTCCTCCCTGCAGCAAGATTGGCTTTGAGCGGGAAGAAATCGCCGGAATGGATCAAATACCGGTGAATGGTGGCTGCGCACAAAACGTGGCCATGGAGTCACACTAAGCTCGGACTCGGAGCAGGGCCGGAGTGTAGACAGACGAGGTGGTGCAAGCATGCAAGCGTGACCCTGTGTGGTTGCAGCTTTATAGCCAATGGGAAGCAAACAGGAATGAATGAGCTTTGGCGTTGGCAAATTAGTAGAGGTGTTTTTGAGCCACAAAAGTCAGTCTGCTGGTATTAAAATTACTGATAGGTGTAAATAATCAAAAATAATTAAAATATTTGAACCTTATTCTTCTCTGCAGTAGGTATTTGTGATTATTTGATACTTCAACTTTGCACTTTAGTACTGTAACACATTTTTGTTGGAGTTATACAATTATATATGTTACATATACTGTAAAAATGGAGGAATAAATATCTATTAGCATATTTAAGCCTACTTTGAAATTCATTATGAGTCTTTGTTTGTCCAAGTAGATTAAGGTAGTCTGAGAAGTAGTCTCAAATTTACTTAAAACATGGTAACTAACTGGATACTTGCTATATATGGCATTATCTTAACTGCCAGTAACACCGTGAGTCATTTTTGATCAGGATGTCTCCTTCAGTGTGCACATCAAACAAGTATAACATGTAGTACTGCTTTCTTTCATTTGCCCAATATCCCCCCATAAATTGAAATATCCTCTACTGGAGTGATGCAGAAAAACCATGTATCATAGTATAACTGAATATTTATTGCATTTAGGCTGGACTATTGTAATTCATTCTTATCAGGTCATTCTAATAGTTCCCTAAAAAGCCTCCAATGCAGCAGCGAGAGTACTAATAGGGAAGAGAAAGTGATCATTATTCTCCAATATTGTCTCCTTTTCATTGGCTCCCTGTTGAATCCAGAAATACATACAAAGTCTTGACCTCAGATTACACCACAGTAATGAAGCACTTTGGTCTCAGACTGCAGGCTTCCCTGTGGTTCCTAGTGTTTAAAAAAGTAGAATGGGAGGCAGAGCCTTCGACTTTCAGGACCGCGTCCTGCAGAACCAGCTCCCAGTTTGGATTCAGGAGACAGGCACCCTCTCTACTTTAAAGATTTGGTTTAAAACTTTCCTTTTTGAAACTCCTGCAGGACTTCATGTGATGCACTAAGCACTTCTCCACTCACACCTTTTCACTCTCCACATACACCACTGCAGTATGAAATTAAAGCCGTTCTCCTCTATCCTTTAGCCTGTGCTTTGTCCTGTTTCCATATGCTCTCGTTTTTCGTTTCTCTTTCCCCTCACGCCCCTAACCAGTTGCAGTGCATGGCTGCCCCTTATGTTCTTTGTCCACCTGTGTACTTCTGTTTTCTATTTTAATGACTGTTAGTTCAGCTGCTTTTCTGTCTGCTGATCATCTTTGGGTTTTCACACTGATGTTTTTCAGCCATATTTCTTGTAAGAATCAAAACGTGGGACATGATCTCAATATGTCGGATGAGGAGGGACAAAGGATAAAAATGCAGTGCAGTTCATCTGGTCACCCTGGCTACAAACAGCAATCAGCCCTCAACCTGTCAACAACAATATGGTTCTTGTTTTGGAATTTTCTTTCTGCAGATTTCTTCATATTTTACTGTTTTGTTTTTTTCACGTTTGAACGCTACTCTGGAGCTGCAGTTTCAGCACCCCTGGTTTAAGGCATCAGAGTATTTTCTGTCCATGTCGTGGTACATTAGATCTGGAAATACTGAACTTTTCATTTTCACTCATAGATATTCAGACGAACATCAAAAACAATGACGTAGATAAATGGCAGACAAAATGCTACAATCACAGGCTAGACTTATGTGCAATAACTAAACAGGGTATGTGAAATAACAGATGTAAAGACGATAGAAGATAAGACTCATGGTTATAATGTGCACAGAGTTTATCATCTATGATGTACATAGCTTTTTATATACACAAAAATACACTGACTATCCATCAACCAATCAAACTGTGTTTGTAAGTTGATGCAGGCTCAAAGTGCTTCACACATAAAAAAACAAAAAACAAATTGAGAAAAATTAAAAAAGATTCCTTATTAGAAGTATTAATAAACACTTAAAACGTGGATACAACTAGTGTTTAAAATAAAAAAATACTAATCAATAATTAAAATTCTGAAAACAGGCATTTCATTTGTAATCTGGATTTTTGTGGCTCTGAATATCTGACCTAAATTAATATTTTTAAAAGCACAACACAAAGACATATTTTGGAAAATGTTTCCAATTTATTTATTGCAAGAACTATTTTCAAGGTATTGTACTCAAACAAAACAGTGCTCCCTGGTGGACAAAGGGTTTTTAAATAACCTGTTATTACCACACATACAGTAACATCATCCGATCTATCATGGCCCAAATAAATTACCAGCTGGCTTTTCATTTTAAAATTGTCACGTTTGCACCTTTATGTTTATTAATCTTTGGCAACACTTGACTGAATAATGCACAGTACATTGAGGGTGAAACTAAAAGCACGTGCACAGTCACAAGATTGAGAATTTATGAAATAAGACATACAAATTGCATTTCTAGAGAGAAAAAGATTCCCTTTTCTAGCCAAATAAATAAATAAATCCCTGAGAGAGGCTAGTAAAGCAAAAGGCCAAGACAAGCATATGCTGCAATCTCCCAGATGGTTTTCTTGATAGCAGGGTCAAAGGTGGATGGACTTTCATTCATTATGTAAACAGAATGATGACTTTAGCAGAGTCCACGTAGCTCTGTCCTATGGATGTTCCAGTTACCTGCAGATAAAACTGGAAATAACTATGATATATCTGTCAGATAGTGTTGGGTGCCTTGAAAGCCTGTTGGTAGCTTTAGCGTGCTAACAAATCTGCTTCATCTCCTGAGGAACTCAAATTTTAGACAATATATTAATCTTAGGCTATAGATAATATTTTTTCTGGTCACATGGATTTTTTTAAAAGACCAGTGAAAGAAATCGCAGTGATTAAACTTCTGTGGTTATTTGATTCCAACAGCCAGTGGATGTCGGTTCTAATTAGCCTGCATCATTTGTACACGTCACGGTGCAACACTTTGCCACTCATCTTGCTGGTGAAACTAATCCCGAATAAGCCTGCTGCTTCAAATGAAAAAAAAAGAAGCAACTTTGTGTGTTTTGTTTTATTGCTCATTAGCGTTTGGTGCCAGTGTCAGTCACATAGAAGCTTGTACACTCATGGGATTTTTTTCACACTTTTTCTGTGCAGAGCTAAGTTGAGAGGTTTTCTAAGGGGAAATGAAACCTAAACTAATATGCACTGTGCGTGTCTCCTCTGCTATTCTACTAGCAAATGGACCGCCAAACATCCTCTATTCCTGGGTGTTTGACTTTGCATGCATTATTGTCACTTAAGATTAGCAATCACACATGCAGAATAAGAACCATGTGAACCTGAGGGATGCTTGTGCTAATCCCCGTGCTCTACATCCTCTTAACCTGTGCAGCCTTGTAGACCACGACTATTAAGAAATTTGCGGAATTAGTTAATGAACTAATTAGTGAGGGTGATGAGGGAGCAAACAAAAAGAAGAAGATGGTGGAACAAAACAATGACATAATGTGAATACGTGCGACAGAGGTGTAAACGCCTTCTTAATTTAACCCCTTGATACAGTTTATATTTCATGTTTTCAGAGTAAGCCAATAGGTGTCTATGCCAAATTTTGGACCATGGATCTATTTAGAATATATAAATAAGCTGACATTAATAAATGGAATAAAAATCCTCAATTAATGTAGAGAGGTCAGATTAAGAGAGCAAGAGTTGATTTTACTAGGTTTTAAACCACTTGTTTGTGGAGAAAAATGCCAGTTATCACATGTGTTGTTTTACATAAAACATGAACCATTATAGGGCAGTGGTTAGCATTGTGTCTGTGTAGGTTCTCTGTCATCCAGGTCATGGTAATGTATGGAGCTTGGAAAGAAAAATGACCTAGTGGGAGTTGTCCCTTGGTTGGTTAGCACTGTTTCCTCACAGCAAGAAGGTCCTGAGTTCAGTTCTATCATCGGGCTGGGGTCTTATTGTGTTGAGTCTTCATGTTTACATGTTTTGGAAAGACAAAGCGTGAAATGGACACAGTGGAGTGTGGTGTGTTTTGCAAACTTGTTTATTGCAAACTAATCTGTGGATTCAGAGTAGTGGTAGGAAACTTTGCCAGTGGGATTTGCACATGTGGTTCCCACACTCACCGAAATGGCAGCACGGGTGCTTTTATAACCATCATCATAATTATGACCCCTCCCATGATCTCATTTAGCTTCCAGTCATTTGTTTATTTTCAGATTATCTGGTTAAATTGCAGGGGACTGTGCTTGCACGTGCAAATGTCATGCACTTTCAAGCCACACTTTAACCGTACATTCATACAGCACTTTATTCTAACCAGTTAACCTAACATGTCTTTGGACCAACGGGAAGTTGGACTACATGCAGGAAGACTTCACAAGCCTAAGGAGAACATAAAACTGCAGGACAAGCAAATGTTGTGGGAACACGTATCGTGACACTGTCAAGGTCCCCCACTTTCCACAATGCAGGAACTCCAACAACACTTAGGGGAAGAGGAACAACTTTATTGACTGACCAATGCATTTGTGGCTTTCATCAGGGTTATCAGGTACCCCCACCTTCCCATTAAAAACACACAAGGACTGTACAGTTTCAGATTAGAGGATTTTTACTGTTGAATGTCAAATTTGACCCAAATTGTATGTGAGACTTAAGCATTATTTAAGCAGGCAAGTCATTAAGAAAAAAATCTTATTATAAAATATCATTTCCAGTGGCAGCCTAAAAAAGGGAAAACCCTGCTGAGTAGTAAAAAGAAACAAAGCACACTTCCAGAAACATTTCAGCACACCCACTAATTACATAGAATCATAGCAAGCATAACGTGAAAACAAGTATTACATGAATAACTAGCACACGACGTCCAGGAAGCTAGGTAACAGACAACACAACACGAACGCCACACACAAACAATTAAAGATACAAGCAACACAAGAAAAAGCAGCGCCATTCCTCTACAATCAGATCAATGACGGTCTCACCAGGCTGGTTTAAACATGTCACGCCTCAACGCCAAGTGCAAATTTCTGGTAAACATCTAGAGGTGGACTGTTGAGATGTAGTCCCCAGCAGCAAATCAGTGCAATTGTGTAATAAGCTGGAACCGCCCCCCACATACCCCCACATTTATTGTCATTCCAACACTTGTACTGACATGAGGTAACAGGAAAGTTTGCACTTTAAGATCCTGGTTAAAAGCCAACAAGAACATGTAAGAGTAATATATATATATACATACACACACACACACACACACACATATATATATATATATATATATATATATATATATATATATATACACACACACTTGTATGCAGTATAAAGCTTCGTGGCAGGCATACCATGGTCAAAATACCATGTCAGTATTAAAAAGTGTTTCATTTGAAGGCCTCCTGCGTGAATAGTGTGTGGGAAGTGAAGGCATGTGGGATGGCAAAGAGAGTCCAGTAATTGTGACTCCATAAGGTGACAATATTCTCCACTTGGTTGCAGCAGCATACAAAAATTGTGCTTTTCAATAACAGATCTGGGCTAGAAAATGCGAAAATAAAAAATAGCAAAACACACAAAGAAAACAAGTAAGTCGGACGTTTATTTATTTATATATTAGTGTGGTATTTTTTTTGTTGTTGAACCGATTAATCGGTTAAATGCGAAGATTTAATCTTACTTGCGCTTTCAAAATCCCGTCATGACGTGCACGACGACGCAGGTCAGGTGACTGATGACGTCTCAGGGATACTAAAAGTTTTGTGAGAGGAGGCACGTCCGTGAAACTTTCGTGAAACGGGTGTGACAGAACCCGGCAGGGGGATTAAATTCAAGAAGCTGCGAGTCTCTTCATTGTGCGCGGAACGGAAACGTAAACGGTAATTACTGAAATGTGAGGTTTGCTGTTCTCTGTTCTTCGTGCTCACAACTTTTTACGGATTCAAATCCGTCTGCGTCGGTCCTCTAACATGAAACGTGCTCCAGCGCCGATGTCTTTAAAGACGATATTCTAGCTGATTTTTTTCCTTATCTGAGGAGCTGTTTGAGTTTAACACACATTAGATACATTACCTTACATGAAGATGAACTTTGGTATGTTTTATGTAAGGTTGATATATGAAGTTATAGCTACAGGCTTAGCTTGGAATAAGATGTCAAGTGTGAGGTGGTATTGATATTTTTTACTGGAATAATTTGCTTTAAGAGGATAGCAAACGCGCTTTTTTAAACACCTGTCTTTGGTTTCATGATAGGAGCGGTGTAATTTAGCAATACTGTGAGAGCCAGTTTGGTAACGCCCCCAGGGGCATTGTTGCGCAACTAGCACGTGAGCTCCCCCCTGTGGCTGAATTGGTGTATACCGTTATACTGTGATTGTTCTAAGCCTGTATATTCTCCTTGTTAGAAATGACTGGAGACGTTGAAAAGGGCAAGAAGACATTTGTCCAGAAGTGTGCCCAGTGTCACACCGTGGAGAATGGTGGGAAGCATAAGGTTGGACCCAACCTTTGGGGCCTCTTCGGACGCAAAACCGGCCAGGCAGAGGGGTACACTTATACAGATGCCAACAAGAGCAAAGGTGAATACTCTGTGTGCATGCACTCTTTAACCAGCCTTGTAAATCACACAAACTTGATTTTAAGCCTTACTTTCTCCTGTTGTTGCCTACTTTAAAACAGGGGTTATCTGGAATGAGGAAACCCTGATGGTGTATTTGGAGAACCCCAAGAAATACATTCCAGGAACAAAGATGATCTTCGCTGGCATTAAAAAGAAGACTGAGCGAGCTGACCTTATAGCGTATCTCAAATCGGCAACTTCATAAAGATCTCTGTATCCGTGCACCTTTTTAGCAATCTTTGTGCCTTAACAAACTGTTCAAGATACCAAGACTTGTCTTTTTCCCCCCCAAAAAATAAGGCAAAAGAGCAATCAGTTGTGGTGGCACTGGGATGATAAGTTGTCGCCATTGTCTCAGGTTTACTTGATGTGGACTAAATATCTCCTGGTTTGAACAGGTTTCAGACATAAATTATTAAATAATATACTGTGCATCCATAATGTAGGGACCAAAAAAATGTTTAACTGTCCATTATTTTTTGGGGTGAGTAGGTTGTTGTTTTGTTATCAAGTTATTTGAAGATGTGTCTGTTCTAAGGATGAATGTGCCTTCTCTGGTTTGATTCCTACCTCAGCTGTCTTTTTTGTCATTTCTGAATTTGAATAAAACAACACTAAACATGAGAATTTCTTCACCTTCTTTTTTGCCCGAGATCATAAAATGCTGAGGAGGCAGCATGCCAGGTTTTGATACACTTGATTTGTCAATCAAATAAAGATTAGAGTGGTGTACTTCATTGTCTTATATGCCAGAGGATGTGCAGGATTTCTATCACAAAACTGAATAAACATGACACACTGGGACACTACTTGCAGGATTTGAGTTGTTAGTGGGGAGAGAGAAGCAAATAACTCTGAAGTGATCTTTAAGAGGCTGTGACTGATATGAAGCTATTTAAGAAAAAAACCTGCTACACTTTGAAAACTGTTCTGAGTTGTTTGACCACATTTTGAGAAAGAAAATACTGGCCAAAAAGACAGAATGCATTTGTAGGGGTCATGTTAAGCAGATAAAGGCATGTCGAAGTTAACCTTGCTTATCAAATCTAGAGGTTTCACGCTTGAATTCAGATTGCTGAACAATGAGGTGCTCATGATAGGAGTCAGATTTGTGCTGGTAGCTGTATCACTGTCCAAGTTGTGGACTACAACTCCCCCTAGTGTTCAAATTACACACCTACTCACAGAGGAACTAGTATAAAGGAATTTGAGTATCTGGCATGCTCACTAGCGATAAAAGTCGCGGTTACATAACTAAATGACACAGACCGCTGCAGACGATGTTTAATATATGCTAAGAATTCCTTCTTTTTTAGTCGACTGTCACTCATTGATTATCACAGAAAAGCCTTTTTTGTGGAATGCATAGAGATCCATTGTATTTGAATCATGTTAAAGAGTTAATTCACCCACATGGGGTTCCTTTGCTTCAGATAAGCCTTACAAAACTGGAGCGGATCCGAAATATTGAAAGTTATGAACAGTGTGCAACAAATCTATCATTATAGTCTACTGTTTTATATTTTTGTGTAGCTTATTGCATATGTAACCATACGCATTCTGTATAATATGTGCTGGACGGACAGACGTTAGTATTATCCTCGTCGTTTTCACACTTGGAGCCTGTAATAGGGGCCAAACGGTTCAGATGTCCAGAGGGCTGCGTACTGAAGCAACCCTGAGCTCCTTCTCGTGTGACGAAACGAGCATCAGTGGGACCGAGCCAACCACAGCCAGCGTCATTTGCAAACTAGAAGACGCACACGACAGTAACGCTCGGTAGTTGCTGTTTGTTGTCTTTTCAAAGCCCGTGGCAGTCCCAGCGAGCATCAGTTTGCGTCCACGCTGCTTAACCTAGATCTGCTTAAATGATCTTACATTAAGTGAAAACGGCGTGGACATGCTGTGGAAGAATATGCTGGTGCGCAAAGGGAGTCTCCATCGCCACAGAGTGGAGCTGGATATGTAGCCGAAGCTCCAGGGATGCTCCAAGCGTACTGCACCTTGGAAGTTGTCAAACGATTCTTGTCTTCAACCCCCCAGCAAAGCCTCATAGATGATATTTCTCTGCGCGACTTCATGGATTTGGTTCTCTGAGGACCATCTGAAGAACAGACATGGCAGTGTCAAAGATGCTGTTCTCTGACGTGGAAACTTTTCTGGACTCGCATCCCGAGTTATTCGAGGATTACCTGAACAGAAAGGGGAATTATAGCATGGTGGAGAAATGGCTCAAGAATCACCAGGCGAGCAAAAGTCCAACGGCTTCAGCTCCGGCCGAGACAAGAGAGGAGAAGAGCAACCCGTACAAGGACAGCTGGGCGAGCAAATGTGACGGTTTGCAGCGGAGAGCGTCTCAGAAGGAGCTGCGTAAAACTTTCGCCAGATCCAAGGCAATCAACATCAACAGGACATACGACGAACATGTTAATACCAGGGCGCAGGAGCCGCTGACAAGCATGAGGAGGAGAGCACTGCTGAGGAAAGCGAGTTCTCTGCCCCCGACCACTGCGCACATACTGAGCGCACTGCTGGAGTCCAGAGTCAACATCCCCCAGTACCCTTCCACAGCCGTGGATTTTAAATATTACCTCAAAGAACACAACGAGCGAGAGTTTTTCCTGGAGCTTGTAAAAGACATATCAAACGACTTGGATCTAACGAGTCTCAGCTACAAGATCCTCGTGTTTGTTTGCATTATGGTGGATGCAGACCGGTGCTCCTTGTTTTTAGTGGAGGGAACAGGCAACAAGCAAACGCTAGTGTCCAAATTCTTTGACGTGCACGCAGGCACCACAGTTTTACCCTCAATGAATTCAGACGAAGTTCAAGTGCCGTGGGGGAAAGGGATCATTGGTTATGTAGCCGAGCACGGGGAGACAGTGAACATCCCTGACGCTTATCAGGTGCCTTCTGCTCTGTGTGCATGTGTTTTTGTGCATTTCCATCTGTCACAGGCAGTGAGTCAGATCGTTTTCGTGCAGCTTTTCATTTTATCTCTCACAGTTTGACGAACAAGAGCACTGCTGATAGCTTGGGCCAAAACCACACGTTCACACAAATCACATAAGAGTAATAAAAAAAGTGTTTTTTGTTCTTTCTCCCCCTCAAGTCCACTGTGATTTAATACAACAACTACATAAAGGTGCTTAATAATGGCAACAGCCTTTTTAGATGTAAAAGTCTTAATGGCTGGCCAAACATTTACACTAATGCCTCACCACATTGCTCTACTTTACTACTTTTTGTAGAACAAGCTCCAAACTCTGCAGACGTCCATCAAACTGACATTCCTGTAGACACGCAGTCATGATCTTCATGTTTAGTGCCCCGTCATCTGAAAAATAGAGGAAGCAAGTGCTCTTTTCCAACAAGTGCTTACACTGTGTCTTTTCTTCTGTGCCTACGGCTTGCAGGATCGTCGGTTCAGCGATGAAATTGACAAGCTGACAGGGTACAAAACCAAGTCACTGCTGTGCATGCCCATTCGCAACAGTGATGGAGAGATCATCGGAGTTGCTCAGGCTATTAACAAGAATTCAAGTGGAGAGCTCTTCACTGAAGATGATGAGAAGGTAATTTAATCATTACAGTTATGAGCATACGTACTGAGTAAAGAAGACACACACATACACACACATGCTTCTCTAATACAGTGCATCCTCCCTGGTGTGTGCAGAATAAGCTTATGTGTTTGTTCTTTGTTTGATCCCTCCCTGTTTTCTTACATCTTACACCACTAAACCTTCCCACAGGAACTTTGTGCACGTGAATCAAATGACTTTATAAAGCGCTATACAAATAAAAATAATATCTGGGGCAGTTTTCGATCACACCATTTCTCATTCTTACATAAATAGAAACAATGCTTGTGGGTAAAAGGATGGGAAGTCACAGTGAATCGGTAATTTATCTCAATAAAAGCATACTGTTTATTTCATTTTTATTCTGTTTTGTTAAATTATTGCAAAGATGAAATAACACATTTATGTGCTTAAATCCTAATGTTACATTTCATAGACTGGCAAAGCAAGAGAAGGAAATGTGACAGACTGCATTTAATCACAGTGAAACAAATAAAGCCATATGGGGTAAAATGGTAGTTTGGGCATGAATTTTAGCCACACTTGTAACATTGTGCAAGAGCTACATCAACTGGCCTGTGCACTTCTTTGGTCCACATGGCAGGTTGAACTGCAGAGATCCTGTGACCTCTTCTCAAGCACTAGGCATGAAATATGGTTCCTTCATGTTTGAAGATGTCACCTGATCACTTTAGTAACCTGGTCACTGGCTTGATGTTTTATGAAAGCTGTTGTATGAACAGCGATGAGATTTGGCACAAACATTTTTAGAATATTTGGCTAGAACCTGCACACATGCACACACACAGTCCCATTTTCATGTCTTAGTGACATAATGCTATCCCTTGCTGCCTACCCTATTCCTAACCATCAAAAATGAATGCCTAACCCTAAGCCTTAGCTTAAACATAACCTTAACCTAATTGTAACCCTGACACTAAAACCCAATTTTGAGTCTCAAAAATGCCTTCAAACACGTGGGGACAGGCATTTTGTCCAACAAAAGGGTTTTACATCTATTGATAAAAACAAAAACAAAACGAGAACACAGCTATTATAGTTAAGAAGAAGCCAGTTTATTGTTCCATAGTTTAATTCAACAATACATACATGCAAGCCTTTTTCATAAAAGTTGGTATGCTTCATAGGACTTAAATAAAAAACTGAATACAAGATCTGAAAAAATCTGTTAAATCCCATATTTAGTCGCAGATAGTAAAAGAGAGGATTTGATGATGAAATCACAAAAACCATGGTTGCCATCAATTCAAATTCATTCACACTTTTCTTGCACGATGATCAGATCAAATTTCAAGTGTGCCATTATTTGGATTTCCTGAACCTGCAAAAGTAACAGTATTAACACCAGAGAAAAGATTACAATGTGAACACATTGCAGGTAGACTGTGAAAATAGTAAACCTGCAAACCATCAGCATGTTATAATTTCCATTGCAAGGAAACTGTGGTGATAATGATAGCGCTTCTTAACCATGGCTTTACAGAGCTGCTAGCAAGGCCTCCAACTCTCACTTTTTTTTGTTATTATTGCAGCACATTGAAGTAAAGTACAGATGAAAGAATAGCCCTGAAGTAATGCTCATGCTTTATGATTCATGTGTGGCATTTCAGGGATGTTACTCAGTTTTTTTTTTTTGGTACATAGACACTGTTTTGTGGTGTTAGCGGCACACAAGCAGCAGGGCTGTAGCGATGCCAGCTGTCATTTTTCATTACCGTCAGCGCTGCAACACTCATGAGTTTACAGTTGTAAAGATTTTAAGAACAGGATGTTTTTTTCTTCATATTTTGCCTCCTTTCGTGTTTTGTTTTGCACTGTGACCTACAAACAGGGAACAGTTTTTTTTCTATTCCCTCCAGTTTGTTGGGTGATTCTTCAGTTTCTGTGACATTAAACTTAGAGTTAGCCTCCATTCTGTTTTTAATATTTAAATTGATAAATAAATCTGCTTTATTAAATTACTTTTAATTATCAGATGACACAATAGATGTACATCTTGGAATTTTAAATGTTATTACAACTGATTAATTTCTCAAGATCTTGCTTGGCTTCAGTTGAAAGTCATTGTTAATGTTTTAACACACTGCTTAAAACCCTGAAATTAGTAACTACATCTTAAAAATATCATAATATTTAATGTAGGCCACGCCAGTAGAAGTGATTGGAACCTATTTTGAAAACACTTCCTCTCAGTTATTTTGGCATTTTAAACCTCTGTCAAAATGTATAAAACTGTAATTTAAAGGATGACTAGGCCATATTACAACCGAGTCACTAGTAAAAAATCTGCTTTAAGAAATGCTTCTTGCACATTGAAAGTTTTTTTCAATGCAATTCATACTTTTACTGCACATGTGCAAAGTTGCATTACATAATGGCTTTATTAACGACTCAGTCCAGAGTACTGACATGATAAAACACCTATTGCCTCATCCCACCAGAGCACTTGAACAAATACCATGCTAATTCATGTTATAAATACAGCAAGCCAAGGAAGAACAAAAGCAAAAAATTACATTAATTACACACGTCTCCATCTTTAATACACATGCCATGTTTATGGTCACATTTCATTTCAGGGTTCTTCGAATGCCTAACTGCCATCATCACAATGGATATTACCTTTACATGAACAACAGTAAATATTATCATGTTACATACTGTAATACTGAATGTAGGTCATGTAATGTTGTCACAGCTGTTCTTGCTTCTATCATCCCTTGTCATAAAGTATTTGACAAACAACATTAACTGAAGACATCATCGTCCACTTTATTAGATACACCTCTTCAACTGCTCATTAACACATCTAATTTAACATCTAATTAGCCAATCACATGGCAGTAGTTCAACTCTAACCTGCTGAAGTCCAAACTGAGCAACCGAATGGGAAAGAAAGATGATTTCATGTTCATTTCAATGTGGCATAGTTGTTTCTGCCAAATGGGCTGATATGAGTATTTCAGAAACTGCTGACCTACTGGGATTTTCCCACATAACTAGCTTTAGGGTATACAGAGAATAGTCCAAAAAAGAGAAAATACCCAGTGAGCGGCATTTCTCTGGGAGAAAATATGTTGTTGATGCCAGAGGTCAGAGGGAGACGGCTTTGAGCAGCTTTGAACTGATAGGAAAGGAAAAGTAGCTCAAATAACCAGTTAGCACACTCACCTAAAATGCAAAAGATTTCTGGCTTGAGCCTGAGAGCTGAAACAAATCCTTTGGAGGATTATGTAAGTGTAAAAGGATGTTCCAAATTAACAATGTGGATCCATCCAGCGTGGCAACCCTTTGTGAATAGGGCATCAACCAAAATAACTTTTCAACACACAGCCTGCCACACCTTGAAGCAGATGAAGATCACACCCCTTTCAGCTAAGAACAGGAATCTGAGGCTAAAAAACATTACCTGGTGTAATGAGTCACAATTTCTGCTGTGACATTTGGATGGTAGAGTCAGAAGTTTGCGCAAACAACATGAAAACTTGGGTCCATCATGCCTTGTAAGATAGTGTCTGGGATATTTTTTGGTCACACTTTGGGATTCTTAGTACCAAACAGCATTTTTTGAACACCACAGGCTACCTGAGTATTGTTGCTGACCATGTCCATCCCTTTCTGACCTGTTCAGATGATCTCAAACTAGCTTCATGAACACCAGACTTATATCATGGATGTGCAACTGACAAATCTGCAGTAACTATGCGATGCTATCTTGTGAATATGTTTCCAGCACCTTTTCGAATCAGTACCATGAAGAATTAAGGCATATTTTACATGCAAAAGTGAGTGTATATATGTAATCTGATAAACAGCAGATCATTTTTTCTCATTCTGTCTTCATTCCTGAGTCCAAACTGACTCAGTATTTATTATTTAAATAATTAACCCCACTGTCTGAATCCATAAACCAAGGTTGAGTCATCTGTCATTAAATTTTCCCAAGGCAGTATGATGTAAAGGGCCGGGGCACTGTGTTAATACCACCAGTATTGGCTGGTAAGACTCTCGCATTGGTTAATGCTTCACTTTACTGCTGAGTAGAATATCCAGTGCGTCAGCAATTAATTTATTGTCACCCCTTTGGACTGCGCCATTTGTGTGATTTTGAATGGTTGCCAACGGCAGCACCATGGGATTTGTGGCAGTGTTGGGGCAGCCAAGTTACTTAAAGATGATTCAAGAGGACGAAAGCAGACTCTTGGATGAGAACCATCCAGGATATTACTCCATCGGTTAGTAAACACACTGGTCAAGTTTTCAGCCCCAGCACAAAGCCATCGCTGTCTGTGAGTTAATGTAATATTTAAATTTCAAGCAGCTGTCAGGGGAGCAACATCTCCCACAGTGATCCAGATAGCCTTCTGTTTGTGAATGATCGTTTGTCAGAGAGACACGAGGAGCACGTGTTGAGTCCATCAGCGCGCTTGAATAGACGTAGCAGGAAGGCGGTGAAAAGCCGATACAGCGACTTGTTCTCTTATTGCAGGGGCCCCTAAAGGAGAGGAAAGATGAAACATGAAAGCACAAAGCTAGCTGTGCTTTTATTTAAGCGTCAGGTTTCACTGTGGCAAAAATGATCTGTCGTATGTTTTTCCTCCACTGCTGCTCTGCCATCAAAATTACATCTCCAGACTCGATGCGTTGTTTATAATAGATGCAGATTAGGAATTCTTTTTTTCATTTCCCTTGTTTTGAGTATGTTTCACATTTCGTTAACATCACACTAATGCCTGGGATGGCTGCAGCTGAATTAGTAATGAAATGCAATGTGAGTGTCAGAGAACACAGCAAGCTCCCTGTACAGCACAGCTGCAGCCCTGCTTTTATGGAAGACCTTGTAATAAGAAAATTTATCATACCTTTCGAAGCAGATTCCTTTAGAGACATAAGCTTACGTTTATCCTTAAATGATTGTGCTGAAAATTTACAGGATTTTGAACACATTACATGCTTGGTTTTAAATCCCAACAGCCTTAAATTTGTTCTGTTCTGTCATTCAAGATTTGAGACCTTTGGCAAGTCTGAAAATGGTTCAGCCCATGTATAATTGCTGTGTCTCATTATCTTCTGCAAAGGAATTTGGCTACCGACTTAATTTAAGAGTGCAAACTGACCCCGTCCTCCTATCTCTATATTTTGCATTACTTTCTTGATTCTTGTCTTGCATGCCTTGTAATACATCCGATGTGAAATGTGTTATTCTTGTGAATTAACTTTTATTAATTCTCCCATGTAGGTTCCATCTGCCAGTATATCTCAACATCTGTGTGAGCTGATTGTCAAACAGCAGTCCCCCCCTCACCACAGTGCTCCCTCTGGCTGCCAAATTCCCAGTCAAATTGGCTCAAAGCATTTCAGTTAATAACCACTTTCATACAATTTCCAAATGTAAATCTGCAGCTAAAGAACAAAGAACACAATTTCAGCTTGGCACCTAATTAAAAAAAAAAAAAAAAAAACAATCCTAGAGGATATCAGATCAAATCAAATGTAAGGAGTGCATCATACCAGAATTGCTCATTGCAAAGCAAAAGAAGGGAACTATCACAAGAAATCCTCTTAAATCTTTGCATGTTGCTGTATTAAACTCTGTGTATACTGTACAGGGGTGACCCACACACAGTAAAAGGAGACCTGCCTCCCCAGCCACTAAATAAACAGTTGATGAGAAAAATGTAATCTTCAATATTTTTTTCAGATGTTTAACAAAAGGTCTGATTCTGTTCTTTATCCGACTGTCTTCTGATGTTCCAGGAATAATACTGGATCATGTTTATCTAACAGTCATCATATTTGGTTAAAATTAGTCTTCTGTTATGCTTTCTGGGGACTTTGGTTTAACAATTCACTGTGTTATCTACCTTTGATGGCAACAGCAGTGTTAAATATATGCACATTACTTTTTTTTATATGCAAGGGAGCGAGGTGCACCAGGTCAGTCTGAGAAGAAAAACTGTATATAAAAGATGGATGTAGATTCTAGGTCTGAAAAGCCTTAAACTTGCATTATTTCTAACATCCAGCAGGATGTGACTCCTGCAAAAGTCCACTTGTGTAGAAGTTTAGGATCAAATGATACTTCTTAGTTGCTTTAATACCTCATCTATGAGTTTATGGTTACAGTTTCAAGTTTCAAGTCTTTTTTATGCAGCAAGATGCTTATTTGGTACATTATGGTTCCAGAATATCAACATAGGCTATACTTTAAGACTAGAGATGGCACGATATCGCTTTTTTATGTCCGATACCGATACCATAAATTTGGATATCTGCCGATACCGATATGAATCCGATATAGTGTATTTTATAATCAATAAAATTGTTTTTCTATACATTTTACATCAGATAAAAACTTTTGTTGTAAGATTCAGAAAATTATTTATTAAAAGCTAGACATGAGAATAAGAAAGAAAAGTATTTCTTTGTGCCCCCTTTTCCCTGTTAATGCCCTACCTGGCCCCCTGGCAAAACTTTGCTAGATCCGCCCCTGCACAGTTACCAGCCGTCAGCTACTTAGAAAAGGATCCTGGTGTGGAAAGTAATATTAAATAAGTTCTAACAACAGCTTATCAAGCTTGAACGCGCTGCTGTTGTTTAGTGCAACATCCGCTGGTTTCCTCTTTCTGGCAAAAGTGGGCCAAAAACAAACAAGAGAGACGGGAGTCGCGACAGAAAAGCTGATCAGTTGGTCATTGATCAGTTTCATGATTTCAAGTAGCAACAGTAGAGGGAGGGAGAGAAGAAGAGGCAGTTGCTCCATATATCGGTTGTTAAGCTTAACGTGGGAATGCTTTACAAACATTCCGAGACGAACTTACACACTTGCTTTACTTCTCTGGGATAGCTTTGTTGGAGAGGAAATGCTGGTTTGGAAGCACATAGCAAGGCTCCAAATGCTCAGGGAGACCACCGACAGGTCTGGCACACCGCAGCCGCTCTATCACGCGAGACATACTTCTCCGACGTGCTAAGGTCATGAGTTGGATTACGTCATGTCGCAAGTTTTGTGAGATGCTTTTGTGATACTTAATGGATCGATTACATTTTTTGTTTCTTTCTGATATCCGATCCAGTAATTTAGGTCAGTATCGGACCGATACCGATACTTAATATCGGATTGGTCCATCCCTATTTAAGACATGTACATGTGACTGACAAGTTGCTGCAGTATAGGCAAATACTCATAATCAGAGGCTTCAGAATACGACTCTACAAAATGCTGGGTGATGTGACATTGGCTACATTCACCTTTTGTATGCAAACTAATCTATGAGTATATAAAAAAAATAAAAAATAAAACCTGTGATGGGGATGTCTGACTTGTTGAGGTCAACATGTCGGTAACAGTGGAACCTGTACTAGATTAAATTAAAGCAGTGTTTGTGTCAGACAAATAAAAAGTGTGCAAACCTTTAAAGTACAGAAAGTGTAGTATTGAGTAAAAACTAGAAGAGTGTGGGTCCTTCCAGTGAACAAAGCAGAATAAAGCTGAGGATAACAGTTACATTGTCTGTGAAGAGAGAACTAAGTTAAGTTTATGTCTTCCTTTTTAAATCCTCATATTTCACAGTTTGTTATTAACCTGCTTATTAATTCCATCAAAGTTTAGATAAAAATAAAACAAATAAAACATCTGAACTAATTTCCACAGGCAGGTGGAATATGTTGGTTGTATAAGCGGCCAGAAAAGGATGTTTCAAAATTTCTGAATGGATACAAAATCATGCTCTAGGGTTAATTAGTAAATTCATTTCCATTCTGAATTCCAAACTATTAATGATAACTGATTACTCTAATTTTCTCAGTTAAGAAATTAGCATATGTAAACCACCTTGCCAAATATAGTGGCAGCACACTGATGTTAATAGAGTGCACCTGATGCCTCTATGGGTAGATTTAATCACTAAATCAGCTTTCTGGTTGATGGAACACAAAGTCCATTTTTCTATCCCAAACTGCACTTCAGCCTCAGTGAGTTACTTGTTGCTTGAATGAATATATTTAATATATTTTTCTATTTAAGATAAGTGAAGAATCTGTAGTTCTTTTCTTATTGTAAATCAAGATCCATGTAATGTCAGGGAAGAGGAGAAATTTTCTTTTTTGTCACTGACTACAAACCTCGTTAAAAACAACAACTGTTTCCTCTTTTCACACATGCAAAGCTTTAAAGCGCAACTTTAAAAGATATCCATAGAGAAATGGAGACAAAAAGTATTGTCTGTGTAATTCCCCTTGATTTCTCTCATTTGAAATTCCAGTTACAGAGAAGGAAGTCACTGAGGTTAGAGGAACTGACAGTCCCTGAGGCGGTGGCCAGTTAGCTTTGTTATTAAACCGCTCTTTACTGGTCAGCCCAGAGGTCTCTAGGCAAAAAAATGTCTTGTTTGTAATGCAACCTTGTATAATGGCCTGCTTGACAGAATGTAATTAGAGCAAGCAGTGCTTTTCTTGGCTATGCCTGTTAGTTCCACAGGCAGATCCATAGCCACATCCCCCAAGTCCTGCTCATTAATGAATCTGCTCCTGCTGGGGCTATTGATGGCCACTGCCTTTCTGGAAGATCATTATTAGAGAATTCCATAGGACAGCTGAAATACATTATGTATGAACTCATTGCTCAGCATCATCTGTTTTCTGCATCTGAAAACAGTTGCATAAGGCACTGGATTATGTATAATGACTGAATGAAGTGCATAAAGTTAATTTACCCATTAGCATGACTGAGTAAGTTTTCGTGTCACGTTATGATTAAATATGTCTTTAATTACAGTGGCTTAACATGTAGTTAATGTATCATAACATGCACACCAACAGGACATGGGAGAGCAGAGGATTTACACTTTAACGTTTACTGACGCAACGCAATAATTATAAATACACAAGACTATAACTCTGCCCTGCAGAGTTTCAACAGATGAGTGACATAGTTGACTTCTTTCAGGCTATCTTTTTAAAATCTATGCATTTCTATCCATTTTGAATATTAATTAATAATCCCCCATTAATTTACTCCTCAGTCACTAGAGTATTGATGCCAAAGTAATGGGTCACATACAGCCCGAATTTGATCTTGAGTATGTATACCAGGCCGGTAACCTAAAGACGCTACAGTCATACAAGACGATGGACAGCCTGAGAGGAAAACACAACAGCTTCAGTTTTTGCTGTTGTAAACTAAAGGCACACCTCCTTGGATTGACCACCTTACAGTAGTTTGACCTGCAAGTCATTGGTAATGTCTTTGGAAACCCACTGCTGTGGTATGGTCCAGTTTTAAGAACTGACGATCTAAATAGATAGTGAAAGAAACAAGAAGTATGTCATTTAATTGTTTATCTATTACCTTTTGGCAATTTTGTAGTAAGATTGACCATGGGACAGGTCTTTATCAGTAGAAAAACCTATAAAACTAAAATTGAGGTCCCCCTTCACATTTTCCAAAGCTGCCCAGTGGGCCAGATTGCAGTCTTTTGCAAGCTCATTCTGGCCCCCGGGCCTTATGTTTGGTACCCTTGGTCTAGAAAAAGTGACCTTCTTTGCAGTTCCAGATCCAGCAGGACATAGGTTTGATACCACTACACTCGATACCACTACATTATCCCCAATCAATTTCTGCTATATTAGTGGTTCAAAGTAGTAGCACTACCACTGTAATACAGACTAGGAAGTTACTGATATGCCACTAACCTTAAGCAGGAGCCAGCAGAAGATGGGTGCACTGTGGCTTCAAAGGGACTACCTTAGTCAATAGCAATACTCAGGCAAGCTGTAAAGTTAAAACAATGCTCATTTAGTAATAAGGGAAAGAAACTGTGCAGAGAAAATATTCCCCACACCATTATACTACCACTACCAGTCTGAATGGTCAATACAAGACAGGATGTTGCCTGCCACCTGAAGGCAACATTTTTGGTGAGCTTGTATCAATTGTAGCCTCAGCCTCCTCTTCGTAGCCAACAGTGGCACCTGGTATGGTCATCTACAACTGAAGCTCATTGGCTTTAAGGTTAAATGTATTGTGCATTCAGGGATGCTCTTCTGCACACCTTGGTTGCAGTTACTCACTGCCTTCCTATCAGCTCAAAGCAATGTTGCCATCCTACTTTGACCTCTGGCATCAAAAAAAAAAAAAAAAAAAAATCCCATCAGCAGTTTCTGAAAAAACTCAGATGAGCCTATCTGGCACAAAGAACACCGCCATGTTCAAGAAATTCAAAGTCACTTAAATCACCTTTCTTCCCAAGACTGTTGCTTGGTTTGAACTTCAGTAGGTAACATCAGGTGGTATTATCACCTCACATGGCAGCAGAAGTGCTGTGAACCGACGGTGTACGTAAACGTAAAAGAATATTTTCCATGTAGGCCACAGGTACAGGCGTATAGTTTTCCACAGAAGGCTTTAGCCTTGTGTTCTCCACATGTTCATTTGCAGCTGATGAGAAACTGATAGATTATAATTTCTGAAAAATGAAAGCGATATCCTTGTATCAGTGGCGACAGCTGAGTAACTTCCCATTCATGTATTGTTGTAATGTCCCTACCCTCAGGTCACACTGAAGGCTGGTAAATATTGGTGGGTCTGTTGTGCTGATTGTATTGTTTACACAGCAGCCAGATGCTAAAGATTGACAACTAAACAAAGAGGCAGCGCAAGGAAGCACACAACCTAAATTCTATTGATTTAATGTTATGGAGCTGAGTGTCACACCGATAAGGCCACATTGTTGGAGAACTGCGGTCATATAGAATTCAAGCCGCACGTTCACATCACAGACATATTTTTGTAGCACTGCAGCCGCTGCTTTGCACTTTCTATACAGGTAAGGTGCGTATTGATATTCATTATGAATCAACTGTGGTAAGGAAGCAAGGAATGTAGTTTGACTCTGAACCAGTAATACAATTCAGGTTATACATACCATACATATTAGCTACAGCAATCAGACCACATCAAGTGATTACATTATTTATGTGAAGAAAATATGAGGGAAATAAGGAATTCATGTTATGAGCCCAAGGCACAGTAAGTCAGACTATTTGGTCAAATGGTAAAATGTCAGTTGAATTGATTTATTTGTCCTAGCAAGTAATAACACCAATGAAAGGCCATTTCTTATTTGTTCCAATTTAATTTAACAGCTAAGTTTTTCCTGGATGAAAATATTACTTGTGTTTTAATTTCCTAATGCTAAAAGAGAAGAGTTACAAACAAGCAAAAACTTTTGTCTTTTGGTTAAATGTTAAATGTTCAGTTAGTACTAAGGGGGCCAAAACGTGCCAAAAAATATCCCTCACATCATTAAACCATCAAAACCAGACTGAACCATCACAGGATGGATTCATGCTTTTACGTTGTCTTACTGTAGCCTCAGCTTCCGTAGTTAACAGGAGTGAAATCTGGTATGTATCCGTGTGTTGTGTGCTCAGAGATGCTCTTCTGCTTAACGTGGTTGGAATGAGTGCTATTCTGAGTTGCCTAATTATCAGCTACGAGCCATCTGGCTATTCTCCACTCATGTCTAATATCAAAAAGGTATTTTTGACCAGAGAACTGCTGCTCACTGGATATTTTCTCTTTTATGGACCATTCTTTGTAAACCCTAGAGGTGGTTGTGTGGGAAAATACCAGTAGATGAGCAGTTTCTGGCAATAACAATAATGCCACATTTAAACTTAAATTACCTTTCTTCCTCATTCTGATGCTCGGTTTGAAATTCAGCAGGGCATTTTGCCCATGTCTTCATATTCCAATGGACTGACTTGCTGCCTTGTGATTGGCTGATTAGATATTTGTGCTAATGAGCAGTGGAACAGGTGTACCTAACAAACTGTCCATATAAGTCAAATGAGATTTAATATTATATTGTATTTTTTTATACAACAATAATGTGTTATTTGTGGCATACCTCCTACTTCAAACGATGTTTCATGAAGTCTTACAGTTTAGTTTCAAAGATTAAATGTGGGGGCTATGTGTCTCATCTCAACAAGCGCTTCAAACCTGTTGCTTTATTTAGTCAGCAAATCTGTTGAATATGTCCACAGGTGCTGCAGATGTACCTGCCCTTCTGTGGTATTGCAATCTCCAACGCCCAGCTATTTGCCGCCTCAAGGAAGGAGTATGACAGGAGTCGGGTAAGGGCAACAGGGCCAACCAAGATAATAATCCCCACCTACCCCTAGGATCAGCGGTACTTCCTCCACCCTCATGCTGACATTGAGGCTGAGTATTGATCAGCAGCAGCCCACTTGTTGCCACTGCAGTGGGAATCTCAGAGCAGCATGCAGCCCTGTCTGGACATTTTCTGTGGACCTGTGGAGGGGGATGGGCACATATCCAGCAAGGGGCCTGGTTCATGATCTAAATCTCTTAGGGACCGTTAAGAGATGCACTAATTCATGTCACAGGCATTGATCTGTGATGGAAGAGAACATAATGAGTGCACAGTTCAGTGAGTAGAGAAGAAACCGCATGATTTTTATGTGGTTGTGTATTAAATTCGATTGGCACTCGCTAAGATAAAGGGCCTAATTTTCTTTTATTGGGCAAAGTAATCATATTATATCGTGCTGTTGGTTTATGATTTAGAGATAATGATAACAATCAAGTTTCAATAGCTGAGCGAGGCAAAACATCTTTATTCAAAGGGTCATCACTATTACCTGTTGACCAATTTTTTTTTTATTCAGCCTTTGATTGTTGGGAATAATGCCAGTGGTAACGTTTTCTGTCACTGGTCTTTAGGCACTCCTGGAAGTAGTCAATGACCTGTTTGAAGAACAGACTGACCTGGAGAAGATTGTCAGGAAGATCATGCACCGTGCACAGACACTGCTTAAGTGCGAGCGTTGCTCTGTTCAGTTGCTGGAGGACATTGAGTCACCGGTACTGTTTTTCTCTCTGCTGTCCTGTCATATATGTCAATGCATTTGCGCATGTGCGTTCTTGTTTTTTTGTTTTCTGTTTTCCCCCTTTTTTCCCAGTAAATACTTTGTATGTCCATGAGCTGTTGTGATTTCTTCCCTTTTGCATCTTTCAGGTTGTGAAGTTCACCAAGTCGTTCGAGCTGCTCTCCCCTAAGTGTAGCGCAGACACTGAAAGCAGGTATGTTTCATTCAGAGCACCTCGGTAACATTTGGCCTGATTAAAAAAAAAACCCCTCATACAACCCCCCCTCCATAATTTTCCCTTCCATTTCCTCACTCATCATACCATTACCCTTCTCATTAAATAGTCAGATCTGCAACATGGCACCTGTGCATTTGGCACAGAGCCTTTTTGAATCTGCAGAGCGTCCATCAAGGACAAAAAAATCTGTATAAAATTTGACTATTATGTAGTGCTGTGGGAGTAATATGCGGATTCTGAATAGAAGGCATACTGTGGGAGCCCTGCTTAATTGGGTTTTCCAGCTTCTCTCTACAGCTAGGCATGGCTGAGTGGAGAAAGAAAGGTTTAATATTGCGTAGGATGTTTATGGATGAAAAAAAAAAAGGCTGAAAAGGAAGACAAATTATCCCCCCAAGTCCTGCACTTGCTGTAACTGATATGGTCACTTTGAGGCAGTAGTTACAGTAACTATAACAGTAATTTAAAAATATCATAACACAAGAAATACCAATATTAAAAAATTAGCGATGATGAAAGAAATTTTCAGCCGCTAGACTGGGAAATGTATTCTTTCTGACTGCACGCTCCTTTCCGATATGTGTTGCTACTGTCACATTTTAAATATGAAGCCAGTTTGTAAATAAAACTGCACAAATTCCTGAAGCACCTCTTCCTAAAGGCTCTCATCTCAGTAACAAGAGAGCTAGTGAAATTTATGTGTGTAATTAAATAAATGCATTCGGTGACAAAAGGTGAGGATACTGTAAGATTTCTGATGTGCCTAAAATCCCCAGCTACTCCCACAAGAACAATGTTCCTTTATGAGAGGGATGAACCGAGGAAGACAGAGAGAGAATTAGGAGAGAAACATAGTAAAAATAAAAGAAACAGGAGGTAAGGCAGATTGCCATCACACCCATGTGGTTTATTACTGCTGTGCTGTGGTTCCACATCTACACACAGCTGTATCGCTAGATCAAAGGGATCCAAAAGATCTGACATCTGTGTCGTTCCGTCTTTTTTCTAACCTTAAAAGACAAAATGAGCCACACTGAACATTTACTTTGGCGTATTTGAAAGTAAAAACTCAGTGATGGCATCCTGCAATAAGATGTAAACAGTCTGAATAGTGATGCAGGTGTCTGGCAGAGAGTGGGGGCACCGTCTAATCAGAAAATAGCTCATACTGTATGCTTAACTTTTCATTACTTTCATTACTTTTTAAAAATCAAGTAGCTAAAAATAAGATTGTTTGCTTATTGTAACATTTCTAAATGCGTATAAAGGGGGTCTGACCTGTGCTCATTTCCAGCTCCCTGTTTTATTCTTGGACTCTGCTGGAGCAGCTATGTGTGAATCAAAGTTCATGTTAATCCTTTATAAATGTATTCTACACTGGCTTGTTCCCCGGCTTGAAACAAGTTGTTTTAACTACATTACCTTTCCCTCTAAGCCAGCTTGTTTCTAAAGGTCTGAACAACAGTTTTTTGGGACTGAACCTTTGAACCTTTAGGTCACAAGGATTCATTTCACATATCCTCACCTCATCTCACACAGTCTAATTAAACAAATCTGGTTGAGAACTGGTTGAGTCTTTTGTCATCTATCTTGTTTTTTTTTCTGACCATAGTTTCAAAGACAGCATGGAGAAATCATCTTACTCAGACTGGCTCATCAATAACAGCATTGCGGAGCTGGTGGCTTCCACAGGACTGCCTGTAAACATTAGTGACGCCTATCAGGATCCTCGCTTTGATGCTGAGGTAACCACACAGTAACATACTTCCTAAAGTTCACATCACTAGGATTTAAAAAAAAAGGTGAAATGATTTGTGGGACTTGTATGAAATACACCTGCTGTGATTGTCTTGCATTGTGATATATTATATACAACGTGAATTCAAAAAGCTGAGACCAATAAAAACATACCTGATTTAAATCTGCCCACTGTGCTCTTCAGAGTCATTTCCTTGTGCACTTCTGGCCTTTTTCACGTGGCCCTGCTTTGTTTGGATAAACCTGTTTTGATCACTTCTCTGTCCTAAAGATATCTTGTAACTCACTGTTTCAAAACTTGAAAAACAGAAGGAAGTTGCAGGGGAGCCAAAACTGCCAAGTAGGACAGGTGGCAAACAGTGATTTTGTTTTCAAAGTTTCACAGCATTGTGAGCAGTCATGTGATGCCACATGTTAGCTGGTCTGAAGCAAATTTTCTACGTCAGACACTTGAAGACATTACAGTTCTCCACATTGACAATCTGTTGGGACAAATACATGGCTATGTTGTGTATATGTACGATGGTTTCCTAATAATTTTCACATTAAGCAACTTATTTAAGTTTAACATTTAACCTGGATTCACACAATAGTGAAGTGCTCATATAGATTAAACTGGATGCCAGTTTTTTGAGCTGGTGAAGCCTCTTGAAAATGTCTTTATAGCTCTCTGCACACATAAACGTACATTTTCCGAAGCTGTTCTTTCTCATTGCACTGCAGGAAATGCTCTACTTAAGACACTTTCACACTAACTGAAATACTCCGTTGGGTTTCGGTGATGGAGAGTGTAGCTGGCGGGTAAAAGTCTGGCTAGTGTCCAGCTGAGTGTGCATACTGCACTTGATCTTCCAAACAGAAGTATTCTGTCAATGCCGCACTTACAATAAAATCATATTCTTAAAATCAGTCTCAAATGCATCAGTTTAATGCAGTAGCCATTCAGAATAGTTGTAATCTGTTTTAAAGGCATTTGAGTGCACATCCTCTGTCCATGCCCTTGCCCCAAAGTGGAGATTTTAAAGAAAGTGATTCGGAACTATTACAGCAATAGCTATAGACTTATGGCTTATAGTTATAAACTTCTGTGCAGTACATCAGTTTCACGTTTTATATTTGGACTATTTTAAACTGCACAGGCAAAAAAACAAAAAAAACAACAAAAAAAACTGCACTGTATAGATGAAGAATAATTATAACTACAAGCAAATTTAACAGGTTTTTCACTCATTTTTTCATGATATTGATGAGGAGAAAAACCCAAAACACTGATCACATAAGAGAATGAAAACATTTTAAATAAAGTAAATAAACATTTATTATTTACATTTTATGTAGAATAATTATAATGTTTTATTCTCCCACTTTTTGCAGGCAGACCAGTTCTCTGACTTCCATATCCGCTCAGTGCTTTGTGTCCCTATATGGAACAGCAACCACCAAATTATTGGTAAGTTCATACACAAAAAATCTTCTAGATTCTCAAATTCTTCTGTTTAAAAGTTTCTGGTGTGGCTGAATGACATTAGATACTAAAGGATGTCTTTAGGCACTTACTAAGGTTCTGGATAGCTTATGTTGCTACAAAGGAATGCAAAATGTCCTAAAATATCATTTTAAAAGTCATTTGTAGAAGGGTCCCTAGCTGGAACCAATAGCAAGAAGTCAAGCCATAAAACATCACCACATTCCACATACCTTTGGCTGCATGCTGTGTTCAATTGCAGTAATTTCATTACCACTAATACTGCACAGGCATGCACCTTTTTGCTGCATAAGGCAGAGAATATAAGAGGGGGAGGGCTTGAAAATTTGTCCAGCCGAGACTGCATGATTAACTCCATGCTGCACCATCACGCCACACTTAGAGGTGGTTCCCTTCTTCTGGCAGCGTGCTTTGTGTTTGTGAATCAGCCCCAGGCTAACACCACACTGACACTCTGATAAATCATTGATCTCTCGTCTGGCTTTGGCGCTGGATATTGCAAGGAGGAGCGACGATAGCGGCTCTATTCAGTCCACTGAGATCTGACGCGGGAAGCCATTAGTTTTATTTGAGTGCAAAGTGATCAGCATATCTGGTGCAGATGGTTGGTGAAGACCTGTGTGCATCTTTGCGTAGGTGTAAGTGCATTTGTCAGGGAGGGGAGAGGAAGAAGAACACAAAGAGTGAGGAAGAAACACAGTGTGTGGGTGGCACCTGAGGATCTGGAGTGAAAAACCATTAAACAAACAAAGCAGCAGAAGATGAAATTCTTATATCAAGGCTACATTCAGCTAGAAAAATTAAAGCCCTTGTGTCATCCGCAAGGTTCCAGCAGACTCATTCAAAATATAAGCAAAATAAATACTTTAACAATAATAATGATTAGTGAAATCCATCTTAGCATATTATGCATCATTGAAACTGACTTTAATAAAAGCAGATGGCTCACCAGGTATTTTTAATGATTTATTTTCCTGAATTTAATGAATATCTTTTTAAAAAAAAAACAATTATTTTGCTATCCAGATAAACAGAGAGAACAAAACATTTTTTTTATTATACTTAAATCCCTAGTCCCTTTAATGTAGTACACTGTGTACACTACCTATTTATTTGTGTAGTATGTGTTTTGACAGCGTAGTTTTGTCTGAAGTCTGAATCACGTTTGTAGCACCTTCTCAATCTTAAAATGCAAAAACCACAGCCCAACAGTTCTACCCAACTTTGGACCAATTTCTAAATTCTTTATTTCCATAGTATCCCTGTATTTAACTGGGAGAAGCGTTTCAGTTTATGTGGGGTTCCTCAGGTGTCTGTTCTTGGCCCAAGTTCAATCATGAGAAAGCGTGGCCCCTCACTTCCTTTTTATGCAGATGATTCTCAAAATTAAATCTTGATTTTAAGATTTTATTCTTAGTTTTTTCCCGAGTGACAGGAGAAGGGAGCCGGAGATCGACAGACGGATTGGTGCTGCGGCCGCAGTGATGCGGATGTTGTACCGGTCCCAGGATACGCTGGAGAGATTATATCTCTTGGCTGGCCTGGGAATGCCTTGGTGTTCCCCTGGACAAGCTGGAGGAGGTGGCTGGGGAGAGGGAGGTCTGGGCTTCTCTGCTTAGGCTGCTGACCTGGCCCCAGATAAGCGGAAGAACATGGATGGATGGATGGATGGATGGATGTTTTTAAGTGTTTGCCTGGGTTGGTGCTGCGTACCTCACTGATTGTTTGCCCCTGCATGCTCCCACTTTACCGGTGGGGTCTGGTGAACAGATGCTCCTAGCTGTCGTGAGGTTCAGAATAAAACATGGAGCCGATTGCGTCTTCACAGAAGCTGCTCCTAAATTGTGTAACAAACTGCCTCTTCACATCACATCGGGATCTCCCCAACATTAGAAACTTTTAAAGCCGCTTGAAAACCCACTTTCATACTTTGGCTTTTAAACCAGACTGCGTTTTGATTGCTTTTGATTTATATTGTTTTATTATTTCAGCCGCACTTACAGGATCAGCTGTTTTTTTTAAAAACTGTTTTGTAAAAATAAATCTGACTTGACATGAGTCCACTTTATAGAAAGTTGCCATAGACTCAAGCGCTCATTGCTGCACTGTTGCTTGTTTCCACCTTTTCTGGGATTTTTGCATTGGGTAGAAGATTTAAACACATCTGTTATGGTACAAAGAATCGGCACAGGCGCTATCCCCGCATCTAAAACTGTAGCAGTTCATTTGTTTCCATTTAGCATTTAGCACTAAAGGCCTCCTTCTCCTAACAGTTATTTATTTATTCATTTATTTTTTGGGATGTTCTACAGGAGCTAAAATGAATAACCTCTGGAATTCAATCTAAATTATAAGGAAAATTATTGGAAAACTTTTTTTCATTCAACTTCTTTTTTTTTTTGTCATCAACAATTTTTATTTATTTCATTTTAAACTTCAATAACAGAACTTAAGAATAACTACATAAATAAATAGTTTAAAAAACAAACAAACAAAAAACAACAAAACAAAACACAACACAACAACAGAAACAAAACAAAACAAAAAACCCAAAGGAAAGTTATCCTATCCGGTTGTTCAGTCTGACGTCACTAGCCGTGTCTGGGTCTAAACTCCGCTGCAGGTCCATATATCAAACGATCATATGGCATTACTGAGAGTTGAAAAACTGTCTAAAGTCTTTCATCTTTAATAAAATGATCAGCGTTCTGCTCTACCAGGTGTAACAATTGAGTTTAACATCCAGGCATCCATGAAAACGGAATTTATGACATTTAAAGGAGTTAGAAGTTAGCAGAGAGTTAGCTCGCTAGCTTCTATCTAAATACAATATAACATGTCCTGACTGCGGGGTTTTGGAAACAAATTAAAACGTACAGCTCTGTTATCACTTCCAGCATAAATGAAGACAGAAAACTAAACAGCAGTGACGTTTGTAGGGTTACTGAAGTTGGGCTAGCTGGTATATAATGATGTGCTGCGTGACCGCTAGCGACACAGCTACGTTAGCATAATATAAACAAGCTAACTTTTTTTCCACTCGATAAAAGTTACCGTGAGTGTTCTCGGTGGTCAGGAACAAATGTAATCGCATGGCAGGATGCTGTAAAAGGACCAAACTTCAGCCAGGAGAACAACTGAGATAATCCATCCACAATACGAGGTTAGTCATTCATATACTGCTGCATGGGCTGGGCTGTAGTTACATCCTAAGGTTTTAAAAACTGAGCTTAAATAAATGATTAGCGGTAATAAAAGCCGAGGGAGATCAACAGTGATCACTGACTGTTTTAGGAGCTTTTTGAGATCAAATAGAAGAAAATACATAACATTAAACATGTTAACAACACAAAAGCCATATTAAACGCAGACTACTTTAGACCCGGAAGTAGGATTCGTCGCGTCATCACTGAACAACCGGATTCTTTCTTCGCACACCAATCCCCACACCACCACTCTATCATTACTCTTCTGTTCTTCAAGTTACAGAAAGCCAGCTTGTAAAGGGGGACCAAATACAATCATATTGATGCAATTTATCTAATAAACCATAAGTCACTTTTTCATAAGATGCCAACTTAGCCGTTGTCTTTAGCCACTCTTCATAGGGAGGGGGGTTCTTTTTCCGCCAATGTCTTAGTAGGACCCGTTTGGCCGTAGTAAGAGCCAGAATAATCCATCTTTTTGTATAACTAGAAAAATCTCCATCAGAAAGTTCTGTGGTTATACCAAGTATGGACAGTTTTGGTGAGATACCAAATCTCCTTTTTAAAACACTGAAAATTACCTCCATTATATTTTCCCACCAATCTCGAAGTGCCGAACAGCTCCATAAGATATGTAAAATCGAGGCATTTTGACCATCACATCTCCAACATTCGTCCGTAGAGGCCAGGTTCCATTTATACAATTGTTGCGGTGTTCGATGCCACCTATGGATTATCTTAAGTTGAATAAATCTACTGCCTGTTTCTTTATACATAGTATTAACACTTTGAAAACATGAATCCCATTCAACTGAAGATATGTCCAATGCCATGTCCTGGGCCCAGTAGCCCTTAACTTTAAGGAGAGGGTCAGCTGACCGTTCTTGCAATAAGTGATAAATCTTAGAGGTAATGCCTTTACCCAAGGGTGATCTTGAGAGCAGGACTTCCACAGGGCTGCCCACAGGACAACTCAAGGGGGTTCCCAGCCACTTCGATAATGAACTATGTATTTGGACATATCTCCAGAATTGATTACGCTTCAACTTATATAACTCCACAATTTTATCAAAGCTTAAAAAACATTTAGTCCCACAGTCAAATAAATCTGATACATTAAGGATGCCTGCTTTACGCCACTGTAGCCAGTCAACCGATGTCCCTCCAATTAAAATTCTTTTATTCCCCCATAAGGTTGCCGAAGGTGATTTAATAAAGTCCCAGCGACCTGCCCTATGTAATTTACACCACAATGTCTTCGCGTTTGCAATTATAGGATGGGTAGTTTTATGACTGGTATCAAACAGCTCCCTCCAAGGAGAAATACCACCATTAACTTCCGTCTCTATATGGGACCAGATGGGTTTAACTGGTGCAGTAGGTAACCAAGCTCTAAGTTGTTTCACGTTCATCACCCAATAATACCATTGGAAATTAGGCAATGAAAATCTCCTTGTTTTACACTCGCTTGAAGTTTCCTAATACTTAAACGATGTGGTGAACTACCCCAAAGAAACTGCCGGATCAAAAAGTCTAGATCTTTGAAATACTTATCTGGAATGTGTAATGGAATATTAGATAAAATATAAAAGATCATGGGTGCAGTCATCATCTTAATACAACTAATTTTACCCCATATTGTGAGACACACTCTGGACCATCTACCAAATTCCATTTTTATTCTTTCAATCATTGGCTCCATATTTGCTTGAACCATCTTAGTGTAATCCGAGGTAATTTGTATCCCCAAATACCTCAAACCATTCACGGACCACCGAAACTCCCACTGTTTAAATAAAGTATGGGGGCAGTGTCCTGACATAGGCATTGCCTCTGATTTATCCCAGTTGACACGATACCCTGAAAGCAGCGTAAAGCTTTCTATACATTCTAATAGGGCTGGAATTGACTTCCCAGGCTGGGTCATAAGTAACAACATATCATCTGCATATAATAGAAGCTTATGTTGACTATTACCCATCGAAATTCCAAATATATTTACATTATTTCTCAGTTTTTGTGCCAGAGGCTCTATAGCAATTACAAAGAGACCGGGGCTAAGGGGACAACCCTGTCTTGTGGATCTCTGTAAAAGGAATAGGTCTGATATGAGCCCATTCGTCAATACTCGCGCTGAAGGCGAATCATATAATATCTTTATCCACCTAATAAAATTATCACCAAAACCGAACTTTTCTAATGTCTTAAACAGATAATCCCACTCAACACAATCAAAAGCTTTTGCAGCATCCAGCGATAGGGCCACTGTTGGATATACTGAATCATATACATAATTTAGCAAATTAACCAACCGCCTAATATTATCTGGACCATAGCGGTTTGGAACAAAACCAGATTGGTCTGCATGAATTATTTTCGCCATTACTGCTTTTAATCGGCCCGCTAAGACCTTTGCCAAGATTTTTTGGTCAGAATTCAGCAAAGATATAGGGCGGTAACCACTTGGGTCTAAAGGGTCTTTCCCAGTTTTAAGAATAAATGTTATAAGTCCAGAGTGCATTGACTGAGGTAATGAGCCTACTTTGAACGCCTCATTATAAACATCGAGCAACAGGGGACTTAACATATCTTCAAATGCTCTATAGAAATCCAATGGTAACCCATCTAATCCTGGAGCTTTATTAAGTGGCATACTGTTAATTGCACGGGTAATCTCCTCCACTGTAATTGGAGCATCTATAATCTGCTGGTCAGTAGTAGAAAGCTGTGGCAGGTTTAAATCAGTAAAAAATGCTTCGAATTTCTGTTCATCTAAACTACCTTGCGTAGAATAAAGATTATTGTAAAAGGCCCTGAATCCATCATTTATATGTCTAATAGAAGTTGAAATAACCCCATCTGATTGTCGTATGCCTGGGATATGGTTCATACTGTCTTTCTGTTTAAGATGGTATGCTAATAAACGACTCGGCTTTTCTCCCATTTCCCAATATGCTTGATTAATGCGAAATAAAGCGTATTCTGCCTTTCTGTTGTACAGTACATTCAACTCATATTTAACTTTAACGATTTTATTCAACGTAACTCTGTCTTTTGTATGGGAATGTACTGCCTCAAGTGCCTTTAATTTGGCTTCTAACGTAATGATATTCTTGTTAGCTGCCTTCTTTTTAAAGGAAGCATAAGAAATTATTCTCCCCCTTAAGTATGCCTTCATAGCATCCCACCAAGTAGCCAATGTAGTGTCCTCTCGATTATTTGTCTGTTTGTAAAATTGTATTTCATCTCTTATCAATTTAATAAAACCAGAGTCTTTAATTAAGGACACATTTAAACGCCATCTGCGGCTTGGAGGAATCTGTAAAATATTTCCAAGACATAGAAAAATTGGCGCATGGTCCGAAATTACTATATTACCAATACTTGAATCTATAGTTATTCACTAAGGCTTCAGAAATAAGAAAGTAGTCGATTCTAGTATAAACATTATGAGGCGGAGAGTAAAATGAATATTCCCCGCCTTCTGGATGCATTGTCCGCCAAATATCATTCAGACCCAAATCTGAGGTCATCTGCCTTATGGCAACTACAGATTTACTCTCTGTGCCTCTCCTAGGAAGTGATCTATCTAGGTCTTGATCCAGTATTTGATTAAAATCTCCTCCTACCACTATTTGTGCACCTTCTAATTCCAAAAGATACTGTGACAGGTTATGAAAAAAGGCGGGTATGTCCGCATTAGGTGCATAGATATTACATAAAATTATTGGTGTGTCCAGTAATTGTCCATAAACCAATATAAATCTACCTTCCTTATCTGGTATTACTTTTGTTTCAGTAAAGCTAACTGCTTTATGAATCAGAACCGACACTCCCCTGCTTTTACCAGTTCCAGGACTGGAAAAGACTTTACCTACCCAGGAACATTTAAGTTTTAAAGTTTCTGACTTACAGATGTGTGTTTCTTGAATAAAGGCTATATCAACTCTTGATAACTTTAAATATTCATTCATTCAACTTCTTGACCAGCAGAAACTCTTTCTTGTAGGTAAATGTATATAAAAAACTGGCATTATAATTGCTGTTCTAAGCCAATCAAGTGGAGCTTTGACTTAAAATGTGCTTTCTTAGAGGGATAGGTTAACAGTGCTCTGGTTGCTGCTTCACAGAATGTAACATTGCCAGTTACTGGATGAAGATGACTTTGAGTTTAGGTTAGTTCTTTGATACACTGTAATTCCTCCTGGATTAATGTAGTGCTGAGCTGGTTGCAGCTCAGGTCTGGCCCAATGCTTTGTGAAGCTCTAAGCAAAATTTGACACCACCAGAGCAGTGAATAAATTGTACGGTACAGTCACACAAGACCATAAGTCGTTTGCGTAAAAACCCGTATTAGTGCTGTGATCATTGTGATAGTGTGTGTGTGTGTTTTTTTAAATGAAACACTTGTGGCACTAGGAATATAGCCTCGTTAAACCAATTAGCTTGTCTATGCTGCAACTCATCACAAATTACAAGCTCAATACAGAAGGAGCAAAATTAGATTTTAGAGAATGTTTGCCATGCATTAAAAATTAATGGCACCAAAATGAAAATTGATCATAGTTGCATTGTAAATTCTTTTCACACTATTCGTTGAAATGAACACATAATCCCATTGACAGGCTTCTTTCACCTCCTGCAGATAAATAAAAATTGTAATGATGTGGAAATAAGAGTTGCTGTATTAATTTGATGTTCTCCTTTATTACCGGAGTTCTTTCTGTTTTGATTAGACAATGAGAGAAGCGGTCTAAAAAGGAAAGACTGCTTTGTTAAACCCCACTACAGGGTTGTGGAGAATAACTGGATTTTCGGTCAAAGATAACATTATCTATTTTGCAGCTTCAGCACTATTAAACAATCATTTTATTCTTCTGTTTTCACTGATTTCCAAATGTTTAACACAGGAGATAGCTGCACTGCAGACTTTTGTTTCTTAACCACATTTATGTGCACTATTGTTGCCTCTTCCCTTAATTTTCTTTAATAATTCATAATATTGATCCTGATACTAGTCTGCCAGTATCAACCTTAAAGCATTACTGCTATGCTGTTGGTATGGGTAAACTTATTTTGTGTAACAGGTGTTGCCCAAGTGCTGAACAGGCTCGATGGGAAACCCTTCGATGATGCAGACCAGCGTCTTTTTGAGGTATTACAATTGCTTGTGTATTTTTTTCAGCATTAGCAATTCTCTAAACATTTTGGAAACCATGGGAGTTTCTCTGTTTTATCCTTTTAGGCATTTGTGATCTTTTGTGGACTGGGCATCAACAACACCATCATGTACGACCAGGTGAAAAAGTCTTGGGCCAAGCAGTCGGTGGCTTTGGATGTAAGAGCGCGTTTTTGTGTATCCACTTATATTTGTAAAAACACTGCTAAGCAAACTGCTTGACGTGTTTATTTGTGCTTGTGAGTCCTACTGTATTTATTTTTCTGTTTCATTCACTATAACGGCATCTTTACTTTGCGTTCCGATCAACATATGCTCAGGGGTAACACATTTAACCAGAAGTCACAGCAAACAACAGCTGCTACATGGAAAATGTAAACTCCCTTCCTACTTATTCTCTCTCAGTGGTCTTTTGTACTTGGCTTCTCTTTTTTGTCTCATATTTCCAGAAGAATGTACGCATTAAAAAAAAAGTGCTGATCTCTCTTTGTAGATAACCTTCTCACAAAGGTTTTATTGAAAATTAATGAGAGGCAGTGAAAAGCAATCCCTCATCTGCCCTGCGGTATGAAGCCATTCAGCACTATTCAGCCTTTACAGCATGTCCTTAGATTACAATAGGGAGCTTTCAGGTGCATTATGGTAGTTAGCACTGCTGTTTCCAAATAGGACAAGTAGAGAACAGAATTGAGACACTGGGTGAACTAATATGTTGATGCACTGCGTCTGGTAGCACTGAATAAACATGATCAAATAAGCAGCTGCAGGCCTGTGCAAAGTATTTCTCTCAGGGAATGAGCGATGGAATCAGCGCTGACATTGCAGCTCTTGTAAGCTGTTCCAGATGTGTTACCGTCATCATCTGGATGATCCACTAAAACGTACAAACGGGCAGTATTTTCAGCTGCAGCAACAGCTGAGCGTCTTGTAGAGCCTTACTGGTAAGGGTTTGAAAAGTACACTGAGTGACACTGTGCCATCATTTTGCAGGTTCTGTCGTACCATGCCACTTGCTCCAAGACTGAAGTTGACAAATTCAAGGTAATAGATGTTCACTGTTGTTCACAGTAGAAACTTTTGTTTTTCTTTCAGGATTTGCAGATGTGGCACAATCAAGTTTTTATATTTTTATTTTAAGTATTTTGTAATATATATTTTTTTGTGTTTTTGGAAAAACACAAAAAAGGAGGCACTGGTGCAAATTGGCCACTGCACAAGAGAAGTTAGCATGCTGTGCCATATCCTACTCATTACTTGCAGCTACAAACTGAGCATTTAGTTTGGCTAAATAAACCTGATCAAAAACCTATAAGGTATTGGAAGAAAGCACCACCTTGTGGGGTATTCTTTTAATGAGGTAACTTCCATAGACTCTAAATAAAAAATGGACTAAACCCCCTAAAAGCTACTAAAATCCTGTTTTGAAGCCTCATTTTTAAAAAGATGGTAGCTGGCAACTTAGTTATTGGGGGCTAGACGTTGAAGCTGTTCACAGCACTTGAAATGGCTTTGTCGACAGTGAGCACTGATCTGTTACTCACATTCTTTTGGCTTGCATTTAACAATGGGTTGGCATTAAGGTTACAGCTGGTTCAGTTCTTCTCTTAAGGTGTCAGTTTTTCTTATTCTCTGCCCCTGTTTCTTGTGGGGTCCCTCGGGGGTCTTTGCACTTTTTTCCATTTAATAATAATATTAAGAGATATAACATTGCCTTTCATTTCTATACTGATGATTTACAGCTATATCTTCCAGTAAAATATCAGGATTCCCTATAGCATCTACTTGACTGTCTTGGAGACAAACAAGGTTGGCTGATTAACAACTGCTAAAGCTGTTAAACAGTGACAAAACTAAGATTATCATTCTTATGATCAGGAAAAAAAAATTATGTGTACCTTTATTACTTCACGTCTGGATTAATCTTCCCATACCTACGTCTGCAGATGGTGCAGAAATCAGCAGCAAGACTGCTGACTGGTAGTAAGAAATATGAGCACATCCCTCCAGTCCTGGCCTTGCTGCATAAGCTTTCTGTCAATTTTAGAATCCAGTTTAAGATTTTGCTGGTTGTTATTAAGGCTTTTAATGGGTAGATCCCAGTTTATATCACCAATCTCATTCGTTTTCTATCAGCTCCCAGGTCTCTCAGGTCCATTGGCAAAGATCTGTCATATGACCCAAGGTCATGTCTCAAACAAAAGAGGGTGACAGAGCCTTTGTAGTCACTGCTCCACAGTTCTAGAATCAGTTTCACATAAAAAAGTCCTGCATCTCTGCTTTTAAATCTAAGCTCACAAACCACCTTTACTCTGGCCTTTCCTGCCCACTAATCTCCTATTTACGGTTTCTCCCCTCTTGTCCTGTGGTTGTTGTTATTGTTATGTTGCTGCTTATTTGTTTTTAATGTAATTATGTGCAGGTGAGTGTATATAGGTATATAAACTTTGTACATCACGAACCTGACGGCTAGCATCCACAAACGATCGATCATATTGGCATCCGATTATCCAAAAAAGACCAAAGTGGGTCATTTTAAATTTGGAGTTTGTAGAGATTGGTTAACTTTTGGAGTCACTGTTTAGTGGACATTGGAGGAAACTATTGAGGCCGAAGCAAACAATCACAAAAGCAAAGACAAGAAGTAAGACAAGAGAAAAGGTCTTAAGGGAGGCTTCTTGATGTCTGTATTGGTGTCACGGTCTGGAGGGCAGACCGTGGGGGATGTAGGAGAAAGGACCCAAAACGCAGACTTAATGGAATGAACAGTGGGTTTATTTACAGTGAGGTAATTGTACACCACACATTAAATCTCCAAAAGTGCTCCCTCGACTACCGTGACGTGTCTTCTCCCAAGTGCTGGTATCCCGTGCTCTCTGCCCCTGTGCCTTCACACACCCCGTGTGTCTTGCAGTCCTGTGTTCCGCTGTGCTCCTGGGGAAAAACACAGACACAGCCGTTATGGCACCAACTCCGGCAGGCATACACTTTAACAACACTAGAAACACTGACATGGAGTCTAACTCAACGATCCTGCGCCGGAGGAAGCTCCATCGCTCTGTTAAGTAGCTCCCCCGACGATCCTGATCAGAAGCAGGTGTGTGGTAAGCTAGGCGTGACCAGCAGCTGGCAGGGCCACACCCATCAGGCTTGCAGGTGGCTGTCCTTCATCCTCCAGCCTCACACACACACACACACACACACACACACCAGCATGGAACACAAGAGCACAGTGCAGCAAACATACATCCAATACACTAATAACAATAAAGGTCCACACTGTTCACGAACCCCGAGTCCCCGGAACCGGGTCCGTGACAGTACCCCCCCTCAAAGGGTCGACTCCCGACGACCCAAAACAAAACCACAGAACAACCAACCCAGGGCGGGTGGCGGGGGGTCCAGGACGGAGGGCCCCAAAACCACTCCGCTAAACAGCCACCACAAAGCAACAAAAGAAAAACACAGGTTAACAGTCCAATCCCCCGGTCCAGTGGCAGCAAACAGTTCTGGCGGCCGATCTACAGGACGGCAAAACAAGCGGGACCCGCTGCGGGTTAGGCAGTGGCGGCAAAAAAGTTCAGGTGGCCTACCTCTAACCCCGTGATGGAAGCAGAACGCTTCAGGCGGCCTGCCACGGATCCGGTGGCAACGGCGTTGCAGCTCCGGCGGCCTGCCACGGGTCCGGTGGCGGCGGCAGTGTGACTGCTCCGGCGGCCGGCCACGGGTCCGGTGGCGGCGGCAGTGTGACTGCTCCGGCGGCCGGCCACGGGTCCGGTGGCGGCGGCAGTGTGTTGCGGGGTCCGTGACAATTGGTGCAGATAATTACCATGATCTAATGTTTTGTTCTTCTAAATGCTGTCCTTAATTAATAATAATAATAAGACAATAATAAGAATCAATAATTAATTAAGACATATGAAATAAAACACCAACATTAAAGGTGTATTAGGATTCTGCTGCAACCCGATTTCACAAAAGTTTGATCTAAGATAAACTTTTACTGATACATAAAATGAAAGTTTTTTCACAGAAAGTTAAGATACTCACAATGTATTTGGTTTCCTCGTAGGTGCTTTAACTAAGATATATATTTTTCTAATTAAATAACAATTTCTTATTAACTTTAATGAGAAGGGAAAAAAAATCTATGGCAAAAGAGAGAAATTATTGGCAGACTTCAGCTTCAAAAGAACTGCAGCAGCGCACAAGCATAAATAGGAGCTGAGAAGTCCCCTGCGAATTTAAACTAATTGTAGCATTTGGAATGGATTACTTCAATCAATAAGCATTCATTCACAATGCATTATTGATAAAGATGAAAATATGGAAAATGACTACATTTTTAATTGGCAGGACATTTCTGAAAAATAGATATGACCTATTTTCCTGCACTTTCATGTTTAGGATTTTCCCCTGTGGCCATTATTGCATAGTAGGATCCCTGCTCTCTAGTGTGCCTGTGTGATCTTTCAGCCCCCTCATGCAGCACTGCTCTCTGCTTCTGCCTTTCCCTCCACTTTCTGCACTACATAAGTAGCCTTGTTGAGCACGCTTGCCTGGGATTCCACTGGTGTGAAAAAGGCAGTGGCAAACAAATCTGGCTGACATTTCATAACCCCGGGGCTATGAATTAAGATCTAAAGAATACCTGCTGGCCAGAAAGGCAAATGTTTGCGCAGGAAACAATGGTGGTTGTTAGAGAAGACAGATAGAGAGGAAAGAGAAACACAGCTTTACAGAAGATAGAGAGGAAAGAGAAACACAGCTTTACAGAAACTTTAACTCTGCTAAGATATATTTGACTGCAAAGCTCAAAATCCTTCAATTATAAATGCTGACTCAAGTCAGGAAGAGCATCTCCTGATCAGATAGACGTTGTGCTCATTAGAACCGATTAAAGATAGAAGATGTGCTTCAATATGAAAATGCTTAATTGGAATCCTATATTTTTGTTTGAATACCACAGAAAAAAAGCTGCTGCTGATTATTGTTGCCACAATTGTCAGTGAGCTCTGAAAGTAAACAACAATGAAATTCTCCAGTAGATCCCCCTCATTAATCTTAAACCCCTCCAAATGAAGCTTCGGGTCTTAATTAGCATGTTTTTATATTTCCGTATAACATCTGAAAATCGCACAACATCCTCTGACCTCTTCATCTTCATTTCTGCTCTTGTTCTTCTTGTATGTTTCCTCCTGCCATGGCGAAACAGGCTGCTAACATCCCCCTAGTCTGCGAGCTGGGCATCGACAAGCTCTCCTTTGATGATTTCTCTCTGGATGTTGACGCCATGATAACGGCAGCTTTGAGAATGTTTATGGAACTGGGAATGGTGCAGAAATTTAAGATTGACTATGAGGTGAGGACACTGAGTTTCCCTGTCTTAATTCCTTTGCTTTAATACTTGATTGAGATTGCCCCGAACAGTTTTGGAACTGCACGAGGACCGCTGACCCATGTGCTCATCTCGCCACCTGTCTTACCCTGCAGACGCTGTGCAGATGGCTGCTGACTGTCAGAAAAAACTACAGAATGGTTCTCTATCACAACTGGAGACACGCATTCAACGTTTGCCAGTGCATGTTTGCCATGCTGACGGTAATGGTCATGCTCATTTTTGATCACTTTCTGTTCTAAACACAGTTAGATCAAGGCATTGCATTTCAACATACAGTTAGAGATAAGAATAGAAAAGCTTTGAGAAAGTTGATCTGACCAGCAGTGACGATATGAGGGCTGTTGCCATATAAACTGCTATTGATAACTGGAAAACTTAATTAAATAATTTGTTTGCTATAATGATCGTAGTGTATATCTACATATATGTTTGTATGCATCCTATGTTGCATATCCATATGTTTTCGCTATCTTAGAGTTAGTTGTTCGTTCCACTTTGCTTTTAGCTTTACTTTCCTCGTCTTCTTCTCTATGATTGACTTCAGCTTTCTCACTCTCTCCAGCTGTCTCCACTTCCCCGATTGCACTTCTGTGTACATATAATCGCTGTCTCCTTTTGTCCTTAGTTTGAGTGTTTGTTCCTCTTGTCTTACTGCTTATTCAAGCTTTTATGTTCCTGTAGTTTTATAATTTAGAATTTCCTCTTCTGGACCTTATGTTTTGGTTTTTTGTTTGAATATAAACAGTCATTAAACAGCTCACTTTCAGTTAATGCAGTCTGCCTCTGCACATCTGCATTTGGGTCCTCCTCTAATCCTTCACTGTCAGTAGCACAGCTGACCATGACAATAAATTTAGAAGACAAAAAACCCCATTTTTACAGATGTCATTTTTTAAAAATTTCCTATAAATAGTCTTTATTTGACAATCCACCTGCAAATATGATGTTACATTCTACATTTGCGTTTTTTTTTTCACCTATGATGTTCAACATACATCACCTGTAGGGGAGACCGGGGATAGTAGTAACATTTTTCACATTTCTGTCTGTAAATTGGAGCTCTTTTAAGGTAGTGGATTCAAAATGTAATGCAAAGTATTTACATGTCTCTGCTATTAAATAGTGCAGCTATTTTCTCTGCAGCACAATTACCCATGCATGGTATGGCCTCAAACACGAAGAGTGAAATGTTACAATTAACCCCATAGTCTGGGTTAGTTGTAACATATCCTGGGGTGAAATGTAACACAATGAAATAAGGGTACTAACAAAATATTAACATGTAATCTTTGTTTATTCAACACATGAATGCACTTACATCCATTTATGTAGCTGTGTGTGTGTGTGTGACAGAATGCAGAAATCTAGCTTTTGAACATATTCCAACCCCCCAAAAAAGACAAATTATGGAAATTTCTGCAACTGAATATTTCATTAATTTTGGTTGGTCTTCCTTGAGTTTGGCCTCATTGGCTCAGTGGGCATTATAACCTACAACTCTTGCACCAATTTTGAACATAACAATGGAGCTGAAAAAATGTAGTTGTTCACCAGCATCGCAATTCCATTACTTTTTATCATGACTTACCTTGGTGTGGTTTGCAAAGTGCCTCAGAAAGATGAGGAAATCTGTTTCTTGCACCCATCCTGATTTATTTCACTACCAGTACTTCCTGCTGGTCCATCTCTGACACAGTGGTCTGCATAATGTATGTGTGGGAACACAAACAGTGGAGGAATTGTGTTGCCAATGGCATTAACCGCATATACAAATGCGACCAGTGAACCTCTCTCTGCTGATGTCGTTGCCCCAACTTGTTTAATATAAGTTAAAGTAATAGTGTGGTAAGTTGTAACATCTGCATTATTGTTACAACTGACCCAGACTGTTGCTGTTACAACTGACCCAGACTCCTATAGCCATGAACTAGCTAACATTAGAGCCAACGGCTAAAACATTAGCACTAAAGACCCACACAGAATATATCCTCATAGACATACAAATAACATAATTTAAGTTTGATGAGTTTAACTGCAAAGCAGATAATGCTATTACAAATTGAAATAAAGTAGAAAAACTTACTTTTTGGCATACAAATAACTTTTTTTCGTGTTAAATTGTCTGTGTTTGACGAAATGTGCTGATTTTTCACATGTGATAGCAGAACTGAGTTGGGCATGCACAGGATGAGTCACATCATTTGAAACTTAGCCCTGATTGGAGAAATTGGAAGTGTTACAACTGACCCACGTTACAACTATCCCCGGTCTCCCCTACGCAACGTACCAAAGTTTGTATCCGTGATGGAATTTTATTTGGGCCACGAAAAAATACAGAATGAAGAATTTCAAAAAGCGCTGCAGCAAAAACCACGCTGCTTTTTACTACATTTAATATTATTAACACCAGCAAAAACCAGCACAGATATGATAATGGCTGACACTCCAAAGTGGTAGGTAGTGATATTGTACCTTAATGATTTTGACAACCACCAATATGCAAAAAAGAGAGGACAGTCACTGCTCAGGTAGTGCCACAGTGTGTAGCTAGCTAGTACCAAGCAAAATCATGTTGGAGGAGTGTGAGAATTCTTTGGTTTCTGTGGTGTTAGCATAGTATAGCATAGACTCTACGTGGGAAGCTGAAAAAATTGTACTATCCTGTTTTCTTGGTGTCAAAATTGACTTATCTCAAGACAAGACTGTGAGTGCTAACTTATCAGCTAATGCCAGTTTGGTTTGTTTTGCTGATTAGTGCTAAAGGGGAAAGCGATTTTGCCACTTGTCACTTTGGTGCTGATGGTTGACTGCTAGTGGACATTTGAGTTGCTCTGGTTGCCTAGGTAACCTGCTACCACCCTTTTGTACCCTTTCTTTGTTGTCACATGATTCAGTCCCACAGCTTAAAGTTTAAGTCTGATTGCGTCCACTTCGTTGGACCAAATTGAGTTTTTTTTGTTGTTTTTTTTGTACCATTTTTCTTATCCTTCTTTTTGGTGGATAAGTTTTGACAGTTTGTCTGTAAACCGAGCTTCCCAGTAGGCACAATAAAAGGATTGAATTGAACCAGTGGTTATTTCATCTGATGTCACGTGAAGTCGCTGTCATTTTCAATGAACTTCACTTCCCAAATCTGGTGCACAAATGTCTTGCACAATCAGTGAATAGAGTTAACCATATAGCAAGCTACTTTATTTTCCCCATTATCTTCTTGGAAATGCTGCAAAAGGTACCAACACCATAAATTCTAGGTCTAGAAGCACACTAAAAAGCCTCAAAGCAGGCTACAGGTGCTGGTGTTGGCAAAGAAACCCAGTAATTCACAACTTTAAACTTTAATGCAAATAAAATTGGTGAAAAAAAATCCCTCTCTGCAGTTTACATTAGTGAAGAAATTAAAGATTTTTCAGACCAAGCTGTGAACATGTCTGCAGCAAAGTTGGACAGTTTTTTATCACCACCATAATCATGGCGACCAGAGGCCATAGAAAGTCAGTGGCATTTAGTGCCTTTAGCGAACCATGGATGAAAAATCACTGGCGATGTGAAAGGGGTGGATTCTGAGTTAAACTTTTTTAAACTTTGAGGAAAACGATCCAAAGGACTACCAATAGGAGCGCAGGATACCGGTGATTGACATGTGATAGGATAGTAAGTATATTTAAATGACGGACCTGGATGTTGCTGGATGTACAGAAAATCAAGTTAACGTAGCATATAAATGAGAGACATTAAAAGATAAGGTTGCAATAGCTTTGCTGCACACTGGCATGAATATGAATGGAAATAACTAGCCAGCTTGCAACTAGGCAGCTGATGAATGACCCTATGATCAATGTTAAGATTGTTAAAATCGTATTATTTTATGTAATACTACATTTCAGTTTGATCTACGTTGAACTCACAGAGATTTAAATGATGACTCACTATATTATTAACTGTACAAACAGCCAGTTCTGTGTTTGCTTGAATTGAGACCCCAAGAGAATTACTTCTGCTTTTCCAGCAGGCCTTTTAATTTATCAGGTCTTTGGGGTAACGCACACTCTCACACAATTACACATGCATACAGACATGCACACAAACTCGTATAAAACACCACAGTGTAGTTCACTTAATCAAGTGCAGCATTAATGGGTGGCATCCCATCTGAATTGATTATTGGCAGAGGGGAAAGAAATAGCAGTGTGTAAGCTCCTGTGGACCCCTCAGCTCTTCTCCCATGTGCTTTAATGAGCAGGCTGAGGGCCTTGCTATCTTTGCCGCTATCCCGACAATGACCTATAGTGACTCACTCAGCACATGGCCTCCAGAATCCATTCATCCAAGCCATAAATCTCACTGTTTGGCTGTGTTACTGCAGTCCCCTCATTTTTAGAGGGATATAGTTTTGGATGATGCTGCTGTTTTAGTGGGGTTTTTTTTTTTCATTTTATTCAATGTACTGCTTACAGCTTCATAAAATTATAGAGTAATAGATGCAGCTCTGGAGCACATGGAATGTGTGTGTGTGTGTCTCTGTGTGTGTGTGTGATTTCTTATTTGCCTCCTGTTCTCTGTGCCAATCAGACAGCAGGTTTCCAGGAGACTCTGACAGACGTGGAGATCTTAGCCCTTATTGTCGGATGTGTGTGCCATGACTTGGACCACAGGGGCACCAACAACGCTTTTCAAGCAAAGTAAGGAAACACACACACACACATACGAACATACTGCAATCTACACACTGCTGTTCCCATCTGCAGCAGTCTGCAGTAGTGCAGCTCAGATCAGCAAGAGTCAAGTCGGAAGTTGTTTAAGGCTTATATAAGAGTCTCCTTAACGAAGAAACTGTAAACATTGCTGACTCTGGGTGCATTAAAAAAAGCTAATAAATTACTGAATATAAATATTTTCTGCTTCCATCAAGATTGTTATAGTGCAAGCTGATTTTCAAAAATGTTGGAACATGATCGAAAATATATCAGAAAATGATATGAGAAATGTTGTTCTGGCAACATGTTTATATAAAGAATGGGCATTTATCACAGCGCTGTTGCAGTTTTTATTTCAATAACACGGTAAATGTACAGCAGCTGAGGAGATTGCTTCGAAAGTTAGATTTCTTTCGCTATTCTTGTTTCATGTAGGATTTCAGCTGCTCAACAGTTTAAGGGTTCCTTTATTGTATTTTGACTTTCAGAATGCACCCAGTGTTTTCAAGCTGGGCACAGTAGTGTTGGTTTTAGCAGCCCAACACCTGTTCAGCTGCTTGATAATGCAAATGTCATCACTTGGCAGCAACCCAGTACATTTAGACAATGTAGACAAGGAAATCTGCTCAAGGTCAAAGTGAGCATCAGAATGGGAAAGAAAAGTGATATAATGATCTGAAAAAGAGAAACTCTTAAGTGAGCAGTTGGGTTAAAATGTCTTGTTGATGAGGAGGCTGGCCAGACAACACGACGATGTGGATTCAACCTGCCTTGCAGCAGTTCAAACTCCTGGTGGTGTACTGCTTCCTTAATTATATTTTTTGGACTGACTTTGGCATTGTTTAAAGTCTGCAGCCTACCTGAGCATTGTTGTTAACCATGCTCATCCCCTTATGACCACACTGTACCCATCTTCTCGTCACATCATCTCAAACTGGTTTCTTGAACAGAGCAGTGAGTTCATTGTGCTTAAATGGCCCTTAGAGTCACCAGATCTCAATCCAACAACACTTTTGGGATGTGGTGGAACAGGACACACATCATGGATGAGCAGCCAACAGATCTGCTGCAATTGCATGTACACCTCAACCTATTAATCCAGACTAATTCACATTTGTAAAACCCTCATTATAAGAAATGCTGATTTTTACCATGGGTAATAAATAACATTTAAAGACGGCACTAAAATGTGGGATATTTTTGCATTTTAAATCCAGCTCGCATGCGTCGTTTGTGGCTGTGTCACTTCTCTTGAGTATTCTTTTTAGAAGCTAAATTAAACGACGATCTTATTCAGTGTGAAACCTCTCCGTCTTTGCTGTAGTTTAGGATATGACTCTCAAGCTGTTTTCTGTACTGCAACACGTGGTGACAGGTTGGTGAGGAAATCATACCAAACTCAATCAGTTTCTCTGCATGTGTTGAATCCTGATTATGTTATCCCTCGTTTTTGATCCCAATATGCGTGCGCGTGTGTGTGTGTTTGGCAGGACGGGCTCAGCTCTCGCTCTGCTTTATGGGACCTCTGCTACACTGGAGCACCACCACTTCAACCATGCTGTCATGATCCTGCAGAGCGAGGTGGGCTATGTTCTTATATCTGCTGCAATGCAGTTACCATAAACGGTTTGCTAATGCCTACCTCAGACAAAACAGAAAGCATTCAGAAAGACCCAACATTCAGAATCTCTTCACAAAGACATTTTTTGCAGCACTCTTGTATTTCAGTGCATTGCATGTTCACATTTGTGCTACTTTTCATTATATTGAAAGTCTGTTAATATCTGCACTGCAGATCTTTTTCACTGCCCTGATATTTTACATGGTCAAACTAATTTCATTACTGATGCCAGCTGCCAGCAGCATGCACAGTACCAGGAACCTGGAACCACCAGGTCCAAAAATTAAATGCAATAATTTTAGTAACACTCATGGTTTCCCTGCTGAAGTAGATGTCAATGCCTATTAATCCTGAAGGTTGAACAGTGAGTGATAGAAGGTTAAAGTTATGACCTTAAAGGACTGATATTACCTTTTTTTTGGTAAATACACTACTGTGTAAAATTCTTGTGCCACCCCTCATTTCTTTATATTTTACTTCCAAATAGAGACATTTATTTTTTTTAAAGTGGTCTTGAGCAGTAGCTCTCCAGACATGTTTTTCTTTGGTCATTGGCTGCTTTTTCCACTCATTTTCAGTTCAGTTCTTGTACCTGAATATTTTTAGAGGAATGTTTTTTGTTTTGAAGCCACTTAACACTGATCTATGAATGATTAAGCATTAAAAAGTCATCTCACACAAGGGATGAGTCAGTGTTGTGTTGACCAATAATGGACAGATTAGCAGAGAAGCAATTTTAAATCGTTTAAGCACTTTGTTACTAGTATCTGACGTAAAAATAAATCCTTTGTTTACTCAATTAAATCTATGAAAAACTGCCACAGATAAAATGGTATTAATAAATAGTATTTTAGAAGTGCTATCAGCTTAAATGTTGTCCAATCTCAGTATGGTGTGGTATCTCAGTATGGTGTGTCCCTAATATATTTGAGGAAACTGGCCCGTCAGATGATCCATCTACTGTTCACTGGAGCCTCATCAGAAATGGTCTCAGTGGAAGGGTTTTTGTCAAGAAGTGATTCTTCTTAAATGGGAAAGAGGGAGAAAAGACTGATGTATAACAAATTACACAAGAACTAGACTGAAAAATCAGTGGTAATAGATTTTATGGAGTGATGAATCCAAATCCAGATTTTCTGCACATAAGGAGGAAGTCAGTGCAGAGGTCCAACAGTGAGCATCTATAGCCATCTGTAAAAGACAGTGGTGCTGGGAAATGCAGAAAAGAACCACCTCAGTTGTTCTCCTGGCTGAAGTTTGGTCCTTTTGCAGCATCCTGCCATGCGATTACATTTGTTCCTGACCACCGAGAACACTCAAGTTAACTTTTATCGAGTGAAAAAAAAGTTAGCTTGTTTATATTATGCTAACATAGCTGTGTCGCTAGCGGTCACGTAGCACATCATTATATACCAGCTAGCCAAACTTCAGTAACCCTACAAACGTCACTGCTGTTTAGTTTTCTGTCTTCATTTATGTTGGAAGTGATAACAGAGCTGTACATTTTAATTTGTTTACAAAACCCCGCAGTCAGGGCATGCTATATTGTATTTAGATAGAAGCTAGCGAGCTAACTTCCTGCTAACTATTAACTCGGTTAAATGTCATAAATTCCGTTTTCATGGATGCCTGGATGTTAAACTCAATTGTTACACCTGGTAGAGCAGAACGCTGATCATTTTATTAAAGATGAAAGACTTTAGACAGTTTTTCAACTCTCAGTAATGCCATAGTGATCGTTTGATATATGGACCTGCAGCGGAGTTTAGGCCCAGATACGGCTAGTGACGTCAGACTCAATGACCGGATAGAGACGAGAAGAAAGCTTGCCTAAAATTTGTATGGCTCTGTAAGGGTGTCAGCCAACCAGCACAGACTTTAGGATGGATGCTCTTAAAGTAACACGACTAGTATCTACGTTTTACCATGAGTGCGCAGAAGTCACGTGTTTCCCTGCTGTCAAACTCCTGTGCACCTAATGTGGCTCTTCAACTCTCTGGCATCCCAAATGAATAAATGCTAAATTTTTCATAAAAGAAAACAGTGTGTGTGTGTGTGTGTGTGTGTGTGTGTGTGTGTGTGTGTGTGTGTTTGGGGAGAGGGGGGTAGTTTGTACTCACAGTGCTTGGAGGCAGACAAGTGGTGTGGATTGTCTGCTACATGTGAACAAATAAACAAATAGCTCACGCTACTCTCAAATCAATGTAATTACCGAGATGATTGATTCGGTGGTAATTGGTTGAGAGAGACATTTTACCAGGTGACTGGATTCCGTGAAGTTGTAATTGAAGGCGTTTTGAGGGAGCAGCTGAGGCGAAGCTTAGCGGTAGTTTCCACAGGCTTCATTATCGTGGTGCTGACAACACAGTAAGCTGACAAATGTTTGCTTGGAATATCATAATGGTGTGTGTTGATACTGGGGTTGAACTACTGTTATCCTTAGTTCATTAGCATATAAATGAACAGCAGGGCTAATTCAAGTCGAAGCTGGAGCTCAAATTCAATCCGCCAGCCCGCGCAAACCATTAATAAAATTGTAAACTTTTAAACGTCACTCGCTTCCTTTGTATCTCTCAGATCCCGCTAGTCATTCTATTTCAGTCGCCTCCTTCCTTCATCTGCTCCAGTTGTGACAGAATGAGAGATGTCCTTTGTGTTACTGATGTTATGCAGTTCAATATTTCATAGGAACCCATGAGCTGATGAAAGGAATTACAAGCATGTTGGCACAGTTTTTAGAGTTCAGTGCTCAGGTTGCGAAAGGGAAAACGGTGACGATCAGCATTTAAAAACCTCTGCTAATTGCAAACCATCCGTTAGAGGAGAGTGGATATAATGTGATCGCTTATATTCTAACTATGTGTTCTACTGTTATGGCTTAATTGTCCAAATAAGATCTTTTTATGACTCTTTCACACGTCAAATTTGTGAAGACTTCATAGGACTGCACATTCCCTCATTCTCTTCTCTCTATAACACAGAAACGTTTTATGGTGGTGTAGTTTTATATGGCTTTAATTTCCATATGAACTGACAATTTGGTTAGATATTTAGGCGTGTTAATGGTTCTAACAGGGGTGAATACCAGGTGTAGTAAGCACACTCCCTTCAAACACCCCCTGATTTTTAAAATTCTCCCATCAGCCCTTTGTGGTGCTGACACAAAGGGCTGATGGAGCTGACCCCTGTTATAGAGAGATACACTTGATATCTCTCTATAACAGGGGTGTCAAACTCAAATACACAGTGGGCCAAAATTCAAAACTGGAACAAAGTTGCGGGCTAACGTTAATATTTATTGAAATATATTTATTCCTCCAGATATAAGAATGAATCTTTTCTTATGGACTCAAACACGTTTTGCTGAAAAACTGAATATGGAACAAGCAAAGCTTAATACTAAACAATATATATATTAGCTGTATAATACCAGTAGGCCAGCTCTAATAGTAATTTGGTATGGCTTCGCGGGCCAAATGTAATTAGGCTGCGGGCCAAAGTTTGACACCTATGCTCTATAATATCTGGAGCTATATAAGTAAAATTGAACTGAAGGTTTTTGTTTCAGTTTATCAGCTCTCTCTGGTCACAAAATGCTCTGTATATGCTTCCCCACATATGAATTAGTACCTATTAGTAATAGGGCTGGGCTATATCATACCGTTCATGGTAATACTGGTGTAACTTTGGGCAACGATAGGAAAATGAAATATCGTGATAGAATATGGGTAAAACGTGCGTGCGCAGTGCCTTTGTTTACATATGCACATGGCGGTGACACAGAATGAGAAGAGTGAAAGCGGATCGTTGAATGAAACGGATGAACCAGAATTGGTTTGTAAAAATGCTGCAACTTCAGTGGTGTGGAACTGGTTTGGCTTTCATCGGTCAGATACACAACAAAGCACTATTTTTGGTAGAGCATCCTAGCGGGCCATCGTTATTACCGTGTTGTTTGGAAAATACAGCACACTTAAAATCAATCCTTTGATTTTTCTGAAAATCGACAGTGCCCCTTATAATCCCGTGTGCCTTATGTATTAATTCTGGTTGTGTTTACTGACCTCGAAACGATTTTATGTGGTACGTGGCGCTCGAAAATCTGTCAAATGTTTTAGTACGACTTTGCTAAGCTACGAAGCTGCACCGCTTGATGGACTGTCGCAGCATTACGGCTATCGTAGGCAGGAGCCTCGCGGAGTGATACCTACTGTGCTTCAACATAACATTGCCGTATTGTGTGTGTATAACCTCTTTTTAAGTTTTGTGGATATTATACATGGTTATGCTGAGGAATTTCCACTGGAAATGCCTTTTGGTTAAACTGTCAGCAAGAAATTTACATTTGCACTGTTAAATTTTTATATAACTTTAATGCACATAAAAAGCAGCTGCTTGTTTAAGTCAAAATGCATTGATGGGGTTTTTTGCACTAATAAAGTTGTGGAGTTGTAAAGTATTTTGTCTAGTGTCAATTATATCGTCAGTTATATCGTTATCGCAAATTTTCAAATGTATATCGTGATAAATATTTTTGGTCATATCGCCCTGCTCTAATTAGTAAAAGTATTATTATTAGTAGTAGTATTAGTATACATTATTACTGGAATTCTTCTTTTTAAAAGAATCTTTAAATTTAAAAAAAAAAGAGGCTGGGAACCAACTAGAACTTTGACTGTAAAAAACAAAACAAAAACGCTTCCAATTCAACACTGACAGTAGTTTCCTTGATCTCTGTGCCACCTTTCTAGTTGACAAATGCTTATTTTAACACGTAGATTGTAACAAAATTTAGCCCAAACTTTTATTAAAGGCCAAATGTGAGCAAGCCTAGATGAGTTGAAGTTGAAATTTTGGGACTAAATATCAAATGTTAATAGTTATTGTGGTAAAAACATTTAAGTGGGTAATACATTTGTAAAGATATCCCACACTGCTATCACGTCAGCTGCTTTAGTTTGTATATCTGACGACAGGTTTGTGCTTCTCTTAAAAATTATACAGCAGGTCATAGGAATGGTACTTATCCAAAATGTCCAGGGACAGTAATCATTCATTTCAGGCTACTTGTATGCTTTTAGAAACGTGGCTTATGTTTTCTTTATGGTGTCTCTGTGTGTCTCTCCACAGGGTCACAATATCTTCTCCAACCTCTCGTCCACAGAGTACAGCGACCTCATGCAGCTGCTGAAACAGTCAATTCTGGCCACAGACCTCACACTTTACTTTGAGTATGTACCGCTAAAAAAAACACTGCTTATTAAACTGTTAGTGAGATGTCCACAGAGCCCTGACAGTGTAGCACACTGACAGCTACAGAGCCTCTAGCTGTTCACAGCTTACTATGGGTTTCTTTTAGGTAACATCGCCCCCTTGTGGAATTTATGTAATTTACATGTACATATGAGGATTTCTTGTTTTCATTCAGGAATAGAAACATGTTCTTTGAGCTGGTCAGCAATGGAGAATACAATTGGAATGTGAAGGCACATAGAGACATGTGCAGGTAATCGTGTATGTCTTTGTCTTCCTGATTGAATTTGGTTTTATGTTACATTTTTTGGGATTATTAATGCTTCTTAAAATAAATATGTCTTCGCAGATCCATGATGATGACAGCATGTGATCTCGGTGCTGTCACTAAGCCCTGGGAAATATCACGAAAGGTGACAAAAACAGTGTGAACTCTCATGCTCATATGTAACACAGGCGACATTTGTGTGGATGTATTTCAAATCCATTCACGTGGAGCTGAAATGGCTGAGCAGCAGAAAGATACGCTGCATTCATAATCAAATCATCATTTAAAGCATTTTGAAGCAAAAAAGTTTAACTAGCCGCTGCATATAAATTGTGGGAATCTGCTGCTTTTCTTTGACAGACATAATAACTTGAGGCGTAATTGGCGATTAATCACTTAGTTGACTGAATTAGCACCTTATTGAATTGTCTCTCTTCAGGTGGCTGAGCTGGTGACGAGCGAGTTCTTTGAGCAGGGCGACAGAGAAAGACTGGAGCTGAAACTCACGCCCTCTGTGAGTAAACCGAGCCAGCTCTGGTTTTGTGCTTTTTTGCACTTTCTCTCCCCTCTGCTGACCTCTAAGAGCTGATGATGCTGAAGATAGATTTTCGCTGCAGTCGCTGCACATAGTGGCTGTTTAGGAAACACGAGAGCTTGCGTCCCATAGTGTGAGAAAAGCATATGGTCAGCTTGACTGCTCCACTGCCTTGCTGCTGTGCCAAAAAGAAAACTGTGGACAGACTTGCAGTAATTCTTAAAAACAGAAAAAGGAGAGAAGAAAAAGAAAAGAACTGCCCCCGGTTGCATTTAGAGCAAAATGTGACCTTTTTATTCATTAACGCTATTTTGGTGTATCGGGACTTTACAAGAAAATATGTTTCCTTTTTTTTAATTAGCAAAAGAGCACTGTCTGTTTGACTGAGGGGTTTTTGAGCTTGAATTATGTTGGAAGTCCTTAAAAGGGGAAAACAGACAGCTTTCCACGTACAATTAATGGCTGTTGAGTAATCGAGCCAGGCCACATTGCCTCCTCTCTGAAATAACTAATTCAGTAGCCTCAGGTCTGCTGCTTGTGTCAAACCTTTACCGCTCTGTGTGTGGGTGTTGGAAATTAAATATTAACTTCTAAGTCATATCCCAGTAACTATCTCTGAAGCACAGCCTCGGTGGAGGCTCTTAAATTCCGGCTGCAGGAGAATGAGGCGGAATGGAAAATAAAGTTATAAAGCTGTCTTGAGAGCTGAATGAGAATTTTCTTTTACAAAAGCAAGAACGGCAGCACTTTAGGGACCATGATGCTAACTTGTAACCGTTGTTTGTCTAGTGTGAGCACTGATATAGATGTAAATAAATTCTGTATTTTGTCTTTCAGGCCATTTTTGACCGAAACAGGAAGGATGAGTTGCCAGGGCTTCAGCTAGAATGGATTGATGGAATCTGCTCTCCGCTGTACGAGGTAACGCTTGAAGATCCGCCGCTCTCTGGCCTTCATTGTGTGCCGCTTGTCACACATCCGCCTCTGACATCAGTAGTCACCGTCCTTCGCCCGTTATTGTCCTCCACTGACGCCAGCAATGAAACTGTCACCAACAGCTATTCAACTTTCTATGCAGCAACAGATTTCTCACTGAAAAAGAAACACTTTTTTTTTCTTTTATTGAAAGCTGTGGAACAACTTCAAGGTTGCATCCTGCTCTTTTGAGAATAGCAGTGTGAGTGTGCACTTCCTGGGTGTGAGAAAGCTCAGAGGTAGTCGAGTGCGTGAATGAAGCTGTGATGTAAGTCGGGTTGAAACGTCTCAGTAAGACAGTGTTCTTCGTTGTTCGCCGCACACAAATGAAATTAGCAAGGACTGATGCGTTCGGTTCTTTAAATACCAAAAAATTTCAATAAAAGCAAGCAAGAAAGAAAGAAAATCTCATTTCATTTCTAGATCCCTCATGAGCAAATATTAGGATCAAGCTAATACTGTGTCCTTGCTAGTACAGTGATGCGCGTGTGCATGTGTTTCTGAATGACATCAACAGAGCCTCACTGCCCCTCCCACTGCCAGCAGCGGCGGCTGTGTGGGAGGAAGAAAAAAGGCTGACTTACTGGTGAGATCAGGTCTGTTAAGAGATGAGACGTGCTGGAGTTAAATTCATGAAAGTCAGACAGAAGAGGAGTTGTGAAAGGAGTCGAGGATAAAACAAATCATTCAGTTTTATAGAACCGGGGCCTTTTCCCTCTGCTTTTTCTACTGTGAGACTACACAGCACAACCTCTCTTCCTTTTTACTGTCATATTGCACATATTACTCTTAGTTGTCACGGGAAGAAAACAAACCATAGATCATCCTCGCATCTACTAAATTAACCCAGGATCAGTGTCAAAAGTTCGAGCAGACTAATCTTTGCCAGGCTCTGGTTACGCCATTGTTACTGCCAGGGTAGTGTAGATAAAAAGCATCAAAGCTGTGCGCCGTCTGCGTGGGGGGTTTGTCTTCACACTGGCTCGTGTAAAAAGCTGATGTTTGGAGAATCCAGATATGGAGCTCACGATCACGCTGCTGCCAATTAAACTTGCGACGGGGAGTACAGAGGAAGTTCAGAGGCAGCAGGGTTTTTATCCGTGGGTGGAAGAGATCTCGTTTGTGATCTCGCTGATCTCCTTCTCCTGGTGGTGACTCGCTATTTTCTGGAATATTAATCCCCCCATTATATAACCTTCCCTTCTTCTTACCCCACCATATGACAGTCTCTTCTCTTCTGAGTCTTCCTTAGTGGAATAATGAAGCTGCGCAGACCAGTGAGGATATGCCACAGAGGGTTTTCTGCTGCGTAGAAAGCGGGAACATGTTTTTCCCCAGAAAAGCCCCCTCTCTCAACCTGCAGATGAGACAAATCTCATCAGGTTTTGTAGAAAATGTGAAAATAACTCTGTTATGTAGGCATGTGGTGCATGCAACTGCTTTGAGAAAAAGGATTAAAACTCATTTATATGATAATTCTGTTTCATGTGAATGTTTGTGAGTGATACACATTCACATTCATTCAGATTCATTATCTGAATGATAGGTGGGAAGCACTTAAGCATAGAAAAAGGTGCTGTGTCAATGAATGAATGAGCCATGGTGTATAAGTGCTTTGAGTGCTCAGAGTAGAAAAGCACTAAAAGAACCAGTTGATTTACCAGTTACATCAGTTACATTCATATATGTTTGTACACGTGAAACGTTAATATCTACCTACCTACAGTGGATGCCGCTCCTGTCTTGACAATAGGAAACAGACATAAGGAACACTGCTGTTGTATGACTCCCATATGAATGTTAAAAAAAAACTTGCCTTGTAAGTTGGACATATATTCAATTGTTAAAGTTCAGCATCAAAAAGAGATTATTGAAATAATAACTAATTACACTGGCTGACTGCCCTGGATATCCAGTAGGCAATGTTAGAAAAATAGAGTTCTGTCTTGCAGGTAATTTATTAAACAGTGGGTGACAGCTTTGACCACATTGCCACAAGCAGCTCAGTGCAGAAAAATGACAAAGGCAACTAATCTCAGTCATACATGTGCTTCTAATCTTTAGAAACCAGCCATTTAATGGGCTGCAGCTATGAACCGGCTGTGTGTCGCTGTTATTGTAGTCGGCTACTCCCCCTGTATTGTTTCATTTGTTTGCCCATGTAATGCAGTGGATGAATAATGTGCAGCTTCTCTAGCCCCAGTCTGAGCCTAAAAAATAAATAAGTATATACTATTTCAACTATCTGGATAAAAAAAAAATGTTCCCACTGTTGTGCAAAAACAAAGTACTGCAACTGCTGTAAAGCATTACTCTTAAATAAAAAATGTTATTCTGTATCAAAAAATATTGGCAACAATACATCAATGTATGCGATTTTGCTTTTTTGCCTTCTGTTGTGTAAATTCATATTTGTTTGGATTATTAAAAAAGGAAAAAAAGTACCAAAAAAAGTTTTTGCTAAAACACAGACGGTATTTAAAAAAAGGTTAAGCCTCGGGTTTTAACCCTCTGAAGCCTGACCTGTTGCTGACATCAGACGGGTGTTTTGCAGCATTTTTTAAACATCTGTAACTCCAAAACCATTTGCTTATTTTAAGAATTCCAACGCTTCCTCAAAGCAGCGACTCTGCGCGTTGCTACGGTTAGTACAGTAATTGCTTGGGAAGAGAGAGTGAGTGAGTAAGTGACGGAGCTCGACAGAAAACAGACACTTTATTGGACATTTGGGTTGTTTTCACTGTTTTTTTAAATTGTCTTATTGAGTTTTGAATGTGGTGCTCTGCCTGGGATTATACTGTAATGACCCTAATATCACAAGCATAGAGTTGCTGCTTTCAGGAACCATTAGAACTTTTTTGATTGACGGGTCAAGAGTTACGGTAGTTTGACGTAAAGGTTTGACCTAATGTGAACTTGTTTTTTTGTAATGCAAAGGGTGACAATTCATTCAGTACATTGGGCTGAGGGGCCCCTGGTGAGCTGTGAAGGTACTGCATGTGTACTGGAGTAATTCAGTTTGACATTCCTCACACGTATGTACAGTTAAATATTTATATAAACGTATTTATTTATATAATAACTTAATTGAAACTGGGAATAGGAGCGGTTATTTTGTGAGATTACTCATTATTATTGCTATTGTATTGAAGTTTGCGTCCCAGTGACTGTGTAACATTAGCATATTATAGCCAATAGCGTGTGTTGTTTATGTGTTTTAAGGAAAACTCTTTAAGGAAATACATCACTTATGCATTTTGCTTAGAGTGGGGGGGGGGGGGGGGGGGGGATTTTCTGGTTTTTAAGTGGCCTGCAGTACGCTTGACTTTGGGAGTAGTTGATTTAATAAATTATGCTCCATCCAGCCATTCATTCCTCATGAGGGGGAAATGAAGAGCGGATGGCTAGAGGGTGGAGACTGTCCCAGCTGTCATGGGACATGAGGCAGGGTACACGCTAGACAAGTTGCCAGTCTATATTGCAGAAATTACAGTCCTATTAAGGGGAAAATAAACAAAAAAGCAGAGCCATGCTTTAAGGAATAATGCATCATCACTTCAGCATGCAGTGTTTCTTGTTTCGTCCATAAGATCCATTCCTCTTCAAAAAAACAGACAGACAGACAGACAAACAAATAAAAATACCCCCTATGAGTTTTCTTCTAAGAGTGACTGGGCTCTCCCTTAGAGATAAGGTGAGGAGGTCAGTCATTTGGGAGGGACTCTGAGTCCTGTTGGCAGAAGGCTGCTGACCATGAGGAAGACATGCTGGACAGATTATATCTCTCAGCTGGCTTGGGAATGCCTTGGGAATGCATCCCTCTGGATAGCCTGGAGGAGGCTGGGGAGAGAGATGTTTGGGTTTCTCTTAGCTTAGACTGCTACCCCTGTGACCTGAATCCAGACAAGCGGAAGCAAAATAAGAAGTTTTCCTCAGTCCCGGCTGTATACTACGAAAACTTTTTGGGTGTTTTGGGTTTTTTTTTTTTGCTTGTGGTGTTTTATCCTTTATTTATTTCTGTCAACCCTTTAACCCTGCAAAAGTAGCATTTCAAAACATTTGTTTTTAAGCAGTATCTTGCCGTTGTAAGCACATGTAGCCAACTGTAAGTGTTAATTCCTTTCCCCCCCTCTTTCTCTTTCTAGACTCTGGTCAAGTTGAATCCCAAACTTCAGCCGATGGTTGACATGATCAAAGCTAACAGGGCCAAATGGGAGGAACTGAACAGGAAGAGACAACGTGGCCAGAGTGTTTCTGCACCCGCGAGCCCCTGCAGTGGTGACAGCACAGAAGCCAGTGGCTGCACTGTGGCCAAAACTGGCAGCACACTCTGCTGCAGTGGCAGTGCTGACGGATCACCATCTAAAGCAGCTAGTTAGCTTCTGCTGCCGAGCTTCTGAGCTGATTTCCTAGGCTTATTTCCTCCAAAATGCAGTTTGCAAAGGAGGAAGTGCAGTGCATGCAGAGATTCATGGGCTCTGCTCCTGTTCGCTTTTTGCTACTAGGGATGAGCTTCAGACTTGAGTGTGGCGCTATCATAGAGGTTTTTCTGCTGCCTTCAGATTCCCTGTGCTGAAGGGTGACAGAACTGTGTTTGGCAAGCTTGTCAGAGCAACTACAAATCAGCCGATGACGCCACGTCAGAAAGGAAACTCAAACCACTGTGTCAACATGTCAGCCAGTGAGCTAACACCAACAATTCCACGGCAGTGTACAGATTTTCAGCACAGTCGTGGAGAATATAGGGGAGGAATATTTGTCTCTGCTGTGGTTTGTTTTGCTTTTGGCACCCTCTTGTTGGTCATTCTTTTTGTCCAGGGTAACAGATTATTATTATTATTATTTGTAAATCTGTAAATAGGCTACCGAGTTATTGAAAAGAGTAAGGATTGTAATGTGGCTGTAGACTTTCTGAAGGCCAACGGGGTGCAGGAACAACAAGGACCTGTGACAGTGCTTGCAATGCAAATTGAATTCCCACTCCCTCTTTTCCTGTGCCTTGTTTTAGGATCCTAATGAAACATGCATGGCCTCCGTGCTGAGGTTCTTAGATAGTGTGTCAAACCACGCTGTATTTTTTTTTGCCATAATTTGTAAAAACCAGTGACTGCAATTAACATCTTGACCCCCATAAACTTAAATATATATTTGCCTAGTTTTATAAATGCAGGGCCTGACTTATCACATACAAACTTACATACGCGCACACACACACAAACGTGCCTTGATGAAGCTGTTCTGATATTATATTAACTTCTGCAGGAAAAATCTTAACATCTACTAATTTAACACTCGCAGCTGTTACCTAAAAATAAAATATTCTTTAATATCAAAAGCCATTGTTGGACATTTGAAGAGCTGCCCTTTTTTGCTTATAGCCAATCAGTTTGAAAGGAAGATCCTTACCACTCTTGTGGTTATCTGTTGAACAGGCAGGTGATCAGAGCTTAGATAGCATAGAGACTGCAAACACGTGGAAGCAGATAGCATTGCTGTTTCTCATTGTTTATTGTCTAGCAGTTAAGGGTATTTCCTAAAATGTAAAACGTTTCAATCTAATTTCTGGCCTTTTCTAAACTTCACAAATGCTACCAGCTGTATACTGCATTTTATTTAAAAAAATTCCTGAGACAATGACATATCACTTGTAGTCACAAACTTTTGTTTCAATTAGAGCCCAGTCATTAATATATTGTTGGGACTTAAATGAGAAAGTAAAAACTTTCAGTACCTATATATTGGGTGATATTCTTTGAAGATATTGAAACATAATATGTTAGTTAAATGTCAGTTATATATTCATTTTTAACATCACTAAATATTTCATAAAATAGCAAAAAACTTACTATCACGACCCCACTTGACTCCACGGTTAGACTCTATATAAAGGATGGACAGAGCCTTCGTTAAGCCACCCTTCATTTAGTAAACTAATGTGCGACTTAAGTCTTAAACGTATTGTTTTAGTGAAATGAAGAAGAAGAAGATCTGACTTTGAAACTGAGAGACACCACACAGTCATCGGCTAACAACATGTGACTCACTTACTTTCAAATTCTAATGATAATTTTAATTAAAATACTAAAATAATCAGGGAAGTATATGCTGAGCTTAAAGAGCAAGGGAGCCCAGGGCATTTTTCCTGTAAATATATATACAACTGCAGCTCTTTTGACAGTCAGTGCTGCCCCCTGCTGGTTATTTAAAGAACTTCCACATTGGCTTCCCCATCTATCTTTTATATACAGTCTATACCCAGCTGAGATGTATACTCTTGTGCTCCTGCACAGTCCTGAGAGCTTTGGAGTTGGAGCCACCCTATGGACAAACTATGTGATGACGCCATTTCTAAATTAGGCTTTAAATTGGACATTATTTAAATTATCAAACAATTATAATAAGTGTTATTTTGGGGTGGGGGTTTGCCTTATGAATTGTGTTGTAGCTTTTGTTAATTGGAGTTTTACAACGTGACTGTGCACATTGTGTGGCATGGATCTGTGTGCTCTGTATTTTAGTTGAAGAGCTAAACTGAAGTCAGCCAGATTGTTTGTTTTTTCTTTGTTTGTTTGTTTTGTTCTTTTTAAAGAAATCGCATGTCTTTATGCAGTATTAAATTCAACCACTTGCTAAGGATGTAGCAAATAAGTGAGCCAAGAAATACCTCGTACTTTCATCAGTAAACATTTTATCTCATGGGAAATGCATGACTTAAATTCTATTGCATCATGTTATGTGATTTACGTATGAATATCACTGTTCTATTTTCCAATTAGGTCTCCGTGCAGGGCCAACTTCTACTCATTTTTTCCCGCAGTGTAACGTGCTTTTTGTGTTTCTACTTTCTCCCAGTTTGGACTCTGGATTTATTCACGGCAGGCTAAACTGAAAGAAAACTAAGGCATGGAAAGGCAAATGAGCGATGTTTCTGTTGAGAGTTTAAATAAAAACTGCTGCTACACGTGCTCTGGTTTGCTCTGACTCTGATTGTGGTGATCCATTTTGAAGCTGCGCTGCTGTCAAGTATGCATTTTATTTTATGCATTTATTTAAAAACAAACAAACAGTAAAACGCTGCTTCTATGTAAATTATTACCTGTTACTACATACAAGGCTCACAAACTATATTTCATTGTTAGATAGCCTTTTTAATAATCAATAATTCAACGAGATTTTAACTGACCTTTAATTTTAATGGTGCATTTTTACAGTTCTGTGCCAAAGCCATGTCTCATTTCTTTATATCTTGCTTCCAAGGAGTCAGAATTTCCTGTAACTTCTTAAAGTAGTCTTGAGCAGTAGTTTTCCAGATTTTTTGAAGGTCTTTCAAAGCTTTTCTTTGGAGACTGGCTGCTTTTTCACACATTTTCAGTCCAGTTTTTATACCTGACTGTATGTTTTTTTTTGTTTGCAAAACCAAAAACCACTTAAATCTGACCTATGAATCATCTAAGTGTAAAAGAAGCACCTAACTCGAGGGATGAACAAGTGTTGTGTCTACAGATAGCAGACAACTTAGCAAAGAACTCATTTTAAATTGTATCTTTAGGCACAAAAACACATAATTTGCTCCCACTTCTTTAGTAAATCTAAAAAAAATGTCAACGATAACAGTCTGACAGACACAACACTGTATTTTTGCCTCAACAAGGTGATTCTCAAAGAGCTATTAGCTGAAAAGTTTGCATATCTCAGCATGGTGTGGAGTGTGCCCTTAAAAAAAAACAAGTGGAGGACAAAAGAGGAAATGACAGGCCTTAAAAAACATCTACAGAAAATGAACAGTGTCTGAAAGTCATATCCTTAAGAAATACAAAGAAATCATGACCTGAAACATGATCTGTATCTGGCCCATTAGTTGAGCTTTAATGTTGATTAAAGCATCAACAGAAATGGTGTAAATGGAAAGGTGGGAGTCTCTGTCATGGTTTGTGGCTTTATTTCAGCCAGTGACCTTGGCGTCTTTTGATGAAATTATGAACACACACAAAAAAAGGTTTTGATCCATTATGCAATAACATCAGAAAAGCATCTGATTGGCCTGTATTGATAGATGCTCACTCGTACAGATACTGTTGATACTGTTTATCTGGATGCTGCATTTTCAGATGAAAACGCAGAGACTTGGATGGTTGATCAAAAGTTTCTCCCACTGAAAACGCAATGTCCAGATAAACAGAATCAACTTTCTGGAGCTTCTGATGGGCAGTGGCGTCATTTTTCAGTTTGACAACAATCCCAAAGACTCTTCCAATACCTAGATAGAAAAACACTATCAGTGGTAGTCTAAGAAGCTTGGAAAGAAAAAAGCGTCTGGACTTCTTTATGTTGCTTGAAGACGTTACTGAATATTGACTTTCAAAAGAATTCAAGAAAACAAGAGGCAGCCCAAGACTTTTGCACAGTACCAAATAGTCCATCAGAGATGCTTATTAAAATTTTCCTCACCATGGACACTGTCTCCCGTTTTACATCTGATTTCTTCAGTGCAGTACTGACCTCATGTGGACAAATGCATCCTTGCACACAAACTGTATCTCTCAATGAAATTCAGTAGATAGGGCGTTTCATTGAGAAATCTTTGAATTTGTAAAGAGTGGAAATTGCACAACAAACATTAGACTGGTCAGGTTACAAAGATGTAAAGATATTAGTGAAAAGATAGTAATTACCTGCAAAATATATCAATCTAATCATATCGGGAAATATGACCGTCAGTCCTAAATTTAATTATGGATCCCTTGTGTCTTTTATCTGATATATCTATTCACACATAATTCTGAGCATTAGACTGTTAGACTGTGAAAGCTGCAGCGCATTTCACAGTTCAAGTCTGAGCTCGATTGCTGTTGATCTTGGTGGTGCTGACGTCAGCCAGCAGTGTGTGTGGGTGGCTGTGTGGGTGAAGATGACTCCCAAATGAGCCCGTGCGTAGAAAAAAAATAATAAAAAAATAAAAGCCTGCCAGGAAGCAAAAGACAGGCTCTGTTAAGCTCTGCTGTTTTACCTTGAGCTCCGCATGGTGCAGGTAAAGGCTGAGCAAACAAAAAAAAGCTGCTCTCAGGCTCTCGTTGACCTTCCTAACAGCCTGACAGTATAAATAAAGACAAGAACTGAAGGGCTAAATTTAAGATGATGTATGAGGAAAAAGTTTTCTGCTCTCGCAACAATGTGGAGTGCATACAAAAAGCCAAAGAAAATAATAAAGAATTCACAACTGGGAAGTTTTACTTTAATTTATTGCACAAACAGCATTGACAAAACATACTTAGAAGTTACTATGTTGTTAAGAGAAGTGGAAAAATTGACCAAAAAGGGTACAGCCATAACATTCAAAAACAAGCTCTCGCATATTTTTGACACAAGAGGGTAGAAGGTCAGATAAGAGTTTGGGGGCGGGGTCCTGAACAAATCTTTTTACTTTTGGGGGATTTCTTTTGACCTTAAAGCACACAGGGATCCTGGAAAACATGACACATCGTTAACAATGGAAAGGTAGACCTTCAACATGAGAGCAAAAAGTCCAGTATCAAAATGTAGTACATTACAGGGTCCGATCCAAAAAACCTTTCATACAATACACTATTCAACTGTTTGACGAGCTGAAGAATTTTGGGGTGAACACAAATGATCCAACTACATGGCAGGAAGAAAAAAAAAAAGTGAAACATGGACTTGTGTTTTAATACAAAGTTTTAGCAGGTGTAACAGTCACACATATTTACATTTTAGAGCTCTTCAGATGGTTATCTTTGCATATGCTAATTAAAAAATACAGTTTAACTTTGCAGTAAGTTGCCATAACATTAAACACATGTACAGTATGCTCGCATGATCTGATGAGTTGAGTCTTTGGTACAACGTGAGCACCAGAATCCAGAGGCCCTACACTGCAAACGTGGTCATAATGGAAATGGCTTTTTCCCCTCCCCCCACTCTCTCAACAAACCATGCAAGGTTGATGCCTTCAGTGCAAACGCTAAACACACTGGGAATCATCAGTCTTTATCCTCATACTGTTTATCTAAGGGTGGGGAAATTTTGGTTGTGCAGAACAAAGACTCGAGGGGACCCATTATGTTTTTTCATCATTTTCTATTATGGTTTTATTATTGTAGTTAATGTTGCCATAACATCAACCCCACCCACCTGCTGCTGAACACTACTGTTTGTGACTGGCAGCCAATTAGAAGAGAGCTAGCTGAGATGAGATACGCAAAGGTCCAGCAGAAGATAAATAACGATTATTGTGACCTGTGAATCGTGCCAAGCTACTCGAGCAGAGTCCAAGAATAGAAAGGTGGGGCTAGATATGAACATAATAGGTCCCATTTAACTCGAAAAAGTTCATCACCAGTGGTACACACACACACGCATACACAAGAAACAAGTCTCTTGGCAATTGGTCAGTACAACAGAAGGCAGGAGGGCATGAAAAGATGAACAGAAGACACTGATGACCTTCACAAAGGGACTTCAATGTACACACGTGTAGTAGAAGGGTAGGCAGACAAAAGCTTTAGAAAGGCACAGAGCTTCAGAAAGCGCATTGAGCTGAAAGTTACCACTAAAGAAATGCCAATCACTCAATTGCATACACTCATACACACACACACACACACACACACACACACACACACACACAAGACAGGATCATGTAGACAAATTGTTTCTGCTAATGTTGGCAAGGATTTTTAGCAGTTTAACAAAAGAAAATGTGATGAAAAATGAAGGTTTTTGTTGCATCACAGTTGTGGCTTAGGAGGATGAGACCGTGACACGAGTAAAAATGAGCTTCAACATGGACGACAATGATTGTTACAGCAGATTAAGTGCAATACAAAGTCAAAGCAAGAAAAAGCCTGGGTGAATCGTTAAATGGCACCGGATGACACTTTTGATGTAGATGACAAAGATCTGTGTCCGTTTTGAAATCACATTTAGTATCTATTAATCAAAAATGCACAAGATGCTTTCAGAAAACAAAACAAAAAGGTTAGCTAAAGATGGACAGAATTATTTAATTAGAGGAGGTTTCTGTTGCCGAAGATGTTATTTGGGTCCACGTAGTCCTTGACAGACCTGAGCATCCCCATGCCGACGCTGGAGATGGTCTCTCTCATCCACTCCTTCCGAAGTTTCCCCACTGAATGACAGAGGAGAGAAATAAATAAAAAAACCAAGGAAGACGACTGAGGGGGAGAAATAGAGGAATCGGCACGGCTGATTGCTCAGCAGGCTGCTGGGAGCCAATCAATCTTGTGAGAGTGAGTGAATAAACAGAGGGTGATAAATGCTTTTATTCAGAGAGGAGAAATGTTTTGCATGGCATGATTTATGGAGCTCAGCAGACTATCAAACTCATTAGGCTCTGTGTGTTCCCAGAGGAGGGGCCGGCTGGCGGCTGGAGCGGGCTGTCCCCGGCTCCCTCACTTTTTGAGCCACCGCTCCCCTCCAATCCGCCCCCTGTCCACAGTCACAGGAGCGTTTTCTGTCTCATTGTGCCAACGGCCGCACTCCTCCAGCTGACCCGCGAGGGTTTTGTGCTCCGTTGTCCCGAACGTCACTCTATGCCCCAACACTGGCCCGATCATCATTAGGGTGCCACAGCCAGCCGTGGAGCACCAACACAATGGCACTCTGTCAGCGGGAGTTTGGCTTTCAGCCGCTCCTCGCGGCCTCTCATCATCGTCGTCCAAACCCCCCAACCTGAGGAGTGAGACTGCCTTCGGCATGAAGCCCAGTGAGAGCGCCCATTACTTTACCAGCTGTCCAGTTCGACATTCTCCAAAGCATTTGGACCTGACAGGGTCCCGCAGAGTGGAGCCGGCAACTTTTCAAACAGAAGAATTTAACAGCAAATGTAACCAAATTAAAGCACTAATTTATATTTTTGTATTTGGCAATAAGAGGAGGAAAAGAGTGGTGCTACTGGGGACTAACAACACTGACTTACTCAACTGGTCAGTAGACCCAAGAAACCCCAAATATGTAGATTTAGGTTCATGTCAAATGTTTTTCGGCACAGTCACGAAAATTGATCTAATTTCAAGTTTAACGTTGCCTTTTATGGCCTAACCAAGTACTTAAATAATAAATGATACATGAGAAGCTTTCACCTTCTCTCTGTTTTCTATCAGTGCAACTTTTTGGGGGGATAATGTGGGATTTGGGAAGCTGACAGGAAACTTTCACATTTTTCAGTGTAAAACACTGAAAAATGTGAGATAATAGCAGTGAGAATGATCATTTCGGTCACTGTTTTAGCTTTAATCCCTGCAAAATCAGTTCAAAAAGAGCAAGTAGTCATTATCAGAGTGTGATACTAATAACTAAAAATCCGGGAAAGGAAAGCTGCTTCATTCTTGGAAAAAGTCGTCTTTTAATAACAGTCCAGCAAAGAGGAAGTAAGTAAATTTTAACTTTTGACGTCGTGTCACTTTAAAAGAAATACTCGATATGTACAACCCACCCACGCAAAAAAAAGATAGACTTGAGAACAGAGCAGCTCAGAACAGGTGCTGCTCTCTGTGTAAACATGTGAAACCAGCAGTGTAATCAGTTTAGATAAGATTATAAAGGCCAAAAGGAAAAAAAACGAAATGAAAAACCCAAAAAAAACCCCCCAAAAACGTGTCTTCACATGCCTTCCTTTCCCAATCCACACGATTCTCTCCAGCCTCTACCCCCCCCGTGCTCCCAGGGCAAGATGAGAAAAAGGGGCCACCCTGACATGTTACAACGCTATGTTATCAGAGTTTGGCCAGGAAACCCAGATGGGGATAAGCCATGAGGCTAGTGAGGCCCGTCTCCTGACAAAACAGGGCAGACAGCGGGGTCACTGGGGACTCTGATACCACACAAACCTCCAGATGGGGACAAGGGGACCAATCAGCTGCTACCCAATAACTAAGAAAGTACCAAGCTCTCTACCACCACCACCTCCTCCCCACTTCTTTCCCCTCGTTCCACCTCCATCCCACCCTCCTCTCAGGAATAGGAGAGAAAACAGAAGGTGCTGGGACTGCATCATTGCCTCCATCACTGTGATAATTTACACATCTATCTTGTCATATTCTCTCTTTTTTGCTTGCTATTGCAATCAATCTCACCAGGCTTGGTGTGTGCAGCTGAGACATGCAAAGAAGTGCAGGTAGCTATTTTAGAAAATCCCCCCCTCCTTCTCAAAAATCAAACAACTGACATTTCTCCCATGTGGAAAAGCCCGGGGAAGTTCAGGGCGAATGGCAAACGCGGAACTTCACCAAATCAGGTCATTCTTTTTACCTCCTGAGAGCAGTGACCTGAGTGGAAGTGCAGTGTGGGGAGCAGGTGAGAGAGAATCTCCGCAAAAAAAAGAAAAGAAAAAGAAAGCCGCAAGGTGAGGTGAAGACGCTGGGCACCCTCGAATGGCCTTCATTTGGAGAAGAAGAGAGAAGCTGGGTTGAGGCTCATCCGCTTCCACACCCCGCTCTCGCTCTCCTGGGGTTTCTCTAACAAATGGGGGTCAGGACATGACAGACAGGGTAAGGCAGTGGCCATGCATTCCTCTGATATGACCAAGCTGGAGTATTGGTTGAGGAGTTGCGGTGCAGGGTTGATAGATGGATGATTCTCCTGGTGATGGATGTTCCGACAACTCTTCACTGCTGCGACACTGGTGACCTAGTTAAAGAGGACATTTCTCCTGGTGTTCTGTCTTTAAGCACTGGCCAATATTTAAACATTTAACATGTTTGTTTTGGGGTTTTTTAAAGCCAGTTTGTTAAAACTGACTCCTTTTTCATGAAAAATGGTTTTCCCCTGGACAGCAGCTGACACACAGTGCTGTTAGGTGAGTATTACGTCCTGTAGTGAAAGGGGTCGAAGCGCTCTGCATGCAGAGATTCCCTTTCGTATGCCCACGCAGCACCGTGCTGACCTGCTGTAAATACAGGGCCACAAAAATGTATATTTTCTCCACTGGCCTCCCACCTCACCATCCTTGACTACATCTGTTTTGTTTGATACACAAAACCCAGGGAAACTAGCTCCATTTGTCAAGCGCTGATTGTGGGCAGACAAACCGTCCTGTCTGCACCCAGATAGCGAGCCCCGCTGTTATTAATCACAATTACAGAATGGGCCTCGCACACGGTAGCTGCATCAATATCCCACCCCCCTCTCCCCAGCGTCACCTCCCCGTGCCGCTCGGGGTGGCCGGGCCACCGTTTGGAGGTCAGTGTACAGCCGGCGATAACGGCGGCATCATTTACCCCGGCCCGCTGCCTCCTTTTTATTAGCAATCTTTTAATTTTGAACCCGTCCCCGCCTTCAGGAAAAATTGTGATTTAATATCGCAGCTGATTCACTACATACTGTTTTTGACAGGTGTGATGAATAGCCTCAAGTGATGTATGAAAACAGCGAGGCGGATGGCAATATAGATAAGGCAGCCGTTTCGGTTAGCCCTGATGGGGCCAGGAGAGTTGTTTCGCCGCCCTCCCCTGCTCACGTTTCATTTGGTCACTGCTGAAATGAACAAATAGCCGAGTCAGAGTCATTCATCTGAGCTGTGGGAACAGATTTTGGAAATGTGAAGGAAGCGATGAAAGATCCACGACCAAATGCACATTTACAACATGACTGGCTGCCAGCGTGGAAGAGCACGCCGGGTAGGCTCGCCATGCTGTCATCGCAATTCAGTACAAAACTGAATCTCCAAATATAACATCACTGTGCTTTTTTGGTGATTTATATGCACTTGCTTTCTGCAGTTTGTGAAAACAGGCTCTACATTTTAAGCACAAAATTCTCAGCTCTGGGTACCTCCATGGTGATGTGACAAGCTCCCTCCATTGGCAAGGATCTCCTCTCTAGCTGCATGCTGTGAAGAGGGGAAAAAAACAAAACAACACTCAGTTTATACATTATATAATGTTATATTCTGACATCTGTTCTGATGGGTGTTGGCGTTTCAACATGTTATCACATCAGATGCAATTTGCTCTAATTTTATTTAACAGTTTTTGGCATAATGTGCAGAAAAATAAAACTGGATCTACCTCCACTTGTTCATACACATGCACTGGATCACTGAGTCCTCTGTAGTTGAAGGCAAAGTAAAAGTAGACACAGGCACCGGCATCATACGTCTGAGTCACCCTGCACGAAAAAGAAACACGTTCAAACGAGCGGAAAAAACCTTAATCTTTCTCTTTCCACCGTCTCTCAGAAAATCCAATTTACATGCATGTGAAGGAGGAGTTTTTTGACAAGTTGCTCCATTTTACATACAATAAATGATTCTTTTCTATTGGAATCGGAAGACAAAGTGCAGTGGGAGGTTTGGTTTTCCCCAGCGAACCTCTGACCTCAATTCCATTCATGGTTAGCAGAAAGCGGAGGCAGCGTGGAAGCACTATCGCCTTTAATAACACAACATTATCACATAATAAATGGCGATCAAATCCTTTTACTGAATCATCTGAGCCACATTTACTCCTCAGGTATGATGCAGGCAGGGTGATTCAACTGACATCATAATATTTGTGTTTTCCCCACACCACTAAATGCAGCTTACGCTCAGGTTTTCGAACATATTGTGTAACAACCTTTGTGTTGAGAATATAATGCTGCTTTTCCCGTTTACATGTTCTCTCTCTGGCCTTGCTCCCTCTGGAGGAGCAGGGTGCTGGGCCCTTGTTCATTTGACATGGCCCATCACCTGGCACACTCACTGTTCTGGAGGTTAAATGGACAAATCAATCATGTGACAGACTGCAGCCGGGAAATGAATGGCTGTAGCATAATCAGGCTGAGGCCTAATCTGTCCGCAATCTGTGAGCAGCAGCCTGGTGCTCCTCAACCAGCTCGCCGTCTGTCTGTCACAACGTCCGACCGCATTGTCTCCGTGGCTCTTGCAAACTCAACAGGGGTCACACTTGGTATGCACCTCAGTACTTCCAAGGTTATAACTGAAATGTATCTTTAGGATTGAATGCCATTTGCTGTCAAACAATAAAAGTTAGCAACTGATAGTCATTCTATTTTTTCTTTGCTTTTCATTTGTTTCTAATTTGGACCGACTTCTTCAAAATATTTCATTTGGGGAATGCTCTTGATTATTTGTGTATAGATGTCATTTAAAGGATTGATGTGATGATATTTTATCACAGCATGATGTTTATTATTTTTTTCAGAAGCATTTATATTTGTAAAATTTAAACAATTCAAAAACTGTTACAAACTGTGACAAACAACTACATCTTATTCCTCAGTTTAAAATAGCATCCAACAAGAAAACCATTTAATCCTTGAGTATCATTTGCTAAAAACTACACTGCCCTGCTTGTTTAATAAGTTACCTGAGCTCGTTACATATGTGTGACCTGATTGAGAGTGTCATATTTTTAATAGCCTTTGGACAAATTAGAACACACAGTGCATTGTTGTGTTCTTTTCATGGGAAGAACAATATGAAATCTATACTGTAGGTGTCGTTTCTGCACTAGTGTTAAACATTAAAATATGGTGAGGAGACTGGCAGAGCGCTTGTACAGGCTCAGTCTTTTGGAAACTGTTTTTAAATATTACCTGCATGTGGATAATGGTGGAAACTGAACTCCTTTGTCTTTACACTCTCGCACAATGCGCGCTTTTACATTTCTGCAAATGTCCAAAACCCTAAAAAAAAGAAAGAACGAAAAGACAAGAAAATTAATAGGAGTTTAAGCTGATATTTGTGTGTTTAAAACATGACAACAATGTGTATTTAAAACCAAGCACTGCAAAAATATAAATAATAAAAGAAAGACAGACCAAAAACATTAAAGAAAGGCAAGAGACCAGGCAGGAGGTAGAGACCAGACTGACTAACATGAAGACCATTGTGGGAGAGATTCCCACTGGTGTGGAAATGGCCGCCAGTCCTAAGCATCTGCAGTCGTGCGTGGAGTGTGGAGGATGGGGAGGAGGCTGGGTAATGAGCCAGGCACATATGCTCGCCTCACTGCCTGATCTCTTGGTCTCTCCCCATCAGGCATGTTACACAACAAGGAGCCTGCATGTGCTCCTGTTTGTTGTGTGAGAAAGCAGGACAATGAAAACATGTAGAAAATGCAGATCACAGTACATGGGTGTGAGATGAGCCTGTGACTCATAGTACATGGTACACATACAGAGGACACTCACACACCTCTCCCCTCTATGTATGTGTGTGGGTGTGTGAGTATGTCAGTAGTGGTACGTTTGTATGCTGAGGAGGAAAAGCTCCACCAACGCAGGGTCATTTAATGAGGGGAGAAGGCAGGCATGAAGGTGAATGTGAAAGACAGAGGAAAGGAGAAATAAACGAAAGGAAGGGAAAAACAGGATTAGGACGCTCAGGGCAGACTCTGCAGGAGGCGAGTGAATCAATGTATTTACCTGTCCCAAGGCACAGAGGTTTCAAAGGACTCGCCAATCACATAGTAGTCCATTCCCAAGTCCTGGTTGGAATGAAATGCACATATATAAGCAGGCTTATATGTTAATGTGATTCAGCACATTTTATGAGAACTGTGGTAACCCTGTAAATCAAGCGTATGCAGAAATCCTCCAAGCTTGTGATCTTATTTTGAAACCACAGCTTCTTATTTTTATGAGCTGGGTGACATTCGATCGATTTTTTTTTTTTTTTTAAAGGCAATGCACAACTTTCTTTTTTAAAGGAAAAAAAGAGAAATGAAAGCAGCTTCTCTTCTCTGTACCGATAAAACAAAGACATTATCTTGGGCTTTTTTGTGATGTTTTACCACCGGCTTACATTCAACAGAACAAACCACTATCATAAAACTAGAATATAAAGAATGACTACATAAATAACTAGTAGTACTAGTAGACATCTCAACGAGACATTTTCAGACCTGTATTGCAAAAAGGCATTTTTGAATAGAAGCTGTTGCTTTATTGAAAAGGGCTTTAAATTCTGGATGCCCTTTCCGATGCAACCCCAAAAGGGTTTGTGGCTCCTCCTGGGATTGAAATCGGGATTATTGCTTGTTGGGCGAATGTGTAAACATCTACAATATGGAGCCACTGAGGAAGGACTTTTGACAACTGAGATAAAAAAAAACAAAAAACTAAAAAGCAGAAAGCTGTTGATGACCTGCTTAAGTATATTTAAACACCCTGCTTGTTGATGATTATCAGAAAGGTTTCTAACAGGGATGACCTGAGTCAACTTTCTATTGTCATTCTGTCTGCATTTACTGTGCTCTTCTACTGCTGTTCAATGCCTTGACAACAACTGCGACCAGATCAAATCAAAGCCCTCCCGAGGTCATATTCCGCTGCTTTCATTGCTGCTCGCTATCCTCTCCGCTGTCAAATTGCAATCTCCCTGCCTGCCCCACCTGCCCATCAGCTCAGGCAGGGAAAAAGCCAGAGAAGTGACCCACCCGGAGGTAAGCGATGACAAAGGTCAACATGTAGCCCCTCTGCCCATTGTCCTCTCCAGCTGCCAGGCCCCTGCGAGGAGACATCAGGGTTAATATTTAACAGATCTTTTCTTCAGCTTTGTTGCTCCGGCTGCTCCCTCTCACAACCGCTGTCTTGGAGGCTGTCAGTGCAACAATGTACAGATCAATGGCGCTATGCTCCTTGCATCGCCATAGGTCAGCCACACATCTATCACCTGCGGTGGGTAATCACATTTTCATCTACCATCCAAACTAATCAGGCCAAGCTCATTAGAAAATCACTATATTGATTTTCACCCTTCTTCCTGTTTCCCATCACTGCAGGAAACGTTCCTCACCACACCTAAGCAATCCATCACCGGCACTTGAGCTGATGGGTGATGGCCATTTAATGAAAATAATGCAATTATTAAGACTATGTTGCATCTGACAGGTTTTGGCTGGTATGGCTTAACCCCTTTCTATCACAAAACCATTGTTTGAACCTCAGCAAGATCCTAAAATAGAAGCAAACATGAAATGCTACAATGGTGTCAAATAAGACTTAATGAATATAATGTATGGCATGTACAATCAAATACTGATCAAACATTTGGCAAAACAGGGAATGCCTTGCACAAGATATTAATTACAATGAAACACTGGACTTTTTTATTGTTTCTCTTAACTAAAAAAAATATTAAAAATCTAGAGTCCGTTTTGGTAGCAACTGTATGAACACTTGAGATCTATAGATTTACAAACGCTTCACATAGATGTGAAATATCTGCAAACGTAAAGGTTACTGCCACAACCACTTTAATGAATGACTAACACATTTATGCATTGGCTATGTCATGACTCATGATGGTGCAAATCTTGTACAAATCCTTGCAGCCAGTTTTCAGACCAAACATATCACATTTGTGGTCTACCTGAGATGAAAGGTTGATATCTTTATCCATTCATATGTTTCTGCAGTTTTTTAAATGTCCAGTTTACCATAAAAATCCATCTTTGAACTTTAAAGCTTTCTTTCTTTCTTTCTTTTGTTGTGTGTGGAAGATTTTGGATCTGAGTAAATTAGGACCGAGGTTTTGTGTTCTTATGTGGCTGTGCAAAATAATGGGAACAGACAAAAATGTCTGAGGAAACTGTGCATCAGGATTATTTGGAGTTAGTTATAGATGAGAAATGTTTATATGAGATTTCTACACAGATATATTCATATTAGGTTTCCAAAAACCTTTTACCGTTTACCAATTACAATTCACCAATAAATAAAAGTAATTATTTTCATAACAATTACACAGATGGCAAATGAACTGAATATTCTTTTTTGAGGGCTTAAAAATGGTTCTGGATGAAGGAGGTTTCCTCTCTGGCTGGCTGGTAACAGATTTCCAAGAAAGTCCTTATTGATGTGTTTCATGATCAATCACAAGAGCCAAACACTCCCCAGCTGTGTCTTGTGGCCCTGTGCTGTCCTAAGGGGAGCTGTGCCCTACTATCTCTGCCCACCTCACACCTACTTTAACATTAAAGCTAGCCTGACAGGAGGACATCCAGAGGTGATCCATCAATCCACATCGAGACAAGCTACTGAGTCGAAGAACAAATCTTAAGTGTGTAACTGTGCTTCTCAATTCTTATCACTGCTACTCCAAGGCTGCTTGAAAGCAGCGCCACCACTGTGTATAAAGCCTCACCTTATGGCACATTTCTAACCTTTCTGATCTTTAAATGATCCAACAATATAGAGATATAGAAGAAAGATGTAAAAATACCAAACTCAGCAGCCACTACTCACCCAAATTTTGCAGCGATGTCATAAACCTGCTTTTCATGCTGCAGGACCTTCTCGCGGTCTCCCTCAAACAGCAGGGTGGCCACACACAGGCGGTTGGGGTCAAACCCTTTGAACTGAGAATTAAAGAGGTAGGCTCATTTTTCATGTAAAACACCTGCAGCAAGAACCTTACAGTGTTCACCCCTGGTTATTTTTTACCTTGGTGATGTAAAATTTCTTCAACCCGTCCAAAAAGGAAGTGAAAATTGAAGATACTTGAGGCTTCAGGGCATGACCTGTTAAATATCAGATTAAAATCAGTTCAGTTAATTCACCTAAAAGAAGCCCTAAAGTAAATAAAACAAAATTTCCCACAAATTAGGCAAACTCTGCTTCTGCTTGCATCCTCCAGTGTTCTGAGAGAGCAAAGCAACTCTGATATATTTGGAATTGCAAACAAAAGAAGAAGAAATAAATGGTAACATTTGAATAACTTCACAACTGGCCAGTGGCTGCGAGCGACAGCGACTATAAATCAGAGAGTTTCCGAAGGGAAGTGGGGTTGACACAGTGATATCCGTCTTCCTCAGCCACCCTTTTTGATTTATTCCTGATCGGACGCACAAAAGCGCCTGTGGACAAGGGAAAATGAGGGGCTGGGGCCAATGGGATGGTTATCAATCACAGCAGGGAAGTCATGGGTGATGTCGCCGAGACTTAACAGTTCATTTATTTCCCCCTATGCCCAAGTCTCTTCATCACTTAGTGTCCTAATTGTTTCCATTCCAAACTGTGATTGTGGGTCTTAAGGTCCCTCACAGCCATCATACTCGTTAATTAAATACTCAAAATCCAGAGAGAAAAAATTGCTAATACAATGAACAAAAATGATATGTTCATATGTTTATATTATCTTTCCTTTATACAAAATCCTTATTTTTATATATTAATACAGGTAGAGCTAAATTGTTTGTGTAGTCTCAAACTAAAAAAAAAAACCCCAACCCTTTTATACAGTACACAAACTTTCTCCACAGTAATCATTATTAAAAAGTAAGGACAAGTTACTAAATCCATGAATGCATCATAGTGCCATGAGTTTTAGTTTTTATCCCCCCTCCCAAAAGAAAAAGAAAAAGAAAAAAAGATCCTGGTCACTTTGTCTTCCCTGTGTAAGGCTAGGAAGTGCCTACTCTGTGAAAAGTGGAAATACAGGGAAGATAATGAGATCCCACGAGACTGGGGAACTTTGCAGCGATCTCTGGGAATGCCAGATGCATTCCACTGGACCCGAAGAAACAACATCATAAAACTTCAGTGCAATAATGACTTAATTCTGGTCGGGTTTATTTTTCATCGTGCTTCAAACTGTGTGTTTGTGTGTGTGTGCGCGCAGATATTCGGTTGCAAAAATAATAATCAATTTAACGATTCAGTGGCATGGACCGTTGTGACATCATTGACTGCTGCACAAGTGCCGTTCATGGTTAGGTGGAACACCAAACAAAATAAAATGGGAGAAACTAAAGAAATGATTAAACCACATCATGTGGCTCATGTTGCAAAGCTCTCTGATCAAAGCCAAAGGTTTTATTGGGGCCTGGAAAAACAAAAAATAAAAATCTAGCCAAATTAAGTCCTACTTGTAATGGGAAAAGCTAATGTTGAGAATTTGTAGATTAAATGAAAGTCATATAGACACATAAAGAGGTGATAACTGAGATGGGCTTAAATGTGAACTCCAAATAAAACTTACCAAATTTAAATTGTTCATTATCCATGAGTCGTATAGAAGCTGGGGCACACCTCTGCAGGGAAAAGAAGTTGGCCCGAATTAGTCGAATGAACAACAATAAAGAGCTTTGACTTTATAGCTTTTGGTTATTTGTCCTAAATGTACAGTATACAGACTCTCTGAGACAGCACTTCAGGCCAAATGAGGTCTGACGACGTCAGATGCCTTTGCAAGTTGGTCTATAAATCAGTTTTTCCCTGCTTTCTTCTGCCAGGTTAGCTTTAAAGGAGGTAAAACGAAGACCTGAAAGTGCTTATTTTGTGCATACCTCAAACACAGTAACTTTCTAGCCTCCATCTCATGTTGAGACATGGCTTTATGAAGCAACAGAGCACAACATGCTGAAGGGGAGATTAACCTGTTACCTGTCTGGCAACCTCTCGAAGACAGGCAACTCCCATCTCGAAATTAGGGAACACCACAGAGCCGTATTTTTGGTACTCCGGCATGGGACGAATCTTCATTGTAACCTCAGTAACCACGCCCAGGGTTCCTGTGGAAAATCACAGTGAGAGATTTTGAGCAGAACAAAAGTACGTACATCAGTTCCCAGAGTTTATATGACCTAACCCGCTTTAAGCGGAACTCAAGACTGTTTTACAGGGCTCTGGTACATGTCCCAGGGGTTGTTCTGGTGACCTTTGTCTCACATTTCACTTAGCAGATCTGGTTTTCTACCACACACTGGGGGATAACTGAGATTTATCAGCTTAAGAACACCAGGAAGTAAAGCAGGGGTATATCAAAGGCACCAAGACCAACAACAGCAACACGCACACAAGGTAGAAGGAAACCTGTGGCTGACCTCATGACCTGGAAGCTTTCAACAATTACCTGCTGCTGAAATCCTCACACCACTTGGTTCAAATATACCCAATGTTTATTTGAAAGTAAACTATGGGTAGCAAAGGATGTTTGCCATCTCTTCTCATAAAAAAAATTGAATTAAGCTCAATCTTTGAGCACTTGCTTTCAGATGACTTTTCTGAAAAAGATGTGGCTAATCAAAATGCTTTCTTTTGTTATCAGATGAAAAATGAAAACTACAATGAGTGAAAAAAAATTAAAACATTGCTTTTTCTACAAGAACACAAGCACAGTTTAAAAACATCTATTCTTAAAGTGAACTGTACAAACATTTTAAGGGTTTTGGACAACAAAAGAGAATATCTGATGGGTTTGCACAACACGTAATTGCCATTTTTACACTTTCTCCACACACTCAACAATGAACAACAGCTATTAGAGCTAGTTTGTGAATTTTATTGCTATGATCCAAATTGCTTTCTTGCACCCTGTGCACTCTGTATCATTATAGATCACGTTCATTTATAAATGTATCCCCCATGAACACAGTCCATCAGGAGGCTTCATCAGCCTGTTATGGTTGTTAATGAGGCCTCTAATGTGACACTGTATGCCACATGCTGCTCCCTAGTGGCACACTGGAAAACGTGACTGCATTGGGCCTCACCCCAAGAAGGGTTTTTTCTCCCCCCCCCCTCCTGATAGCATGCAGGAGAAGCCACTTAATGAGAGAGGGGTGGGGATCTAGAGAAGGAGAGAAAGAAAGACTGTAGGAGGAGCCAGGGTGAGGGCTAAATGGAGGCAATAAGAACAGCAATGCTGGAAAAACTCTCTCGGGACAGATGCAATGAAATACTGAGTGCAGCTTAAGCTAACTTTACTGGAACTCTTGCTATTAGACTAACCTCATCTTAAAGGCTACGTATTTGCGGAAAGGGAATATTCACAATGAAGAGCGTTTTTAGCAGCAAATATTTTGACCAAAAAAGCCACTGACCATTGTGCAACCACTGCTTTAAATCAATCATTTAACTCTCAACATTAGGTTAGCGTTAGTTGGTTTCATATCGTATTTTCTGCATGGTTGAGGGGAGTTTAAAAGAGAAAAGGATTAGCATTGATCATTCCAATCATTGTTTACACTGGCTGTAGCAAGGGGGAAGAACTACTTTGCATTCAGGTTACTTCAAGGTCAGAGAGATACACAGACCCGTTGTTGTGCAGAGAATAAGAAGTCTGAGGTTTCACAGTAATTTCTAATGAAATGGATGCGTTCCACTTAACATGCAGAGCATAGTTGAGGGTTTTAGCGTGGCGCTTTGCTGTTGTTGTGGCCTACTGTCAGACACCAGGATGGGATTCTTTCGGTGAGGAGGTAGATAATTTTAATGAGACTGTGTGCTGGTGTGACCTCTTAGCAAAAGAGTTAGGCCTCCCAGAACAACATGCTCTACCACTGAGGTGTGGTCCTGTCCTATCTCTGCTCAGTGTAGCAACCACAGAAGCAAGAGCATCTTCAATTTCACTCACCTTAATTGCAAAAAAGCTTCTTCTCTAAGCTTGGGTTTTGAAGATATGAAGCATGTTAGAAAAAATGTGCTACTGTGATATTAGATTATTCAATATTCAAAATATTTGTACCATGTGAGTGAGTACATGAGTAAGCAATATCTAGCTATGTATTACAAGTAGACTGCTATTATTTTCACTTTCAGTAATTGATTATCTTTTATAGACTCATATCCAGAAAAAGCAGCAAACTAGGCTTGTTGTTCTCAAGTCCACTGTTTCACAAACGTAACATTTTTTGGATGCCATCAAGATGCTAGAGTTGCTTTACACACACACACACACACACACACACACACACACACACACACACACACACACACACACACACACACACACACACACACACACACACACTACATAGGACAATGCACCATGTATTGCTGGCTGTATAACTGGCCAGTAAGCAAGACAAACACTATTCTGATATTGATTGTAACATGATATTTAATCCGATACAGGATTTTTAAGACTGATATTGATACTGATATTTGGTGATTTAAATTTCCAATATTTTACAAATCAGCTGAGGTTTTCTTTCAGATACATGAAATATAACTGATGTTATGGAAATCTGCTTATGTGTAGTTGTTCACTTAGTTGGATCAGCTCGATGTGTTTGTGATGTTCCAACACGTTGCAGGGAAGTTGCAGAATGCCCTTTAGTGGACAAAAGATGTAACACTCATTACATGGTTGAACTGTGTTCCTACCAACTCTTCTTTACTTTTTAAATTTAAATTTATTGGATGATGTAAATGCAGATATGGACAGATCAACAAATAGCTATTGTAAGCCAATAGTATTTGCAGATAAAACAGTCTGGCTCTAAGGGTTCATAGTGCATAAATAATAGGGAACCCATTGCAAGTATCTTTTAGAAATTCATCCTTTGGGAAAGGAATTCTTGGATTTGGTCATTGTGTACTTCTGTAGGTATTTGCCCACGGAGAGCTTATGAGGAGATGGGTTTTCAGCCTATGCAAAAATGCTCCCATGCATCCAACAACCCAACAGTGCAGAGCTCAGCTATGCGTAGGTCGAATGCTGATTGGCTGACAAGTGGGCTGGAACAGGGAAGGGAGCCACAGGCTTTTCACAGGAGTTCACCAGGAATGGGAGAAGCATAACCAAACATCCAAGATCTGCTCGGTTTCACTTCAGCTCTTTGTATGTTGTAACTTATGTGTATTAGTATGTTATAACTACTCTGCATCTGGCTGAAGGACCATCAACAACCTAACTGAGAGCCCACAGATCATTTGTACCAGATACTTTGGACACTGCAGTCATCTCACAACAAAAGTTTTTCTGCAGGGCTGTCCCGAGCACCCTACAGTCTACTAGTGCACAATCATGTTCAAGCCATGAAGTGTAAAGTGCCAAACGTATTTAAGGCAGAGCAAAATTCTTTGGAGAAGATCTTTAATTCTGTGGTGGCTGAGTCATAAAGAGTAAAAATACATGTGGCTAGCTTAATTTGAAACTACCCATATATGGCAACTGTCAGTCAAAACATGACCTCTCACAGTTAATCTGCGCGGTCAGGACACAACTTCCAACCTTCAAACCCTGTTTCTTGGTATGATACTGTTGCTGAGATCAGTTTCGCTGAACGCAAATAGAGACTTCTGTAGCAGTCCCAGCCCAGTCGAGGAGCAGATTGCTGAGCTTTGTAGGGCAAATAAAAAGTTTGTATCCACAGCTGTTTAACATAACGATGCCAAGAGTCTCTGAACCTCTTCATTATGCAGGGGAAACCTGACATATGGCAGTATTCTCTGTGGGCATTCACAAGGACAGGACAGTGCAGATGGGGAGCAGAGGACACTTGCTGGTTCCTAACTAACACCTCTCCAGATCACATTTCCACCAATGTTAGTAAATGTGTAAGAAGCGGAGAGCATGAGAATCATCCTGATGTTACCGTTTTATCACAGAGGTTTCAAAGACACGCACACAAACCCACATTGACATGCATGTTTACACAACTGCACACACGCCCACATGCACTCCTGAACTGGAATAACGTGAGAAAGTCATCTAACCTTCCGAGCCCATGATGAAGTGGTGAACATCCGGCCCCGTGGACATGCGAGGTCCCTGACAGCTCTTTTCAATCACACCTTGTGGGGTAACCATCTTTATGTGGACAACCTATTCAGTGAGAACACAGCGATAAAGCAGCTTTAGAACCAAACAACACCTGCCCAAACTTAAAGACGTGAAGCCCACAAAACCTAATGTAATAATTTTCTTTCTACAGGTTTCTGCGCACTCACCAGGTCCTCAATGTTGCCATAGATGTTCTTCTTCATACCTGATGCTCTGGTTGCTACCCAGCCCCCCAGGGAGCTGAACTCCATGGAGTCAGGCTCGTGTCCTGTACAGTAGCCGCTCTCATTAAGCTGCAATAAAATGGAAAAATATAAAAAAAACATGTTTGTTTTTAACTTAAAAGGGAGCCAGAAATGTGTGGTAAACAATGATGTCGTAAACCCACGAGAATGTTTTAATAACAAGCGAAGAGAATGCGCAAGCAAAGGGAAAATATAATTGCACCTCTGCTGCTGCATGTCACTGCTCTAGTTATACCGCAATGTAAAAACGGCGGTTTTATGGCATTGGTGGTTTTATAATGGCCCAAAATAAACCAAGTGGAAAGACTGAATAAATAATGCACTGATCTCTCTCTCTTTAGTCTGACAGCAGCTCTGCTGTCATGTGCAAAATAATGCCTGTAAACTTGATACATCCAGCACACACAAGCCTTTGTTAGTAAAACTAAAATAATAGTAAGTTTTACATATTTATTTAAGTATATGAGTTATGCAGGCAAGACTGCTTACACATTCCTCTTCCACAAAGAAAAAAAGAACAGAAAACACACTGTATGGCTTTGTTCCTTGCCATGCAGTAATAACAATGTACTTCTGAGAAATCTATTCATCAGATTCACTATCCCCAAGGCTTTGAGGAGAATGTGTAGGTCATTGGGAGCCCACACATTCTCCTTAAGGCAGACGTAGCACTGAAAGATTGCATCTTTAGGCGGAACATTCAACAGTAATAATAATTAAGATCTTAAAGTACAACAACAATGCTCCCCAGAAGCACAAGGGTAAAGTCAAGCCTTGTTTTATCACAGCATTCCTCTGGAAGGCAGTTTATAATGCAGACCCATCTGCTCTATGAAATCGGCCCAGTCTAAATGCAGAGGTGGAGTCTGCTTTAAATGCAGCTCACGCATTCCTCTACATCAAACGCCTGCTCCTTTTCCATTTTTCTGAATTAGCTTGATGGTGCCATCTGCTCATGACCACCGTCTCAGACTCTAATCTCTCCCCTTCAGCGCTCTGCTCCTACCGCAAACTCCTTCCTGCACCCTGTTAGATCTACTGAGCAAAGAGTACCAAGGTGAATGAGCACAGACAGCCTCCTAGGGAACAGGCGCACAGCTTGATTGTTGGCACAACGCTTTATATTAACGTAAGCTCTTTCGGTGAATTAAAATGGATGGGCGAGCAGTACTTACCAATCTCTCTAGATCCTGACCGACAATGCCAGCTTCCACATGGGCAGTTAAATTTTTCTCGTCAATCCACAGAATGCGGTTCTGTGACAAACAAACAACATGTCGGAGGACGTCATAAACATACATTTTATATTTCACAAAGTTTTTTGGGAGAAATGTTTTTTTAAAGCCGTTTCCTTTGTGTAAAACGGCTGCTTTCAAACACATATTGTATATCGCCATGTCTGTCATCTGAGCTCTGCCTACATCTGTTATGTTGACTTAAAATATCTCAGACATAAACATTGCACTCAAGAGCAGGCTGTGGAGACAGTCTCTTCACAGTTTGCTTACAACACGGTATGTTTTTCATCAAAACGTCTGAGGACGAATGTGTGCAGACAAGGATGGGAGACAACTGTCAGTTTCCCAAAGGCTTAGCCCTACCTATAGGAGGTCATAAATTAGTCCCCAGAGCTAATAAACGTTACGTTCCTACTACATTGCTCCTTTCATGTGGTTCAGCTGGAGACACCTGACCTCTGATCCCTGACACAGAACGCTGGTCACTGATGTCAGTGGCAGCAAACTCAATGAGTGGTGAGCTAGGAGCTTGTAGACAGCTTGCATATCACCTCTGGGTGAGCATGGATCAAAGGGCTTTACTGTACAGTGACAATTTTCACCACTTTATATTGTATCCGATAAAAGATTATCATGTTTATGGGGACTTGTTTGGGATTGTATTGAGATTAATGGCTGGTGCATCACTTGGGTTTTGTCCCTATCCACACAACTAATTTACCAATTCTAACTCTGGCTGCACTCATGTTACTGAAAAAAAAAGATGTATATGGGAAAAAAGAACACTGGAAACACTCAGTCTCATAATGCAATAGCTTGTAGCACACACTAACAGTTTCCACTATTACTTGGCTGTTATCAGCTGATAAAAAGAAGGAATTCCTGAGCCCAAATAATGTACATGTACTATTACTACAATCATGTTTTGCCAAAAACACAATTTTACTTGACACATTTTTTTAGTAATCCAAACCTGAAGAGATATCAACAATAGACACAGAAAACAACACGTTGAATATTAATCTTAATATCCATTTCAGCTTATGGCCTGGTGTCTATGAATAAGTATACTGATCCAGCCTGACTCTCTCTCAGTCTCTTTTCAGATTATTGTTCTAACTTTAAAGATCAGATAGATTGATTTTAGTTTAGTTGTCCTTAACGCTGATCGCGCAGGTGTTTACGTACCATCTGTGAGGTATCCAACGACACGATGGAACGAGTTTCCTCTGGGGGGCACTCGAGGGCACTAGAGACACTAGTCCCTCCTAAGAGATAATAAAAACCACTGTTACAATAAAACTCCTTTTCACAGCAGTCATTTTGACACGTTACAGGAGGAAAAGCACCATCTGAATAGCTCATCCTTGAGGTGCAATATATAATTTTTTCTTATGGCACGTCTGCACACTTCAGGATTTCACTGCAGTAATGAATGACTGACTTTTATTGATATGATTGTCACGAACCTGTTCGCAAACTGCAATAAAACTAACAATACGTAAGATTTATTTCTCCCATATTATTAGCATGACATTTTTTAGTAGTGACTGACAGAAGAAAACAAACATAAAAGTTACAATCATTTCCTATGGTTGTAACCACCACAATTAGTGCAGTGTCCACTGCTCTACTTTTAACAGCAGCATCTATAATATAGATAATAAAGCTTTCACTAAGCCCTCACCCACCCACATAAAAAACAGATAACTGATGGATGAAATTACACTATATGTTACAAGTTGCGAAATGCAAATAAACTAGAGCCCCATAGTAATTTTACATAAAAGCTAATTATGTAGATTAACGCCTTTGATTTCATAGCTCACCTCCATATGGCATCAAACAAACGTTGTGTTTGCATGCGAGCTCCACAATTTTCACTACATCATTGTGACAGTCTGCAAAAAACATAGAAGATTTGTTTTGACAGGGCATCCTTTGATTTGCCTCGGGCTTTCTTCAGGCTGAGTCAAACTGCATGAAGCTACACTCTCTTGGGTGGGACATGCTAGATCAATACAGATGTATTTTAACCAATCAGAGCCCATATACATTCACACTGGGGCAGTGAGTGAGTGGGATGAACAGCAATACCAAAGTACATGGATGTGCTTGACTGGCCTCGAGAGCTTTTAAGAGGCAGTGAGAAATGCTTACATTCTACTGCATTTGGGCATCCAATTAAACACATAGCGTAGGCCAAAGGATTACAGCTCCACAAACTAAACATCCACTTAAAATTCACTTGTAGAGGCTACCGAGGAATGGCAATTATAGCTCAAAACATCTACTGCACATTTAGTAGATGAGAGTGCATTTGTACGGTTGGAAAAGTTAAAACTTGGGATTAGCCACTGTGGATGAGAATGTGCCTACAGTTGCCTGGTGATTCGCTTCCCATTTGGGAGGCTGCTAATCAAGTTTCAACCATCAGTCAACATTTATTTGCATGATAAAATAGTGCTAGCCATAACAAGAGAAAACCAATCTCAGAATCATAATTCATGAGTGTACTATGCAGGGCCAGACTGTGGAGTATTGGGTGTCAACCGTCCTCCCCCTGACGCTTCTTATTAAGCTTCTACTCATACATATTAATATCCCTGCCGCTGCAGAGATTAACCCTTTAAATCACCTAAGCCAGTAGGAGGGATCAGTTATGCTATGTAGGAGGAGAAAAGCAGACACACAGTGGAAAGAAATTATATATACACATGTTTAACAGTGACAGCATAGCTTCTGAACTCACTTGGCCATACAACCAAATCTGGAACACGGCCAATTTTCCCCTCTCTCAAAGCAAAGATCTCGTGTAAGCAATGGCCTGGAAAAAAATTTAAAAATGAAATTACGTCACCATTTTAAAAATATTTTCATAACAAATGAAAAAAATGTTGCAAATTAAATTACAATTCACAGACATTAAAAGACTTTTTTCTGCCTTACCATGAGAGCGAAAAACCCGGTCTTCAGCGTCATGAGAGAAGGGAATGCCTGTGGACTTTAGCTCCTTCAAGAAGGCCTCGTTTAGAGTGGGAGGCTGGACAGCACTGCTATTCAGAATTGGCTTAAACAAAACAAACCACAGCGGTTATGGCTTCTGCACAATGCCATTCATCGAAGTTGCAACAAATAAACAGGAGCTGTTACTCACTGCTGCTGGAGTTTTGTGCTGCAGATTGGCACCGAACGTGCTTTCCATCCACTCTCTGAGGCCGGGGATGATCATACCGCTCAGCCTATACCTGGATTGTGTAAAAGAGGAAAGAAAGTTTGAATTACCAATTAAAAATAATCAACCGAGTCTCATGTATTAGCTTCAATGCAGCAGAAGTGAAACTCTGAAACTGAAAATATCTCCATGCTTGACTGGGCAAATTCATTTGGAGAACCAGACCTGTGGCTAATAAGAATACAGTATGAGATCTGAGTCCAGTGAGGTTATTAGACAAGCAGAGCAGCAGTGACAGTGCTGTTATTGCTTTTCCTTTACCATCACTTTCATAATTGTGCTGGTGTCACAGATTGGGCCCATCCGGGGACTATGGTGTACCTTTGTAAAATATATGCAGTATTTAAGTGAGGAAAAAAAAAACCCTCCTGCAGCAAGCGAGCCAAGGAGGACGTCACCCTTGCTTCAGCTGATATACAACACCCAGATAGCTTTTTTTGTTGGTAGGGCACGGAAAGCCCTGAGGGCTCTATGGTAAGTGCTTACACAGGAGGAAACAATTTGCTTGATAATACGTGCTCGTACATACTGTGCCAGTTCTCTGTTTTGATTGTCTCACAAGCACAGCTACCTCTCCCAGAGCTGTCTGTGATGATTACGGAAACAAGACCCACCTACACCTTTGCTCTTGTCGTGGCAGGCATGGATAAAGGATATGCAGAGGAACTGAGTAACAGTTGTTTCTGGGAATCTGCAGCAATTAAAAGTACGTTTTTTCTTACACCTACATTTGCATTTACCATCAGACACATGACTGCCAGCATAATATTCATCTTATATTTTTAAGAAATTGGTGAGTTGTTTCTGCTAATGGGCACCTGAGTGCTGAAAATCACAACCAGTGACCTTCTCAGATGACAATAAACAGTTTAAATGCCAACCACTAGGTGGCAGTAGCACCACATTGTTGTGAGCACACAGCAAGCACAGAGACAGCGACTGATTTTCAAAGGCTGGGTTCAAGTAGTGGGCTGTAAAAAAAAAAAAAAAAAGATCAATGCAAAGCTGCAGCCTCAAGTTACACAAACAGAATGAATGCTAAAGCTCAACACAGTGGCTAACACTAGATTAGAGGGAGTGGATGAGACCAAGTAATGACCACCAACAGATAAGAATAAGCTTTACCTAAGAGTGCTGGCTGCTTTCTCATACTTTACCTTTTTCCAGTAAATTCTGCTTGGCCTTTCTTGTTGTACAGGAATTTTGAATCGCTGTATCCCCAGCCATTCCATTTCATAATCTCCTGTCTGTGAAAAAAATGAATTTAGGTACAAGTTAGGACTTGGGCAGATTATCACTCAAAATTACAATAGAACATGTGGGGATTATTCCAGGGTGTGGTGCCCTGGTTAATTTGCCATCCCAGTCCCTCTGGGCTAGATACTGGCTCAGCATCCTTCCTGACAATCTCATGATGTTATCTGAAAAGCCAGACATATAGAATATCCCTTAATCTTATTAAGCCATTCCCAGCTTTTCCATTAACCTGAGGTGGCTATGAAGTGGCAAATTTACAAAATGGGAGGCTGCAGACAGGCACACCCAAATGCTTTTCCCACAGGTTAGCAAACACATGGCTCTTTTAGTATTGCAAAGGCAACACATTCAAACAACTTGTCCATCCACAGAAGAAGTGAGCATACAGTCCTTGAGCTCCATTTAATACATTAGATATTTTACATTTATGGCACCAATCAGACATTTTTCAACGGCTACTTTTAACACTCCTCAGCTTTTTAGGATTAGACTTAAATGTGTGTGCTGAACTTCCAGGCTACACTTAACAAAAATGGCACGTAGACACCAACTACGCTTTGTGTTTTCCACTGTACAAACAGGAACCAAGTTGGGAACTAGCCAACAGATACTACGTGGCTGTGCTTGCTTTGCAAAGATGTAAATTTCAACAACTGTCACTATTCTGTTACTGTTCTGAGATATCAAAATACAAATGCTGGCTTTACCGCCTTATGACTGTACTGTACAATGCTAGTGTGCTGTACTTCTTAAAGAAAGACAGCTGTACAACCATGTACAGATCAATAATCACGGGTCACTTGGGATGGCATGCTACTGTTGGCATAAAAGCCATTATTAAGATTAACACATGCCAAAATGGGGTTTTCTCTAAATTACGAGCAGGAGTGACACACTAAGTCATACTTTATTGAATCCTCACCACCACTGATGGAGTGTAATAGCTGCTGTACATGCGAAATAAAACTGTCTCCATAGCTGGGCATTGTGTTTGGCAGTAAGCCAGTAAGTACAGACTACTAACTTTCATAGCGGCGACCTTGGCTCATGGGATTGGGAAGCTCATCTGTAACCGGAAGGTTGCCGGTTCGATCCCCCTGCTCTCTCTGTCCTGGTCGTTGTGTCCTTGGGCAAGACACTCTACCCTACCGCCTACTGGTGTTGACCAGAGGGGCCGATGGCGCGATATGGCAGCCTCGCTTCTGTCAGTCTGCCCCAGGGCAGCTGTGGCTACAAAGTGTGTGAATGTGAGAGTGAATGAATAGTGGGTGCCTAGAAAAACGCTATATAAATGCAATCCATTCTTATTATCATTATTATTAAAGTACAGGTACCAAAAAACAGAAACTCTCTTTCCGGCTATTAAGGATTCCTAAATTGTGGGGCAGGGTTGCTTGGGTGGACATAGTCTGTGTGCACCCCAACTCTGTCTCCACACAACATCTGTTACATTCCTGTCCATCCTGGAAGCTGTACTTCTAAAAGTTTCTTCTTTTATCCTCCCTTAAAGATTTTTTCCAAGTGTTTCTTTCTAATCAAAACCTGGTCTAAAGATAGATGACGCCATTTGTTGTACAGATAGAGAAGCAAATCCGTGCAAACATTTCTGATCCATAAAAAGTAAAGTTGCCTTAAAATGATGCAATCTAGTTAATGTGATGGTCGTAGTGAATGAGGCATGCTTTGACTGAAAAATGCCTTCCACAAGTAAAAGCTGTTTGCTCAGCCCGTTTCCTGCATGACTTTTGCTCTTCGTACTACTTTCTAGTACCTAGCAAACAAAGCCCAAAGGCGTGACAGAAATCTACTTCACTCTCACGGAAAGATTACTACATGTGTGATGACACAACATCTTGTCAACTGCTGCTTTAGGAGAACACACAACCTGTACATCAAGATTCTTGCTTAAACATGCTTTTTAAAACAGAAGCTAAAATGCTTCCCATCACACACAAAGCCCCGAATGAACAGGATATAATCACATCTTTCAATGAATCTTACATTTCGTTTTTAATAAAACTTACAATTATGATTGGATCAGGTGACCCTAACAACCCCACCAGTTATGCTGGTATGTGCTCAGGCTGCTGGATTCCTGCCGTGAGGCATTAGGTACCTTTCCCTACTCTCCTCTTTCGCTTTCATTTTCCATTCATTTATAGGTTACTATTAGATGCCATCAACATTACTGTGCAAAAAGTCTTGAGTTGCCAATTATTTCTTTATATTTAGCATCCAAAGAGCAAGACCTTTGTATTTTTAACTGATTTTAAGCAATAGTTCTTCAGACTTCTAAAAGTCTTTTAAAGTCTTTTTCTTTGGGTATTGGCTATTTTTCACTCATTTTCAGCCCAGTTCTTGAACCTGAGCATATTCAGAGGAATTTTTTTCTGTTTGTTAATCCACTTAACATTGGGGGAGGGAGGAAAAAAATGATACTGCAGGTAATTGCTTAACCCGATTCAAAGACTGACTCAATCTTGTGGCAACATTTAGAGCAGGTTTTACTGTTGGTATGCCTGACAATCTTATTTTGTAACAAAAGAAAGTGAGATAACGTTATCTTACACGATAAAACTGACCTATGAATCATTTAAGGATAAAAGGCTGCCTAATCAACTAAGTTAACAATCAATTTTGAAATTCTATTATTAAAAACTTTTAATAATAAAAAATAAGCATACTAATAATAACAACTTGTATTTATATAGGTCCTTAAAAAACTTACCAAAAAACTTAGTAGCAGCCTCTCACAGAAACACATAATTATTTAAAAATTTAAATTGTATTTTTTGCAGCAACACAGTGATTCCCAACCAGCTATTACACAAAAACTTGGCACCTAACCTTAAAAAGTAAACTGGAGGAAAAAGTCGAGGACAAAAAAAGATATCTTTACCAGATAAACAGTATAAAAAAGTGATGTCCTTGAGAAACTGGGGGGAAAAAATCCAGAAAGGACCTAGCAAAGGACCTGAGAGATGTACCTGGCCCTTCAGTTCATCCATCTATTGTTCACTGAAGCCTCATTTGAAAGGGTCTCAGTGGAAGTGTGGCTGTCAAGAAGCCATTCTTAAAGAAGGGAAAGTGTGAAAAAAAAAGACTGAGGTATGCCAAAATACACCAGAACTGGGCTGAAAATCAAGGGCTACAGGTCTCAGTGAGTGATGGTTACAAATGTGAGGTTTTTGGTTTAAATTGTTATCAATAGTACAGAGAAGGTCGGGAGAGGTGTATAACAATATACAGCTATCTGTAAAGCATGGTTAAGATTCTGTCATGTTTGGAACTACATTTAAGCCAGTGGTGTTGTCAAAACGGTGATCTACCAAGAAATACCATCTGGAAAGCATCTGATTGACAACAACTTTATTTTTCAGCATGACAATCATTCTAAACACACTGCCAAAGCAGTAAAAGCACACCTTATATATCTGGATAGAACAAATACACAATGCAAAACTATCAGGCATGGATTGGGCCCCCCAGAGCACAACATTACTGAAGCGTTGTGGGAACAACTTGATAGAAAATAGATGATGGCTGAACAAAAGGTAGCCATCATCAAAAAAAACCAAACAAAAAGCTCTAAATTTCCTTCAAGAAGCCTGAAGAACTATTCCCAAAGACTACTAAAAGAAATTACAAGAAGTGCTAAATAAGAGAGGTTAAGGTCTGTTGAAGAATAAAGGTGGTCATACCAAATATTGATTTTCAAGCTGTTAGAAATGTACAAACTGTTTTTGACTTATATACTGTATTTGCATGTATGTTTGTACATGTCTCGATAAATTCCTTTACCAATTTCATATTTGCCTAGCAAAATATAGCAAAAAGGGGTGATGCAAAACATTTTCAAATACCATATCCGCCACAGTTTGTACTTCATCATCTTTAAGCACCTCTGGCTCTGGAACTGTATGTTTCCAGTCTATGGGGACTAACCAACCTTCCAAGTGTTTCTTGTATTACGTGTTTGGCATCTCGCTTTGGTTTCCTCTCACCACAAGGAAATTCTTTCCCTAGTCTTACCAAGTAATTGCTGATAAGAGAGTCCCTGCGGCTTCCATTTGTAATGCTGTAGTGTCTTTAAATTACAAGATAAGCTGCCTCACTCTAAATGAGACACTAACAGGACTGAATGAAAGAAGTGTAGTTATACCACTGAAACAGAAATTCTCTAACACCATATAACTAGTTTAGTCTCACATTGTCAATTGATTCTTTGAATTATAAGTTTGGCAGATAGCTAGTGGCTGTGTAACTGTTTTTGCTTTGCATTTCCTCAACTATCAAACTATCACAAGTATAGCAGACAGGGGTATAAGACATAATATTTAGCCGCATTATCACTGTGTCATACTGGCCTGAAAGGGGCACGCATTACAAGGCCAGATGCACATACTTTTGCCGATTGTGTTAGCTGTTGTTATCTGCCACAGACACTAGATGTCAGTGCTCTGGTGGGGGTTCCTCAAAAGGCACTAGGCTGCTAATAGGTTGAAAGTCAGACCACCACTTGTCCTGACCAATCAGAGAAACGGAAGAGACAGAAGTTTCTCTGTCTCCTCTGACTGTTGTTACACTTTAGCTACAGGCTGCTTTACTATTTTACCCAAGATGTCTTCTCACAAGAGACAAAATTTTGGTGAACCTGCTAACGGGTCAACTCCAAAAAAGGAGAACCGCTTATCAACCCCACTAAATCGGACAGCTCAGTAACAGTTAATGAATATCAAATCGGATTAATCAAACACTAAGGACTTCACTGAAAGGAAACATAGTTACATAACAAATAAAAGAATGTACTTCGAGAGTGGATGAAAGTTACAGCTGGCAAACTTTAAGAAAGTCGACTTCTTCCTCCTACACTTAGCCGCACCCACCCCTTAGCAAATGAATGGCTGCTCTGTAGCCTAGAAACGTTAGCTATGAAGCTAACCAAACTCCGCTTCAGCTACGTTTCTAACAGACATCTATGTCTAGTGGGGAGACAGCAACCAGCCTACCGCTGCACGCCACCCAAATGTCTCATGTTTAGCTGGTAATGCACTTAAGTTTGACTTAAGAAGTAGCCAAAACCACAGCGGATAAGCCCCCCTCGTCCACCGCTCCATCACAGCCTCGTACCTCCTCCTCGGCACAGTCCTCCGCTCGCTGGAGACATCTAGCTTGTCTCCCTGGGCTTTGCACTCCGCGGCTAGGATGCCCGAGTTACCCTCCACCGGTCTCTGTAAATGTCCGGCAATTACACTCAGTCTTTGCTGTGCAATGCGTTGCCTGTCAGAGCTATCGCTGCCGCTGCTGTTGGACGCCATGCTGCTTCCGTGTTTGTACAGGAGGGAGCAGATCCGCGAGCTCCTGTCAGAGGTCAGAGCAGGGAAAGTGTGGCACATTCAATGCCTGTAGGAAATAACAAACCCCACACGCGAGTGTTAAATGTAAAAATTAGGATTTTAAAGCATACAATACAAAATAAATGTTGTTATTTTGGGTAAATTAATTTGTTATTAGACACAGGGCTAGTTTATGCATGAAAACGGTAAGTCGATTAAGAAAAGCATAGGTCAGCGCATTCTTTAAGGTTATTTTGAAGTTATTTAAACATGGACTGGTTCTAGCTTCCCAAGTATAAGCATTTTGCGTTTTTATAGATTTTAATAACACGTTTAGCTTTTGGAACTTGGATTAAGGATTTTCCACATCTTAGGACCCAAGAAAAGAAAACTGTTCACGATTCTAGGCGATAAGCATTGCACTTGTGCCTAACAATCTCCATAAGGTTCATACTATAAATAAATGAATAAAACATTTGATTTATTTATTTTATCCATCAACCTTTAAACGAACCGTTGACATCAATGCAAAGCTCCCACCTCATTCTGAAAGGAGTTACCGAGAAGTGTTTGAATGCACCATTTAACTCGTTTCCCAGCATGCATTGCAACATTAGCGTAGACTGTAAAGGGCTGGTTCCATATGTTACACTTACTGCTGAGGCATCTTTTATATGGCTGAGTATACAGTTTGTGGCTGAGATAGTAAATGCAATTAGTTAATTATATAAAACAACTGTAACCCTTCTGTTTGGAATATTAAAGAGTTTATCGGGTTTATGAAGAAGCACTTATACCCTACATTAAACACCATTTTCAAACAAATGCATGAAAGTGAACAGTGGAAACATGCAATTCAGCAAACCTGTAAGTTAAGTATCAGAATTTTTTAATTGTCTTAGTTTTAGCCAGGTATATGTAAGACGAATCCAAATCTAAAGATTTAAACTAATCCTAGAACATCTGTACATCTATAATGATTTCCCTTTACTGTGGCTGCATCATCACCTGTCTCATGTGTGCACTTTTTTTTGATGTGGTTGTAAAAACAGAGTAACTTGAAACAGTCAACGCTGTTTACCTTTCTGCTTCACCTCCACTCGATCACCTGACCAGCGTGACTAGCGCTTCCATATGGTCCACATGGCTGCTTTTAAACTAATGATTTGACACGAAACGAATACACCACAAGCAACATTATTGTGAAGTACATATCAATTAGGATTAAAGTACTGAAGGAAAGAGACTGTAAAAAAATCTTAAAATAGAAACTTTATTTTACACAACATTTGCCAACAGAAACAATAAGACGTTCTATAAACTAAAATGTCCAGATGTTTGAGGTTTTATTTCCAAAAGGTTAAAGTATTAGCTTCCAAAACAAAGTTCTGTAATGCACTGACTGCGGGCAGTTAGAGTCTAAGTGTATCACAGAACTTTATTTGGAAAGCCACAGTGCCACCTCATAGGTTTGTCCTTGTGTGGAACCTTATCCTCCTCATAACTGGGTGCTCCTTCAACCTGCAGCAAGGCACAAAAGCAAGGGAAAACAGGACAGCCATGTTGTATTATCTTTTTTATTTTCACTATACTGACTGCACTGAAAAATATATAACAGAAAACAGCTCAAAATAGCAGAGCTAAGATCTAAATGCGTTAAGGACGGGCCTAAAGAAAGGCGAGCTGTTTGGTGGTTCCTCCCTAGAGCCACACAGGTATATAGCAGGCCAGGTGGTGTCTTTTTACACGCTGTTAGCAATACAGAAATGATTAAAGACCTAAATAATATTTGGGTGTGTGCAAAAGTTGATCCTGCAGTGCAACCTCCTCAGAAATGGTTCTTGAGTGTATTTACTTACCTCTTTAGTCTTGCCCATCTGGTTGCTTGCAAAGGTTACATTTTGCATCTACGCTGGCTGGCATATTTTAAGTTTTACACTGTTGCTGATACCTTTTTGAAAGGATTACTCCACTTCAAGTACCACCGGGTATAAATGAGTCTACCTGTTGAGCTTTAACAACTTTCTGAATTAAACAGTCTCTTGAGAATAACCCATTTACTAAAGAGTGATATGATAGCAATGAGGGAAGTTCAGAAGGCCAGCTGAGCTCCAGGAGTATTGAGTTCTATCAGTTTGAATGTAGTTGGAAACTTGGCACTTCATCAGCAACCAAATGACAGCAACTTCAGAAGTGCAGAAATAACGTTCAAAATCAACACTGCAACGTGCCAACCGGAATCTTAACGATTATTTCTTTAAGAAGTACGATTTTAAAGGCAAAGTGAGCTTTGCAAGTCATACTGTACCTGATATAGGTAGACACAAGGGACCAGCTGCAATCCAACACGAGGGGAAAACAGTCTAGATCATAAAATGCAAAAGATGAAAGCGGGCTGAGGACTTTGCACGCCACGGATAGATTCACATTGCAAACGCCTGTTTTCACTGCAGTTGATGTCCATCGGCGAACTTGCAGCGCTCTAATCGTAAGGTGGCCGCCGCCGCTTTTACCTTTTCTTCCCCCAGTGCTGTGCAGTTCACTATATGCAGCTGGAAGAATGTCGACGTGGAGCTGCCAAACGTGAACGCGTATTCAGGAGCGCGCACGAGAGGCAAAAATAGGCTTTTTTAGTGTAATTTCACGTAGTGGCACAGCGAGCTGCACTTTAGTGCTAGACTCTTCACAGATGGGTGCTACAACCAGGAACAAGTCTGTCTTATTACGCGGGCATATCTGAAAAGCCACTTAATGGCACCTCGGTTTCGAATTCTTACTAACGCCGAGGTTTCAGAATGATTCAAATGTGATTAAGAATGAGGGTTTTTCTTTGGGTTATCTTCCTCTTAATGTTCTTAAATAGGCGAATCTTAGATCGACTGCTACAACGTTTATTGCATACCTGTGCTCTCCACCAGTGTGGATTGAAGATTTACATCCTTTAGCCTACTTAGGAAGTGGGAAAGTAATAATAAATCATAACCCACATTCCAATTTTTGGAAAGGTCCGAGGAATTACCAATAACATTTAGCTGAATGAAAAGTAGTGCTTATGGAGAATGTCCTCTTTCATACTCTTAACTTGTTAATGGATATGCTTTACTGTTAAAATAGCATTTTAATGTTCTAGTTTGTCAAGGTGGATCAATGTTTGATGTTGTTATTAATGTTAATTATTAATGTTAATAATCTACAGCACATGTGGTGAAAGAAATCATTAGACTGTACCTTAATAAAAAGCAGCTATAAAACACAGCTAGAGTGATCCAATATCCTTATGCTTTAGAATATTATATTATTACTACTATTGATTAACTAGTTTCTATCTATCTATCTATCTATCTATCTATCTATCTATCTATCTATCTATCTATCTATCTATCTATCTATCTATCTATCTATCTATTGAATAAGTATTAAATAGCATAAAATGCATTAAAATTATTGCACTATATTCTATACATTTACTAACCATATGATAAGTGCCCCATAAATGGAGTAAAAAACTGCATATTTACTTACAAAATGTACTGAAATGTGCAGTATTTCGGTAAGCTTAGCAAATTTTGCCTAAACAATAAAACTATTAACATAACCTAAACAATTTTTCTACACCCTACACACTACAGTACCTTCATATATGTACCAGTTTCGAAGAATAGCCTTTTGTGCATTATAATGGTTAAAACTTTAATATATTTTTTCTACACTACGTAATACAAACATATATGTTGATAATGGAAAGGAATTACAGATCTGCAAATCTTTGAGATTCCTCACTTACACGTTTTAGATCATTACTTCAGTTTTGTTTAATTTTATGAGAAATAGTGTAACAGGGAATAATTTAGCTTGTAGCACATTTAGTTAACCCACTGTAATGATTCATTACTTGACAGATGAAGATTTTCCAATTAGAGCACCCAGTGAATTATGGCAGAGTCTGACTCCCACACCCCAACCTCCTCCCAAAAGATGTTAGTAACAGTTCCACCCATTTGAACTAGTATCTCTTATGCACCTACCTCCCCTCCAAAAACAAACAAGCCAATAAACAAACAAAAACATATAAACTAACAGGAATCATTCTGCATTGGGACTTTTACCACATATAGGTGGGTGTTCTGTTTCTCTCTTTATGATTTTGTGATGGTCTACCCAGCTGCACAAGGAACATCAGGGCCCCAGGGTCTCCAGCTCCACGCTGGTCACGGTCACCAGCAGGGGGAGGTATGCACCAAACAAAGTCTGGTCACATCAGTGACGAAGTTAAAATACAAGGTACACATTTCTTTTATGAGCTGGCATACATAAAGCTGTCTATAAACGAACGATATAACATGTTGCAAATTACGTAATGGTTAATGTATTATAAAATGTTTAACTTACACATAAATATGTTGTGTAATTTTTTTGCGTGGCAACTATTGTGTTCTCCATGCGCACGCACACACAGTCCTTATCTCCAGCCCTCATAGGCCGCTGCGAGGGGGACGATCCCGGTGGGGAGGGCCATCATTTCCGTAATGCTCATTAGGTTTGGAGGAAGCAGCACTTCTCGCCGCTCAGCTCCCGTGACGGACTATATCGCCTCCAGACCGCTCGCCATTTTTATATCCAATATAAGGAATAACTCACAAATTTTTCAATCATACGGAGTTTTTTTCCCCTCAAAACCTCACGACAGAGCTCCATAATGATGGAAATGGAGGTGATGCATTCCGGTCAACAGGTAAATAGAGTATTTCTCTCTAGAAAAGATTAGACAAACTATCTGACATTGACTGTCAACTTCCTTTTTAATGCGGGCTATTAGAGAGATAGACTTTATGTAAACTTTTATTTATCAGTTAAATTACAGCTAAATTACAGTACTAGTGTATTTACGCCGGTGTTACAGACGTTATAGCTTTAAAAGTGTGAGGTAGACTACGCCGACAGGCTGTCTTAGAGTTAGACATGTTAACTGTCTTTCAGTTCTGCAAGTCATCCACTTGTGACGCTTTTCCTGGACAGGAAAAAATCCCCATTAACAGAACAGGTTCAGATATTAGTGTTGTGATCGATTGCCCGAATAAAATAACAGGTTATTTTATCCTGGCAAGTTAGACAAACAGAACCTGGACTGTGTTGAAGCATTTGTCGTAACTGTGTCATCGTCTCCCCCTGCCCACCCCGCCCTCCTCCTGCTCAAAGCATGTGATCCCATATCTGATAGCTTTTATAACCACCATGAATGATTTCTTTTACTGCTGCTTATGTCTTTGCTGTGTGTTTTACAGAGTTAATAAAAAAGGACCAAATATTACTAGACCTGTTCTTATACACTGAATGAAAATATTGAACTTGGTTGAAGTTTATTTTTTCCTGTGACATGGCCTCGCATCTTTAGTGTTTCGCTAAGCTTGTCATAGGTGAGGGTCAGTGGAAGTACAGTTGACTGATGAGGGCCCAAAGGGCTGTGCAGCTGTGTTTCATCATCCACAGTTGAGATTGGATGTCCACTGAATGGTGTTGAAAAAAGGTATGTTACAAGAGCAGGTTCGGGTGCCTCTTTCGGGGCCTTGTGTTTAACTGTAGATAAGTAAATGAACAACCAACACTAAAGGCTTGTTAAGTTTAATATGTATCTCTGGTAACTGTCATTCTGAAGGCTCTGTGTGTAAAAGCTTTTTTGACTGGTTTTTGTGTGGCATCAAGGTGCAGGAAGTAGTTTTCTCAGCCTTTCCCCCCCCTTGTTCTGGTGCCGGTCCATGTCTTGTGGCAGTTGATTGTGACACCATTACTTAAGCACACCCATATTCACAGAGCCCAGTTGCCATTAATACAGAATGTGCTGTTTATAAAGCTGCATTATAACAACAGGCTAATTTAACAACCACACTGAAATCACTGACTGACAACAGTCAGTTTTTTGGCCTTGCGGTGGTTGTTTTTTCTAAAGGACTGGCGTGACTTGTCTGATGAGCTTATTAGGTGTGACCAACAGACAAGTGTTTTTTCTTTCTTTCTTTCTTCCTTCCTTTTCTTCTTTTTATTGTTGTTTGTTAGAAAACATCAGCAACCTCAAGAAGTGAGTTTAGACATCCCACACAGACATTTTAAGGGACTTCCTCATTCCTGTACAAACCATAATGTCTAGTTGTGTGCTCACCTTCCAACCAGCAAGCAGCCTTAGTAATGTGTAATCCTTCAGTGGTCATAGCTCTGATGCAACACAGAGGCAAAGAGGGTTAGTGGATTCTTTTTTTTTTTTCTTCAGCACCACAACTGTAGTCAGGAAAATGGTGTCAACAATGGCTTAAAGTATTTATAGGTGCTCATATGCCATTATTATTAGTTTGCGGAGGCTTGTGACTCATCCTGTTTTTATTAAAAAAGAAAATTGAAGAAAACATTATCTGACAGGGTTTTTCTAAACAGTCCCACATCCTCCTTATTGTACATTGTTCTGCTTTGTTCTTTATTCTCCCCGAGTTCCCTTTTGGTGTCCTCTAGGCTCTCTCTCTTTTTTTGTATTATAAACCCAAGCTCATAAGTAATGTTTACACCCAAATCTGAGGCACAAACAAGTCACATGCTCATTTTTTATTTTTTTTTGTGTAAACCAGTATTGCGGGTTTATGTAACATCCTTGGGCCTTGTGAAACACTTTCCTTCTGTAAATAAATTCTGCTAAAAGCCCAGAGAAGGGGCCAGCATAATTTATCTTTAGACATCCTTGTTTAAAAAGGCAAATAACAATCGGCAAGTTAGGGGAAATCTACAGGAAATGGTACTAAAATGTCATCGCATGCTCTGCCTAATGTGTAAATATATGTAGGACAAGACTATTATTGTGCTAAGATAATTTAGTAGTACTTGTAATAGTTGACTTAAATACCTAGTGAGGGTGAAATTGAGGAAATAAGCATTTTAATTTCACTCAGTATGACATTATGACCTCATAGTGTGATTAGGTACAAAGGTACATTGTAACACAAACCCTTCTGAGACCTTACGCTACAGCGTAAGGTCTCAGAAGGGTTTGCCGTAACCTGAGCACCTTCAAAGAACTGTAGCTATAGGTTGGCATCAATGTAGCTGTTGCCAAATAGGCAAATGTAAATGCAACACTATTATACATTTACCGCATAATCATAATTGACGAATTACAGTGCCAATTCTACTTTGTTTATATGTTCTTCGCTCATATGTTCTTCACCAACCATAATACTGTATACTATGGCCACATTTTCTAAATGGTGTAATATGATTTAACTTCTAAACTAGTTTGGAACCATCCTTTAAATCTGAACTTTAAGTACTCGCTAAAAAACGATCCCTGGCTGTGTGGGAGTCTGAATACGCCAAACAAATTCACACTTCTGCGTAACTGGATAAGCAGTGACTACTTCCCTTCACTGGAAAAAGTATCAAATGAGGATATGTGTCTTTTGCTGGTGTGTGGTGACAACAGAGGAAGGAGAGAAATGCGTTCATTATTCATGCAGTTTCTGTCCCTTGACATTAGTGCCTGTGTTGTTGTCGGTGATCAGATACTGAGGGACAGGGTGTGGCAGGTGCAACAGTCACGCTTCGCAGCAGGGACGTTCTGTTTGGCTGCGATGCTCAGAACACTCCTATGCAGGACAGCATGGCTGCTTGCAAACTCTGTTAACCGATCTGCGGCTGTCTTTCTAGGACATGGACCTGATTGACATACTGTGGAAGCAAGACATTGATCTTGGTGCCAGGCGTGAAGTGTTTGACTACAACCACCGTCAGAAAGAGCATGAGCTCCAGAGGCAGCGGGAGCTGGAGGAGGAGAAGAAGCTGCATTTGCTCCGGGAGCAGGAGAAGGCCCTGCTGGCACAGCTACAGCTAGATGAGGAGACGGGAGAATACATACCTCGAGCCCCGCTGCAGCCTGCCGTCACACCTCTAGAGGTAGGTACACAGGTACATACACGCTCCATCATTACTCATGTCAAAGGTACACCCCTCCCACCTCATTTTATAGGCTCTGGCTGTGTTGTAGCTAGGTTACCACCTCATCCTGTGTAAATGCAGCAGCGCAGGTTGGACTTCAGTTTTGCATCAGTGCTCTGCAGGGACCTGAGCGCTATAAATACACAATCATGTGCTGCTGTTAAAACATGGTGTGCCAAAAAGCTGGTAGATGCTAGATGGTAAAAAGTAACACAAGGTATTTTAACTTCTGTTGCAGAATGCCAGTTTCACAGAAACAAGTGGCGCCATGTCATTCGATGAATGTTTGCAGCTACTGGCAGAGACGTTTCCTGTAGAAGAAACTGAGGTAAGAACATTGATCAGAAATTAACAGAAATGAACCGCGTGATTGTTGGGCATCGTTTTTAGCTGTATAAAAACTGTCATATCTGTTTTGTCTCCTAGAACACTTCAGTTTGTCTGGACACACCTGCTGTCTCAGCAGCCATCAGCAGCAACATGATGATGTCCCCCGAACAACCAGCTCCATCACCTGCCACCCTCTCCCCAGGACAGCTGCCACCACCAGCACCACAGGGAATGCCCCCAGATTTGGAGGAGGCCTGGATGGAGATTCTGTCCCTCCCCGAGCTGCAGGTATGACACAGAGATTCTACGAACTCAGCGACATGGCATTTCGTGTGGTGGAACAAATACAAAAAGAAAAAAAATGGATAAATGGCAGGAGCTTGACATTAGAAGACAAACAGTTGTTGTTTGCTTTAGGAATCCAGTGCACACTGCTAATTCCACTCCGACTAAATTTCATCATCTACATTTTACAGCATTAGAAGCATGGTTGCTCAGGGGTTATATAATTCATGTGATTAATAGCCACTAACATTTTTGCGCAGAGCCAAAAGATAGCTTGCTCAGATCAAGTGTGTCTTCAAATCTTTGCTTAGTAGCAGAAAGGTGAAGTCATTTTCATTAGCTGCTTTATCAGCTCTGTTTCAAGGCACCTCATATTTGCATTAGCTGGTGGGTGGAGCATTGCACCATTAGTTGCCTCGACCTTTGACTGAGTGAACTGGGCTGCGGTTGTAACCACAAAATAGAATTGGCAGGACTAATCTAGTTAGTTGGTGATGATACTAAAAGTGTAGACATGAAAGCTGAGTGGAATTGTGCTCAAACTTGTAAAAGCTGCTTCATGAAGATAAGATATTCTGTTTACAGCAGTAGGAAGTTCTGACATTTCAACAACTGGATAGTTTTGTTAATCACAGTAGGCAATCTTGTGCTAAAACCAGCTCTACCGGCATTCAGTGGAGCACAGGGAGCTGCAACAACTGAACAGCTCAATGGTTCAGACTTTGTTAGCTGAAACCCTGTTTAGTGATGATAACAGATTAAGAAGGAGAATTTAATAGAGTAAAATTATACTTATAAAACATACTAATCTTAGGTTTCAATATTTCAACAATGAAACCACTTAATAACAGTCATTCAGTTTTGAATGTGTGATAAGTCTTTTTTTGTAGGCTTTTTAATATCCTACCACATAAATGTTGAGATTTTTTTAAGCCGTACTTAAAATGAGTGCATTTATTTTAAAATTGTAATTTTTTTTTGTAGGAATGCCTCAACATGCAAATGGAGGACACACTGGAGACCACAACCTATCCCCTTCAAGACAGCCCTGAAATACAGAATCCAAACTACTCTTTTTACCCCATGACAGATGAGAAAGCAAACAGTTTAAATGTCGATCCCACAGAGTTTATGAACACATTTGACAGCTCCGTTCCCAGCATGGCTCCAGCTGATGGCCTCAGCCCGATAAAAGTAAAAACCTCTCAATTAAATGGCAATTTAGGCGCAGAAAGTTTCTGTAACATATTTTATCAGAACACTATATTGGAAGAGAGCAGTGGTCAGCATGAGCTCGAAGGAAACGAAAGTGCTGCCATGTCCGATGTCCCGAACGAGGCCCCCTTCACTCCCATGGATTTGTACAGCCTCTCACCCGGAGATGCCTTTGACAGAAGCAAGCAAAATCTAATAACAGAACAGCCAGACTCAGATTCGGGGATCTCTACAAATGCAAGTCCTGCAAAATCTGCATATGGAAGCGAGTCCTTTAGATGCAGCGACTCGGACATGGAGGAGATGGACCAGAACCCTGGCAGCGCAGAATCTGACTACTCTGAGATGTTTTCATTAAATTTCCAACCAGATGACGCACACGCAGCAATTTCCGTATCTATACCATCTCAGCAACCAAACGAGCACGAGAAGAATCCCAAACATAAGGTGGACCCAGGAGAAGAGAGCAGCCACAAGAACGCCCCCTTCACCAAAGATAAAGCGAAGAAACGCTCTAATGTGCGTCTCTCCAGAGACGAACAGAGAGCCAAGGCGCTAAAAATCCCCTTTACCGTTGACATGATTATCAACCTCCCCGTTGATGATTTTAATGAGATGATGTCAAAACACCAACTGAACGAGGCCCAGCTGGCCCTGGTCCGCGACATACGCCGCCGCGGAAAGAACAAGGTGGCAGCCCAGAACTGCCGTAAACGCAAGATGGAGAACATAGTGGGTTTGGAGAGTGAGCTGGACTCGCTGAAGGAAGAAAAAGAGCGCCTGCTGAGTGAGAAGAGCAAGAACATGACAGACCTGAAGGAAATGAAGTGGCAGCTCAACAACTTGTACCTGGAGGTCTTTGGCATGTTGAGAGATGAGAAGGGAAATTCCTACTCCCCATCAGAGTACTCCCTTCAGCAGTCAACGGATGGCAGCGTCTTTCTCGTTCCCCGCATTAAAAAGACTTTTAAAAGTGACAACAGACACTGATCTCCTTTGTAATATGGTACTTCATTATTATAGTATACTATACTATGCAATAACTTTGTAGTTGCTCAGCTTTAAGCGTTAATAGCTCAGCAGAACTATTGTATAGTTTTTGCTTTCTTGAATGTTCTACTATTTTTTTATATTTTACTTCTTTTGTACTCCGACACCTTCACAGATTCTTTAACCAATAGTTTGTAAATATAAGCACTGAGATTGATTAAAAAAAAGTTACTGTGTTTGTACATATATATTGTATATATATTATATTTCTGTATGCTAATGACTATTTCAATCAGTTACTTATTTTATAACTTTATCCTTATGATTTGCTCCCCTTTTTTATTCTGATTTCTGTGCTTTGAAATAAACTATTCATATAGCTACTTAGCCTCCCGCTGACTGAAAACAATATTGCGTGCTATGCTGCAGCCACAGCCCACAACAGATTGGTGCCAGATGGATATGTAGTTTTAAGATACTATTGCATAACCTACTTCATGTTCAAGACCGTTCCTGACATGAATGCTTTGCTAAAGTGCTTACAGTGCAGCAAATGAATAGAATTTTGTAAAGACACAAAGACGTCACTGGATTGAAATGCTTTCACAATCTGCTCAACTTGTATAGTTTGTACAGTAACCCAAATCTTTTTATTCTATTAAAACTCCTGGTAAAATAACTCACACCCACGGCATTCTTTATGACGCGGTACAAAGGGCACAATTGTCAAGGTACAGTCGAGTATGCTCAGCGCTAAACATGAATGACAAGTCCACAATACTCCAACGGGAAAGTGCATTCAAAGGCAAAGCCTGTTGCAATCAATGTGCCCCCACGCCATGCACTTTCACACACAGACTCTCCCCTTTGGTTGTCAAGCCTGTTTTCTGCACGTGGCAAACAAAACTGGAGGGTAGAGTTTAAAAAAAAAATTCCAAGGACACACGTTAATCAAATAATAAAATGCTCTGATAACATTTACTCTGAGGAATAAAGAAACAGTTTAAGAAATAAAACACTCATATCATGAAAAATCCCTTTATTCAAACACATAAGTCAAACGTTACATATTCTGCTTAGCAGACAAAATGGTTCACTGGTGTGCCCTTAACAAATAAGTTTTTCTTTTCTTTCCTTCGTTGACTCGCTCTTTGTCTCTCCTGACATGAGGCTGGTTATTTTACATGCCTTTGCAAAGATAATATCCTGGGAGAGACAGGATAACAGTGGGCACCGTTTTTGTTTTTTATACTGAGCAGTCTAGACATAAAGTATGTGGAATCAAAACATTTGACACCTAAACTTTGTCCACCTAGTCGCAACACGACCAAAGTATCACAAACATGAATACATATAAATCAGAAATAAGTTAAAAAAATAATTAAATGTCAAGTTTATTTTTATGCATTTGATGAAAGATCATTCATCACTTCTAAAAACTACACGGTATATGTGCCGTAGGAGGACTTGTCATGATTATGGAAACTTTACAAAAAGTCCCTCAATTTGCTGGCTTACTTGGCTACTCTGAGAACTGAAACAAATGGAAGCACTTTGTAAATGGCCTGTAATGGAAAAATACTATGCTTTCATCTATTACACCAATATTTGAGTATACTCACATTTAATGCTATACGTGCCTGTGACCCCTGCTGATAGTTTTTTTTTTAAACAATTCTTTTAAAAAATTGGTTACATTTCTTTTTAAAAATGTTAGCTTTCTAGAGAGCCTCAGCCTCCAGTTTAAAGTGCTTATTTAATAAGTCACAGTTTATACTGTGTGAATTGATACTGTAATATTATAACTGTTGATTTTTCTGACTTTGCACCTTTTGGGATTAGGATTGTTTGATACATGATAAAACTAAAAATGGGAGCTCCTTGTGTAGTGGTTTACACATTTACTCAGTTTGATCCTGGAAGGAGATACAAATCCCTTGGAGGGTTGTGCCAAGAAGGGCATTGGGTGTAGGATTTGGTCAAATGAAATATGCAGACCTACCCTTTGAAGTAGGGGAGCAACTGAAAGTAGTTACTTATAAAACTTTCTTAACTTCCTTTCTTGGAATGGATGATAATCTTTCTGTTTCAAGTGTTCAATCACCACCACCTTTATTTGAGCTTTAAAATATACTGATGATAAGCATAAAGAGTATTTGGCTTCAAAGCGTACCGAGCAGTGGGGTGAAGGGCACATGCTGATTCTGCTCAAAGTAGACAAATACTGAAGGTCAACCTGCTTTGTTTATCTTAAAACACCCTGTGTTTTGCACCTTGTGTAATCAGCATTAGATTGAAATATGAGCAGGCTTGGACAATATTTAAAAAAAAAAAAAAAAAAAAAAAGTCTTACCCATCCAGAACCTTCCATGTTATCAGGTCTTTACAGATTTTCAGCAAGAAGAGAATTCCTCTTTCCACATCTGTAAATCAAGCAAAATGGTTACTCTTACCTGTTCCATCTTCTCAAGTCAGCTTTGTGAAATACTCATTCCCTTTTCTTCTTAATGTCTGAGTTCTAGTATTTGCGGGTAAAACTGCGGTATCTCTGACTCAACAGGACCTCCAGTGTGTCCTAGTCTTTCTTCACTAGCACGGGCTGCTGGAGAGTTTAGCTAGTCTTGAAAAAAAGATAGATGCTCACTATCAGGCACGACACTGCAAGCTTCCTCCATGGGCGTTGTGCTCGATGCTGCCTTCTCCCTTCTCTCTCAAACTGCTGACTGGTCCACTGTGCTGGGGCTGAAGACGTCCTGTCTGACAGTCATCTGCAAATCTTCCACACTAGTGACGCTGAAGCCCAAAATGCTGGTGCTTGTAGCTGTTATCCTACTTGCGTAAGTGGTGTCTGGGCCCTTCACTAGGACTACCCAAAACTCCCTTTATATTGACCCTGGTACAAGTACATGAATGCAACACGCATACACTATTTTCACGTCACAGAGCTCCTAAATAATACTCCACCAGATGGGAAAGTTGTGGACCAGCTGATTTGCTACACTTCAGTCACAATAAGCAAGCAACAGATATATTAATAACTCATTTCATCTTTTTCTGAACCAAAGATGCACTGAACCTCATGTTACTTTACTACACAATTTTATTCGGTCTTTTTCAACTAATCAAAATATTTGAACAATCTATAATTCGGTTTGCTGGGAACAAGAAGAGTGAGGGATTCCCTTAATTCTACTCCAGACTGCTTGTAATTGTTGACACTGGTACTACGAGGGATTTACACACTGAGCTTTACATACAAAATCAAAAAATACACTTGACACTTGCAATTGTGAAATCATAATAACTTTAGAATGAATGTATAAAGCTATCTTATCTAAGGACCTAAAATTATTATTCTATGTGACAAAAACCAGGTTAAAAGACAAAGGTTAATTGGCCAGCAGAAAACTTACCCATATAAAAAAGAAAAATAAAGATATTTAGAACTGACTTCAGATTAAAAAAAACAAAAAAACATAGCAACCCCAAAACACTTTACTCTTTATCCCTGATACCACAGGCACAATACACACACACACTTCAGACGCACAGAAGGAAAAATTGCTCAGTAGGGAAACATCTATCACAATTAGGGTAGAGTATCATCTGCACTCATGTCTTGTATACAGTCCTTCTTCCATAAACTTCTCCGATTTAGCTGCAGTAATTTCTGACTTGTGTGTTCCTCTAATGCTTTCAGATGACTGCCTCAAAGTAACCTGCAGCTTTCCTGACAATTCCTTTGCTCACCTCCTCGCCTCTGCTGCTAAGAACTGAAGCCTGTTGAATGGATACAGGATAGAACAAATAGTTATTCTGCACTTTTTATGGGCTCACTCTGTACTGTGCTACGAGGGCGGTGTGAAGCTGAATGCAACTTACCACAACATTAAATAATTAATATCGCCGAGAGCCGTAGCCGCCGCTGCCACCACCGGAGCCGTATCCACCTGCAGTCGCAAAATTACGATGCTGTTACTCAGACTTGAAGTCTGAAGGTACTACGAGAAACTGCAGGGTGAAACTTACCGCCATAGGGTCCACCTGAGTTCCTGCCTCCAAAGCTGTTTCCCTTCATGGGCCCATAGTTTGACTGCTGACCACCATAGTTTCCAAAGTCATTGTAATTTCCACCACCTCCATATCCTGAAGATGCAGGTCAATTTTAAGGAAAGCTTTGGTTTCAACTATCTCGCACACACCTTCGCTATTCACATCCCGCGGGCAATTCAATCAAAATTCTGTAGGAAATAAAACTTTTACCTCCACCATTACCTCCATAGCCTCCGTCACAGTTGCCACCAAATCCTCCACCCTGGTTGCCATACCCAGGACCTCCACCTCCGTAGCCCCCTCGGCCACCTCCATAACCTGGTCCGCCATCATAATTTCCTCCTGGACCTATTATTTAATTAAGAAACAAAATAAAAATTAAAAATAAATGATTTTTTTTCTATAACACAGACAAACTGTTATAACATGGCACTACTGCAAAGAGTATTCTACAGACACACCAGTTGTGTAAGCATGACTTTTAAACCCATTAAAATAACCACCTTAGTGACTTTTGACCCCTAAATCAGTGCACCTGCTATAGTTTAAACTCATTAAAAGGCAAAACCTTTGAAAAACGGCTCACCATTGTCAAAATCATCCCCATATCCACCCCGTCCTCCACCATAGCCACCTAAAAAACAAGATAAAGAGATTACCAAGAAGAATCACATATTATAATGATCCCAATCAACATCACAGACCCCTCACACCCTGGACACCGACCCTGACCTGCTGCCAAATGTATAGAAGCCTGCAGACCAGGACCACCCGACACAGAAACTGTTTTTTCCCCTTGCCATCTCCCTCCCAAACAGTTGAACTGTCACAATGCTAGACACAATGCATATACTTGGCCAATAAACGCGATTCTGATTCTAAACATAGTTTTAGACTCCTATTATCTAAAACCGAATGCCTTAATTAAAAGAAATTATATTACTTCTGCTCACATAGCAAACCTTAATTTGAAACTGTCTTTTTACATGCAGTACGGTAATCTACTGAAGACTACTGATGGTAGGTTTATATTAGCATAGGCACCAGAATTTGAGAGCAAATGGTCTTTTATATTGATCAATTCATAAATACACAGTACACTTTGATATAGACATCCACACAAAGACACTCGTACTGACACATAGAACACACGTATATGCAATATTTGCAAGTACTGTGAAGTTTTGATGTTATTTCTGTGCTTCCATCCCAAATTTAAACTTCAAATTAATGTGCTTAAGGCCAGAAGTGCTTTGACTTGACATGCAAACTACCCACCTCTGCCAAAGTTGCCGCCGCCTCCAAAATTACCACCTCTGCCCATGAAATTTCCCGATCCCCCGCTCCTGCCTATTTAAAGAAAGGTATAATTTTAAAGATTTTTATGACATGAACTGCATACTGTACATGCCAAATCAGTAAGTCTAATTTTAATCTTTCTTTGATTGCATGCTTACCCCTGTTATTGGACATAGCACTCATTTCCTGTTTTGACAGAGCTTTCCTGACTTCACAATTGTGGAAGTTGATTGTGTGGAATTTCTGGGCTTCAAGGAAAATAGGAAAAACATTACATGTTTATTCACTGCTTTCTGTTTACTAACAGTTTGGCTAACTCTGAAATCTGAATGAGCCCATACCAACAATTTTGTCTACAGTATCATGGTCATCAAAAGTGACAAAGCAGAATCCTCTCTTCTTCCCTGTGGAGCGTTCCTCCATGATGTCAATGCATTCGATCTTTCCATATTTCTCAAAATACTCGCGAATGTGGTACTCCTCAGTATCTTCCTTGATGCCACCAACAAAGATCTTCTTCACTGTCAGATGGGCGCCTGGTTTATTGGAGTCCTAAAGTGGAGTGCATTAGTAAGTACACACCAAACAATAACATATCTATAGTAACTGTGCTCTGGTCTGGGATTTATTAATTTCTTCCTTTATTTTACCTCTCGGGACACAGCCCTCTTGGGTTCTACAACTCGGCCATCTACTTTATGAGGTCTTGCTTTCATGGCATCATCGACTTCCCTTACAGACGAGTATGTTACAAAGCCAAACCCTCTTGATCGTTTGCTGTTAGGATCTCTCATTACCTAGGGACAAAACAGGTTTAACAGGTACAGTTCAAGTGGTGTGCTATTACATTTACACGTTGTCACCTGTATTTGAAATCATTTTAAAACTAGCCCATGAGAAAAATACAAACCACACAATCTGTAAGGGTACCCCATTGTTCAAAATGGGCCCGTAAACTCTCCTCCGTAGTTTCAAAGCTCAGACCTCCAATGAACAGCTTTCTGAGCTGCTCAGGCTCTTTAGCGCCACGGTCCTATAAAAAAAAAAAAAAAAGCAAACACACCACCTGGTTAAAGATGCATCACAAAACTAACTGTGAAATGACCCTACACGTAAGAAGTTGTTACTACGCTGTACTAATAACCCTAAAGTAAGACATTACACACAAGAATTGTGTTTCAGACACTTTCTCTTTCTTTCTTTTTTAAATCAGCAAAATGTCCGTCTTTGTTTAAACAACGTTGTGTCTTGGAAAAAACATACAAATTTATTAAAAAAGACATCAAATATAACAATTCAGTAAAACAGAGATACATAAAAAACTATATTGATGTATGTAACGGATTAAGGAAATTTCCTATGGTTATTTTTATTATCTTAACTCATTCACTGCCAGCCATTGGCAGTGAATGAGTTAAGCATAAATGGCCAGATGAAATGTATGGGATTCTGCAATCAATATTTTTATATGGCAGCTTTTCACAACAGGTGGTTTCTTCGTACTCTGAGCCTGAAATTTCAACTTCAGCATTAATTAAAGTGTTTTACTGAAGGTTTCTTCTGACATCAATTATTGTTCTTGTTAATAAAATGTAATTCGTGTTTTAAACCAACACCTACAGACTAACAAATCGGTTGTGGTGGAAAATATACACAAATATATACAAATTTACCTCCACAGTGAGACTAAAAATATCATTTATAGAAAAGATAAAAACAAAAACAAAGAGAAAACAATATTTGAATATTTATCAGTTATGAAATTAGGCTGTTCAGCTGTAGTGTCAGCCCTTAATACCAGACTGTGACATTAACTCTTAGGCGACACACTCAGTTAAAAAAACAACAACCCCACAACACTTAAAAAACAAAAACACACGGAATTATATTACGTGACATGCTGCATATACCATCTAACGTGTCCGTGTCCATAGTACAGTCTGGGTTAGCCTGAGCTGCATTAGCTTTAGCAGCTAGCATTAGCTCGCTTCAAGACAGACGCAGGTACTCTAGCAACACTAACAATATACACATAAACAAGCAAAACGCACTTGCTCTAATAACTACCTTTGGTTTATAAACTCCAGCGAGATTGTTTATTTATTTATTTGGGAAAGCGCCAACCCCAACACAATATACTGCTCTCCAGCTCCATAGCCGGAGAGCTGAATGTTTACTCTTGTTGGACCACCATTAGCTTAGCTACAGTCTTAGCTAAAACGACCAGCTTTACAGTAACAGAGCAGCCACATGTTATGATGCAACACAATACGCCCTCTGAGCACTGTCGCGTAAGTGTTACAGAATAGCCACTGTCTCCATGCATGTCTCACACAACCGTAATTAATTTGCAACATTTGCCAGAACCTCACCTCCATTTTGCAGATGTCCACGGACGCAGATCTGAGCGGATCACGTGACCCAATCGGCGTGGCTGCTGATGCTAGTCGTAAGACAATCGTGAACTACAGTGGTCAAAATTTAAAACACAGCACTCTATAGCCTCCATGACTCATGAGCACAGACTGCCATATAAAGCTTCTTGTATAATATTAATTCTGATTAAAGTTATCTTAGTACACTCTGTCTTTTGCTGCTCGCCTCGTTTCCTGCAACAAATCAATGTTACTTTGCGCCATCTGCTGGTTGACTTGGAGTACCAACCATCAACCCTTCCATCCATCAAGCCCTCCATAGTCAATGCTTCATGTTTGTGCTGCTGATGTTAGTCTGCAGCACAAGCAGCATTTATAACCGACATATCTCTGACCAGTGTCTACTGGACTCCCAGGTACATTTCTTTTCACACAAACCTGCCTTTGATTCATTTCAGTGAAATAACTGCTGATGCAATCTAGGCTGTAAATCGTTGCTTCAATGTCAGTAAAAAAAAAGAAATAACTCCAATGCAAGCCAAACCCTAAAAACAGGCATCTTCCAAATTTTGTGTTGCATTTGCAGCAAAATAAATAAATACATAAAAACAAAAAAGGATTAGAATTCAGATTATTATCACATACAGTAAAACAAGCAAAGTAATTTCAGTAAGAGGACCAAAGTGTGATTGGGCTACTTCTTATATAGCGCTTTTTACTCTAGCTTAGCACTCAGCCCCTCCTCCCCCCACCCCGACCAGTAAACACAACAAACTTAAAACCCTACAAAGTTGTTTTTATCAGATATTTTAGTATTTTAATGGCAGAATGTTTACAACTTTCTATTTTCTTTTTTTTTTTAAAGTACACCTTTAAAGAAGTTTTAGAAATGTCTGCATGAAAATAGTTAATAACAATTATGTTCAGTTGAAAGTGTGGAAATGAGACATAAAGCCATCTTTTCAGTTCAAGTTTCCTCTGTGTTACGAGAACACTTGATTGGACAGGCATGATCTATGAGCCAGATGCTACTAAGCCTTGGTGAAGCTGACCAGCATCTTCAAATATATGACGGTTTTATGGTTTAGACAATGTCTGTCATTAACTTTACTGTAGTATGTGAGGAAAATACAGCCCCAATAAAAAAGGGTAATGTTTTACTGACACTATTAATGACGAGTTTTTATGAGCGGTCCATAGTTCAAATTCAAGAGCCAGTCCATGTTTGGCTTCTTCTGTCCTGCTGCAGCCTATGTATGCTTTCAGACACTTGATCAGTTATTTTGTGCATTACAACACAGATCTTTTTCTATGGTGGAAAATCAGTCTACAATAAATTATGGAAAAAAAAAAATCAGACGTTAGTGAGAGTGGTCCTGCTTTTTTTGGAACTACATAAATAACGGTTGTCTATGCTGGAACCTCTATTGCAAAGGTCTTGCTGTGTGTGAACATATAACAATCATCTTCTGCTTTGGTAACTGGGCCCCGTTGGACTATTTCAGCGTGGTAATGGTGCTGCTCACAATAAAGGTCAATACATTTTCTGGTTGCAGCAGATGCCTGTTTAGCAAGATGAGTGTGAATCCTGCCCCGTCCACCACCTTTGAAGTAGAACAGATGGTCTTTAACACTGTCCAAATGCCATGCTTTTATTTTTTAAATAAATTTTTCCTGTTTGTATTGGAACAAACAAGAAGCACGATGCAACACACATGAGAAGAAATCATTCTGCACTACAGGAAAAACAACAACAGCACACCTGAATCTGTCTTTACTTATCTGTACTTGTTGCATTCATAGACTGATAGTCCTTAAATCAAATTTCTATTTTATTAAATCTATCACCGTATAGTATATTTCCACAGTATGGTTAGGGATTGGTATAAATAGCAGAGAATTTGTTAAACTCATGTTAGTCCCTTAAATATACCTACTGTGAAAAGTAATACATACTGAGTTTATATGCAAGAGTACATTTTTGCCATATTTGTACTTTAACCTACTACCATATTACACTTCTACTGTAATCAGTGCTTAATAATACAGAATATGATGAGCTTATTCAGTAGATAAAATTCGCTTGACCTATGCAACAATAAAATGGCAACATTCTCTTATCACTGAGACATAAATGTTTCAGTCTCAGTGATAAGAGATCCATTTTACAACAGCCTTTTTGCAAGCTAGTGTTAGTAACTGATATCAGTGAAAGGTTCAACTCTATTTAGGTATACAGTGTTTACCCCTTTCAAATAAAAAACGGCTTTTGAGTAATCCATGTCAAGTGTGCCATTGCTTCTTAATTGCAAGCTACTGATCTGGCTCCTGCTCACAAGAGCATTTAAAGTCTCAGCAGGAGCAAGGATTTACAGAATGAGAAGAATCATGACGTGTTTACGTGTCATTTTTAAGAGTTACTGACTGGGGAAGAAATGCATGGTTGTAAATGAGAAGTTCAGTAGTTCTTGTGTTATTTAGAACATCTTAATAGCATGCACGCAGTTGATATGTGGCTTTCACCACTTAAAGTATTTAGAATGTAACTTGGTACTTAGAGAAACTGTTGCTTTTTGTGTTACTTGTTCAGCTTAATTATGTCTTTGCTGGAGATGCTGTACAAGCAACTATTGCTGCAAGGCTGATAAATTATGCCATAATTTTATAACTACATGTGAGACCTGCAAGGGCAGCGGGGCATGATCTGAGTGTAGTGGGTTAGTGAGACTAAACAGAACAGTATCGGCCGCTCACAGATGTGGTGTGATGGATGCTCTGTGTACACTTCCTCGCCCTCGCTTCAGGACAATGTGTTTGTTTGGTTGTTGATCACACCCCTCAGTCTTTGTACCTAACTGCCCCGCGACACAAAGATATATCACAAGTCCCACACACTGCTATCCGTCATGGGCACTTCCAGTCTCTGTGCTTACTGTGGCTGCTTTTTGTTTTCATGCCATTTCAAGAAACAAGCCAGCGAAAACCTGCAGCTTTTGTTTTATCACTGTAGTTTGGGGTCTTTAATGCAGCAATAGGCCAGGCTGTCAGTCCACTGCTAGAAAAAAGAGATTTAAATGCAATTATCAGCTAATTTACATCAAATAAAGTAAAAAATGAATAAAAGTATTAGTTAATGACACCAATAAAAAAGTCTTGGTTTTCCCTGATTTACCATACAGCACTGGCCTTGACTGTAATTTAGCCTCTGACAAATGAGTGATATAATGATCTGCTGAAATAGAGGGGGATGACATCCTCGTCTGGGCTAAAAGACAGCACTTACTGTAGAACCACAATGAAATAATTAATACAGGTTTTATACCCATTTTTACACCTCCAAATTATGGTTTGCCATATATCTAAGGAGCGGCCGAGCAGAACAACGTCAGCAGAAATTTAATGTACAATAAATCTTGAGTGAGGGAGGGGCCAGCGGTTGCAAATCATATGTGAGGTGAGGGATGACATGACTGTAACCTTTTGCCCTTTGTTCTCATCTGGTGGCACAGAATATGGGAGCACACATCGTACACAAAACCTCTCTTGCGGCGTGTAATATTACACTGTACAGCTGACCTTTGTCTCACTTTAATTTGATCTTATCAACAGGATATACGCACGGATTGTGCTTTTATTTCAATCATATGGCAAGGGATCTAACAGTAGGTGGCACCATATCATAATGCTTCACACAATGCATCACACACGCGCACATGCACACAAACACCCAAAGCCTGAGAAAAATGAGTTACTTTTTACTAGGCTATAATGACACCACATTTGCTCAACTGAATTTTCTCAGCGCAAATAGTCCCACCAACTAGAATATAACCTCTCAAATGATGGCCATGTTGAGTCTGGTTAGTTTTTTTTCAGTGTCCTCTAGATGGCGCCATGGTCCATGAAAAGAAGAGCCTTTTATTTTTCAAATCATATCACCTTGTAAATGTCAAACAATATTCCTCGATACTAAATTACTATTTTCCCCTTGTGTCACATGTCTGGGTGCTTGATCATCCGCAATAATCTTAACGCCTTAATTATTGCTGTGTGTTTCTATTTGTTTGCATAATTAATGTAATTATGGAGAACACATTTTTATTATTCACCTATTAGCTGTTGCACAGCGAAAGCATACTTTAGGGAGACTGTGGCAAAATGATTCATTTAGAGCACCGCTCACTATCTTTTAGCAGATTTACAGGGGATAATATATTGCAATTGGATTTGCTTCATTTTTTCTTAGCCACGGAAGTCATATGGGTTTGCCTCGCCTTATCATTTATCACTGAAATTTTGTTATGAACTCTAATATTCTCCACAAATGCTACCTCCCACTGCTGTTGGTGCCTGAGGCGTTACGGTTGACCTTGTCCTGAGAAATCGTAGACTTGGCTCCATGACTCCATTAGGGAAGCCCGCCTGCCATAACCTGGGTTTGGGCAGACGGACATACGCAAGTGGAAACTGTGAGGAAATGGACATCCAGAGCAGGGAAACCAGGGAGTCAATTTAGTCACCGTCTACTACCTTTTCGCATGCAAGTACAAAGCAAATCTCACACGTTGGTGTTGACTAGAATCTCTCTCTAAGGAATTCAGGGACAGAACAATTCCTAGCATCTGTTTCCTGTTCACTTGCATGGAGGAAACTGGGTGTAAATCAAACCAAATATAAATAGAATCAGCATTCAATTTACAGGAGGTAAAGTTGGTGACTAGTGGCCTTGGATTTTAGTTCTTTCTGTCACTGATATGTATCTGCCCCTGCTGTCGAAGATGAAAGAAGACACTTTGCTCACTTCGATCCAACACAAGGCATAAATCTGCCTTCTGAACAAATAATATGGAGATAGACCCACAGCCAATATTCTATGAGCATTAAGATATGATTTAATATTCAGAGAGTATTTATTGATCCGTTTTTAACTCTTCAGTTCTTCTCTGCAGTTCATAAAAACAAAATCTGTTAATAGATCATTTATTACAGTAATTGACATGGGAATTAGAGAATACTGTTTATGGAAAAACATGAGTAGCCAGTGGAGTATTTTGCTAGATATGAATTCTGCAACACTTGTCAAGAGTGAAAATGATAAATGGTTAAAATTGATAGGTTTGTTATTTAGAGTCGTACACATTAATTCTTTGGCTTCTATACTCTGTGAGATATGTACATGCAAAAACAGGAATGAAAACATACGCAGTGATGTCTTGGTATAAAAAATAGCATGAGTCATGAAGTCATGTGATTTCTCTACTGTTTTGTGTTACACACATCATCTTGATTTTTTGGGGTTTAGGGTTTTTACAACTATCACTAAAAAGCATTTTCTGCAAGTATCAAGGCTGAATCTCACCCTAGTTAAGTTTTGCTTGAACCATTTAAGGGTTAAAATGCATTTTCATGTTGCTATGAGCATGAGCAGTACACTAACTTTGCTATTTCATATTTACTGACTTCTCTAGTTTGATACCTTGGGACCATTACAGTCTGCATTGATACTGTCAGACAGGCCTAACAAAGGCTTTTTAAATTGTGGGTTTTCTCCAAATGCTCTGTGGGAGCAATAAATTGTGCAAGACTGTTGCCTTTGCCAATCCTGTTTAAATGAAGAATGGACTGATAGGATTCAAGGTATTTCTGTGAAGGTCAGGACAGAAAATATAGATTGATCCAAGAATGTGAGAGTTTTTGAGTTGTTCAACCCTATTCCTTTTAGTGAAAAAACAAGTCACAAAGTGATTATACTAGGAAACAGTCCATTGCATTGGCCTATTGATGTCCAGAGAAGAGGCGCAGATAGTGCGGTGCAATAAAAACCTTTATTTACAGCTCCTTAGCAGAGAGCAACAGAGGAGTGCTGTGTTCCCCTCTGGCACTAATTGACTGCCTGCAGCAGGAGAAACATAGACTCTCACCCCTCGCTGGCGCACTTCTCTCAGATGTAATAATAACCACTATGCTTTCTCTTAATGCACTTCCAAATTCATTGTCCTTTATAGCTACTGAAAAAGAGTATTCATTTTGATAACTCAGGGACTGTATAATAAAATGAAGATGTGGGCAGTGTGTCGTTCGGCGCTACCCTGCGTGACTTCTCACAGTTTAAATGGTATAAGCTTGCTGTGATCTGTGCAGCTCCAAGGCAGTTGTGTGCGGTCCATTTAGTGCATGCCCCTTTTCCCTGGGTGAGAAATAAAGGAGGGGACAGGTGCAGGAGGCGAGGGAAAAGCATATCTCTCTTCCCCTAATTCTTGTGTACGGGCAACAAACGACCACAAAAGTGCTGCTTTCACAGTTTTCTGTGGCCCGACGTTGAGCTCCCTGCAGAACGAGACAAAGGAATGGCGGGATGATGAAGTCCCGAGCAGTGCAGGGCAGGTGTTTCCTCAGTCTCCTGGGAGCTGGGGAGTACACCTGCCCACTACTAACCCACTGTGATGGATCGATGAAGCAGTAACTGACTCAGCAACTTTAAGAGCTCTACCTGGGATTAGAGCTCAGAGGACCTGATTGAAACACACTGTCATCCCACAAACAATAACACACATCCATCTTGGAGGGCCAGCTCCTCTTCTCTCCCCTGTGCTTTGCTATCACTGAGAATGATTGTACTGTTGATGATGGGAGTTGCAGCGTGCTGGATGAGAGGGGGCAGCTAAATTTCAACAGACATGATGTCTAACGGCACCACTTGGATACAGTAAACAGTATTTGCAACGCTATGAAGTTGCTGAATTATGACCTTTACACATAGTGATTGAATATTGGTTTAGAGTACAGTGTGGCACACATGGATCCGCCCCCACAATATAGAAACCCAAATCAGCGCACACTTTCACATATACACTTATATACATATAAACTTCACAAGCGGTGCACAGATATGCAAACATAATGTATGTGCACTGCCGGCCAGATACACACATTTATGTAATGTTTTGAATTAGATGATACTCCACTTAAAGAAGAATAACCATAAGGTCTCCATGGTCCCAGGAGTCGATGACTAATGTAGTATAATAGCGAGTGCTGGCACGGGTCATTTTGCAAGTCGACCCAAGCAAATCCTCCACGGTCTTTTATGCAGTTAGAGAAATGATTACTATCAATGTGTTTCAACACATTTTTAGGCTTTAAAGAAATCCATTTTGATCATATAATATCCACAATAACATGAGGTGGACCATAATATACAAACTCAACTAAGAGTGCATTTTATTAAAATATGTTACAAAAAAATATTGAAATGATAAACAATACGATTTTCATATCCTTGTTTGTTTGGGAAAATGTGATACATTTTGTACTTATTTGATCAAATATCATGGGAATAATTATATTAGCAAAAATTGTCTTTATATTTGACCTATTTTAAGTACATTTTTAAAATGCAAGTGTTATTAAATGCAAAATTAAATTGCACAATTCTTGAAGTAAATCATGCTTGAAGTTAAAATTTAAAGTGATTAAAAAAAACATTGCATGCAATGCTTAGACACAACTTTGGAGGGAGCCTTAAGCATGAAGTTGATACTCATCTGATCTAAAGACCCTTCATAAACTTTGCAATGTTCCTTTGTAATGTCGACATCATATTCAAAATACTTAATTTTGTACACTTACATGAAAATTTCCTGTTTTTCTTCATGCTTTTATTACAGTAAAATATTCAGAGCAAAGCCTGCTGATTCAGCAACTTTCTAGTTGCTTACCCTGCAAGGATTAAAATGCAGCAGCACTATTAAAATAATACTTTCCCTGGTGAACAACAGAGTAAATGCTTAGCGTAAGAGTGGATGTTTCATCTGCCGGTGCCATCAGAATATCTGGCTGCACTTTGCTGTAGCCAGCTACGCGTCCTTATCTTGTCCTGTTCTGCTTATCTGGCCTGTGTACAGAGTTGGGTCTGTAATGAGCGTCACGCCTCTACCTCACCCCGTGTGGATGGACCGGCCACTGTCCCACACATCTGTCCACACATGCAATGGGTGGGTGGGTGCGTGTAAGGCTTAATCATGCACACAAACACCTGCGTATCTCTCTCCACATGTATGTACAAAGCTGCGGCAGGGTGGTGTGGTCAAATGCCCAGGTGGCAATGACAGATTTAGAGGATGTTGTGGATGGAAGTGGACAGAGGCTGCCCTGTGGAGGATGTGTGTGACATCTAACATGCAGCGGTGGCGTGGAGTGATGACATCCTCTGTTTAATGACCAGAGTTAACACAGCTCATGTTAAAGTGAGCTGCCTGCCACAGAGAGCTGTAAATCTGCCTGCTATCACGGCTGCCCCACTAATACAGGAAGTATTATCTAATAAGTGCAACAAGGAGGACTAATTTCACTGGAGCTCATACCCCCCACGAGCAGTTTTCAAGTTTCTCGCTGTAGAGCGGCTAACCCAGTTAGAAACTTTCATCACTGGGAAGCAAGTTTGTGTACCGGGACAGGCACTGGCCAGACGTGTTTCTTCCTTTGAGTTGTCTTATGGTTAGGACAATAAAATCAGACATGGTGCCAGACAAATCCCAGATGTCTGGTTGTCCTGCCGGCAGCTGCCTTTGCTCTACCACATTCCTGGGGCATGCTGGAACTCTAAAGGACCTCTGTGTCAGTGCCCCCACTCTGGCCTGCCCTTCAGCCCTGATTTGTGGAGTGCTGGTGTCAAAGGGGACTACTTTGTAGATGGTGTGCTCTGCTTACCTGTTTCCCCACAGCAGAAGCAATAAATGCCACTCTATGACACTCTCTGGACTGTCTCACCCTGACCACTGTGATTCTGTATTGTAGAGACACAAATGCAGAGAATCAAAAGTGAAATAACTCGTCAGTACTTTTCTAACTAAAAAAGCTTATTTGTGCCCGGATTGTAAAAAGGTGGAGATAGCCACTTTCTTTGTGGATGTGGTGTCTGGCATTTATCTACAGCTGTAATGCAATTGTGTTTCAGAGTTTTCCTCCACTGAGCAGGGGGTAATTGCTGACTAGTCTTTTAACCTTATTAAATCATCCAGAGGCAGTGTTGGAGCGAAGATGGAGTTGATGATACTGCACCTCTCGTGCTTTTAGGAAAAGGAAAGATGCTGACTGCACTTCATCCAGGGGATTATACACTGAATTCAAGCAAAGCATACAGCTAATTAGAGGGAAAGGGAGGCACTGTGACAATCACCATGGGATGAACCTCGGGCTGTGATTTTTTTTTTTACACCACTTTTCAATTTTTTTGTGCAAGTTAACTTGCTGGAGTCATTATTGTTACTGTTTCGGTTGTTATTTTTACTACACTGCATTGCATTTGTTGTCATTAAAATTTATACGATCCCTCATGCATAACAATTGTCAGCTTTTATTGCTATATATCCATCGACAGCTATTATTATATCGCTGCATATGTGTGTTCATAAAAACACACATACACAGGTTTGATTGCTCGTGGCCATTTCTCAAAGCCTGACATTCACAATATGACTGCTGAAACTCCAAAGAGGTTTCGGTCTGAGCTTAATTAGATCCTGTGGAGCTAAATCAAATCAGTCTAAACGAGAGCAGAGAGACAAACCCTCCCTATCCAAGCGTGTGTCTGTTGTATACTCTGTGTGATTGCTATCTCAACAGGACTTTGTTTGGAGGATGAGGCAGGGTTCCTTCAAAGCAAAACCACCTCTCTGTCTTTTCTTGTTCACTTCTTCGCCCTCTTCTCCCACCTCTCATGCATCTTTTTCAGTAGTCAAGGAAAGAGCAAGTGCGAAGGAGGGAGAGTTTTCGCCTCTCACTCCTCCCCCTGCTCACACTGCTTAACCTTGACAAGTCAATATGATACAGACGCAATTTGCTTATCTCCTCCTGACATTACCACTGTTCTCCCTGCTGCAGGGGCATAGGGTCTGCTCCATTAGCATAGCTTACAAACACATCACTCTCTCTCCCTGAGGCACCCAGTGCTCATTTACCTATAGCCATACTGTATATGATATCTGAAAAGGCTTAGAAATATCTTCTTGTACCCTGTGTGTTTTCTAATTATGGCTCTAATTGAAATACATTATATTTTTGACAGTTAAACAAACTCTGTGACCAACTAAGGTGACAGTCTTTTTGGCACATCAGTTTCTGTCTCACTTACGATCGCCTTGCCACTGGTCTCCAGAGTGCAAATGTGATGTGCAGATATATACGTATGTGTCAGGCTGGTGAACTGAGGCTCTCAGCATCTGGCGGCTGCTCCCTGGCTAGAGAAACAGTCAGCTTCCTGGTCTCCAGCTGCAGGGTGGCTCTAACCCAGGTCCATTAGTCACCAGACCCTGGACACCTCTCGCTTATCCCACCACATAAGGTGGCGTAATTGATACCCATCAGCCGCAGCTATAATCTCCTTGGTGGGAGGCAGGATGCACACCTCATGTTTGGTTAAGAAGGTGCTGAGCGGGGTCCAGGACTCTGGGTCTGTCTCTTTGCCATCACTCCACTTGAAGGTGAGATGATTTAGGGGCCTGGGAGAAAGTTAATTTCTCTTGATCATTGTGTGCAACCTGGAGCCTTAATGGCGGGCGTAATTAATTCTGCTGATGTTAATCACCAGGGCTGGTCCCCACAATTATCAGCCCTGTGCAGATGGGGCGCGGCGCAGACATGAAAAATTAGGAAAATGAATCTGTAATGGGGTGGCAGATCTAATCTGCGTGAGAGAAAACAAAGTTAGGAAGAGCAAAGAGCCCCAGCATTCCAGGTGAAAGCCACCAATACCGACAAACCTGTGTGGCAGAGCTGAAAAATGTTGCGTGTCCGAAGTGTTTTGTAATTACTGGGGCATTGAATTGTTCTATTGTTAATTCATCACTGCTGCAGAGGTTAAGTTCAACATCTCTTTCCTGGGCTGTGGGTTGGAAAGGAGGGGAAACAGTGGCGGTCACATGCTTCTGGAGTCACTGTAAGGTTAATCAGGTTCCACACTCAGTTGTGTGGGCTTTGCAATCAGCCTCCTTACTCAACACTGTATGTAAGCTAAAGAACAGGCATACATGGAGGGACATGCTCACAAATACTGCCCTCAGTGAAAGTGCATACACACACACACACACACACACACACACACACACACTGCTTGTATAAATTAGAATATATGAAGTTTCATAACTTACAAATTCTCCAAAACTAACATATTCTTTGATTAACTCATGACAAATTGATAGGAGTGAAATTTATTTTGAACACACACACACACACACACACACACACACACACACACACACACACACACACACACACACACACTTGATTGTTTCAATCATGGGCTCTACTGATGGAAGAATTACTAAAGCATTAGTGGTCAAAGGACAGATACTCCCAGAGGACGTTTCCTCTGCCAACGTCAAACAAAATTAAGCAAAATACAACTGATTAATTGAAATTGCAGCGAAGCCATTTTTCAAGCCCTTACTTGGCTCTGGCAGTTGGGCATGCCGTCATTCCTTTTTGGTCAGCTTAATTAGTCTTCTACCTATTTTGTCTTTAATAAGGCATGCCATAGGTTCTCAGAAAATCTAGGATGCTAGAATGAATCATTATTCATCATCACTGTTGTTAGAATCGCGAAAACCGAGTAATAGACTGAACTGCTGGCTATAATTTAGTTAAAGTGTATTATTAATGAGTTGAATAAGCAGATCTGTTACATTGTTGGTCCTCACACAATCACTGCTCTCGTGAAATATCAAACCAATTTAAATATCACATGTAATGGTAAGCTGGAAGAAGTCTATTGGACTACATTAGATTAGAATATTATTCTGATATTACACAAAATATTAAACACTTTTGTATTACACTTCATTCAACATCTTTTAAATGATAAAACTGGTATGGTAAATATGTTTGCAGTACTGTGGCAAAGTCTTGAATCACCCCTCATTTCTTTATTATTTGCTATGTAAATTGGACACAGGTGCAGTCATTTATTGAAACGTGCAAACATACATGGGAATAGAGAATAAAAGTCAACAACAGAGCTCTAATAATTCTAAAAGACTTAAAAGTCAATATTTACTTTGACCCCTTTTATTGTTCAATACAGTGTGAAGCCTCTTAGAAAAGCTTCTAGTAATTTCTTGATGTAGTTGTCAGGAATAGCTCACCAGGCTTCTGAGGGACATTCAAAGGCCTTCTTTGGATGTTGGCTGTATTTTGTTCAATTCTCTGTTAAGATGATTGCACACTGCTCTTGGGGGGGGGGGGGGGGGGGGGGCAATCCATGACTGAAAGAGATCTTCTGTGTGCTTTTTCATCCAGGTATGCTTTTGATACATTTGCACTCTGTTTGTGATTATTGTCATACTGAAAAATGAAGCTGTTTCTAGTCAGATGCTTTCCAGATGATAGTTAGCTGTAGACATTTGGATTCGTCACTCCATTAGACCTGTTGCCACTGTCTTTCAGTACAGTTCTTGTGCAATTTGCCATACCGAGGAATTTTCTCACTCTTTCCCTTCCTTAAGAGTGGCTTCTCAAACTGAAGGGGCAGATGCATCTCAGGTCCAGATTTTCATTGGACTTTTTCCTAATTCTCAAGGGCGTGACTTTCAAAAGACTGTTCCTCTGTAACTTTTTAGGCCTGTCACTTTTTTTGCCCTCCACTTGTAATAAATATTTGTGAATAATCTTGTTGCTGCAGAAATACTATTTTTGCCTGTCAGAGCCTGTGTTATCAGTGTTGGCATTTTTCGTTCAAGTAAAAAATGGAAATAAATGATGTATGTTTGCAACAGGCTGCTAGTAACAAAGTGCCTAAAGATACCATTTAAACTTGTTTTTTTGCTAAGTTGTCTGTTATATGTAGACACAACACAGATTAGTACCTTGTGTTAGGTGACTTTTTATGCTTTAATGATTCATAGGTCAGTGGTAAGTGGCTTTACAAACAAAAAAACGTTCCTTTGAAAATGGTAAGGTAAGATGACTGTACAGAAAATGAGTGAAAAAGCAGCCAATGTCCAAAGCTGTGAAAGACCTGAAACTACTGCTCAAGACTACTACTTTAAAAATTACAAGAAATTCTGCCTCCTTGGAAACAAAACTTAAAAAATGGGAGGTGGCTCAAGACTTTTGAAAATTATTGCAGTTATAATTACAGCTGTGATCAATACAAACACATTGACGATACTGTATTACCCTTAAAGTTTTTTTTCCCCCCAATGTGCATCAAAAGTCAAAGACTCATTTTCTTGTAATTACTCACAGGGGGGAATGCAATTCTTGAGGTGAACCTACACAAACAATAATAGATGGACCAGCTGGCTGTTCATTGTTCTGTGGTCAGACATTTCACAGCGGTGGTGACCAGGTGTTTTCACAGGGCACAGCCACACAGCATCACAGCAAGGGGAAGGACATGAAGAGCATTTAAAGGAGCCATGCAAAGGTCTCAGATCAAAGAGACGACACATAATGTATTGTGCCGCACTACCCAGACTGAAAACAATAACATGTTTTTGCGCAATCACTGGATAGCTTTTGCAAACTGGAAAACTTCCTGTCCTTGAAGCGCGGAGATAATTCCCTCACACGCATAGTTTTTCTGAAAGTGCATGCAGAATTCCTCTGTGAGGGCGCAGTGATGGAGATGAGTATAGTCATAATTCCAGAGGATTATATGCTAATGTAGTATTACCTGTTTGTGTGGGAAAATTGCATCGTGCTTATTAATGTGATGCCAGAGCTCAGAGAAGCTACTTGGCAGATGTCCTCATCGGCGCTCGGATGCCCTCCAAGGATTTACATTTTTATTACAACATGAGAGGAAAACCAAAATAATAAAACACCACAAATGCACACACCAAACACACGACTTGAAGGATTTAATTGAATGTATTCAAATGTGATTCATTGAACAATTACACTCTCATTCAGCAAGCACATAGTGCAATTGTTTTGCCTATACTGGGCTCTCCTCCCCTATTCTCACCCTCCTGCTAACACTCCCACTCCCTTTAAATTAGAAATCGGACTGGCCTTTGCAAGAGACACTGAGGGGGAATCAATACGTGCATTAATTACAGCAATTCATTACCCAAATAAACATGGGACTCAACCTTTGCTGGATACAAATTCGGGGGACGTTAAGTGTTTGGCTGGAGACAAAGGCCTGGAATCCCTATTGCATTAATCTGAGGGATCAAAGTCCGCTGAGTGCCAGGGCTTCTCCTGGGAGTGTCCAGCCTGGGATCAATCCCTGTGCACAAGCAGTGAGTTATGGCTACTGAATACAAAGGTGGTCATGTGACATGGCACGGACACTGCTCTGCTGCTGCCGTGGTGTGTTCTCTCTGTCTTTCTCTCTCGCTCTCTCTCTGGCACTTAATGGAAAGTCCTGCTGGCCCACAATGCAATAGGCAAGCAGGGCAGGCTCCTGTTCCCCAGATCACGAGCCTTCCTGCTTATTCTAAGGTTGGGTCTCTTGCATATAGGCCCTCAGAGACTCCTGAAGGCTCGTGGCAGAGGACGAAGGTAAAGGACATCCCTCTCCCTCACTGTCATCTCTACAGAGTGTGCCTATTTGTGAATTATATCTCCAATGGTGGCCATAATAAAACATGATAATGATGGATCACACCAATAAATTACTGTTGAGTGGATTGTTAGGTCAGATGTGGAAGTGTGTGTGTGAGCTGCTGCAAATGTTTGATAGCCCTGAGCACCCAGGAAACTATGAATACCCCTCCAGCAAGGTAAACGCACACAGGCAAAAAAAAAAAGCAAACAATAGCAAGTACAAGCTGTGTGTCTTTAAATATTGAGGAACATGCAGTGTTTTTAAACAGCTGTTGCACAAGTCCTTAATCCTAAATTTACTATATGTAGCATGCAATATGTTTTTTTTTAAAACAAATTGCATACTGCAGTACTGCAGTTTTCACCTTTTATGCAAAGGGCACTCTTCAAAATTTCATCCCTGTTTGCGCACCTCTGCTAATTTTTAACCATAATCTTTTATAACTTCCAAAAAGTTTAGAACTTTTGAAAACAGAAAAGTTCCTGAAACCTTAGCCATGCTAATAAAGCATCCGAGTCTCAAAACATTCAGCAAAAAAAAAATATTGCATACCAATACTCCTGGAATACCTAGTAGATGATAACGAACTGCGAAAGACGCTTTTCTGGGTCAAGTCAAGCTACAACAAATAACAATCCTCCAAAAAACAAAATACACCTAGAAACACAGGAATGGATCCTGTATGACGAGTGGAAAATATAATAATAATGCCAAGCAATTAAATAAGAGATAATGCAGCTCCTACAGGATTTTGAAGGATGAGTATTCCTCTGTAGCAGACTTCATGGGCTTGACCCTGCAACTGCACTGTGCACATCTGGGACTAAAATGTTACAGATGTAGTCTGTGTCTCTTTTTGCCATCATAAATATTGGCCCAGTTTATAAAAGCTTGGTGAGCTTTAATAATGAGCTCATGCCAGATGAACTCACAGGGCAGAGTTTCGGGCTCATCTGACCTGCTTGTTTAATGTGGACTGACATTTTGTTGGCTTGAAAGTTTTCAGGAACCCTAAGAAGATATCTGACCTGACCTACTTTTCATCTACTCCACGTCTGCCCTCTCAACACACAACTTTAAGAACTCTGAGGTCATCTCTGTACTCTGTGTAGAGATTTTTCTTTGAGAAAGGCTGCTCCCGCTATAATTCATACAAATGCAAGGTTGTGAATAATTAGTAGCCTTTATTTATAGTGAATATGTGAACACCGGTAAAGCTTTAAACCATTCACTTACAGCTTTCAACGCTTAAAAGCTAAAAGGTGATTAGTTTTTCATAAAAGTCCATTTGAGTTGGCCAACATCCAAAAGTGTTACTAATTAAAAATCAATCTGCGGGCCATTAGCGCGAAGGTGTGTCCCAAGGTTGTGTGTATCAGAGGATCATTTGTAATGAGGATAGCTTTGGATCTGGAGAAGGGAGAGAAGGAGGGATGGGAGCGAGGCGAGGCACAGATCTGAGATAATCTGGGGACCTGCTGTTGCCCAACTTAACAATTGATACTATGTGTAAAGATGCTGAACTTGTAGTCTTCACTAATTGATCCACTTACCCTCATCGGGAGAAAGCAGAGAAATAAATGTGGGTGTTCATTGCATGCGAGAGACTCCATAGATAACTATTAAAGCTGGATTTGTTGCCCTGATTCTGATGGCTATGGAAGGGATTGCAGAGCAGGAAGGCATTTGTCTGCTTTAGCAGGAGTGCTGTTGGATGTTTATGTGATAAATGTTAGCTAACTCAGACCAGCACCTTGGGAGCAGCAACCTGGAGCCTAGGACTCTGGAACTTATTAAAGTTGCAGGGGTGTATTTCATAGCGGCTTTCTAAATTCTGCCCAATTACAGAGGAGTAGCTGCTAAGGATGCCTAACATTTTGGCCCCTTACTCTAAAACATAAAACACCATCGCCTTTGTCAAAGCTGACATGATAACAGTGGAGTTTACAGTGATTATCTTAAAAGAAATATCCTAACAGAACCAATAATGCAAGGTTGTTGAGTTCTGCTTTTTTTTTTTAATGTAATTTTATGTCAAATAAAAAGTGTCCTCTTTTGTATGTTGGTGGCCAATTTCTATAACCCCTACTATTCTTTATGGTAGAGCAGCAGCTAATGTGGCATAAAACTCTGCCCGCTAGATCATCTAGAGCAGTAAAAAGAAGCATTGACTGTATTACAGGAATAATTGTTGGAAGAACACTGAAGGTGTTGGTTAAACTGCTCTCACATTCATTCACTTGGTGCCTTGGTTTTTTTTTTTAAGAGATGGCAATTACCAAGTATTGTTTATGGTTCAGTTCATATAAGTGACTAATAAACATTGTTACACCCTAAAGGTTTAAACATGTTTGATTAAATGAGAGGTTTACAAAGCTTCAGGGTTATAACAGATAATGTATTTTTAGGCTATTTAACTTATGGTATATGGAGAAATTCTGTACTAATGCAGGCAGCTTTAACTAATCTGACTAATACTAATACTAACCTCTGTTTTACAGCATTGCTTCACTTCATTGGGGCTTGATGGCATTCATTTATGCACAGCTCTCTTAAGATCTCACCACCACGTTTCAGTCAGGTTGAAGTCTGAACTATGATTGGTCCATTGCAGCACATTGATTCTTTTCTTTTTTTGTTGTAGATTTGCTTCTGTGCTTGAGATAATTGTCAAAAAGCTGACCTGCAAACACAATTTCTATTATAGAGGTAGTCATACTTTCTAATGATCAATTACTCCAGTGCATTTGATTAGCACCAGTGGGCCGCTACTTAGTTTTAACATTTTTAATTTCATTTTAATTATTTACATTTTTGCATTTTTCCTATGCTGTAAGTGCAAGGCTTTATGAAATTCTATAAAAAAATAAAAAAATCAGATTGTGGTAATTGTTTAGCTTGTTGTTAGAGGTACACTGATTTGTGGTATGTTAGGCTTTTAAAGTACTTTTACAGTCATTTTCCATCGTTATTTAACATATTTTTGAACACTTGTCAGGATAAAAACATATGACAAACTCAATATTTTTCAGCCTAAGCTGGTCTTATATTTTAATATTACATTAGCTTTGTCAGTGAGACACATCGCAGTTAGAATGAAGCAATCTTTAACAGCTGTATATTAACTTGATCCAATATATAAATGTTTACACTTACACTTATATCTGAGATATATCGAATTGCAATCTGTGCAACCATTTCCTAACTTCTATTATTTGGGGAATTTGACAAAAAAGAAGATTTGTTTAACTAACGTTTGATGGGACATTTGCATCTACTTGCCAGGCATAGATAGAAAGACAGTGAGCAGGGAGAGGGGGAGATAAATTGTGAGTGTGTCAGAGGGAAACTGAGAGAAAGGTGTTGCATCGTTTTGATAATACATGAGCCCTGAGAGCGATCTGTGGCTGCTGTGACAGAGGAAACTCAAGGAGAGCTCAATAACAGAGCTGTCAATGTATTCCCTATTTGAGTGTATTTTTAGTGCAGGCATCATGGGTCTCATGCATATTTCAATAGATCTTTTGTATATTAGGTGCGAGAGCACACACAAACTAGAGTGAGGACTAGCACAACATGACTTCAAGAAATATGGGCTTGATTCTAAGATTTGACAGAACAGCTCAGAGCGGCTCAGGATAGGTTGGGTTTGACTTTCAGTAGATGGGGTAGGAAGACCTTCATTGATTGCATTTTGAGACAACAAAGAGATGACATTGAATCAACTATAAGGAATGAGACAAAAAAGATGTACAACATATTAAATTGGCAGGGCCAGCTAATGTATAATAATACTATGCAAAGGGAAGAAAATTAATAGCTGCTTTGGCATTCCGACACACATGTTGTCAAACAAATATGCACAAACTAAAGTGTTCTTATTGCATTATAAAGGCTTGTTTTTTCAGGCTGTTTTCTAGATTAGAGTCTCAGTTCTCTGCATGTCAATGTGAGAATTCCAATCAAGCACCATTCATCTCATATAAAATTTCAGATATCATCCCAGCATTGTAGTTTTTGTCTTGCAATGTGTTCAATTTCTTCTGTCTGTCTTTTCTGGTGATGGCGCCATAATTTTGTTGCCATCAGGGAGGGAATGTAAGCGCGCTCTCTTCCCCTGGATGGTTGACTACCCATAACACTCCTGTGACTGCAGACCAGGCTCACACTCCAACAACTGCAGCCAGCAGCTTCTCAGATTCCTGACAAAAGCTTTGGGAAGATCAGACAGGAATTTTTTCCATTACATCGAGGTCTTGGAATTTACTCTTGATGATAGCTGGATTCTATTAAAGAGCCCATCTTTGTTGCTTTTGAGAGTTTACTTTAATATGCATATATCACATTATAGCAAATATATTCTATAATCAGTTCCTGTGATTAGACAAGTTGTTGACATGTCCTAGGTCTGTGTAATGTAAAAGAGACAGCTCTCTCTTTTACACCACAGTAGTCTCCAGTGGAGGATAGAGGAAATTTGGCCACAATGTGCCCTGTGGGGTTAAGCATCCTCAGATGTCACAGGGTGTTACTTCACACCGTGGCATGCACTGCAGAGCACTGCCAGGAGAGGGAGTTTTTCTTTCCAAGAAAGCAATTGGGTCTATAGACATAGTGGTGCACTACCATTCAGTTATTCCATGTCTACCCAGTGGTGTGGATGGACTGAGCTACTTTTTGACAGAAATTCTCTGTAGGAAAATCAGGCCTTAGCAGTCAGGTTTCCACAGCTGCTCCTAGGTGCTTCATGCAAAACACATTTTGTCAAACCACAGTGTGGTGTGTGCGATGTAGCCTGTCTCGATTTCTCTACTTACAAACATCTGCCGCTCATGTTAAGGAAGTTTACAGTTTGTCTGGTAGATACAAGTTCAAGTTTGACGCATCATTTGTTAAAAGAAAACTAGGTCCATGCAGTGCTTTGTTTTAAGGCCAGTTCCTTTTATGCTGATAGTTAACTCCATATTTATTGTAAAGACAAACTGAACAGATAACCCACATGAGCACGAGAAGAACAGACTCCACAAATATGGTAAAACAGATTGTTTTTAATTCATCTCTAACCACAGTGTCATCACGTGTCCATTTTCAGCACTAAAACAGATTTAGATATGCAATGTCTTTTTTTCTCTCCCTCTGACGATTTCTTCCACTGTTTCAGAAAATATGAAATAGCTGTGATACAAACAAATCAAAAGCACATTTTAGGAATGGTTTTACAGAGCTAATCATTCACAAGATTATTCTTTCAAAATGCTCTTGACTGCACAAAATAAAAGCCATGTGACCATAGTAAGATACTTTAAAATTGATTAGGTGAAGATGCATTTCTGAATCACGTGTATATCAGCAGGAGCCTCACAATAAACACTAGCTGCTGATTATTAGATGAGTGGAAAGAGTAAATAGAGATATGATAAAAAGGAGGATGAATTTGATCTAATAGTGATTAAATTAAATAAGGATTAAGATGAAGAGGACAACAAAGGAGAGAGCGTGTTTACGGCTGCAGCCTTATTTAGAGGTGTAATTAGACAGAATACCAAAGTCAAAATAGTCCTGCTCCACTGGAAAGATCTACCATGCCTATGGATTGGCCTAGAACTTTCAAGGTGCTCTAATGAGAGGGAGAGGAGCGGTCACATTGATGGCAGAGGGGGCATCAGATTTCCATTATTGACTGCTGCAGATATTGCACTGTAGCGGTGTGTAAATTGGTTCCTGAGGGGTTTTCAGCTCTCTGAGCTGGGGCGAAGTGTGCAGGTTCACCCCCACCCCCATCCTCTGTAAATCGTAGCGGCGGATCGCTTCCAGTCCCTCACTGGCGCCGGGCCCCCCCTTCTGATCAATACCTAATTCCAGCCTGTGCAATCAGCTGCTGTTGCCCTGGCAACACCGATGTCACAGAAGTTGAGTGCTCTCTCTTACAACAAATCATTTCCTTTAAGCAGATGTAATTAAGTATTTGTACAGTAGGCTGTCAACTGAGACTATTTACATCAAGCCTGAACCTGCAGGACATTAGTTATGCCTGTTCTCTGAGGGAAGAGCTCACCAGAGCTGGTGACCTTACAGAGTAGCCGGGAAAAGGTAACTATAGCAACACAGGTTACTGTGGAGCATAGGAACTCTAGAGAGGATCAGGGTCACAGTGGTGCAGAAGATGGGATGGGCCTGCTTTCTCTTTAGGAGCGGTGAACTCGAACACCCGTAAGGAAAATTAGTCACTCGCCCTTGTTCGCAGCCAGAAGACACGGGTACAGAAACATCACTGATGTACAGTCACTATTAACTGTAATATCACAAATGAGAGTACTTCTTTTAAATCGCTTATTTCTTCTGAGACAAAGACACTTTAATTAACAAATTAGCATATGAGGGAACAGTTTAATAACCTCATATTCTCAGAGAGATGCACTATGGCACAGCGCAGGTAGTGTCCACTTGGCCAATAAAATAAATCAGATTTTCAAAAGTAATTTAAGTGGATTCGGGGACTACATAATATAAAACAAAGAACATTTCTGTGTCATATTATTTATTACATCAACATCTCATTTCTCAGAGAACTTCTCCATAAATTACAATTCAGTCTTGCTGGTGACAGCTAGGTTGTTTATCTCATTCTCGCGAATGCCTCGAGGGAGTTTTTTCACATTTAGCTTGACTCAAGGATGAACTTATTAAGATCTGGTGGTCAAAAGTCAAAGGCCACTGTGATCCTACAAAATATATTATTAGAATATAATATAGGAGTTCATCAGCTAATTAGAACTAATGTTCCGAACATCACTAAAATAAAAGGGTAAAACAATGACCTTAAAAAAACCTTAAAAGACATTCATGATCACATATAAATAGGATAAACTCATGCAACCGCATCTGAAAATGTTAACTGCAGCATCAAAGGCCCACCCCTCTACCCACTGAGAAGACTTTGGCAAGCACCAAACTGTATGATTGTGTGAGAACATTTAAATGAAAAACACACTGTAAATAGCTTTGTAGAATCAGATGTATAAAAAACGACCAATAAGTAAACATAAAAGTTTTTTGTATGCCTGCTGTAATCTATACAAACACTTATTTATTTTATGAATAACTTCGTAGCCTGCTGTTATGATAGTTTGTTACCCGATTGCAGTATAGTAGTACACAACATTTCCCTTGTTTGTTTGTTTTTACTGCTATTTATCATATTGTTTGGGTCAAAAAGGGGCAAACGTGATTTGAAATGTTGAACTGAAACATCAGCTTGCATTCAAATCTCTGCAGCCGTATTAACTCTCACCATAAAAGTAAAAATACATGACATGAATCATTCATTGGTACTCATTTTACCTTCTATTGGGAAAAAATCCCCCACAAGATCATTGTACATCCACTGTGCGTACCCTTCACAGTTAGCGGCAGCCAAGATTTCAAACAATTTTATTACTCCCTGAGCACCTAAATCTAAAACCAAATATCTTTGTCAGTCTTACAATCGCACTCTTTTATGAGATATTATTGTAACATTCTTGTTAAAAATGCTGAACTGCATAACATAACCTGTCAAACATGGAACTCTGATTCCTATTAGCTCTCTTTAAGGCGGTTTTACTGTCATTTGTCAACGTTATTGGTCATTTATCCTTGGAGAATGATAATATGTCTCAGTACAGTGAAACGCATAATACTTGGTGACTCATAAAGACATAAAGACTGGAGCATAGGGTGACAGTCGTAAATACTGAATTGTTTATACCCACAGAAAATAAATCCTAAGCGCAATTTTTGTAAATCAAATTGCTTTAAAACCACTACGACGAACAGTAATATTTGAATCTTCAGGGTGAGTCTGTGCTTATCAAAATAACTTTTAAGTGCTTCGTTTAAATTATGCACACATTTAATGGTGCATTGTGGGTTAGGGTATTTAGTAAAAGGAGAATACAGTGTAACGCAGTTAGTTCTGTGGCTTTACTGTGAATTCTCGGCTGCTTTAGTGTGGTTTGAATTCCACTTGAAGACAGTAAAAACGCTCTACATTGCATTTACTCTTTTCTGTGCTTAGTCAGGAGGAAGTTGAATGAGTGACCTCTAAGTCCTTAAACATTGTTACAGCAGATACAGTTAAAGGGGTTCTTGTGTGTTTGCTTCTGGTTTGGTATAGATGAACTCTCCCCAGGGCCACTGATTCAATCAGCGTGTCTCCACGTCCACTGTTTCCTGGCACTGATATATTGCAGAGAGCAAGCTGTGGTGTGTGCCGTCGTTGCGTGGATCAAGTTATGTCACAGCCGTTTCACAGCAGCAGCAATTTTATTCAGCGGCCGTTCAGAGATGCTGAGGGGGGAAGACATTAGTTTGATCTGCCCGGTGTGATCCCTTTATCTGAATGTGGATTGAACGAGGCAGGATGAAGGTCGACTGGATTTTTAGTGTACAGGTGGACAAAGATGATAGAGCGACTGTGGCTAGAGAGAGAGAGTGAATGAACTGAGACGAAGACAAAACGGTGTACATCACCACATCATCAGGCAGAAAAAATTGGTTTGATGTTGTTATATATGTTTGTCATTGTCAACAAATTGCATGAAAAAGACCAAAACTATGCGTCACTCTGTCCTTTCATTAAAAGGACAGAGTGAACAGAGTAAATGTGGCTCTTATATATGTTTTCACATATATTTGGAAAACAGTGGAGCTTTAATAAGGATGAAGCCAGAGTTTGGCTACATATGCAGGACTTTGATTTGTTGTACTTGACTCCTACAAGAAGACTTAAATGCAGAGATCTCCCAGTGGATCTTCTTCATGTCCAAATGTTTAAAAAGCATGCATTCATACACCAACAAGCTGAATAACATTAGAATGCACTTTTTGGTTAACCATCTCACAGGTGACACACATGTCAAAGTGATTAAACATTCAGTTAATACACAAAAAGTTCTTTATCCGAAGAACATAAGCCCCAAACAAAGGGGATAACTCACGTAATTAAATGCAATTAAAGCATGTTTTAACTAGAATGGAAGTGTTTTTAGTCTATGCTGACTTGTAGCAGTTTTGCACCTACATGTGTGCATAACTATGCTCCATCCTGGCCAATAAGAGTCCTCGCTGCTTGATAGAGTATGGAGATATTCAAAAGTTAATCTGATTCAGACCTTAGTGTAAATTTCCATATTACCCAAATGTATTCCTCTGGTGCATATTTTATTCAAGGTGACATTGAGATCTATACATTATGGCGTGAAAATATGCAGAATGTGATTATATGGCACTTATTCAACTTGTCATTTCTCACAAGGGTTAAACAAACACAAACTGAATTAAATGTAACAATTCTTCCCTCTCCAAAGGAAAACAAAAGCCGGGCCGCTGCTTTGCATATTCTCTGACATCTCTCGACTAACAGATGAGACGTGATTTAAATAAGACCTCGCTTTCCTCACCTGTCGACCTCCTGTAAATATTATTAATGGTCCAAAAGAACATCTTTTAATTCCAGATATGCTTTTTTTGTGATAGCCAAGTGTCAGTTCTCCAAGTCAAAATATTGGCTTGTGCCCATTTTTCAAGACCTTGATGAATATTCAAAGGATGTGCCTTAGAAAGGGTGAAAAAAAAGAAAAGGGGAGAGTTAACATAAATTAATATTCGTAGCAGTAAAAATGAAAGCTAGACCAGCGCTAATTTCAATAGACAATTAATCATGAGGCTTGGTAATTACACCGGGGAGTTTACAGATGATTTTTTTAAGGGGCCAGAGTAAAGGAAACAGATAATCCCCTTCCCATCACAATCACTGGCTTCCCACCAATCCCTGCAGAAAGAGCAATTAGAGCAAACAGCAGCAGAGCAGTAATTGTGTACCAGGAGAAGATGAAGGCAGAATCTTAATTGCAGTGAATGAAGATCACTTGCTCTCACACCTGATTGTGCTGAGGGAAAAGAATGTGCAGGTCGGAGCAGGTCTGTAGCACCTCCAGGTGCTGGGGTAAAAATAACCTTAACAGGAGCTCCTGCTGTAAGAGGGTGTGTAGCACATGACATCTCGGCATCCACGGCGCCCCATTCCAGTTCTGTCACACTCAGGCTGCCACACATTCACAACCAAATCTCACAGGGCATGTTACCATTATATCACATGTTTTATTTGGTTCAAATTATACCTGTTGGCTTGTTAGCTGAGATTGGAGAATGTGAAAACAGCTTCCAGTGACTGTTGTGATGTGCAGTTTATAGCAATATAAATACTGCAAATTCATGGGTGACCTGTGCTCTGTGGAATGAATGTGATTTCACGCTGCCATGTGAGAAAGTTCACATTATTTTTTAAAAAAAGCATGTGAGCCTCGAAAGCAAATGGACTGTAATAGTTTAAGTTGCCAAAGTGATGAGACCAGTTAATTGCATAAAAAACACAATTAGTGGATATCTTAGTGATAATTTTCAACTAAACATGCAATACTTTTTTTCAGAAATTAACATTTGCAGCATTACATGTTCAAGAATGAGAATATCAGTCAGCGTAACATGGTAGTCTAATGTTTCAGACACATATGATGCCCACAATTTACAATAGATTAGCTTTATCTTTATACATACTCTGAAATAAACAAAGTTTGACATGTCCTAGATGTACCTCACCTCCTGCTCTCAGACGCTCCAGATCCTCTGCAAAAGTCAGTTGGATAAGTGGAGGAAAATGGATGGATGGATGGGTAAAGCTTAAGACAGAAAATGTGTTTTTGCATTGCCTTTGGGCTAATCTATACATTTTGCTAGCATGTTTGCACACTATGTGGCCTAAATATAACCCATTACACAACCCTACATCATCTGTAAACCTAAATGTAAAAGTTTTTATGTCCGTATGTATTTGTAGATCATCATGCAGTCTTATTCAGCAGGCATGTGTTATTTTTTCACTGTGACTTTAATTTGACTTCTCATACCTCTGTATTCTTACCTCTGACAACTTCCTCTTACATCCAGTCAAGACTAAAGATCGTATATGATCTTATATAACTTGTTAGGTATTTGGTTCTTTTTTTTCAGGTTCACAGTCAAAGTTCAAACTGAACTGGGACTGAACATTTTCCATCACTGAGCCCACTGGATGCATTCCTACCCCTTACTCGTGACTGTCTGGTCTTCCTCAGTTGAGACCCCTGTTTTATAACTCCATTTGAAAAACACCCTTGAGACACCAAAATTATTTACATTTTTCCACACTATACCTGTCCCCCCCCCCACCCCCATAGACCCCTGATGTGCCGGGCTGTTTGACTTGACTATTTGTTGTTCCTCTGTGAAGACTGGAAACTGGTCTCTGAGCCCAAGCGACCACTAAAACTGAGCAGAAATAAAGAAATCAGTCCAAGCCCAGGTTGCAGTGAGTTTGAACATGTTTATTGTCAAATGGATTGGCTCATAAGGAAGAATATTAAGTCAAGCCACTCTAAAATGGTGTTGAAATTTCATGCTGTCAGCACATTACCCCATCACCTCTTGATATACAGTGAGGGCACACAGCACAAGGGCCAGCTCTTTACCACATTGTTGTTACTGGCGGCCTCCTGAAAAAAACACAACCAGCATTCACAGAAGACGTCCAATCTTTCTAAATATTGCAATTATTTTAATTGCACCCCTGCAAAATGGTACCGTTCCTTGTTATTGTTAGAAATTATCATCAGCCTATTTATCACAACAGTTACCCTGGGATACAGCCAGCAGGTTAAATGTGGGAATCTTGGCATGACTTGACTTTGCTCAAATTCTCCAACTTCACATCTACTAAACCTGGTGAGAAATATGTCATTTCTTTTTATTTTGTTTTCTTGCAAGTCTTTTACTTACCAGTTTTACACAACTCTGTAACCAATTTGACATTTGAAAACTTCATAAGCCCATTTATGCTCACAAGGTATGATTGAAACCTGTAAAATATTTGATTTTAGATTTCCAGCAAATTCAAATAACTTATAAAAGACCCCTACTTTTGCAGAGTATCATAGGCTTTTTATGTGAGGGATTCTAAAACTCCTCATTTAAATAGTAGTTGAATGATTGTTGAGATACTGGTTGCAAAAATTCCTTTCCCAATGCAGAAAACAGGCTAGACATGTACAGATTTGTTCACAGTGATCTGAACCAAATGACCTCTCTGTTGTTTCACTGCAGTTTTATGACTCTGTGAAATCTTTCAGGTGTTCATTTTGCATATTCAAACAACAAACTTGACCAAGTCTTTTTTTCCTTTGTTCTTTGTATATCAATTAAATTATTTGAATCAGTCCAGCTCAGTGCTTTGTCTCACAAATATGACAGGGCTACTGGGAAATGTAGGGTTTCAGTGATCTATTCAGAGAAGTGTGTCCACTCCAGAGCCGGATAATCGTTAAGAAATAAATTAAATCCGCAGTGAATGATCAGTGCCGCCTGTGATCTCAGTTTATTGTGTAAGAAGATACAAGGGCAGGCGTGCCGGAGCTTTGTGCTTAAACCCCAGCTTCCTGTCTAACAGTATAGCATTTCTGTTTAACTTTATAATCAGGGCTTTATTAATGCAATGCTTTTCTTCCGCCTAATAATGAAACAACACAAATAAAATAAATTGTGATCAATGGAGGCAAGCAGAGACAGATGAGGAGTGTGTCACACTGGGGATGATACCAATTTATCTCTTTAATGCATCTCCATGGGGTTCTCTCACTAAAGGATACAGATTACTGAACCCCCTTGTCTCTGAGGGAATTGCGTGAGAAGAATCCATATAACACACAGAGACGGAAAGCTGTTCTTTCATCTTGTATCATTCATGCTTCTTGGTCACTCTCTACATCACATTGAAGAATCCAGCTGACACGTGTACAGATATTCGGAAGAAAGATGTTCTCTTGCAGTGAAAAGTGAGCTAGTCTTTTTAATAAAATCTGCATGTAACAATCTGTGATGTAACAAAGGCCAACACAATGTTTCAAGTCCAAGCGAAACAGATCAAGCCAGAAAGTCTATCTAAAGTTTTTTGACCTTTGATTTTATGCATATGCAGGGTTTTGTTTTCTTTCACAGTATACGCTGTGTGTCTGTGCATTTCCAATATATATCAGATTGAATCTGCTTTTTCTTCTTTTAAAATATCTTTTTAAACATGGGTGTTTCTTGCGGGATTTGTTTTTTACATGATGACCGCTGGGACGCTGGCAAAGAGAAGCCAAATTTCAAATTCTGCTTTCTAGGACGTATGCACCATTAACAACTAGAGCTACAAAAAACAAAACTTTTCGGCAAAAGAAGGGGAAAAAAGAAATCTGACATGAACTGGCCGATGAAAACAAGGCACGCCCCTCCAGTAAAGACAGAATTCAGTCAAACTACCCAAACAAACCAGACGCTATCAGCCAGATCAGTGCTGCATCAGGAACTCAAAAAAAGAAGAAACAACTCATGCCAGAGAAATATCTGAGGTCAGACAACAAAATAAATACTTAAAAAAACCCATGCATGTTGAACAGGATCCATCCTGTGCAGCAACTTGGAGCAAAACAACCATATTTTCTGGGCAAAATATTCCAGTGTTATCCAAAATAAAGAAATCAGTTCATGTCTTCATAAATATAAACATGCTTCCATTCATGAGGTTTCTACATTTTTTGAGCAATGGCATTTCAGGAGGCCCAAGGTCAAAACCAGGCTGGGTCATAAATTGTTCTGTTTGATAGCCTGCGTTTGCCTCAATAGCAGAGGGAAGGCCAAGCCCATAAAAACGTAAAGAGGACTGTGGGCTTGGCTGCCAGCATTGTTGTCCTGGAGATGCTCCCAGTGGAGGTTTCATGGTGAATAAAGACTGTTATGGTCCACCACTGGCATGCACGGGGGGCTCATGGAGATCATTACTGCCAGCTCTCATTCAGTGAAGAAGACACAATGGCAAACTCAAAGCTGAAGCCATTCCATTGTCAGCAGAGTATAGAGGCTTGGCACCAACAGAGGGCTGCATTTCTCTTTACTGAAACAGTCCAGGGAGGCGTTAATGTTGGGATAAACGGTCATATCACCGATTTATGAAAATGTATTTTTAGATAGGAAAAGCTTATTGATAGTTTCAGAATTTTGTTAGATATTGACTTTGCTGTTTCAATAGTGTGGTAATATTGACTCTTCTTTGCCCTATATTGTTTAGTTGCTTGTCATGATAAATATAATCAAATTAAAAGCATCAAGTCTAGTCGTTTCTGTAGGATCACAAATTCACAAATATACACTTTTTTTTTTTAAATGCCCAGTTTCTACCTGAAACAGCTGAGGCTGTACTTTTACTAATAGGTTACTCAGTCAAGAGTAAATAGTGTATTTATTTTGGACTATTTTAAGCTAATAACTACATATTTGGAGCTCCACTGAGCATTTTTGCAACACCGGAATGAATGTACTTAAGACCAACAATTAACTACACCACCTATGTTTATTTTTATAATGGATCATATTACTTAGCACAGTAGCATGGTTTGTTTTCCTTATTTGTAATTCTGGTGTCCAACTTACTTTGAAAACTATGTTTGTATACCACTTACACTGATACATATTTTAAGTTTGAAAAAATTCAAACAAAAGTAGTGTGACACCTTTGTGGCTTGAGAATATTAATGACTATTTCCTGTTTAAAACTGTGAAACAAAAGATAGTTTGTTGCTCTTTCCTCCATGATTAAGAATTGATGAATGGATGCATTTTCATTTTTTACAAAACATTCTTGAAACAGCTGAGCACAGTAGTTTTTAGCTTTTTAACTTACTGTACCAGGAGCAAACAATGCATTAGGCTGGAAATCCTTTCCGCTCAGTCTCTTCTTGCTTCCATTTGCAGTCAATTTCCATTTCCATTTGGCCAATAGCATTTGAGGAGGCTTTAACTGCCTGCAAGGAAATAGCCAGTGTGGCGATCTATGGAGGGCTGACATTTGTTTCCACAACAACGTTTAGACAACATTTTATTTGCATTTTTGCATTTATCTGTACACTTAAATAGTGACAGGTAGACAGAGATCTATATATTGGGCCTCAAAAATGGTCATTGATCCCAGGCGCTAAGTTAGCATAGCTGATAGCTTCCCAGACTGGCTATCGACTGACTCATATTCGTTATTCAGTGAGTACTTAGTGACCAAAAAACTGTGTACGTTATAATCCTTTCTTCTGCGCTGCGATATGCATCATTAGAGCTGTTGTATTTTCATAATAACACAGGCCTATAGTATGCAAAGGTTTCTGATATCAATCTATTTATGGCTATTTTTAATTATGGTTAATTAGAAGTAAAATCCAGGGCATAAAATAGAGCTGGAAATTGAACTCAAAAGCCCTAATAGCATTACATAGATGAAACAAGAGGGGTTTTCAAAGGTCTGAATCATTTACGACTACAGTAACAACCTTTCAGCATAGCCAAGGTTTAGATGGATGTGCTAAATCACTGCGGTAGGCAGTTCTCAGTGTTTGCTAATAGCACTTGCTGAGTAGATATTAACACATGAAGAGAGGCTGTTTTTGTTGCACTGAGAGGGGGATTTGGGGATCTCTGGACAGACCTCCATGTAGGTTTACCCTGGACAAGCAGCACCTTGCTCCTTTAGCCCCTCCCCTCCTTTTTCTTCACTCAGCTGCATCTGCTCCTCATTAACACCGTTATAATGAGCCATAGCACCTGAGGTAAATAAAACTTTGGTCTGGCTCTCAGTCCTCTCCCTTACCCTCACATCTACATTGGCACTCTGTGTGTAGTAGAACTTGCTGCTGTTATCAGAGGAGCTTGGATGCACCCCCTTGACCCTGCCTACCCCCCTCCTTTTCTTTGTTTCAGAGAGGACATTAAATGTGGTCAGTGGAGGAGCTACTGGCTACACATAAAACCCAAACAGGTCCTCCATTCAAAGCCATGGCCACAAAGCGGATAATGAGTTCCATAAAACTGTCAGGAAGGAAGAATAAATGTGCATCGGATGCACCAACCGTAACTCAGATGTTGTCTACGTAGCTGGAAGAATGATAAAAAATGGCTTTCACTGGCATTGATCAGACCCTGTAGAAATATTAATGCGTTAAAACCCTGATAAGAGGCAGCGGTAAGTCTCTAGCATGGGAACTGCTTCTGGTGGTCTGGACTCTGGGCAAGTCCAGCTCTCATTAACGTGAAAAGGTTAAATGTTCTTCTAAAATTAAGGTAACTTGGCTTTTGAACGCAATTATTTTTATTTTGCCTTCAACCTGAACAAGACTACAACTGTTTCTTTTTTTTGGCAGGAGACTCATACTCAGCAAAGGCTGCTGTGTGCAGCAGCTGGTTCTGCAGGATTACTGCATGATGGCTTATTAAATGCGTTCCCTCTGAAAAATTCATCTGTTTATTCTCACTTTATGTTCCCACCATTAGTCCCAATATTTGCGTAAATACGTTAAGACGTAGATAAATTGCATTTAAAATTGTGTGCAATTCCATTATTGTATCATTACCATAAATATGACATCCAAATAAAAATCCATCCCCCTAAAAAAATCTGATTTAGTTGGACGTGAAGCAGTAGGCAACTTTGAACAGCGCTGTTTTGACAAATGAACATGACATGCGGGGGGAAAATAATTTGACAGGTGACAAATGTTGAGCAGTGATACAATCTGAAAAGCAGGCCACCTGAAATATGACTCACTCTATTAAAATCATTCATGGAGGATATTGAATAGTTCTTTAAAGACTTCAAATATCTGATAAGACTTATGTTCATTTGATTAAACATTTTTACGATGAGCACGTTCAAGACAAAATCTGCAGCAGCGTTTAGTTGCTAGCATGCGATGTTTCGATTTGTTGGGAAACAATTGCTTTTAAGAATTCTTGTATTTGTGCAGATGTTTACACCATTCTTTAGACTAAATGAAATACTATCATCATCACACAGTTGGAGGTTTTGAAGCAAACAGTATGTTCGCATGTTGAAAGTTGGCTTTAGCTATGAATACTTTTAGTTGCACCTCGGATTAGATTGTTTGGGTCATTTCATCTGAATTACTAGGAGATGTTCAAGGTTCCTGCAGCTGCTTCTCAGAGGAATCCAAAAAGACCTGCAGACTGGCAAACAGGCAACCTCTGGGAGAAGAAAAGCTTAACTGTACAGACAAAACACACTGTCTGTGCAGGGAGATGAGCACTTCGCAAACTACCCAGTGGTATTCATCCATCTGTGCTGGATCATGGCAGCTGTTTACCGTACTGTCTTTTCCCCTTCTTTTGCTGCAAACCTCAATTCAGTGTTATATTCAATATGTCACTGTGTCACCGGTAGTTAAGTCACTGGAACAACAGAGCTATTGCCGAGTTACTTTTCTTACCTAAATACGACTACGTTTTCTTTTCAGTACCTTTGACTCCCTGCTGTCAAGGAAAAAATACAGACCTTACCCCGCAGAGCTTCAGAACAGAAATAGGCAGAGGTTTTGTGATTTTACAGTTTTTAGGTTTAATTATGTGGCCTTTAACATTTCATCTTGGATTTTGCTTGTTCCAAGAAATATTGCCGATGATTTATGACCACATCCAAGTTGAGTTCAACAGACTTTTTTTAATTTAATTCTCAGGCTCTCTTCAATTCCAACACAAACACAAGAGTCATGTAGAGTGAAGGTCAGATGTTTTCTTTCTCTGCATGTTAAAAAGCTGCTGCAAATACTCCCACAGTTGCTTAAAATAGGCACACTATAAACTCCTATCTTATAGACGAAGAGTAAATGAATAACCTAAAGTGGAACAGACTGATTTGTGCCTGTGAAAGCATAGATTTATTAGATTTATACTGGTGCTGCATCAGAAAACTTGTCACAAAACAACATGTGTACATGCAGATCTGAATATTGTTTGTGCTCTCCCTCGAATTGCCCTGAGTGTGAAAGGAGGAGGACCGTTGATGAATAAACCAGTAATAAAGTTTCATGAGCAAAACTGGGATGCGTTCAGGAAAAAAAAGGTCATTGTCACCGTTCAGCAACTTAAGCCTGAGTCTTCCAGTGCCAAATTTATGACACCCATGCAGCGTTGTGTTGTACTAATCCAGTCTTCCTGACACAAATTTAACTTATAATGCTTAAAGCTAACAAATTGTTGAACTTTAAATAAGATGGCAAAATAAAAGGCTCTAACCACTTGGCATCAATTTTAGGGTGTGTGAGACACAAGATACTTTAAGAAACCAAATCACTAAAAACAAGAGCACCATAAACATGATGGATTGTAATATCCTCCACTGATGACACCGCAAATATGATCTTGTTGTTCTTCTAACCCCTCTTCCATATTATGGTTCCTGATAATTTAGCACAAAACTAACTGTATTTGTTCACTGATAATTATGTGCTTCTATGCAGTCAGGCATCAATACAAATATTGACTTTTTCAAAGGAGTTTGTAAGTTATGATTTTTCTTTCTTGGTGTTATTCTAAGTTTCTCTCTCTCTCACTGCATTTTCATCTAAAAATAACTAAACTCAAACAAATATTTTGATTGGTTACATATGCTCCCTGACTAATTATCTTTTATGCATTTGTTTCTTTGCCCCTATTTTGTTTTTTTTTTTCAGAAGCCAGTGATTTACTGTTCATGAATATATGCAAGAAGGGAAAGCAGCCAGTTCTGGAGGCCATAACTCATAGGCCAAAAGTTGGCCTTATTTACATTGTATACAACACAAACCTGATTCCTCATTTTGTTTTAAACCCGGTGAGTAAATCTTCATGGGAATACATGTAGCCGATAATAGTGCAGAACTTTACTGTGCACTAACCAGAAAGTAAGGTCTATAGTATGCGTAGCTTGCAAGCTACATTCTTTAAGACATTTGTAATTAAACAACACATTTTTACAGCGAAAATCAAGTGTTCTCATAAAAATATTCCTTTAAATAGTTTGAAAAGTCGAGATTGAGACTGAATCGCTCAAGTTTTTATTACTGTTGTCTTGTGTATATTTCAGTGGTGTTGTCACTGCAGAGCGTACCGTGTGGGAGTAACAGTACAGACACTTTTCGGAGGTTAATGGATAAGCTTAAGGTCTCTCTTACCCAAATGTTATTTTTATGGCCGACTTTGGCAGGGAGCCTTTTGTTTCATTAGACTGCGTCTTTATCATTTATGCACTGATGGGAACACAAGGTTTTGGGGTTAGAGACACTTATTCTCTAAATGGTATTTCACTATTTCAGCCACAGGGCAAGGCTAATGGAATCTGCTGATCCCTACCGCTCCAAATGGCTTCAGAAAAGTAAGACGGCGGCCCAAATCCTGCTTGAGATTCTGCGCACAAATATCGCCAGAAGTAATGCATTAAATATTTTATATTCAAAATATTTGATGGCTATCAATAAACTTCATAACAGCTTTCATAGATCTATAAAAGTATCTTTCATTTTGTTTGCATTTTCATCTGCAATGAATTCTCACTTTCCACAGGCTATGAAAGTGAACTGTGAATGTTTTACGCTTTTTATATTGATTGGGAGGGCTTATTTAATTCAATTGCTGCATATCCTTACTTCGAGGTGCAGTGAAAATCGTTTGAGAATCAATGGGCGGAAGCAAGCAAGACAAAAATAATTGACTGTTTTCAAACTCCTGCAGGCAGCAGAATAACTAACCAAAACAGCTCCCAGGGATGTCTGAAATTGGTTTTGCAAATCCTTCAACCACATATCCAAACCAAGAAAAATGATAATTTAGAAATCCATTTCAGACTCAGCACACATGAAGTTTATTTATTTATTTGATATTCTGACACTTCTTCTGATATACAGTTGCATGCTAATAGCCAGTATGGTCTGGTCAGTGATAGGAAAGAAAAGGTGTGTGTTGTTTTGTTTTGTTTGTTTCTCTCGACTGTTTCGCCTGTACAGACCAGATGCAGTGAGGTGGAGCTCACCCCCACAGAGCTGTCTCCCCGGGTGCCTGGAGGTCCACTTCCAATCTATTTGCTGTAATTGCCGTCAGAGTGTACACCTTGGAGTCTTCTAATTCCCTCTTTTATTTCAGCCACCATGAGGGAGACCATCTGTCCTCCTGCCTGCACTTCCCCCACCCTTTGGCGTCAGGTCTCTCCCGGTCTACACAAAAATACGCAAAATACACACACACACACACACACACACACACACACACACACACACACACACACACACACACACTCACAGAAAGACAGCATGCCAAGATTTTTGTCTGGGGCTTTGATACATCACACCTTCGTCCAGCCGGCATCACATGTCTGCAGCCGAGGACCCGAGTGTGGTTTTATGAGGTGCCAGTGAGGATGACCACAGTGCTGTAAAAGGCAAGAATTGTCAGGATAATGAAAGTAAAGCGACACAGAGCCCCATCTGCTGACTTTTATTTTAATTCATTCAGTTTTGCTCAAGTCTTAAAGGCTTTACCCACAGAAGCACCCACACACTTCACTGCTGGCCTTCTTTGCCTTTAAGATTAAGGTTATATTATTGCTACCGCCTACATTTCCTGTGTCTCGTCCCCTGAGAGCAGACTCAAGCTGTTGTTTGCAGTTACCACAGCCTCTCTCCTGAGGTGGTCACAGTTTGTTTTAGGGACCACAGCTTTGTTCCATATCACTGGCGACAGGCAGGGGCTCAGCCTCGGCGCTCCAGTAGGACAGGTGCTGTGCAGGTGCACAGCTTTACCACGGTTTTATATATGCATTTTGTCCACAGGTTCTCTCAACTTGCATCGTCTGCCTGTGAACTTCAAACTATGCATGTTCTGGAAAAGCAAATTTATCTCACAATCAGTTTTCAGTATTCAATCAAAAGGGTGAGCTGAAGCCTGAGCTGCATATACTGTTCTGCTTAAATAAACAAAAAGCAATCATAATACAAGGAAATGCTAGTAGTAGGTCCCCGCATTGAATAATAAGTGACATTTTCTGTATCTATCTCACTGCATCCGTGCTCTCTCACTGCGTCTTTGTTTGTGGTTTTCCAGACTGCATCCACAGTGTCTGGGGTGCGACTGATTTAAATACCATCCTATCTCATTAACATGCACAGATAGAGCTGCGAGGGCCAATTACATTCATCTTGTCATGTGGCTGGGCTTCCAAGTCGTTAATATTTTATGGCAACACGCTCCCCCAGCCACAGCAGCAACACACCAGTGCTCTTACATTATTCCACAGTTCGGGACACGAGATCAGAAACATCCCCCTGAATACACACACTTCTAGGTCATGACAATGTAAGTATGAAAAATGAGCGGAAGGGGAAAGAGGTGGAAATGCACACATAGACACTGTTTGCAGTTTTCATGACCAGTGACTTTTATTCGACAAACATTAAAAAATAAACACCCTGAACATGGATTTAATTGTTTTTTTTTTTGGTTTGTTTTTTATTAAACCGCCATCTGTAGTGCAAATGTTAAAATCTGAGTATTAGAAAGCTATGCCACAACTACTGAAGTTGTATTTGTGTTACTATGATAAGGGAACCTGGAACAATCAAGCTACTCTTATTTTACATATAAAATTTTCTTAGATAATTTTGTGTATATAACCTATAACAAAACTAGGCTCAACACAAAGTCTACAAGTTTTTAGGGGAAAGAAACATCTACATAGACGATTTCATCCAAATCACATGAAATTTCCTGAATACCTGGTGAAAGGACTTTGTAGTGAAATTATTTTGAAATTTAACAGGATATTCCACTGATCACATCACAGTTATTATATAAAAATAGTGAGTTAAAAAGTGAGTTAGTGTCCAGGGACAAGTTACTAACTGCATCTGATCTGAAGAGATTACTATAGCAAGAAACACAACATTCAAATCTTTTATACTTTTATATTTTCTGTAATACATTTAAAAGTAATAAAATAGTCACGTCACGTTTCTGACATGTAGGGTGTAATTGTTAGTTCCCAAAAAAATTACAGCCTTACTTACTAATTAGAGTATAACAAGAGTATAACATTTGGCAGTTTTAAAGGAAAGAAGAAAATGCTATACTATGCTTATGCTAAATATTTTTCCTGTAAGGCTTTCTTTAGGGTATTAAAATAAAATTGTATTAAAATAAAATTGTATATTGCAATTACAAAGTAGAGAATAGGTTGTATTATGGAGTATTTTTCCTTTCTCACACTGTATTACACATTATAACTAGGAGTGCAGGCTGTATTATAGAGTAGTCTAACATCCCCTTCTCATATTGTATAATACATTATTATTACTGGCGAGAGTGTAACATAGAGTATCCTAAACTCCTCTCTATAATTACACATTTGGGATACAGGCTTTTGTTGATTTCATTTATTCTGCTTCCAGATGGAAAGGCTCTCATTCAAAAGGGACAGCATGGATGGCACACGGTTCAGAGCTGGAAAAGTAAAGAAATAATTAAGAGAAATTGTTGTTTTTCTTTGTTCGTAATGTTTTAATGATGAGCTGAAAAACTACGAAAAATAATGAACAGAATACCCTGAAAGAACTATTGATTGGCTAAAAACACTGGTCAGACTTGGATACAGGGATGTGCCAGAGACAATAGTTTATCCTAATTAACTGGACAAAAAGACCCCCTTGGGATCAGGATAAGGGTGCATAGAAGGATTGACTGAATCAACAAGATCCACGAGAAAGGTTTTCATCACCTTGTTGAGTTTTTTATCTTTGAAAGCCAAGCACAATCACACGGCCACACACATCAGCAGAACTGTTTTCTCCCCCATTTCTCTCACACACAAGGGGAAACATTTTTTTTTGCAACGGCTGCACTGGTATTTTAGTCATGTGCTTGTGGAACTGAGCTAAATCCAAGCACAATAATCCAAAAAAAATCCATGGCTCAGCTCCTGTAATTCCTTTAATGACTTCTCTAATGAAAGTGACCACTCTTCAGAACACTGGCCACAGCTTGTGCCTCTACTGTACAGAGTGGGAATGGCTAGAGGAGACAAGCTCAACACATTTGTGACTGGTAACAGCAGACTACGCCGACTCGCCTCCTGGCTCTGTGGCGATATGCACCAAGATTGATGTGTGTTCCTGACAATGGCCATTTATATAGAGAGATGCAGCTTGGCAATGTGAGGGGAAGAGTCACTTAGCAGAACAATTTCCTCACGCAGCATGGTCCTTTCTCCTTATCAGGCCAGCACAAATTATATTCAGAGAAATTGTCCCGCTTTCAGACTATACAGAGTTGTACCTCATTGTATCACAGAACCAGCCTGACAACAAAAGCAGGGGGAAAAAGATGTATCTCTTTGAGATGATAAATACTGTGATAAGGCATAAATCACTAGGGGATATTGATGCTATAAACCGCAAATGGGCGAAATATAGCTCGAATGATGGAACAGGTTCATAGACCATGTCAACAAAGCCTGCAACATCCTAAAAGGAATACTAAACAACTCCCCCAAATCAATAAGGGGCAACGTGATCCTACAGATTCTTGGGGTAAATGACTGCAATGAGACTGCACTGCTGTTAAAGTGCAATGTCTTTAATCGGTTACCTATACAGTGGTGCCTATGGAGTGAGTGACAAGTTGAAGGCTAATATAAATAAATACACAAAGTTTAAGTGGACTTTTTACATTATTTTTATGTATTTAAAAAAAAAATTATTAACACTTTAACTGTTACACATCGATTCTATAATGCATTGTATGCTATGCAACTTAATATGTAAACTTAAAAAAAAAAAATCTTAAAATAGGCTCAGATCCCATCAACATCACACTGCCAAAGCCCGATGCTGTGACGATGCCATTAAATGAGAAAATGTAAAATAAAAATGTAAACGTCTCTGAACTGTAGAAGCGATTCATCTCATCGTGTGCATGAAGGCATAATATTAATTTGATTTCTGTGGGATGATATTGACATTTGAGCTGCAATTACACTGTGCAGTACAACGAATGAATGATGCAGATTTGTGATAACTGTTCATTAATATTTTGGCTGCATGTTGCAAATGAATTCCCGCTCCAGTAAGCAGTCCAGGAAAGATGGCCTATTGAAATTTAGCAAATGCATTTTTTCAACAATAACATTTCTATTACCATTAAAAAAAAAAAAAAAAAAAAAACCTTTCAAGTCTTACTCAATTAATTGTATAATTATAAATATAAAAATTCAACCTTCTTTGTATTGGATCCTTTAATTTAATAAATAGTATTTGCAGAGGCTGGCTTGTTTGCTCTGTAGTGACATCATTCTTTGAAAAGCTCTCAGGTACAAATAAAAATAATAAAAATAAATAATAAAGAGTAATAACATCCAAATCTTCTGAACATTACTCATGTCTCTTATCTGCTGTGTCTTAGCAGGGCATTCCTCATATCTCATTTCTCTAACAGCCAGAATTACTAAAGTGAGAGCTGCTGCATGTTTTGCATATCAACCATCTTCCTGCTGACAAATGTTAGCTTTAATAAATCCACAGAATGGAGAAGGGAGTGGTAGGAAAACCCACCAGGACAAGCGTGGAGTCGAGACAATTTACCAGGAAATGAAAAAGTAGAATTGTCTGCAGGGAATATCAAAATCATCATAATCATTTGTCAAACTTTGATCTGTATCTTTACAGCTCAGATTGTGTATCTGCTGCAAGCAGAACTTTTGCGACTGTGCTCTTTGTCTGCATGTTTTCAGACAGAGCTCTGCGTTCATTAAGCAACCCTTCATGTCATCTCCCACCGAACAGTTTGAAAGGCAACGAATAACTTCTTATCAGCTCTCTTATCATTATTACGAGGACTGGTTATTATCAATCGCTAATTAATATGTTATGTCTCATAGAGAGACGCTAAAAGCGAAACGCATGCCACCATCTTAAGAGAGGCTTTGATCATGAAGTATACACAACCAAATGTTTACTATACAGTACTCAGCATTGTTTATAATTTAATCAGGAACTGACTGCAACATTAGCAGACACAGAGCGCTTGGTGTGAGGCAAATGGCATATGTAAGAGCAGCCAAACTGCTTCAATATGTCTGGAAATGTTCAGATAGGTGGGGTATAGTTGCACATTCATATATAACAGTGATTTAGTAACATAATAATTTATATACCAAGCTTGATGGGAAAAGGAAAAAAACACAGCTACATTTTACAGATTTTGCATCTTCAAAAGTGTTTTGTGCTCTTCTTCTTCGTTAGTGGTTACTTTCGAAGACTTTTCATTGTGGGGAAATACATCATCTTTGTCATACATCGCCCTTATGTAAATATGTTGGTTTTGTGTATATAATATTACAATGTTATTATTTTATGTATTTGTTTTTTTGGTTTGTATTTTACTCCACAAAAACATGATGGCTTTGCTATTTAGTGAGTTTGAATGGTGCCTGACTGCTTCCAGTGTTTCTAATAATTGGACTAAGCTAAGCTAACTATCTAGATAAGTAGGAATTAATCCGCCTTGTAGCTGGTTTATGAAGACTGAAATAATAATACATCCTACAACATAACATTGGTACATGATACCATACTGATCACACAAAGGAGAGACGTTCATCTATTACAAAACTGTAATAGTGGGTTAAACCACTGAAACAGTTGATTTTTTTTACTTAACTCTAGACAATATCCTGAATATTAGAAATGTAACACAATGCACTAGTTTTGCATTTGTGGAAAGAGGTACCCGAAATCTTTTAGGGAAATTAATAAATACCTTGGACTGGATGGAGCAGGTTTTGCTAAACCAGTGGGGTTTATTATAGATCAAACGACAGTGTTGGAAATTAGTGCTGGAGACTTGTCTGGGTGGATAACGTCCAAACCAAATAAAATCTGGCAACATTAAAGGACCAACATGTTAGAAAGAAAACAGCGTACTGATAAAAATCAGTAATACGAGAAAAAAAAATACCACTATGGTGTCAGGATTACTGTATTATGTCAAACTCCTCAAAAAAATCACATCCCTAAAGTTTCTCGCTATTCTTTTAAGTCTAAAATGCCAACATTTTATCTTTCCAGGGACACAGTAAACATCAATCAGATGTCAAAATTCAGCATTTTCACTTTTTCTCTACATTTCGAGTAAGGAATATCATGTGAACAAATTATTTTATCAATGTGTTGGATGCTGTAGAAACAAATGGAGTTAGTCCCAGTACTAGGGAGCGTGTACAGATCTTAATAGTCTGGCGTCCTTGATAAAAACAAAACGGTTACTTTCAGTTTCTGCACACCAGGTCTCCTTCTTTTAATTGGCATAATGGAATCATGTGCCGAGTGTTTGGTGTGTGAGCCATCTGTGTGCCAGCTGCAACAACACAGTTCGAGCACAAAACATCTGAAGGAGAACTCATACTCTTATAAAAAGGTAGCAATAGAGGCTGAGAGCATGTATAATTTTTTTTTATAAAAAGATCAGTGTGAGAGTAACATTTAGAAGAAAATCTGATTCATAAAATTTCTAGAAAAGACTGTCCTGCAAAAAAAGAAAAAGCCAAAACTTGAATGTATCCATTTTCAGTGGGAGATGCACAGACAATAACCCATTTAAAATACTTTATATGAAGAAGATGGCGGTATATGATGTCAATCAATACAGAGATAATCAGATCAGAGAGGATACAAAGTGGGCAGAATTTGATTTCTGTATTAAATATGGCGAGTCTGCTTTTGGTGTCCTGACACCTCCAGAGCACAGCAAGCAGAGGGGAAGACCCCACGATGAGCGAGAAAATACAATTCACAACATCACCCCCTCGTATCCCGCTGAGCTGATGTGACGTCCAATTAGGGCAATATGCCGGGGCATCCAGGTTTGCTCTTCACACTGGACTGGGCTCTGACAGAGCCAACAAACATGTCTTTCACCGTGACTATGTCCTACCATTACCGAAAAACCATTGTAAACCAGAAAGATTTTTTTAAACTCTGCAATTATACAATAATCATATCTCATATGACGTTAAACAAAACTCATAGTGTCTACTTAAAAACACAGTTGTAGTTTTCTAAACGGCTAAATACAGAACTTGGCTGTTTCAGTTGCAGGCTCAGCGTGCCACTCTCCTGTGGCTAGTTATGTTGTTTTCTGTGAACTTCACTTAAATATTCTAAACTGGATTCATCGTTCCTGTTCATTCTCCAATATATCTGGCACAGAAAAGTTGATCGTTGTGGCTCGCCTTTAACGGCTCCATCTGTACCAAACCCGTCGGGACGTTGCCGCCTCGAATACTTTCCCACTTACAGTACAGGCCGAGCAGATAACTGCCACACAGACCCAAAGCAGAACTGCAACGGCAGCAGTGCACTTCATTAAAGAGAAGAATGCACTACAGAGGAACCCTGTACCTCAGCTGGCACTGACTGCTTGCGTAATCAGACATCCTGAGCAGATGAAGCATGGTGTGGTATGCTGGAGCCGACTGCTACATTTACTTAAAGGATGTTTCCATCACTGGAGTGTCATCTGGAATCCGTTCGCTGATACCTTTGCTCCATTCCAAACCAATTAGCACTTGATGGTCTGCGTGAAGGTGGTTTCCACTCCACTGAAAGCTAATCTAAATAATCAATACTTTCCCAAGCAGCAGATCTTTGAGTTTAAGTGCCAGGAAGTTCAAAGCTAAACTCTGACAGGAGCAGAAGAATGTGTTAAACATGTTGTATTATAAGCTGTTTAGTCTATAAGCTGTACAAACAACCTAATAATTGAACATTTTGAAAGCAGGTGCATTTATAAAAGTACGTCTAATTTATTGTGCTATATTATAGTTATTGTGTAGATGTGTTTGGAAACACGTTTGCAGCTAAAATAGAGACAAAAATATAAATAAGCTACATAAGATACAATTAATGGAGATGAACATCGAATGAGTTTAGGAGTATAATTCCAGCTTTGGAAGACCTTTTATAATTTAAGAAGTAGTTGTTTCGATTCAAATAAAATGACTGGAATTAATGTCAGCTGTATCTGCAGATGAAAATTGTGTGAAGAAGTGAAGTTATCAGATTTTCATAGCTAGTTTCTCATTGTTCTGTAAATCAGCCTGTAAAAATAAAAAGCCTTACCTGAAATCAGTCAGAGTGCAAGGCCAACATCCTCTTTTAAAGCATGTCCAGATGGCTTCCACTGCAGCTGTTATTTTCAGATCGCTCCCCGGATGTCTGGTTTTGACCGCCTGCACTGCACGGACAGCAATTTCACCAAAAATCTCAAACTTGCAGACACCAACAGATTAGTCTTTTTCAAAACTAATCTGAATCTTGTGTGAAGAATGGCCACTTGTGACGAGAGCTGGGTCCGGTTCTGTGCCTGAGCAGTTTTTTTAAGCACGTTTGACTTAAAGAATCCAGAGTTTTGTTAGAGAAGAGCCATCCCGAGGTGTCTGGAGGACAACAAAAGCCAAAGCAACCTGGTGCCTGCCAGTGGTGCAGTTGTTGGCCACACCAACACAATCTTCTCTCACCAACTGTAATGTTAAAAATCAAGCTGAATGATCACTGCTTTGTCGTACTGGAAGAAATCGAAAGCAGAATGCAGAGGCACGAGGATAAGGGGACAACATGAGACTTCCAGGGAGTGACCTTAAATAAGAGCCATACTGAAAACAGTCCAGAAGTCTGCAAGAAGATGAATTTGATTTAAAAATTTGCCAATTTTAGATCAGGTACGGTTTTTAATTTTTATAGACTCATTCCTGTGACTTTTTGATCACACCTCATCAGTGTTGGTCAAGTTACTTGAAAAAAGTAATCAGTAACTAATTACTGATTACTTCCCCCAAAAAGTAATCCATTACTTTATTGATTACTTATTTTCAAAAGTAATTAATTACTTAGTTACTTAGTTAGTTTTTAAAAACACGATTTACAACCTGAAAAGGTGATAAAGCGATAGATCTGTCAGCCCAATTCTACTTTTTCTGCATAATCCATCATACAAAATGTAATCAAATGGAAAAGTCTCTTTTTTTTTAAACTTGTTTTATCCATTTTAATCTTTTAACTTTATGCATCAAGAAAAAAAAAAATTATATGCACCATTCTCTGACTCTGAAATTAATTTAACATTTAAACCTATTTTCTGCACATTCCAGCACATAAAATAAAATATTTTTTGTGTTTACACTCAGTCTTTCAAATAGATGCAAGTAAAACACAGCAGAAAGTAAATAAAATCAAAGACTAGTGGTCCTGTTGCTCTATTTTCACCTGTAAAGCAGGAGTGGGGTAGGTGGAGGTGTGCTCTGGTGCAGGTGTGGCGCAGCGGTCAGTGGAAGAATCCGCGAGTTTCTCTGTGAATTTCCCATTACGTCGTTGCGCATTCGGAGCTTGTTTAGGGGTTTTTTTCGGTGTAAAAAGAAGTTTTCTTCCCACGCACAACTGATGCTAATTTTTTTGTCACTTTTTATGGAATCAAACTCAAAGCAAGGTCAGTACTTCCACGCTTTAAACGCTGCACGCTCATACTCTCTCCCGCACTCGATATATGATCCATTGTTGATCTGCAGACAGCTGTTGTCAGGAACATCGCACTCGCTTACGTCATTGTCATGAGACATTCTCGCAAAAAAATCACGGTTTTAGTAACGCAGTAACGCAGCGTTCCTACGGGAAAGTAACGGTAATCTAATTACCGTTTTTGCAAAGGTAATCCCTTACTTTACTCGTTACTTGAAAAAAGTAATCAGATTACAGTAACGCGTTGCCCGTCTCTGCACCTCATACATGTCATAAAAAACAACAGCAAACTGTTCAGGATATACTATTTATGCTTTAAATCGCAAGTTTGGAGGTAGTACACTTTGTAAATGATGAACTTACAAATGGCAGATGACTGCGTGCGTGTGCATTACGTTTATTGAACTTATCGACAAACATAACGCACAAAAAACCTGAGATGAACTTTGCCTTACTGTATTTTTTTAACACTGATTTAGTGCAGGCATCAATGGCTGCTCTGGAAACAACTTGATTATCGCATCATTTTGACAGGATGAATGTATTATCAAAAGCAATTAAGGTGTCACCCGTGTTTGCACAGAGATGGATGACACTTTGATGATTATGATGAAAAGCTATATGCTGACCCGGAATGAGCCGACATCCCGGTTGTGTGACGGTTATTCGGATGGCTGTTTGCTGTACTTTTCTATCACAGGCAGTATGATCGCAGATGGTGCTTTACATTACATTTTCTAAACACCCTGTGTTATCTTTAGGAAGATGACTACAGTGTTTTCATAACATGTGAATTATTGTCCTACATTACTTACATGTAAGAGTACAAACACAGCTATGACGCCTTGGTAAGGACTCCTAGAGGGAATAAATGGCATTTGCAGCTTGAATCCTGATTGGCTGCAGGCATACACACCCTTCCGGGGGGGGGGGGGGGGGGGGGGGCTATTTCCTCAAGGTTTTCTCCATGTAAATACAGGATGTCTCCCAAGACTTTATTTACAGTCAAAAACTCTTAAGCGTGCACATTAGTGCGGAAGATTTATCACTCAAGCCTGCTTCATTTGAGAGGCACTGTAACTCTTCTTCTGTGTGCTCTGTAATGAGAGTGCAGAAAAATGTACACTAATGCAGTCGTCAGAGGAGTTTCGGTGAAATCCGCTCTAATCTGGACGCCTAGTGATGGCTGCTGAGGACAGGAAGTGTAGAGTAATGGCATTAGTAATTGGGAAAATAGGTCACCTGGGATATGAGGTGTTTGCAGGTGGAGTTAATGGAGGGACTGCTTTGGTTAAGGGCTAATATGAATCACCGATAATGTGCTCTAAATACAGATGGCCATGCTGTCACGTCAGTTCAAGCAGAACTAGACTGATAGGTTTACACAACTGACAGATTGAGGTCATGGCTTTAAACTAATACTTCTTATATCCTAATGGAAGTTTGCTTCACATCTAAATCTCATGTAGGAAATGAGATGAATCCAGGTACTTGGCTGCTTGTAAAAGACAATATTCGGGGAGAGGGCCGAGTGTTTATCGCTGGCTCTGTGCGCATGTTGCGGTTAATTATTATTTCCACAGGAAATCCCTGTATCGAGCGACGACCCCCACCTAAAACACACAGAAACGCACACACGGGCACACATACATGATATTGAATGCAGCTGCATCTCCCAGAGGGGAAAGGGTAATTTGTCCACCTCAGAAATAAGGGTCTCTCCATTTCTCTCAGCAGGATGATGAAAAACATGAAACCGTGCTGCTAATGAAAAGAACACTCAGGATGTGTATTATTATTCCATCAGTCTCACCTAGTGAGCCCTGGCCCGGGTCCATAGCAGAGGAAGGGCCACAGCTTTTCCACCCTCTCCTTTCAGAGCGATCTCGTGGTAGGCTGCCACTCGCAGATTTCCTCTTCATTCATTCCGCAGGAATTTGGCTGCCATTTCCTGAGCAGAGAAGGTTTGACTGGCTTCGTGCAGGGCCAAGCTGGTATTTATCTAACCACACACTGGGCTTGATTCATGTGAAACAAGCACGCCCTGTAAACAGTCTCATTACTGAACTCCAACACTTCATTACTCAACAGGCCAAGTCACTGGCTTTAGAGGGAACCAAAGATGGTGTAAAGCATGGTTTGAACACATTCGCTTTGGATATACCCACAAGGAAACTGATGGATTTATCTCTGGGGCAATATGATCCTAACATCTGACTGATGTGGTTTACCCTGGCTGAGTAATCTTGGGGAGAACAAAGTTAAATACCACAATGCTGACAAGTTTTTTACTGTACAGCATTTAGCTTAGCTTATTACACCCTGGGACCCTTGTTGGCAAAAGACTATACTGACTGAAAACTGAGGATTTAATCCTTACCACAGGTTCCAGGCTGTCTAATGAGGATGTTGCTCAGTCCACACCTGAAGCACTTAGAGCAGCATGGCGTTACCTGAAAGAAATCCACCCCTGCAGCAATGCTAACCTCATATCCTCATTAGCCCTCTGCTAGCACATGACAATTTGCAATACAACAAATCACCCTAATGCAATCTAATACTTAATGTGATTTATTTGTGATGAAAACAGACATATTCATTGCCTCCTAACAGCATTACGTTTATCACAGTGGGAATCACAAATTATTTCCTAATATCCTCTGTCATTTAATCTTTTGCATTCGCACAACAGGAATCTGGAAGGAAATCATTGCTCCTCTAAATCTATTTGTCGCACCTATCAAACTCACAGCTCTCCTCACCGTGGGTCACCTGTAATTTGTAATGTTAAATAAAGGGCAATTCATTTCCTGCAGGGCCGAGCAGTAAGCCAGACTAATACTGAATCAGGCACACATTCAAATTCATTACATGCAAGGTGTGGGGCTGTTTCAGTTCATACCTGTATGCAGCCGTGAATATTACAGCCAGTCTGAGAAGTTGCGACAGTCGCACAAGAGTTACAGCAAAACTCTTTATACGAAGGCGCGTGACCCGGTCAATAAAGAACAGAGCTAGAGCCACACAACGTCATCGCCACAAAATTGGGCTTCAGTGTTATTTATCACCAATTATATTTATTATCACAGCCATTCTGACTTCTGAAATTCAAAGATTTATACTGTGTGGGGTCCTTTGTGAGTCGGTCCTTGTGTATTGAGGGAAATGAATAACTCATTTGTTAACAGAGACAGTAAGGACTTTCGAAACATTAAGACAGAGTTTTAATGCTGAATTGTGTTAATTAAAAACTGTGTTTCTCTCATGGCATGTCTGCATAAATCAGTGGGTGGTGCTGGGTTCACAGACTGTATAAAAGAGCATTACATAGTTTCCAGGTCTGGAGAGTGAAACAAATGTGTAAATGCATTAAACCTGCAATATTTCTAACATCCAGCAGGGGATGCAAAAAAAAGAAATCAGATTGTACAAGAAAACTGACACCTTATTTCCCGTGATATGACCTCGGAAAACACTTTCCTGATGAGTTTATGGTCTCACTTACTAATTTCAAGTCTCACTGAATAGAACATGGTGATGATTTTGTAAAATATGATTCCCTTGACAGTGAAACAGACAATAAAGCAGGATATGGTTTAATGTGTGGCTACCTTGACAAGTTTGTTTTATTCAGAGCCACCCCTTGCTCATTGGGGCCAGTTTAAAAAGAAAACAAGATTGTGATTGCCAGAGTTCTCATCCTGAGACTTCCAAACCAATCTCTTTGTGTGTGTGTGTGTGTGTGTGTGTGTGTGTGTGTGTGTGTGTGTGTGTGTTTCCACTTCAGTGTCTTCACACACTGTATTTATGTCCAACTACACCACATTTATTTCGCTTTAGCAAGGCTGTAGAAATACAAACAAAAGTATAAAAAATGTTTTGTTAGTTAATAAACTCCATCTTCCAGGTAGCCCACTTTGCTACTAATAGATACTTTAGTGTGGTGTCTTCCATCATTTCTGACACCTGCTGCACTTTGAAGAACCACAATTTTAATGTAAAATATCACTCGCCAAGAATTATTGCTTGATTCTTGCTTTGATTCTTGTGTTTGTACTCTGCCCTGCATTTTAAGCAACACTCTTGAATATCAGGGCGCAGACTACATAAAAGAGACCATTGTTGTCTTTTTATAAACAGCACAGTAGTGGTGTCTCAGAGTACAGCTTCAGAGTGTTTTTGAGGAATGAGTGTCCAGTAGGATCTGGCCATAGTGCAAGCCCTGCTGCGGAGAAGGGACTGTGTTGCTGTCTGGCTGTATTCACCTGAGCCAAACAAATGGTTGTGTCAAGCTATCTCTGTTCATATACCCCTCCAGTCCAGAAGGCTCCATTTTTCAGCTGGAAGCGGCTGGCAAACGACTGTGGAGGAAGGTGCATGACCCTGATGACTTCAGTGGCACTGCAACCAACTGTGAGACAGAAATTGATTTTGAAAATACAAACCGTGTGCCTGGAAACTGTTAAGTGTTTCCTGTAAGCGCTCCCATCTGATAAAGGACTACAAAATGTAGCTGTCCCAGGTAACAAGATCTTTGATACTAAGTATTATCCTCCATAAATATTTTGGGGGGCTGATAGGCTTTTAAGCCTTTGCGATTTTTTTGCACGAAGTCTGAATTTGATTATGAAAAACACAACTGTGGTCATGTTACTATAATCACAGCAGATGTATTTGGTTTTGCTATGGAACAAAAATAATCTGAGAGCTTTTAAAAGGCAATACTAAGTGCTTCTGATGTGAAACTTTTTAAACTCAGGCAGACGTTTACCCTTCACTTCAGCAGGAGTGGAGGTTGGAGTTTATGAATGCTCGAGGCCGCTGAGCAACACTCGCTCATGCCAAGGCTAACTACAGTGTTGCTTCTGTTAATGTAGCATAGAAATGATTATGACAGGCTTCATCAGTCCTTCTGATCTCAGAGAAAGGCTACATTTAGTGTGGAGTGTACAGCGGTTTCAAGAAAAATGTTCCCGTGTCTCCAGCTTTCTATTTGCAGCTGGGATCATAGAGGCGTTTTCTGCCCTCTGTTTACAGTTCTGATCCTGCCAAGAAGAGAGAGAGAGAGAGAGAGAGAGAGAGAGAGAGAGAGAGAGAGAGAGAGAGAGAGAGAGAGACAAGAGGAGGGATTGATGGGAGAGCCACTGGCCATGTGGTTATCAGATGAACTCTGACTGTGTTAGTGGGAAAGTTGGGAAATATTATGTAAAGACTTTAAGTGATGTATCACTGTTCTGCTTACAACTTATTTGAGTAAAGTTGACAGATGACTAAATTCATGCCTCTCACAGTGTTTTCCCTCAGAGCCCTCTGAACCCCACCAGCAGGGGGAGCCGTTTGTGCAGGACTCCAGCTTCATTGTCATGTCCAGCCTCCAGTCTTGGCCCTCCTTGGTTTCCCTGTCAGCCTTAAATCACATGAATAGACTAAAGAGGGGAGCATCTGCATTCCACAGAAGTTGAACGCTCCTGCTGGGGTCATGTTGAATGTTTCATTGCACACACGAGAACAGGCAAATCATTTACGATAGAAAGTTAAGTGAAACATTTTTGCACTAAAGTTTGAGGCTATATATCACTTTTGCATTGATTGTGAATATGCAGGTAAACCTGCCAAAACAAGACTGTTTATTACATGATCTCATTTCCTTTTATTTTTGTTTTAAAGCTACATTATAAAATAACAGTTTAGGAGTATGGGACAAAAATGTGCTACAATGTGTCAGATATTGCAAGTAAAAAGACAAAAGTAAACTGCACACATGCACACATTAAGTCGCTGTGGCCTTTTGCTGTTATATGATGCTGCAGCATGTTTTTTTTTTATAAAAAAAAAGACAGTTCAGTCTCGCCACAAGGTGGTGCCGTAAGAGGAGATTTGGGTGTGTTAAGATGAAGCAGAAAGGCTGTAGTATGTATTTATTGTACTCTTACCACTGTGTAATGCATGCTGCTTGCAACCAGATATACGTCTAATTGGAATCAGATGACGTCTGTGTCAAAATTCATAACCATAACATATTTATTTGCTCTTTTAGCACAACATTTTCCCTGCTTTCATGGGCGTTCGTTGCAGGAACAAAGGCAGCCGAGAAGCCTGCTCAGGATTCATGTTAGTCAACAACATTTACTGCCTCTAAAAGGACAGGATATGCAGGACACAGAGAGAAAATGGTAAAACAGGGCTGGAATGGTGGCGTTGAACAATGCAGGAGGGCGGCTGCCAGGTTTTATGGTCTGGGATCCTGCTCCCAACCCCCACCACCACCAGGTCCCTCTTCCTTCCTGCGATGCACTGTAGTTTACACTTGAGCCACTACGAACCACGTTTGGTGAAAGAAGCGAGGCAGAACAATGAAACAATGAGGCTGTGCAGAGAGGCAGTGCAAGCCAGTAACACTTGAAATGTGGTTTGCAACACCTACGCGATCCTTCAGTATTAATCTCACTCACCATCAGCACTCTTATTCAACCCTGACATCCTTGTGTGCGAGGGATTCAAGTTCAATTTGTGCCATTTTGAATGCAAAAGAAGATGCATTATTAAATGTCCTTTTCTGAATATGTCTTCTGGTACCTGCTCTAAGAAATTTTCTGCTCTACATTTAGGACAGAAACATGTATATGGATTTTGCTAAATTAAACTGTAGTTTAGTTAGATGCATCATCTCTTGCAGGCATGTAAATCTACATGTATCCTTGCCTGCTCAAACTCTCACTGAGTTGCCATTTTTCAAAATGCTTTTCACTGTTTCTGAGTATATGTAACACAGGGAAATTGGCAAGAGTGCCACTTTCAAAGCCAGAGAAAGCTGCTTTGTTACAGAGTTGGCCCTCTGAGCTAATGATGACAGCATCAGCTCTGGATTTCACCAGGCTCCAAGGCTGACCATGGCTTTTTACATCCTACTTACAGCACACACTCGCTCACAAATACACACACATACACAGGTTGACAGGCTACGAAGGAACCTGTTTGTGACAGTGCTTTAACAGCTGGAACGGTGGTCATCCATCAGCACTGGGTTTGATATTAGGGCCGGCTCCCTGGTGGGTCATTGACACAGATGACAAACCTGTCTGAGGGAGTTATAGAGCTGCCAATCCCTCCACTGTGTGCCACTTACTCAACTCACATTCACCCAATCACAGGCCAAAGGCTAAACTGAACAACCCACTTCCACTATAGTCTAAATACTGTCGCCGCTAATGGCATTTTCTAATAAAGCTATAATTCAAAAATGACACAGACTGTTATTTTGGCTTTAAAACGCTTTTCCACAGCAAAATCCCACACATAAAAGCTTTAAGGCAACTTGTTGAGAGATTTGCATGGGATCTGCCACTGTGAATTGGGCACATTAACACTCTGTGTTGCTGGTGAGAATACTGCACACTCCCCACAACACAAAACAATACACAGCCACACAGGCATTTACAACTCCAGCTATATGACTGCAATAAAAAGCACAGCAAATGAGGCATTCTGGGAGCCCCAAGCCAGATGCTGAGTGAGTGTTGTGCGTAATAAGGCTTAATGAAAGGTTGGATTTACCAAAGTGTCCAGGGAATGAGAGGGAATAAACACAACATAAACAAGTCCTAAAAATTAAACTTGTCAGTCTAAAACACACTGCTTGCAAATGCCACTGGATAGATATGGATTCACGTACACTTTCTGGGATCACTTTCTTCCATTGTTACTCGAATGCATGCTATTTTCTGAGTATATAAATAGAGAAAAGGTGTTCTGGGAGGTACACATTGTTCCCTACCTTAGTGTGAGTTCTGTGTAGGGTCTACTGAGGACCACCATGTTTTCAAGGTGACATTACCCACAATGCGAGGAGGCTTCCTGCACTGGGAGCCTCTCTGGTTTACAACTTCCTTCTTGTGGTGACAATCCTACCAAAATACGTGTCAGGTTGTTGAACAAGAGTGATGATGTCCTATACAAGTACAAAAGCTCCATTCCCTAAACTTTTTTATAGTGAAAAGAAACCATGTATTCTAGCTCTGCTCTCAGCACTAGCTGTATTAAAACCCTACATGTGCGTATCTTTTAGTTCATGTGCTGCAGCGTCAGTAAATGAGCTATTAATTGTTATACTTGGCTCCCAGAGGATGGTGATATTGGACAATGCTGAAAGTATTCTCCTGCTACCTCTTACAAGCCAGAGGGGAGGTCACTGCCTCCTTCACACTGAGATAACATTTCCTTATCAGCTCCCCGTTGAAATGAAGTGTTTGATGTTTGCATGCTGTGGAAAGGTGGCGGCAGTAAATCAAGAGTGCAGTGAAAGTTGCAGTAACTTGTTCTTTATTAGCCGCTCATTTGAATAATGGTTATCTAATAACAGGAAAGAGTGGACAGGTCAGAGCACCTGGTTCGTAATGTCACATGGTTTTTCTGAGCTTCTTCAAAGACCAAATGAGGAAACAGCTGCATCAACTATAGGAAGGGATTGATACAACTAAATCTGACTTCAGCAAAGTCTTTGACTAACATCCTTTCGCGCTGGGCCTGATGTGGACCGGCTTTGCGCGGGCTGAGCACTTAAAAACTTGATAGCGAAAGGACGTTGTTGTTGTTCCTGAGAGCTCATAACAAGACAAGACAAATTAGGGAAAGGTTAAGAGATGCTGGTTGCTGCACAGAGGTCCACTCACTTAAAGTGATGCATTGCAAAATTGCTTTCCTATTGCGCGGGACATTTATTTTGTGTGATGGCTGTAGGCTTACTGTGTCAGCAAACAGGGTTGCACTTTGTGTGTTGGTGTTACCTGTATTTCAAACAGTACTTTTCTTTCTCAAGGTTTTAATGATTTTTTTTGTAGACTGTGAAGTGGCTCAAGAGTGCACGCGTGTACTATTATAATTAACTCTTGAATGCGAGGATACCTCATCATACTCCATCTGATTTTATTTAATTTATTAAAGATTTTATTAAGCAAACTGACTGCTAACGCATTTTCTTGTTTAGAGCCATATTGTGTCAGTCGTTTTTGTTTATCTTTGAGGTAAAAACGCAGTGAGCAAGAACTGCTTGTTTTTAATTCAGTGGGTATGAAGTTAAGAAAGTGACCTACCACAAAATAAACTGCTGATCATATTTTTGACTCTCACAGCTCAAAGTTCATGAGTGTGGCTTACAAGTTGTTGGCTCCTGCACACCTGTATAAGATGCTGCAAGGCCACATGACAGTAACTGAACTTTGCCATTACTCTGTTGCCATATTAGGTTAGGAGTGGGTTACAGTAGCATCTGGGTGTAACTGGAGACAAATAATGACTAGAAAGGCTGAAACTAAAATGAAAACCATCCACACTAATAGGAAAAACATGGTGAGTTTATTTAAGAGGGAGGATAATGAACTTCAAAATTATTACAGGTAATTAGTTATAATCTTCTGAAAAACACATACATATTTAATGCTTAATGTAAAAGTGTATTAGGTATAAATAGCTAAAGTTAATAGTTCAGTTCCTGAAAAAAGACAAGCATGTGTTGTGTTTCCCTACTAGATGGCTCTATATAATTTTTTGTTTGTTCATATTAAATTGAAATCCCAAGGCAATCCTGGCAGGTGACAATTAAAACGCATGTACAGCGAGAGAGAACTGTCTTAAATAAGTGCACAGTATTTTAGACACAGTAAAATGCAGCAACAGCAATGTTTTAGTGAGCATTTTAATTTTAATTTAAAGCTACCAGTAGTAAATGTAGCTCACCGTCGGTCTATATTCCACATCCACATCATTACAAAACACTCTAGACTAGCCTCTGATCCCATGCAAATGTGGTTGATCAAGTGGCATGGTGTGAAGTGACCAATGCTGTGCCAGAGAGATAAGCCAGAGCTGAAAGTCAGGCCTGTCCAGTTGGCCAGGTCACAATATCTGAGTCAGGCACACAGCAAATGGCACGCCGTTTGTCTCACGTTACCCACTGACAGCGAGGGGGCCGAGAAGCTTTTCACCAACACCAACACCAATTTCTGCTGGGCTTTGCACACACACACACACACACACACACACACACACACACACACACACACACACACACACACACACACACACACACACAGAACAGTGTGCAGGAAGAACCTAACCACTACACAGTTTCTATTTCCCAAAACTGGAGCCAAAAGCTAAAATGACCACAACTTCTTTCCTCCTGAATGAACTTATAGATGATAGTGAATAAAATCTCTCTCTTAGCGTGTAGGTGTCTCTCTCCTTGGCACACAAAAACATACCCATGGACAAAAAAAGTAAATAAATAAAATTTCAAAAATAAAAATAGCCACACGGTGCATAAAGAGTATTACATTCGGTTATTTGAGCATGACACCTAATAAAGGAAAGATTTTCTTTCTCGCTTCCAAATATAAATTAAAGTTTAAACTGTACAGTCAGTTTCTTTGAGCCACCTAGTTCCTCAGCATAAACCCTGGTTTGTCTCTAAGGCGTAAGTCAGAGCCGAAAAGCCTGCCAGGGTTTTTAGTGGCCTTGTAAAATATTAAAGTCTCCTTGTAAAGTTTCATAAAGTGCTGAAACCTGTAACAGCTAATTTCTTTTACTGACAGACTGCAGAAAATGACAAAGCTGTTAATGTGAAGGTCTGTGTAGATTGACAAGTCATCCTGTTACATGTTCAAAGAGTTTGGCTGTAGGCTGTGCTTCATGTGCTGTGGCTGCTGGGTACTGTGCTGGCTGCTCCAGCAGGCATTCATGTCTCTCTTGACTTTGACACTGTCAGTCACCACTAGAGGGCAAAGCAGCTCCAAAAATCTCTCCTGACTCAGAGCACCTTCATTTGTTTCCTACTGCTGAGATACAGGAGATGAAAAAAAAAAGCAGTTTGGCAGATTATTTATTCACCAGGGTGCAAATTACTAATTAAAACATGTAATAATACATAAATCCTGAATAAAATGAATGTTTGTTACAGGGGTAAGTACATGCATTTTGTCAATGAGACTAGCCTGAGGATGACTCACTTTAAATCAAACATGTTCCAAAAGATCCTGCTTTGGAATAGAACATGGGACAGTTTTTTGTTTCTGGGTTCTTATTCTTTCTCTCAGTTGCTGCACAGTTGAAGCTGAAATCAAATAGAATTGTGTGCCTTTACCAAAAAAAAAAAAAAAAAAAAAGACAAGACGTTCTTTGTAGACAAAGAAGGTGCTGAGATTTATTGTTTTAAGTACTTCCTGTCAAGAAAGGATGTGGCATGGTTGTGATATGGAGCTGGATTCACTGGTCTGCAGCTGCTCCTCTGTGTTATGCGCCTCTTCTCCATTGCTGTGCAGTGCTCCACAGAGAGCCTTGCTCTGCTTGTGTGTGTCTGGGCCTCGGGCCCCACAGCCACCTGGGCCACAGGGAGAAGGAATGGTTGACTTAATGATGTACCGTAAATCAGAGGACCCACATGGCGATCCCGGCGCTGCCATTGGACAACACTGTGCCCTGGAAGCCCAGCCCACTGTGAACTCGAGCCCTGTGCAAAAAGCTTGTGGAAACACAGTATGTGGACCCACTCAGAATTCGTTTGCACAGAGACATGTTCTGTGCTGCTACACTCTTGGTTGTTCTACTTCTCCAGTCACCTCTGCAGAGGTCAGGGAGGTCTCAGCGAGACAAGACAGAGAGCAGAAGGGTTGAAACTAAGTGCAAGGAGCTTTATCCCCTCAAGGCTGATGGGAAACTAGTTGGGGGCATGGAGGGGCTGAGCACTGAGGCAGACTGCCATAAGTGATTGCAGCTGCTGCTCAGGCCTTGAAGTTGGCTACAATAACATCCAGCCAAGTCAGGCAGATGACAAGGTGTGAGGGAGACTGTTTGTTTTAATCCTGCTGTAGGTGCAGATTCATAACTGAAACGCTGTAGGTAAATACAACAATAGAGGTGAAATCCAGCATTTGAATAATTGGCAGAGTGGCACATTAAAGCCATTTTGTTGTTTTCTAATCTTCACTCATGTAATAGCGCATGAGCTCAAATTGAGAGAAAAGACATTGCATTCATTAAGAGGAAATTTGGGCAAAATTAGGATGTTTTTTGTTTTGCATAGCTGCACACATCTGCAAATGTAATGATACAGAAATTAGCTCTATTGTTTTCAGCTCTCATCCATGCATCAAATTTTTTCAACACTCACTCAGTGTCTAATTTCTATAGTTCTGTATTAATTTATGTTTTTAACCTATCCAAACCATAGATTTGGCTCTGAGGCAGCATGCACTGCACTAATAATGCAGCTCACAAGGTTTCATTTCAGTACGCCGTGCAGAGCTCGTCTCTCCCTTCTTCTCGGGACGCCTTTTCTCCAGTCTTACTGAATGAAGGTGTTTACAGCGCGGGAGCTGCAGCACTGGCAGAGAGGTTTGTGTCGAACGATGCTTCATTTTTCTCCCCAGGACTAACTTCTCCATGCAGTGTGGGACAGGACTAATGACAGTCATGTTAATGATGTTGACACTCCCACCAGCGCCAGCCAGCGTACAGTAATGAGGGGAAGTAAATAGCAGGTAGCTGACAACACGCCTGCTTCCGCTGCCACACAACTAATGATCCCTTTCACACCCTCTGAACATGCTTTGTAAAGATGACAGCACACAGTTTAGGAGGGTAAATCCTGCCTTTCTTTTACCTTCACTCCACTTGTCAGCGCAGAACACCTCTGTTAAAACATGATATCACATTTACCAAAGGGTAAAAAAGATCTAAGAAGATGTCCTGCAGCCATGCAGTAGCCTGGTCTTTGATTGTGGATTAGCTGTACTTTAGCCAGGGTTACATATAGAATAGAAAATGTAGTAACCACGCTCTCATGCAAACATGAGTGATACTGTATACAGTATGTTTTAAACTGTACTAATTCTCGAGCTGGTTTGCAATTTTTAGACTTAAAACATGCAACATGTGTCAGCATCATGCATGTGAATCTTAACCAGAAACAACTGGAATAATTAAACAAAACCCAAGTAATTTGATACTGTGGAAGAATAAAAAGAAAGAAAGAAAACTGAGTGCTGTACGTCCTTTGGTTTACCTGCTGCGCTCTATATGTAAAGGTATGCATCTGTGTGACCCTGCACTGAACTCTAAAGTGAAAAATTCATTCACCTCAAGAGTATCTGTAGAGCGTTTGAAGATTGATGCGTGTGGCAGAACAGATGAGTAACGATGTCATCTCTAGCATGGAATGATGTGGGGTCTAATCTGATCCTAAACAAACTATCACAGCAAATCCAGGGTATTCTGCCATGCTCTGGGCTCATATGAAATCATTTACATACTGAAATCAGTGGAACTGTAAGGCCCTCGGTATTAATGGCATCCCCGAACGAAAATGATCTCCATGTTACAGCAGCATATCTTGCAAACAGGACATGCTAGATGTTCTGCCTAGCAGCATGTGATATCTCATGTGATGAGCATCAACCCCATTTGCCATTGGCCGTGCCTGAAGCCACAGATCATAGAGAAATGCATGTATCAAACCCCAGCAGCTAGGGTACTGAAAGCATCCCTGTGAAACCAGCAGACATAATCCATCACTATGAAAAAACAAATTATTTTTGTTTATTTAGAGAAGCGCTGTTTTTTTTTATAGTGTGACAATGTGTAATATGAACCATGCAATCTGTGATTTGTTTAAATTTATAGAAACTGATGAGCACATTTTTTAAAATGCACGTTCCAAACTGCATAAAGCTAACGAGCAAACATCGTCAGTCATAAAAATTTTCCGTGACCCTCGTGCTCACATCATGACCAGGTTTTGTTTGTTTGGTTTGAGTGTGTATTTGTGTCTGTCTGAGACAGACTGACCAGCAGAGGAGGGGTGGAGTTTCCATCAACACTATGTCTGTGGAGGCATAAAGACTCTCTGACCCTCCACTGAACTTTCAGGGGGGTTGCAAAGGCCACGGCACAGGTCAGAGGTCAGGATTCATGCTCATCACATACAATGTGCTGCTTTGCCAACAGCACAGAGCGAGGACAGTAACCAAAGGCTGCTCATATGAGCCAGAGTGTAGTTACACAATACGGGCTTTCATGATATTTCTTTCAAGCACTTCTCTCTCGTTTTTTCTTTTGCGGTGAAATTAATTGACAGTATGTTTAATACGCTTCAGACCGGAGCACATATTGGTGTTTATTGTGCACTGTCTGCAGCATGCATTGCATAAATATTATAATCACGAATTATAGTAACCACATTTAAATTCTGTATATGAATACAGTATGCGCTTGACTTACAATATTGCCTCCATACTGTCTGCAGCATTGCATCACTAGCCTGTTTCTGTAGATTTATATATTATTTGTACAGCTTTTGCACAAAGTTGTGTGCATAATAAATGCTATTAAACTTTATTGGACACAATATACGCTAGTACAATGAAATGCAGTTTAGGCTTGCTACCCACATATAGCAAACAACAACAGCAAAGTATGTGCGCAGATATTAAAAAGAAATAAATAAATGCACAGAATAAACACTAAAATGATGGGGTTGTTATAGTGTTGGAGCATAAAACTGTGATATACAATATAAAACAAACAAACAAAGCAATAAACAAATATACAGTACAAATAAAGATAACTAATAATTCAGATCATGACCTGCTGTAAGGTGTTGTAAGTCCTGACTTCATTTTATTGCATTTATATCATTCTAAAGACTTCTTTATTCTTTTATAATTGCTTATTCTTTTATAACGTGGCACTCCCTAATGTGAATATTTTTTATTTTATCTTCAGTATGACACATTCATTTAACCGGGGTGGAGTCCAGAATCAGGATCAGATTTGCTAATAATTTGTTTACACCATCATTTCTATAAATTTCCTGTTATTAGCTGCCAGAAATCTCACACGCCAGCATCATCATTCTCCATCTCTTGTACACGGACGAGCTCACATTGCATCTTTGAACAAAGAATTACACAGCACAGATAAATCACCGTATGGTCATGTAAATGTTAAAGAGGGATCCAGACACAGTATGTGCTGGTGGGTGGTAAACTGTTATGTCAGCACAGAGCTTTGCTGAGAAAGGAGTGCAGAAACGACCATTTTGCCCTTGTGGCTACATGTGCACCTGCTCTGCAATTGCCGGCTCTGAGATGTTAAGGATCTGACGCCGCTAACTAACATGCTGAGGAACATCAGGCTTGTTGCCATGTCTACTGCAGTACTGGGGAGTGTGCTTACAATGAAGACACAGAAGGACGCCAAAGGGATGCGTCTGTTGCGGAACGATAGGAGTGACTAGCTCAGCTTTGCATGGCCCAGTCATATGTCCCCTCTGTGTCCCCCCGAGGCCCTGCGAAATGCTGAGCAGCAGGAAAGCAGCACACCAGAACAGACAGGCCCAGTGGTGCACCCACTCCACAACAACCTAACCCACCATCACAGCCATACTGACATATTCATTTATAAACATCTGCACAGACAGAGGAAAACTTCCCAGCTGCTGTTGCACAAACTCCACAATTCTTATAAATGAACACAGCACAGAAATAAAGTGAGCTCAAGTCATTCTCACTCTAGTGCGCACATCAGCATTTAAACTGATTTTCCCTAATGTTTATTAAAAGCAACTCTGGCTTGTATTGCTCCCGTGAACCACTAGGGGGTAAAGCTGCCCACACTAGAGGGCTGCTGATGTATGCAGCAGGTCTAACAGCAACTAACCCCGATCCCCTGGACCAGACCTCCCCTCTGCTCTGTTATCCACTGGTCTAAATGAACCAGTCCACCTCCGCTTGATTATCATGATGTAAGGCTCTCCTAATTGGATTCTCTGCAGAGTAAGGACTTGTTATTGTAATGCGTTATCTATTCTCTAGATTTCTACTGCAGCATCTGGGAGATGTTGTCATGCCAATGATAAACACCATTTTCACTTGAGCCTTTATTACTAGACACCGTGTGCACGAAATGGAGATAAATGAGCGTGAATCCCCAAGCTCTGATAGGCGACTATAAGCTTTCACCTCCCGTATACCCCAACACTCTGCCAGCGGCCTCGCCTCCACATGGGAGATGCACCAGCTAACAAATGACCAGCAGGATTACACACTTTGAGCAAAAAGGGGAGGGAGCAAGGAGGGGGTGGTAATCACATGTTGAGGGAACTCTCTTCAAGGAAAACGCATTTGCTGTTTGACTGTTTGGCCTACCTAATCCTTATCTAAAGAGCGGAGAGATTGGTCGGAGAAACTGCCTCTGTCCACGAGCAGGATATTTCTTTACTCATATTTTCTATGGTTGTACACTCACTGGCTTGGCTCCCTGACACATATATGAAAGGGGATATTCATCTTGAAGTGCAGTAACATGATAAACTGATGCTCTCCCAGCTTTTTAAGAGCTACATTTCTGAGCGGACATTGATGCAGTATGAGAAAACAGTGGAACACAGGGACCCCGCGACAAGCTCGGTGTAAATGACTGCATTTGAATAGACTTCACATGTGTTTTCTTCAGCTTGAATGTCAGAATAACATTCGCAAACATCCTAGTGTGACTCCTGACCCAGTGCCCTCCCGACTCAAAAGTATCTCGCGGAGGTTTAACAGTTTATCAGCATACTGTAGGAAACCACCTCACTGCATGCAAAATGACTGCCCACTGCCACAGTGAAAATAATCTTTTTACATCGCAAGTCATATCAGAATCTAATAAGAGCAGCAATTTTTGGCCCACCTTAACCTGCTGGTGAACTCTATAGTTAATACGCAGCGGTTATTATTTTATCATCAATCAACAGTGAGGCAGGCAGGGTGCTCTCTCACCTCACAGTGCTGCCTTGCAATCTAATTGTGCCCGAGCTTCATCAGTTTCCAGAACAATCAATTCCTCCTCTTGCTGGATGCATGCAGCCGTGCCTTTGACCACCACACAACCTTTAATATGAGATCCATCGTCCAGGCCTCCTAACCAGAGAGCCAGGAGGCAGCTTTGTTGGCCTGAGCGGCCCTGGCTCCAAACCTGTGTTCCATCATCATTTTTTTGCGGTATCTCTCCTGACAGGTCGAGTCTCTTCATGAAGCTTTGAAAATCAAGATGTGGCGAGAATGTGATGAGACCCTTGAGGAAGTGGCTGAACTTTTGAACTGACGTGTGGGGACAGCCGGGGTAACACGGACAATATTAAGTGGCCTACTGCCTCGGAGCTGTCACTAATGGGGTAAACATTGACAGACGAGCTGAGTCTCAAGCAACCATTCATCTGAGCAACTTTGCAAACCTTGAGAGGAGGCAACATCCTCCTGTCTGTGACAATTCAAAACAAATAGAGAATAGATTATTCCTATAAACACATTTCCGAGAGGAATCATGCTTGACTAAGACGCATGAGCCCCGAAACTACATACTGTGTTCCTCCTACAAAACTGAACTGTAAATGTTATAAGTGTATTACGATACTATACAGTACAATAAGTGCACACCTGCCTAATAAGAAACTCATTTGTATTTCAATAGCAAACTCTTCCCTCCTGTTTTTATGGATGTGCTTGTCAACAAAAAGGTTTATATTCATTTATTTTGATAATTCATGCAAGAATCTCACTATAATGACACAACATGTAATGAAGTAACCCTGTGATGTGTATCAGAACCCTAAAATGTTGCCTTTGGGTTTTCGGCTCGCGCAGTGTGGTACACTTATTTGTTATACGTGTGTCATTGCTGAAGATGAAGACATATGGCTCTTTTAAATCTCCTAACAACACCAATCAATAATCATGAATGTCTCAGTATTGTCATATTTTATATCTTAGCTCCATTGTTTCGAGATGACAGTGATCGTTCTCTACAGAGTTGTGATATGAACGCATGCAAATAATCCTATCCTGATCACTGTCATGTGAACTTTCCTCACTGGCATCCATTATTTTATGTGGTCTGTAATCCTGCATTGAGACTGTAGATGATAACCTTGTCTGCATGAGAAGAGACGCACACTGATATTAAGATATATTTGAGATAAACATGTGTGTTAAAGCAACTTAGTACCTTAAGGCTGGCCTAAAACCAATCCAGCATCCCATAAGTGTTATACTTTTTTCAATTCAGGTCACTTAGATCAGCGTGTCTGCATTTCTAGCAGTTACTATTTAGCAGTAGATTTATGTCGAAGAGCACAGCAGGATAACCTGCTTGGCGCTTGGCAAACTGTTCTGGTTCAAAGCCAAACATATCTGTAACACACTCTTTGAATCAGAGCAGACTGAGCAGGAAAACAAGCCAGTGAAGCCAGTGATATTGTCACAAACCACATATCTTTTTTCCTCCTAAATGAAGGAAATGCTCAGTCGGACAAAAACTGGCCGCTGCGCTGCATGAAAGCCAGGGCTTCCTCTTGAATACAGTAAGCGATGACTGACAAAAGTAAAATGAATAGGCCTGTCTTGCACACACACAACACCTCACGGACACATTCATACACCAAAAATAACAGAAAGGCTCTTCCTTGCGCTGTTTCACAAAGCACAATTGAGAGTGATGTGTGCTACAGTCAGGCAAAGGTTGAAGTACGTGGGAAAATGTGCAGGCATATAACTACTGAGAAGCGCGCAGCAGGAGGACGATCTGTCACTGGACTTTTTGCAGGGCTGCGAGAGAGGAGCTCAAAATGACAATCTAATAGCTGGGATGACATTTTGTTTAAAAACGTGATGACAGAATGATCCCATGTCTCTGTAACCGTAGCTGCTGCCGGGCCAGGAGTCAGCTATTATTCTCTCCTTAGCCACTGTCTGTCTTGGTGGTCACTTTGAGCGCTGCTTGTAATGGGCTATGATGAGTTTGTATGACTTATAATAGGATCTCCCATGTCAGCCCATGTCATGCAAATATTTATGTCAAGTAGGAGCACTTAAGTTTGCAAGCCCCCGCTCTGATAGATGTGAATTCCCCGCTGGCGCTTGTGTGATTGAACGTTTCTGAGGCAGCGGCCTACTTCCTCGTCCGCTCCCCAGGCCTGGCCACCAGCGCTGTGCCAGGGCACTGCCCCCTCTTCCTCTGAGAGATCCTGTGATTGAGAGATCTGAACACGGTATTTACTTTGGCCGCACCTCAGAGGGAAGCAGATGAAGGGAGACAGACACAAGGACAGAAAAAGAGGTGGCTCCAGATTCAGTGTTTCGCTTTTTTTTTTTTTTTTTAAATCAACAGGCGAAAATCACTGCCTTCTCTGTGCTTATTAGGGCCTTAATGTGGCTGCAGATCAACGTTCACACAGCAGGCGTGTGGCCAAAAACATTTACTGTCCTAATATGATAAAATCAAACACACTGTTGGTTTGTGGGATTGTATTGTATTGTATTTATTTGTTCACTGTTCTGAGCAGCGTTTGAGGCAGTAATTTGAAGTGTGAGAGCTGATAAATACTAGTTGTGTCCCCCCATTGTGAGGGAACAGTCTAAGTGGTGAACTCTCTCTTTCATCCTCTCCCATTGCCTGTGGCTTTCTGAAGCGTCAACATTCTTCCACTTATCTTTATAGCCATTAGTGCTGTCAGCCTCCCCGCGTCTCTGCTCAGGCTCACTGTGAAGCCCTTGTTGAAATTCCATGAATATCAGTTGACAAGCGGGATGCCTTAAAACGTAAGTCGCCAACAAATTGAGTTATTTGTGCTTCTTGAGGAGTAAACAGGGATGAACATGATCTGGAGAGAGGAGTGCGTAGGCCTTTGGGTTCCCCTTTGGCCTTGTAGCAAAAGCGCATTTACACACCCAGACAAACACAAAAACAAGCAGTACAGCACGAGTGTAGAGTAAAGTGGCCTCTCTGTGTCTCTTCGGGGGTGAGCAGAGGGAGCTGTCGTTGAGAGGTTCTGTGTGATAACTGACTGGTTCTGCTGGATAATCGAAGCATGTACTCACACGCAAGACTTTAGGTGTGTAAAAAAAAAAAATCAATGAAGTCTATTATAAACCTCTGAGACTGAGGGTTATCCACTGCTTTACTTGATAATTTAATGTCCTGATTTTCATTGATTTGCAGATGCTGTCTTTTCTGTCATAGCTGGTTGAAGGAGATTTTTGGAGATCCATCCATCCTTCCATTCGCCTCCGCTTATCCTTTTCAGGGGGTGCTGGAGCCTATCCCAGCTGTCATAGGGCAGGGCGGGGTACACCCTGGACAGGTCACCAGTCTGTTGCAGGGCTAAGATTTTTCAGAGATTGATTTTTTTTATCTATTTATGTTTATTTTTTTGCATGAATTAACAAATCGTTAAACTAAAAGCAAATACGACTGCAGCAGAACAACAATAATTCTGCTATTTTATAGAAGAGTTGCTACAAATTAGTAAGACACTGCCTGTATCACAAATAAAATCAGCTTTTTTGAAATGCAATTCATTGCAGTAGACCGTTCTCACTGGAATCCTGAAGTACTCCTGGCATCCTATAGGGGGAGTCTGGCATCATTGCTGCGTGTCATGAGGAAACACACACAGTGGACCACACAATGATGGAATGTGCAATCCTGTCATCAGCTTGTAATTACAGACTTTTCCATTTTTCTGCCAACCTTCAGAGTTGTTAAAAAACAGAAGGAAAAAGTGTCTTTTGCACCCAGTCTCTCAGTGTACGCTGACTCAGGTGGAAAGAGGCCCACAGCTCTTGCGTTTTAAACAAATCATTTATGTCATATTGGAACAAAGGGAGCAGCACGTCTTAAGTACCACACTCCAGGATGACCAAACTGCCTTCAGCTATTGTTGGTAGTCTAATCCTTTTCAGTAATAGAATTTGAGAAAAGCAATATGAGGATTAAACTAATCCCCTTTTAAGCGCCTGTATAATCCTCTTGAAAACCATTGTATACACACCAAGATAACTACTGTAGTAACAGCAAAGGTCAGAGGGATTAGCTTCATTGAAACAGATCTTGCGGCTTCCTTCTAAAAAAAAGAGCAACTTCAAAGGCAGCTCTCAGCTCCATTGCATGTGACACTGCCCCTCACAAAGGAGCTCTGGCTCTCATAATATTGCATGTATTTTATGTATAGGCTCAGTTAGGGAAGAGAAAATGTCTTTGTTCCATAGTTTGATTTTCAATTTAAGATAAAAATGAAAAAAAAAAAATTTCAATTAAACATGATGCAAACAATGATACAGTTTGTTAAGAAATAATTTGCATAATTACATTTTTGTGTGTGTTTTTTTATTTGGTTAATGAGCAACAGTTCCTGCATGATCTACAATCAATGAGTAATCACATTATTCTGACTATTATTAGTGCTCAATTCCAGTAACATAATCCTCATACAATGGTGAAGTCCCTGAGAATTCCTCTGTGGATGGAAAATGTATATGCTCCATATGCTCTCTGGCTACTGATGTCAAGGCAGAGTGATTAGGTGGAAGTGGAGTTAATGTAAGCAATGGCGAGCGTAAATCGGCCCCAGATCTCCCCGCAAGATGCTCACACTCACTGAGCTAGCAGCACTTTTACAAAGAGCATTGAGATATGTGATATTAAGTAGGTGGCCATAAAACGAAACAAAAAAGAAGGACTACAAGTAATAGGGAACAGTCAAATATATATTCAAGTTTTCAATGAAAGCTTGTTGAAAGTGTAATGATGTTAAAGTGCTGTCAGGGGAGTCCCAGCCTGATGTTTTATTGGCTGTTTATTTTATTGGAGCACTAGCCATGAATCTAGGTATCCTTCAATGATATTGCCACAGTGTGGTTGAGCCCCTCAGTCTGCATGAGAGATTTTATTAGGCAAACATTTGTTTCTCCATAATAACAGCAGCCAGGACTATGTCTTTCCAGTTCAATGGTGAAAATAGTAAACAGATGTGTGTTAAGCCTACAGCCTCCACTGCATGTCATTGGCACTGTCTTTTACTTTGCTGTTTGTTCTTAAAATGCAAACTTTTACTTTTACCATAAGAAACACTGGCTGCGGCAAAGCTGTTTATGATAGAATCAAATAAAATTCAGTTTTGCACAGCAAACAGTTACTATATTACCAAGTGCAATTAATTCGTATAGAATAACTGCACTGAAGCCCATAGAACCTGAGTTAATATTATAGCTAACATGAATGTCTGCTTGCATGGAAAGCTGCGTGATTGTTTACGAGTGTTTCAAAACCCTGGGGATAAAATAATACTTTTTTTTCCCACAATGCTCCGTTCCATAAATGTGGATGTGATGCTGGGCAATTTCTGTTTCATTTTCTCAGCTCACTAACTGTTGGCTACACTGCAATATGTGATAACTACACCAGTAATATTTGGTCTATGGCACTAAATCCATAACAATAAGCATTTGCATAATATAGTAGTGTCATTGAACAAATGAGGAATATGTAATGATCCAATCTGTGTGGGACAAAATGAACACTGCAAGTAAATATGTAATGATTTCCACATGACTGCACACCTGACGAGATGAACAAAAGCCCTCTCTGTGCCTTAGGAATGACCCTGATCATGCAGTTGTCCGCCTGGTCAGCTCTGAACGTATCAATGACCTCATTACAACTGCTAGCAGGAAGTGGTGTAAATTAGGTAAGCATCAGATGTACATCTTAAAAGACTATCCCTTAGCAAGTCGGTCTACCACACATAATCAGTATAATAAATATTTACAAGCTGCTTGAGCCAGCTGACAAGCTGCTGAATGATGTGGTTGGAAGAAAGTGGACTGAATGGATGGCACAGATCGGCTCGTCTGAGATCAGAAACCAAAGCTCTCGCTTCGTTTGGCCCAACTGATCTCCAATTAAACAGGGCACTGACATCACACAGAAGAGCAGAAGTAAGCCATCTCTGGATCTCCAGCCAAGACATGTCACACTCACCCTCTTAGCTTTCAGAGTTAAAGTTAGAGTAAAAAAAAAAATACACAAGAGGAAATTGTGGCACCTAATTTTGTCTTTGCATTCAAACAGAGCCTGCAGAAGCACTGTGGAGGTTCATCCCAGGAGTCATCTGCTCTGATGTTGGGTACATGATCTAGTTTCTGCAGGTCTGTACTTCTTTAGCAGCTCCTGTGGGGAAGGAGGAGTACAACCCTTTAAAGGCTTACTTGGCTATCACATGTCGTGCCTCAAAATACAGAGACCCCAGTCAATACATCTACCACTATTATTTATCAATTAATACATCTGTCTCCATTGTAGAGGTCCGATGCCCTGCTAGTGGCCTGACCAGGCAGTGAACTCTTGCATTCCTAAAAAACACGGTCATCCAGCCTCTGCAATTTGTCATGTTGGAAGCTGACAGTAAAAGGTCATCCACTCCCATCGCTGGAGGCAAGAAAAAGCACCAGGATGAAAGTGCACGTTCAGATGATGGCTATTACTGGGCTCTTCCTATTTGTATAAGACTGGAAAGACACGCACACATACATGCAGCGTTATCTAATCTAGGTCACCTATCTGTCTTATACTTCCCAGACAGATCAAAAAGCAGAAGCACTAGCTCATCCATTAAAAGGTACCACGGTAACAAGTAATCCCCCTATTACGTGATTGTTGTTATAACTTCATGATTGATACAGCACATTTTAATGAAGACTACAATCCCCATTTTTTTCTCTTAAACATATTTACCCCTGTTTGTTTTCATATTTACATTTCTTATATGCATACAGTCATTCGAGTACATGAAATAAAGTACGCCCCTTCTGAGAGTAGAAAGCACTCTGTCAAACAGCTCATAATAATCATGTACTGTAGATACCATATCAGTAAGCTAACACCACCTTTCCAGCAAATGTATATTTTGTGTTGCAGCAGTTGCGCGTTTAGTTTCAAAGCCGACAAGCTATCCATTAAATCGGGCCACCCCTGACTCTACTCCAAAGAGAGGGCAGGTCTACCAACAGCTCATCCATCATGCACAATATCTATTGATTCTCAAACACAAACAGAGCATCTATGATATAAAGGACAGCTGGATCAGAAGGGGCATGGTGGAGGAAATGCACTTATAGACATCATGGCCGAATAGTCCAGCTCCTGTCTGCTGCCCTCTCCCCGCCATACTGGTATGATTTAGTCAGGTCCCTCGCTTCCTGCAATTATTTTACTTCCGAGGCACAACACTCCTAGAGTCACAGCACCATGACACTGAGAGGTTTACTCAAATGACTCCTCCTCTCCATCGCGACATGGGGACCTTTAACTTAAGTAATGGCAAGCAACAAAAGGTGCAGTTGCTGAAATGTTTTTATCTGTTCATTTTTACTTCTGCACCACAAAACTTTATAGAAAATATTAATATATTAATGATGTTTACATTTCTATCTCAAGGTTGCAGTTACATGTTACTTTTAAGATTAAAATTAAAATTGTAAATGAGAAGATAGCGTTGCTAAATATTAACATTTTGTGAGTTTTTTTTTTTTTAATTTGTAAGGCAATATCTCCAGGAGCTTTTTTTTCTCAACCAAAAGACAACAAATGCCAGATATCGAACATGAGCAATAGGAATTTGACATGATGGAGAAACTGACACCACTATTAAGTCAGCCATCTTAAATTTAAAAAAACTCAAATGAGTAATTCAACTCACCAAATGTTTTCATATTTAATACTAAAATTATATTTTTTGGTAATAGTTCTGTAGACGGTTTATTACATAATAAAGTGTTTTTAGGGTTATGTTACTACATATGCATATATGATTACATATGCAGGAGCTGCTCACCAATGGTAAGCCAAGCCATGAAGTTTCTGGTGCACAGTTTTTGTGCTGGAGTTAACCCCAGAGGAGGTTTGGACCTCTGCAAGTACTGAAACAGTAGTGTTGGTAACGTTTATGCATGATGCGCCTCAGCACTCAGCAGCCCCGCTTTTGTCACTTCATGGCCAAGTCACTGTGGTTCCCTCCAGTTTGCAATAATACCACTTTAAGTTGATTGCTGAATATGCAGCATTGAACAAATTTCCCAAATGGTCTGGTGGTATCCTCAGATTCTTTAGAACGACCAATTCTTCCACAAACGTTTGTCAAGCAAGACAGCATGACTAGGTGCTTGATTTTATTTGTATGAATGAAAACACCCAAATTTCAAGATTAAGAGGTGTGGCCTAGTAGTATTGTCCATATAGTGCATACAAGCCCTCAATACTGCTCACACAAAAGTCTTCTTCTTCTTCTATTGTGATAAAAAAAAAAAGTCAGGAAGATGTGGAGAAATTATTACAATTTTTTAAATTTATGGGCTCCCCCTGACTTCATATTTTGTTCACAACCTTCACTTCACACAAAGAAATATTAGAGATAGTCTCGCATAGGGAAAAGAACAGCTGCCTGTTAATAAGGTGAAATGCCAATGAATGAGTAAACAGCAGTAATATGTATACACACACACACAGGACCAAATTTTGCCATTATGACACAAACACAACTCACAAGTTAAAAACACTACCACCTACTCTATAGAGCTAATAAACAAACCTCATCTTTAATTGCTAGATAATAACCTGGGAGTACTGCCTGCACATAAAACCGCTAATAATTCGAGTATTGCGCATTTGTTTGATTGTGCATGTTTGCCAATGCTTCCACACTCAGTAGATCAAAATCCAGCACTCACATCTGCTCCATCTCAATTATGAAATATGCCTATGTTCTATTAATTATTCATTGATAATCTTCTTGAACATAATATGGAGCAATTCTGTTAAGCTACATTGAAATATAATCAATTATCACATTTTAATTTTTACCCAAGTGGCTCCCCTATCTCCACTTACATTACCCTCCTCTGCTCTACCATGCAGCATTAGAGAGGCGTCATTAGTGAGGACCAGTGGGAAGGCTGCCCGCAATGGAGCAAATGGAAGTCATAAAGCAGCACTACTCATCGCACGGACATTACACATTGACCCTCCCAATCCCTCAGCCGCTGCAATTGGCTGACAGTCTGCACCAATGACACGGTAAACCACAGGCTTTTCAAACCCAATTTAGTCTTGCATTAATTATTCCTCTAAGTATCCTATGCCCCCGTTAATATTGAAATTCATAAATGTATAAGGTTAGGGGCGAGCATGTTGTGGTACACTTACCAATGTGATGATACAATTCCCATTTGATGGTAGCTACCTAATTAAGACTAGCGAGCTGTGTACTGCAAGACTCATATATCTTTGTTATACCAGACAAATGCTCCCCTTGGTTCATGACCAGAGCAAGTTCGAGTTTTTTGATGACTGAAACTTCTATTAACTTTCATTTAAAATTCAATCGCTATTGTATGAGGAACTACCATACCTCCATATCCATCTATATCTCGATATACCAGGCAAAAATGAATTACCCGTTGCTAAATTGAATTTGTTGCAGCACAGCCTCAAATCCTCAGAATGTTTGGTGCCATAAGTAGATTAAAATTTCCCTGTGATGTAAAAATATTCAATACAACTAGAGGGTTGCACAGTTTCAGGGAGATACTGGACTGCTGATGCACTTTGTCCTGTCATCAAGGTGAGAAGGGTTTATGTTTTCTGCCCGAGGGCCCCGTTGTCCATTTGAACCCTTGGCCTTTGGTCCAGAGGTTCAGAGGTGCAGACTGTGCTACATCTCAGACATCCAGAGCATGGCTCCATATGCAAACAAGCCTATCAAAAGTATTATTTAAGTAAATGTTCTACTGGAATGATAAAAAGGCAACAGATTTGCAGTCCAGCTGCACAATACATCCAAAATTATTATATGTTTAAACCACTGAGTTAAGCCTGCTTTTTAGGAAAATGCTGAGTCAGCATGAAGTTGTAGCAAGCCAAAACCAACCTCTAATCAATCATTGTAAAACAGCAGTTTTTTTTAATAGCATAAAACATCTGGTTCCTTTTACATGACCTGTAGGAGATTATGGAACAGTAGCTACCGCAGCCTGTGACAACTACAGATTATGTTTGTTCAGATGAATGAGCAGATTAGAGAGCGCATATCTTGATATTTTCTCACAGATAACATATCAGGCCCACACGCTAGACTGAACAAATCAGGTCTCTGGAGGGACGGAGCACCAAGAGTACTCGCTTATTTGGTGTTGCGATGATTGTGATGGAGACTGTTGTCTAACGCATTGGTCCCAGAATCTCTGATAGATGTTTGGTTGATTTTAAGTTCAACAAATGTCCAGACTATATGGGAAAGTAATAATAAAAGGGGCATAGGGAGGGAGGATTAGGAACAAAGCAAAGGGTTTTTTATTAGCAAAGACAGAGCTAGGACACTAGCGCTTTAAATAATACATCCTTTAGCACAGGATACACAGGAACATCCCTTATCAAAGTGCAACAGTCAACATGACTGGCAGTATTTTGTGACTCAGTATTCAGTATTTTTGTGATAATTGATTATATTTCACTATCACTTCAATTGCGATTGCTTGAAGACAAGTCTGTGTGTTCCATGCAATCTACACTAATCACAGCACATCTCTAGCAACCAAAGCAATTCCAAGGAGATTTCAGTGCAGCACCGTACATGCAACCAGTGTCACACTGATGCTGCCAACAACCACTGACCAAATGGTCACTGAATTCACACTTTTGCCTGGTGACCAGTGATTACCAGTCTCTGTGTCTGAGGATAAAAGTGGGTGCTTGAGGATTGCTTTAAAAGATAAGCCAATTTACACTGGCTGCCATGTGCAACTGCTAAACTTTTCATCATATGTCTACAGCCTGTTACAAAAAACTGGATGTGATCTCTATGGCTAATTTCCGCTTCTTAAGATATTTTCTTAAATAAGTCAGTTGTTTAAGCCTGAACCCTAATATAATCAACAGAGGATTATTTTTTTTGGGAGAAAAATGGAACATTTATTGAAGTGTTGAGTTTTAATTTGTATTACATTTGCTACATCTGACATTTTATGTGCAATTTATTGCTTAAAAATGGAAAAAGTTTCAAAAACTCACAAAAACTGTATATATTAAATATGATGCACTAGGCGTTAAGGGGTCAACCTTTATTGGGCATTACAGTTATGCATTAATTAGGAGCATGGCAGCTTTGAGAATGTGGAGGGTGTTGATTTGGCTGCTAGCTGTCTGTTAGCTTCCACCTCAACTTAGCATCTCTTCATTGTGTTTGTGGTTTTGCCTTCTTTCAGAGCATTTAATGCTTAATATGTCAACAAATATGATAATTGCTGACTCCCAAAATAGAAAAGAAACTAAATAGCATTAGCCAAAATGCCAAATGTGAAGTTCTATTTTTAAAATAAGACTTCACATAGTAGTGGGTGACACCACAGTGTCTGCATCATTTTTTTCCAAACAGCCTATGATCTAGAGACTCTACTCCTAGACTGAATCTTTTTCATTTCAGCATATTAAGCAAGAAACCATACAGTCACAGTACATAACAGATCCTTTTCTTTCATACACTCAGTAGGGATCCTTTTTTGCAATAATGGCATAGGGCTTGTGACATTCAGTGCTGATAGAGGACATCATTTCACAGGAGAACTCTCAGAGCAGCTAGACCAGGAAGAATGCGGCCAGATGGAAGTAGACTGAATAGTCAACATTTCCCTGTTGACTAGCCAGCTAAACAAGTTCCACAATGCCAGCAGATTGTACATTCAGGAGGCAAGAGGCACCATACACACAGACACACACACACCTCCTAAAAAAGACACCAAAATCAAAACTAAAGTGAGTACACAGAGCCTCTCGAGTGCCTCGTCTGAGAGGGGGAGGACAAAGGTGAGGACTGGCTGTAATAAAGCCGTATGCCCGCTGTTAAGAAATGAAATGTAAAGCCATCACTGTGATCCATCTTCATTAAACAATTTCCCCTCTCCCTTGCTTTCGAGGGTACCAGTTTCAAGGGGTCAGGTGCTATTTCTCCTCCTCTTGGGTGTCGGCATGTGTTTAAATATACTGTAGAGCGCAGCGCCAGCGCAGTGAAGCAGAGGAATGGGAGGCCATTGGTCCCGTGCCGATTGGCTGCCATTCAAGGTTACTCTTGGAGGGGTTCCCATCACCCCCCTCTAAGTGATACATTGCAATCTGACAAATGCAAACTGTGACATTTAGGAAAGCACTGTGAGAATAACTACTGTTGTGCTGCTAATATGGGAGCATCACTGCCAAACTACACTGTTGGACAGGGAGCTTTACAAGCCTGATGTCCATTACACAGCTAGATCATTTCATAGTTACCCTGCACACACTTTTCCATTTTTTCCAATCCTCTCTCCTCAAATATTTTGATAATTGTACAACACAAATGTGTTGAAGAAATGTAGACAGTGCATTATAAATGCATTTGGACGCCAGATAAAAGAGAAAATAAAGATGCTGTCGATGCTGTGTAGATATTGTGCATCAGAATGTAAATCCACATCAGTATGCATAAAAAATGCAACAAATTATTTGTTTTGGATTACATTTATTTTCTGCTTTTGACTACGGGAGCATTGATTGTGAAAACTACATTAATTAAACAGAGCATAAAGATGAAAGTACATTTTTCTCTGTAAACAAAGCATATGACTGCAAAGATCAGATGCTTGCTTTGACAATGTAATTACATGATTTATGCTCTTTTTTTCCTAATCTACGTCAGGGATAGCCTTGCGATTTTTTGCTGATTCATGAGGAAAATACACCAGGGCAGATCAGATGAATTGCCTTTTTCGCAGAGTCGTGTTTGTCTAAATAAGAACTCTGTGATCAATCTTCAGTCTTTCAGTTAAGTTTATTGTCATGACTGGCTCCTCGTTGTCTGAGCAATCGCTAGGCATCTTCACATAGCTGATTACCTCATCACTCCAGGGCAAATCTGTTATAATTTGAGTGAGCAGGTGCACATCTTACTGCTATATGCAGCCAAAACAAACACGGTGGATAAGATCTGTAAATCCTCTGGAATCTCATAATTCTCTATACAAGAATGTGTCAAAACAGAAAAAAAAAAATCACGGCAGTATAGTCATATCATATTATGCAAACATAAATAAATAAAAAATAGCAGGCGGCAAAAGGGAATTGAGGGACCGATGTGAGAAATCTTTCATTTTGTTCCCAAATGCAATGAGCTGTCCCTCACGTATGGTTGCAAGGCACGCATTAATTATGCTGCTCACAGGAATTTCACTGTTGCCTTTGTCACCGAATTGCTGCCTATTTCCACAAATCGGCTCCTTCTTCTTTAATGTGCCATATAATGCAGTTTTTCCTAATCCACTTCATAGACAGAGGTGAATGGAAATGTTGCTGTGTGTGTTGTATGCAAATTGGGAGACAAGGTGATTAATTTATAATGGGTTTCAGTGCAATTGAAGGCAGTAGGAACTGATCAAGGGCAAGGACATTATAGAATGGTACAGGCTGCATAGGGGTGGCTCTGCTTGTTCTGCACTGTACCACAGCATGACAGTATCTCATTACATCTAGACTAAACACCTCCCCCATTGATAATGAGCATTTTTCATGTGGAGGGACCACTTTCGTCTCTTGTTGTATTTTCTTGTTCTAGGCTGCGCATCATTCTTCATGTAGCTAAATCATGTATTGATCCAGCTCTATATCTCATATCCATGCACTATAATGTGTTGTGTACTGTGCATGAAATGTGGCTGAGCCTATTGGAGATTTTCTCGTTTACTGTGGGATGCTACATATGAACTGTAATGCATCACCATCCACAATTTAATAACAATAGTTTTGCACGGGCTAACTAAAATGTGCTTCATACTGACATTGGCAACCACTTTGAAAATAAACCAAACACTCATGCACATAAACTAACATAGTTTTCTTTCAGTCTCTTATTCTCTCACCACTTTTAATGGAATTGCATAGACTGTTGAGTATAATTTCTTTGCCTGGGGAATTGAGACTAGAATTTGCCTTTCATTGCTGATAAGCTGCTTGTCTCACCTATATAGATCTAACCTTATATGTTTAGATGTGTCAGTCATAATTCTCCTATTATAAAAAATACACATTAACACCTCCTACCTCCTAGCTGATTAAAAACATAATAGACTTTGTTCATTGATGAGTACACAAAGGATTTAGAGAGAGGACCTGAAACTGAAAAATGCTATCTGTTTGCTTGCATATGTCATGTTTCTGCAGTAACTGTGTAACTAGTTATAAGGCAACAGGTTTATGCCAGAATTCTACTATACATTTTTATGGATAATAGCTTAAATTTTGTATCTTTTACAGACGAGTATTATTTGGTCTTGGAATTTCAGCCACAGCTTTAAGCCACAAAAAGCAAGCTACATCATCATTACTTAATGCGTCTATGGTGAAGTACTCACCATTTCCACAGGCGAAAAAAGAAGTCGAGATACATACAGTATACTTTTTTTGGGGAAAGCACATCAACCCTAATCAAAACTATCCAAGTATGTTTCCAGAAGCATTACCAAGATGACTGCCAAGTGCGATACTTGCTTCTGGAAGGGCTTTGCTAAAGGCTTAGACTGAAGATAGCTTTGCTAAGGCTAGCTAGGTAGCCTTTTCAGCTGTATTAAGCGGTGACATTTAATTAGTCATGTGTTGTGTGTTTAGTAAATATGTGCCATAATGTAATCTTTATTGTAATATAATTTAACAAGAATTAGAGACCTTATTCATCCAGCCTTCCATTCTCGTCCACTTATCAGGATGGGCGATGTACACCCTGGACAGGATTCTAGTCTATTGCAGGGCCATCACAGAGAGACAGACAACCATTCATGTTCACATTCAATACAGAACTACAGAAAGTTCAGTCACCAATTTTTGACTTTAAGAGGAAGCCAGAGTACCTATAGGTTATTACTAACCACCACATCACCCAGATGACACCTTACCTTTTCAGTCTGAGACAATATTATTATGTTAAATTCACACACTGTGCTACTAAGTATTAATTGTGGTTATTTGCACACAGTAGTTAGTACACACTAAAGTGCATTAACGGAGGTACTAAAAAGAGTGAGCGTGTCCTCAACATTGCCATTACAGATGGTTACTTAAATATAATTAAACTTTCTGTCCGTGCATCGTCACATGTTTATGAAATTAAACAAATATCAGTGTTTTACCAATAGTCAAATAGAGACCTTTTTGTATGAGAAAAATGTATGTCACTCAGGTGGCAAGCTGTCATTGTATAAGAATGACTATTGGTGTTTAAATGCTGTGCTGTCCTTTTTTATTTTTGCATTAAATATTAATCATGATGTGATTCATTGCACCATCCTCCCTTCATGCAGCTTGGCAGATAGGTGCGTGGTATACTTTCTTACTGAAGAGAGGATTAGCCCAGAACAGCCCAAGAGGCTTAGCAGAGACACAAAACAGCAGTGGCACCATTCATACCTTCAGGTGACAGAGTGCTGATGATTATAGCAAGGACAATGCCCTGCATGTGTCAAACAATTGGCAAATAATTTATGTCATCTTTTCCACTGTTATTTCCGTGGAGGGCACTAACCGTGTTGCCAATATCAAACCTCCTGCAGAGGAGAGGCAGAAAAAAAAGGCAATGTGCTACAAAAGACTGATGGAGGGAGTGAGGAAGAGGGAGCAAGAGGAGAGAATTGGGGGAGGGGAATAAGTGCCAGGCTCAGCTTTTTCCTGACTGAAGATGCACTGCCATCTGTGAGGAGACAAACACACGTATGACCATCATTTGTCCAACATCTTACGTGATGTGAAGGCTTTTCACTCGCCATGCCAACCTGTGTGGCAGATGATGTATGTGTTTCTTCAGTCCCGTGATTACTAGCATGGAGCTGCAGAGCAATGCTCTTCACCTCATCAGTTCCACAGGCTGCGCTCCAAGGTGGGTGAGGGATTCTCTGCAAGATGGCTTCTGACACACAGCACAACCAAGGCGTACCAGCATGAATATTATACAGTGTATTTCACCATAGCCACCCACTGTGAACAGATCAATCGAGGTGGATGAGGTGAATTAGAATTTTAATAGAGTGCCTAGGTACAGTAATTAAAAAGAATGATTATATTTATTCCTGTATGTATGAAAAAGTGGATGATGCTGTGCGGGGGTGCTTGCCCCTTTTGTCTTATATGTATTTTGTTTTTCACGTGTGTCATGGTGAACACTTTTAAAGGACAGTGAAATTGCAATACATATAAAAATGTATTATTTTATTTTGTTATTGTTTTTTCTTCCATGACGGTTTTGTAGGCTTTAGCAGTTTTTTATTTCCAGTATTCTTCAGAAAGACAGCGCATTGTTTATTTACTATACAAAGCAGTTGACCTGTATGTACATAACACTTTTTCCTAGTCGCTTCCAAGTCATTAATCACTGCCAAGATTTAGGCGAGTATTATTAAATTTCACTTAATTTTGAAAATTAAGCCCATTGCTCCTTTTGGTCCATAATTATCTTTCATGACCGGTGGGTGATGCATAACAAGTTTATATATGACTAAATTCAGCACAACTAAAAAGGTGGAAGATGCGGAGGACGGTAGCGGAGACGCTGACACAACCACATAGTGTTATCAGGCAAGCTGAGAGACAAGTGGGGTGATAATTGTTGTGGGAGCCACGGGAGCAATAGGCTGTTTGAGGGAAAGGTAACAAACCAGCAAAACAATAGAGATGAATCACACTGGAGGACCTCCCGCTGCAGTCTACCTTCCACTGAGGCCCCATTAGACTTGGCTCACAAGCTTTATCTTTGAGCTACAGACTTATAGCTGTGGCTTTGAAAGCCCAAACTTGCACTGTAACTGATGTTATAAGACAAATCCCGGCTTTTAAAAATGGCCTATTCATGTAAAAGGTAAAGAACTGATGTTTGTTATCTCTACAGAATAAATATGATAGAACAATGTAACCTCATCCTCTAACACCTTCTAAGTTGAACAGCAAGACAGGAAGCAGGCAGTTTCTTTAAAGTTCATTGCAAAATCCACCCAAGTGAGCTTAGTCTCAATTAGAGCTCCACGGGCTGTCTGTCAACAACAACTATCCATTGTTTGGTTGCTTCATCCAGAAAGAGAGCAGTGTTTTTGTAGGGTGACCCCAGCACCTATACAATGTCAACTGGTGTCAGGCTACAAGTGCAATATAGCAGCTTGCCTGCAGGCTAAAACCCCAAACGAGGCCCCTTGTGTCCTAAACAACCTAACCAAAGATAGGGTTCCCAGTCTCTTCCTTGACAAATATTTCTGGTTAAAAACACCAGAAGACAAGACACGGCTGCGGTGATGACACAGGACGTTGGTCAGCCAACTTATGCTTTCAATGTTAGCAGATCACAGTTGAGAGATCTCAAGTAGAGTGCATGAACATTGCTGTGCAAAAATTTCAGTTGAAACTGATATTTTGAGGTGCTTCTTAAGGAAGAAGAGTGTTTTCTAAAATGTGCATCTATGCTTAAGATTTGCTCTTTTGTTTCCTCCAGGGCAGAAGTCAAGGTTTCTCATTTTCTGGCACCCTGCACCACAGAGGAAGCTTTGGCTCTCAAACAAAAGAAGCGGTCTACTGTAACTGCGGCTTCAAAGTCAAAGGGCGCGTTACAGATGATGCAGCATCTTTCATGTTAAAGTTAAGGAGAAGAGGAACAAGTGAATAACGTAACCTTTAACCCGTGCACGACTTTTCAGGGCCCTTGGTTGATGTTTTGGTACTTAGAAATAATGACCAATCACTCATTGTCCAGGGCAGCAGACCATAATAATACTTTTATTTGAATTTTGAAATTGGGTAGACTTACAGGGGGATATAGCTAATTTCCCATGAACAATGCAAGTCCTTTTTTATTATTTTTTTGGAAACAAACCAGGCCATCCAGTTCAGTGGTTCTCAAAATGGGACGCAGAAAAACTCATTAGGTTTCTCCTCACCTCCCTCAGCCTTGGTTGAGCTACAGCAGGTTAAGTGTCACTCAGAAATTAGCGTTCTCCTGGTAGAGCAGTGGACGCCACATCAGCTGCTACCATTTTTGTAACTACATTAAACAAACCCTCTGAAGGCCTCAATGATGCATGCAATCTTAATTTTTATTACAGCAATTTATTATACACTCCCCAAGCTTATGACAGCCCCGACTGTCATTAACAGATTAATTATAATTTCCCCCTGAGCTCAGAGTTAAAGAGAAACGTGAATGCATACAGGCGCCCCTTAAAAACAATGAGAGTTGGGTAACCGCGTTCCATCATTCCAGTGCCTTTACCCTTCACCCTTCCTGAAAGTAAATGATAAGATGGAACCAGGGGTCTGCTCCTGAGCTTCTTCTCAGCCTTAACAATGCGCTCAGATAGAGCTGATCCACTTCAAAGGGGAGACTGTCTCCTCCCAGTTCACGATGTGCCAAGAAACTCAAAAAAAGACATGAAAGCTGCTGTTGGATCCTCCTCCTTTGGGTCACCGTCCAAAAAACATGACAGTAACAGAGAGTGTAGATGTCATGTACAGTATTACTTTACATCAGTGGTTGACTGTTAAACTGCTGCCCTTCAGCTGCAAACAAATACCAACTCCCAAAGCTATTATCACGACCATATCAGCTTGCATTATTGTTTCGCAACTGGAAAGCCTGAAAACCAAAACAGTGGACAAATTTCTACACGACAAGAACATCGGTGGAATTAATGAAAGACTGCTCAGTCCAGTCGCTTTGAAGTTGTGTATCATAGGTAATTATTCCAGCTGTTCTTCCAAGCCTTTCTTAATGCAGTGGACTCATTTTACAACATTTAAATGCTGTCCCCAAACTGAAACCTCAACATATAATAAATGAAGCCGACTGGGATGGCCTCAGCCACACATTAGTAAAATCAGTCCACACACCTCATTAGTTTTGTTTCACAGTTAAACACGTATTTTAGTAACGTAATTCATTAATTTCTTTACTTAAACAGTGATGTGTGCAACCATAATATTACTGTGTTTTTTCAAATTTATTAAGTGCATTCTGTTATATTAATTATGTTTCTCTTAATTTTGAGTTACCTGGTTTGGGGAGTTTGCTGTTTCCTGTCTGTGCAAAAGGTGTGGACCAACCATGTGCTTGTCTAGCTAGCTAGGTTTAGCTAGGTTATTTTGTGCTTGGATAGTATTGATCTCCCATTGATTAGTTTAGTTTCCCCTATTGTGTGTAAATGGTTTGACCAAACCACTATAAAAGTTACACTCCTAGTCTTTGTTTGCCAGTTTATAAATTAAGTTGTATATACTTTGTTTGCTGAGTTAATTTTCTCTAAGTCACTTTTTGAGAAGTTATGCTTACTTGACCTCTTTAATGGACCCATTAATTATATTTTTAACTTTTTCATTTTGGGGAGTGAAATAAAACCCCACAATGAAAACATTTTTTTCTGACCTTCACTGCTTGGTCCCTCACAACAACGCACAAGTGCCAGGAACCCTAGACCCTCAAATGGTCATTAGAGTCGATGCCCAGCTTTAGAGCAGAAATAAGTATGTTTACAGCCTGCTGTGAAAAACAAATTTTGCCTCTGCACAACACTGCAGTGGATTTTTATTAAGATATGACTATGTTCAGAGGTAGCTGGAAAAACTAACATCATTCATGTGATGTTAGTTTATAAGATATTTTTTCTAATGCTTGGATAAAAATGCTTCACAGTCAATGACAGAGATGGGCAGTAACGCGTTACTTGTAACGCGTTACTGTAATCTGATTACTTTTTTCAAGTAACGAGTAAAGTAAGGGATTACTATTGCAAAATCGGTAATTAGATTACCGTTACTTTCCCGTAGGAACGCTGCGTTACTGCGTTACTAAAACCGTGATTTTTTTGCGAGAATGTGTCATGACAGTGACGTAAGCAAGTGCGACGTTGGTGACAACAGCTGTGTGCAGATCAACAATGGATAACATATCGAGTGCGGGAGAGAGTATGAGCGTGCAGCGTTTAAAGCGTGGAAGTACTGACCTTACTTTGAGTTTGATTCCATAAAAAGTGACAAAAACATTAGTGTCCGCTGTGCGTGGGAAGAAAACTTCTTTTTACAGCGAAAAAAACCCCTAAACTTCCGAGCAAGCACCGAGTAGCTACGACGTAATGGGAAACTCACAGAGACACTCGCGCGGATTCTTCAACTGACCGCAGCACACCTGCACCAGGGTAACCCTCCGCCTACCCTGCTCCTGCTTTACAGGTGAAAATAGAGCAAAAGGACCGCTGAGTCTTTGACTTTATTTATTTTCTGCTGTGTTTTACTTGCATCTGTTTGAAAGAGTGAGTGAAAACACAAAAAATATTTTATTTTATGTGCTGGAATGTGCAGAAAATAGGTTTAAATGTTAAACTAATTTATTCAACTCAGAGAATGTTGCATATAATTAAATGTTTTGCTTGATGCATAAAGTTAAAAGATTAAAACTGATAAAACAAGTTAAAAAAGAGACTTTTCCATTTGATTACATTTTGTATGATGGATTATGTAGAAAAAGTAGAATTGGGCTGAAAGATCTATCGCTTTATCACCTCTTCAGGTTGTAAATCGTGTTTTTAAAAAGTAACTAAGTAACTAAGTAACTAAGTAATTAATTACTTTTGAAAATAAGTAATCAGTAAAGTAACGGGATTACTTTTTGGGGGGAGTAATCAGTAATTAGTTACTGATTACTTTTTTCAAGTAACTTGACCAACACTGGTCAATGACTACCTGAAAACTAGAAGTCGGGGACATCACTAAATGCAGCGTTTCCTCCCTTGAGACACTCTGTGTAGCCTTTTATTGCAGCCACCTGCAACTGCTGTGTGTTTGTGGGTTTTTCTGCATTCAGTTTTGTCTTCAGGTATTGAAATGCATAATATAATATGTTGAGATCAGGTGATTGACTTGATCACTGAGAAACCTCGGGAGCTCTTGACTTGGTCAGAGGGTGTGAGCTTGTTTTTCTTAACCGTGATAATAATTCTGCCCATCGTGCACTTTTTTTCCCCTCTGTGATCTTCCAGACCTTCTCTTACTGAGGTGGCCAGTTCATGCCTTCTTTTTAAAGATGACCCAGACTGTTGACTTGGTCACTCCCAAAGTTTTGGTTATCTGGTTTATTTGGGTTTTTCAGCCTAATGTCAGCCTTCTTTTTATGTATTGGCATCTCATTGGACCCTATATTTATACTGAGAGAATTAGTAAAAACCAAGTTTAACACACATCAGCTCCAGGGTTATCTCTTTAAATTTTCGTGGAATAAAGGTGTCGTGGCCACGTCTCATTTCTTTTGACCCTCTAAACATGCTAACTTTTTGGAAAACCTAGAACTTCTTGATTGTTTAATTTAAAAAAAAAAGTGCAGTGGTGCAAAGAGACAAAACTATAAAAACTCTACTGTTGTCCAAAACCTGATGAACCTTAATATAACTTATAATAATAAAACTGCACAAATCTTTAGAGCTAAGAGCTAAACTGCTGTACTAATATCGGCAGATTAACAAAGAAAAGACATGATGCATACGTAGGTGCAGCGAACCAGATACCAGCTAACGTGAACAGCAATTCACCGAAGGTCTGTCCCCTACAAATTAAAGGAAGAGCACAGAGATATTGAGGTCAGGGTAAGTTTAGCTAATTTATGTTAAAGGCTGCGAGGCGAGGACATTAAAAGGCTAGTTAGGAGAAAGGTAATAGCCCAATATTAGACAAAGGTGGGAATTAAACTCATTATATCACCCTTAATCATCTCTAATGACCCCCACCTGTAATTCGCACCTCATAAAAGTTCTTCCCTTTCTGAATTCATCATCTTGGGTTACAGTGAATTTAAACACAGTAAGTGCAGGTGAGAGTGAGAGTCTTAGTTCATAAACATTTGTAATTAGTTTTCGCGAAATAATTCAATATTGCATTAGAAAAAAATTTATTTTTAAATAAATAAAAAATATATAGTAGGTATGTTTTTATCACTCTGTGGTATCCATGATTGACATGTTTCTGCTCTTTATTTATAACATAACATATTTCAATGTAGATGGAAACAAGTTATGTTATCATGGTGACAATTAATGCCTCTTTTAATGGATCGTTTGTATACTCATTAAAACAAGGAATACACAGAGTTAGCTCTACGCTTCATGAAAAATCTACTATTCCTTATTGCCTTAATCATTAAGTGGTAAAACTCTGGGCTGGAGGGGGTCTTTGTTGCATGTTCTACCCTCTTTTTATACATGTGTTGTGTCTATATCTCTATGAATGGTGTCAAACTCAAATGAAAGCTAAATTATGCTAATCTTTAAAGAAATGATGACCTCTGCATGACCTTTCCAGCCAAGCACACCTTGTGCTTCTGTGCATTCTGAAAATCTTTTTTTTATTTCACCCTGATCTTGTGCTGTCAAATGCTCATCATAATATATTTTGAATGCAAAAACAAAAACAGGTTTTTGGATTCACTGTATATTTGTATAAAACAAAAATATTAAAGCATTCAGTTTAAGCATTCATACCCTTAACAGACCTTTGGCAGTCACAACCACATTAGCCCTTCTTGGGAATGATGTTACATGCACAGCCTGCCTCCAGAGAAGCTGTGTTGGATTCAGGTCCCGAAACTGGCTGGGCCAATAAAAGTCTTTGGCAGAGTTTTTCTGAAGCCACTGCTGTGTGTTCTTGGCCACATACTGTGGGTTGTTGTCTTGCTGAAATGTAAACTTTTGTGCCTGCCAGAGAATTTCAGCACCGCAGACACAGTTACTCAGGATTGCCCTATGTTTTTCAACATCTTTCCTTTGATTCAAACTAGTCTCAAAGTCCCTGTTGCAGAAAAAACACATCCCCACAGCTCTGTGTTTGACTGTAGGGATAGTATTAATGAGGTGATGCTCATTGCTTGGTTTCCTCCACACAAACCAGAGGATTTTGCTTCTTATGGTCTGCAAGTTGTTCAGGTGCCTTCTGGCAAACTCTCAGTGGGCTGTCATCTGCATTTTAGTGACGAATGGCTTCTGTCTGGCCACTCTACCATGAAGGCCTGATCGGGGGAGTGCTGCACCAGTGGTTGTTCTTCTCTAACAGCATGGTGACTATGAACGTCGGATCCCTATATATTTGGACAATGACACAAGTTCTGTAATTTTGTATTAATATGTGACTGAAGTGCTGACCTTTAACCTCAATTCAAAGGGTTTAACAACATGTTTTTATAACTTTGCAGTCAATGACTCTCTAAAGAGTAGAACTCAAACCAAATGCTGTGTTTTCTCACTTAAGATGCTCTTTTAGGCTTTTACCGCACTCATTCTTGGTTGTTGTTGTTTGTTCATTTCTCTGCCTTCAGTTTTATTCTTTTGGGCTGAGACCAGGTATCTGACTTGGCAGCGGAAGGAAATCCCATTTGTTTCCTTCTGGAAACTCTTGGGCTGCTTCAGGTCATTATGCGTTTGCGCCGTGAAGCACCGTCTGATCAGTTTTGCAGAGTGAAGCTCTTAAACTTCAAAATTCCTCCTGCTACCTCTATCAGCAGTCACATCATTAATAAATAAAAATAATTAATCATGGTTTCATTTGCTCCAAAGTTTTGTCTTTCAGAGGCTGTTTTAGATGTTTTCAGCCTGCACAGTCTAATCTCTCCCCCCCCCCCCCCCCCCCCCCCCCCCCCCCCCGTTCCTGAGTGTAACCACCTTGTTGTAAACCCTCTGTATTTACGAGAGCAATCTTTACTTGGTAAAATGTTTTTCTTAACAACAGAAATAATTGTGTTATCATGAACTCTCGTTGTTTGGTGTTGTTGGGCTGGCCAGAGTATTCCTCCTTTATAAGAATGCATCAGATTTTTGATTTGGCTACTTTTAAAGTTTTTGCTTTCATTCTGATTGCTTTATTTTGATTTTGTAGCTTTAAGCTCTCTCTGGACCTCATATTGAGAATCTACCAAATGCAAGTGTAACATTTGGACTTAACTCTACATCCTTTCTATAAAAAATAACAAGGGAAAAGGCCTCACCTGGCCATGAAAGAGCTTGTCGGTCAATAGTCCAATCACCTTTAACTCTCAATTCTTTTGTAAAACCTCTTCAAATAAAACTTGAGGTCCCCCTTCATTTACACCCCGATTGTCTGATTTAAAATCCACTGCAGTGGTGTATAGAGGCACAATTATAAAAATGTGGTCATTGTCCAAAAACTCATGGACCTAGCTCTAGTGTACAAGACAAAAATAAGTTTTTCTCCAACAGGACCTCCTACAAATCATTTCTAATTGTTAACACGTAGTTTAATGAGGCACTTATGTATGTATTCCAGTAAAAGAATCAAAGTGACAGTTGATAGAAGTGTTTTTTTTTTCCAGAGATAAACTGCAAGTCTCATACCGAAATGTCTGATTTTTTAGTACATACATAGGATGTTCTTTTATTTTTATACGAAAACAAAAAAACTCTAAGAAGCAGTTTTGCTTTGTCATAGTCTGTTCTGTGGAAATTAATGAGAAAAATGAACCCATCTTAAGGTGAGTCTGACATATAAGAAAAACTTGGAAGGATGTGAAATCTTTCTTTATGCAATATAAAGGCAAAGCATCAGTCAATAAGGTAAAAAAAAATGTATTTATTCGTTATTTAGTATCACCAGCATACACTGCTCGTGGTTGTGATTTGTCTCTGAAATGCTTCAAGTGTATCAACAAGATGCTTTTTCTGCCTAAAGCCATAAATCTACCACCTGTCAAGCAAGTTGCACACCGAAACTATAAAACTCATTTCAAACTGATCACTTAAGAAGAATATCAGTGTGAGTTTATTACAACCCAAGATGACTCGATTGTACCTTCTGCATACATTTTGATCTAACGCAGAGGCTTGCTTTGTGGAACACTGGACATTTTTCACACCTTTCTTCAATACATCATGCAGTTTGTCCGCATGATAATCTCCGCCACTACACTGCCACCGATTCTGGTTTTGTTTTTGCATCGGGACACATCGCTCAAAGAATCTTTAAACTGCCAGTATCCATAGCAACAGCATGACTTGCAACCTTTTCTGCTCTGGTTAAGATGACTCCCTGAGGTGTGTTTAGATAAACATGAAGCAAAATGAGTTGAGGCCTGCGGGAGTTAAAGAAGTCAGCATCACGAACAAAAAAGTAACGCTAATCCTGGAGGATAGATTGGAAGATGCAGAGGAACTTAAGAAATCATAAATGCAAAGTACAGTTGGTACACCAGTAGAGTGGGGCAACAGGCGGGATAACAGCTTGCATTTTACTCACCCTGTCTGCCCGTAAACGAAATGGGAGAGATTGATAATCTGCCTGAACGCATTCTTTTTTTACACACAGATGCACCAACAGAGCTGTTACTGCTGCTCGGCTAAAATGCTGCTCACACTGTGCACCTTCCGCGTTAACAGTTTCATGTGGGCTGTACACATTTTGGATGCCACAAAATATAACCATTGTTTATTAAAATCATAAAGTCAGTGTTCAACTTGTCTTTATATATCTTCAACTCTTACAAAGTCATACTATATTTCACACTGTGTGTCATTCTTTAGAAAGACAGATGAACACTGTTTTTAAAGGCATGGTAAGGCATGTGTGGCGCACATTCATGTCATCAAAAAGTAAACTCTTTCATGGTGAAGGCATATCTTTAGATAGCAAATATTGCCAGGGACCAAGACAGTGAGAAAATGCAGTGATGTACATTTAATTCATTTAATATTAATGTATTCTTTAATATTTTATTAAAGAGAAAGGAAAAAAGATGAATGAAAATAAAAGTGGTAAAAGATCACATTTGAATATGTCTGTAAGATGCCAGTCATTCAGGTCACTGAAGACTCAAGTACTTGATTTGAACTAGACTTCTTTTTATAGGCTCATGAAGATGTTTCACCTCTCATCTGAGAGGTTTCTTCAGTTCTCAAAGCTGATGAAGTCCATGAGGTATTTAAGACTTAGTGTGGCTGTCACTGTGAGGTGGTCCTGAGAGTCACTGTCCCACCTTGCCAGTTTTGCCAAGTTTAAAATTAAATTAAGAAAAAATAATAATGTACAGAATAAAATAACAAAAAAAGTTACAAATCTGAAATTGAAATTATTCAAGTTAAAGAGAGACGGCACAGAAGAGGATGGAGCACTTGCTAGCATGGCCTCTTCCTCAGTTGCATGCTACTTAAAACAAAAATAATAGCTTACACTTGGGCTGTGATATCAGCCAATAGGAGTGGCTGTTAGAAATGACATAATTCATTGCATGGGCTGTGTAGCTGTACTGAAAACAGGCATCTCTTGGCTTTGAAAGCCTAATTTATTCAGGCAGTGGCATTTCTAAAGATTAACCTGACAGAGGTTCATTTCTGAATGCAAATGTGCAACACAGCTTTAACCTTTCCGCTCTCTAGTGCAAAGTCTGTGTGATCGCAGGAATACGCAACTAGTGCAGCTAATTGTCACCGTTAGTGAGTGGGCGTCATGTGTGCTGCCTCCGGTTGCTTAAACCACACAGAGCATCTCATGTAAAGCGAATGTGTCTGCTGTGTGAGAAGACTGTGAAAAAAATGTCCCAACTGTATTCTCTGAAAATTGTTCACGAGTGAAAACAGCTATATACTATATTTGCTAGTATACCATTTGTTTCAGCAGGCCTAAATGAACACTGTAAAGGCAATGCTATAAAGTACAATGTTTCATTTATGAGCTGCAAGACACAATAGTAAAGAGAGCTGCATTTCATTAAATTTTAATTAAGACAAATGATCTGTGAGAGCATACCGTCTCTTAGGTGGCTGTCCTCATGTGACAACCAGCTGGTTGCAACTGCTGAGGAGAGAGAGGAGACGCAGAGAGAAGGAGGAAACATTGGCGACTAGATAATGAACAATAGACTTGTGAGTTTCTCGCTGAGTTACATACATAGAGTACTGAAACTAAAACAGCAAAAGCTGAGGAGGTTTGAAGAGTTGTGTGAAACAACGTCCTAGTGGCAGGTGATGTGATTTATAATGAGATGGCAGAAATCCGAAAAGGTTAGCAACATGTCATTAATGAAATTTCACAGTGTCACAGTAAAAAGGCATCAACGTGATTGGATAACATCTCATGCAAAACCATGTGGCCATTGATGGATGTTGATGCTGCACTCGTTTTTTGTTTTTTGTATATTCTAAGGGAGAAGGCTCTTTATATACCCCAAAAGCTTGCTGTCCTCACCAGCTAAGTATTTATTTGGTGTATCCTAAATTTGGTGCTAAGTATGTAGCACAGATTCATCAGAGCTTTTTAGCAAAAAACAGATGACTGCTGTCCTGAAGCTGGTTAGACCAGTAAGATAAATGGTAAATGGGCAGATTTACCATTTACTATTTTAACCTAGCACTCAAAGCATTTCTTTACTACATGCCGCATTCACTCAGTCACACACACATTCAAACAAGAGCTTTTTTTTTTAATATACTGAAATACCTTGTCTAAAATTCACACACACCCACACTCCGATGGATGCATCAAGGGCAACTCGGGGTTTGGTATCTTACCCAAGGATATAGTTGCCTGGGATTAAACTACTAAACTTCAGACTTGTAGACAGCTCACTCTACCTCCAGAGCCACAGCTGTGAAGCTAAAAAAAGAAGGGGAAAAGGGCAGCTGGGCTAAATCTAGACTCTCATCCCAGAGCCCACAATTTATTCTGAAGATTTGATCCATTGCTAATAGCGGTCCAAGATATTGCATGGTGGTCTGGTTATGTGTACAAACTCTTCACATTCAACAAGCCCTTGCCCAGAGAAATCTAATGTCAGCACCTCTGAAGAAGAAAATTGTGTAATTTATTTTCCTGTCAGTCAAACCAGACTTGAGAGCTGTCAGTCACCATAAGCAAAAGAGCCACAAACACGCTGCTCTTCTACATGTCATTAGGAGTGGCAGCAGTCACATTTTGAACATTTACAGCACCCGAGCTGTCAGCAAGACATTTTTCATCAGAGGGCTTTACTCAGGGGCTTTTGGACAAAATCCAACCCTTCAACACGCAGCTTCAGGACAAGAGGTCCGAGGATTTTACACCAAGACGGGTCCTAATGACTCGTCTAAGATGCTGCAGCTGTAACAATAAAGAGTCAGGACCGTTTGAACCAATAAAGAAATCTAATGTGTAACACAACTCCAGAAAAAATGTAGTGTTTAACATAATTTCTGCATTTTGTGTTAAAGAAAGAACCCACTTCATATCAGCAAATATTTTTCAAATGGTTATGGTATGTATGCAGGCATTGTGCAGAACAGAGGGAGATTGATGGACTTGTGTAGCCCTGTGCAGTCTCTGCTGCCTGGCCATACTAAGGCGAGCTTTCCCCTGGGCAACCAAGACTATTGGTCGAAGTTCAGATATAACTTCATTTTCTATGTGGATGAAATGCACCTTAAGGGCAGAAGCAGTGGGTGGAGGGGAGGGGAAGAAGGGGTTTAGGAGAAACTGTGTTTTCCATTCACACAGATGCTTGGTGAGAGTCAGAGGCTAAGGCATAAAAGAAATCCATTGTGGCTGTGGAGCCTGACTGCTGACAGAAATTAAATTGTGTCCACTGACTTTTCATATTGCAACCCAAGGTCTATGGCAATAGTGCCAGAGTCTCTGTAGCATTAGTGGTCAGAGATGCCTTTTTGCTTGAACTGGAGCATTTTAAAAATTATTTTATTATGAGAAGCTAATAAAGAAAAACAAATCACAACTGTAACTGTGAAACATCACTTATGGGTAAACTGTATTATATATTTTCTATTAATAATGACTGATAATACAGATTTTCATACCAGCAAAGTTTCTGAAAATATTCATTCGTATTCAAAATGAATGAGAACACAAAACCAGCACACATGTGATTCTAACCTAGTACATAATTTCGGACGATCTCTAGACTTTACTGTGTTTCAGTTTCCCCTTTTCTCATTGTCGGGTCGTTTTTAGTTTGTTTAACTTCCTTGTAGACTGATACATGACTTGTGTACAAGGCTTGTCCACAACAGTCAATACAGGCATCATTTCAAATGAAACTCAAGGACCGGCATTGATTTGCTATTTCCAAACAAATGAAACCTTAGCGAGTGTGTTTAATGAGTACAATGAATGGGCAATAGAAGAAAGGCTAAAAACAGATATGCTGCTGTACTGCACAACTACTCCTTAAGTTGCTGCTGGTATAGAAATTAATATCTCTAACACCTCCCTGTAAATGTTAATGGTAGTGTGAATAATTTAAACATAATGCCTTAAAGAAATATTTTTGAAAAATATCTGTCTGGCATTTTTTGACCAAAAGATTAAGCCTACTTTCAAACCTCTTTGAGAAATACAGGGTTACAGCCCATATTTTGTTATCATAGCTTAGCTGCTTGCCTAGCGCTATCTAAATCCACCTACTAACACTCCAGCATATTCCCAAGATATTCATTCATGTATTTGAAGCTACAAAAACAATAACTACAACATAATTTTAAATATCATATGGTCCTTATAAGGCAAATGAAAACAGTTATACTATAGTAATAGAGACTATAAAAGTAATACAATTATTGTTCTGTATCCATGCAAAAAACAAACAAACTAATTTACAGCTTTTATAAGCTGTAAAAAATATAGAATGCAAAAACTGCAAAAAACAAAATCTTACCTTGTTGCATCAAGATGCTCACAAAATTCCAAGCTCACACTTATTCTTTCAGAGATTGAATCCTCGGAGACAGATACAGCCCTCAAACAAATATCAGATTGACAGATTGATACATGAGGATGCCAGACGTGATGATAGTAGCAATCTGCATGAAACACAGGCCAGAGCAGCAAAGAGAAATAACTTCTTTTTTTTTTTTGATGCATGGATCCCGCTGTTGAGCCTAGTTCACAGAAAGTTCAGCTGAGCAGCAGGCCCTGTCATAGACCTTTTGAATGGATTCATTCTGCACTATCTCTCTGGCAGACTGCGTGTAATGGATGAGGTGCAAGGTTCCAACAAAAAGCACATCTGCATCCACCCGATAAAGTGCTTCACAAAGAAGAGGCATCTTTTTTGTTGCTTTGAGCAAGGACCTGCTTGGAGTTTCCCACACATGGTCCTCATAAACAGTCGAGGTCCACAGTATTACTCTTTTGATACAGCCTGCTGAAAATATCCTAATACAAATTCTCACTGTACTGCAAACAGACTCTCATGCAGACACAATCATTTTCACAGGTGACCAATGCGTTATTTGACAGAATGAAAATGAAAATCTTTTAACAAAAAAAAAAAATCTCTATCAATGGCATCAGTATAAACAATTGTGAGGCCTGTCTGCCGTTGGTCCATTACTGAGCACATATCGTTGCTCTGGGTAGGCAGTATTGTGTAATTGACTGGCTGGCCCTGAGGCGACTGTAGGCATCTCTATGGTCACACCTCAGTACCTCACAGTTGGCAAGGCTGGGCTTGCAACAAATCACACTCCACTGACAGCCGTGCTCGTCTTTCGCTTCTCACGTCCTGTGGAACTGCAGCAGCAGCAACAAAACGCTTGAAAGCCAAGGATAGCACATTTAAATATTTCTCAGCAAAAAAAAAAAAAAGCCCAAGTGTCTCTGCAAATGAGAAAAGACTAGTTCTGGTCAGAGAACTGTAAGCAAACAGTCAGGGCACTTATCCTGCCTGTAACCATAGAAATAGCTGGAAAAACCTCTGCTCGAGCAAATGGGAACGTCTGGCGGGGGGAAATGTATTGTCTGGCCACTCCAGAGAGAGAACAGATGGAGATGTGATCCTGTTGTTGGGCCAGCAGGACACTTGAACAGGCAGATTGCGCATTTACATTTACACCTCAGAACTGGAGTCATTACAAGCCAGTGCTTATTACAGTTGCGTTAATTGGTTCATAGTTCTATTCATACAGCTCCTGTATAGTCCAATGGTACTCATGGCAGACTGTACATGAATTTATAGGTGTACCATTTCAATGCGGGCAATAAACAGACTGAAATTGTAATAACTGAATAAGAAATGTGATGATATTAATCATTACGTACACAGTACACAATCTCCCCCCCCCCCCCCCCCCCCCACAAAAAAAAATAAAAATAAAAAATCAGACAGGGACAGACGAATACTGGGAATTCAGAAAGGTAACAATGGCACTATTTCTGGGGACACAAATGAATTCAGATTATGCCTGGTGGTCAGAGTGCATCCCAAAATCCTCTAGTTTGATTTTATCCCATCTATCATTATTCTCTTTGGCAAACACAATGCCATTGGTTCCCAGAAGAATTATAGGGCTGCACTGCAGAAGACAAACAATTTACTGGCACTTTGCCTCACTGAACAGCACTGTCAGCCTGCCAGGAACCATCCATTTTAAACAATACATGTTTTAGTCACGAGGCTGCACATTTCTTGGACACAATAACTCACACTATTCATAGAACCATTTAAGTTATGCCAACTACTTAAGATAATAGAAGCTATTCAAACACGGGAAGTGTGTAGCCTCATCACACATCTCTGATTTCATTTTATGTTTAACATTCTGATAGACAAATATCACACAGATGTGCAGGAAAAATACCACCGCCTTCCACCTATGCTTTGAACTAGCTCGCGCTTAAGAGGGAAAGAAGATAAGATTCAACTTGGCAGGCTTTTCTGCATTAACTCCCTCTCCTACCAGAGTGTAAATTAAGTGGGGAGCTAGTGCAGTGTGCTGAAGCAGGAATGTGGGCCTGAGGCAGAGCAGAGCATAGCAGCGGGATGCTCGAGGGGAGCCGGAGGCTACATTATGCTGCAGCGGGGCCAGAGAGCTCGGTGTGTGACAGCCCTGCACCCTCGGTGGACACACCAGGACCACTGCCACCGTATTCTCAGGACATTTACATTATTCAAAGATAAATGCATTGTCAATTTTGTGTCTCCCAGCACTAGATATGTGTGCCGCTTCACTCCTCCCGCAGCCAAAGGTGGGCTCACCTCCGCCCGCTGCAAGACACACTACAAATGAAATCAAATGTCTTTCTCGATGGTGCAGAATTACTTAACCCTGCAAGCTGCCTCTGCGCTCTTGGATTTTAGATTGTAATGCAGAGGCCTGTAGGTAAGGAGAACAACAGAAGTAGGAAATGTTCCTAAGACTGGTAATTTCAAAAGGGAGACACTGCAAACTGTCTATAAGATGGCAAGATCTGTAATTTTATTAAATGACTGTCATTTGTTTGTGTCTTGACAGTTTTGGTGTTTTGGCTTGTTTGCTGGGACAAAATCTCCCATCTCAAGGTTGAGGCTTTTATTTGCTTGAATTCTAAGTGAACAGTTAAAAAAATTACAAAAGTTATTGGCATGCATCCATCCTCTGGGTATCATGAAAGCCTGCAGCAGATTTTGGCCCTATCCATCAAGGATATGTTGAGATATTTCAACCACAGTAGTAGTAACATTAGCCAGCTGGTGACACTACAGGAAAAGTCAGGGATCGCTATGCTGAAACTGAGATTCATCCTCCGGGGGAGCATAAAAGTCAGAATCAAATGTGATAATAATTTTTTTTACCCCAAACTAAAAACATCACCTTGATGTGGCACTAAAGAAACAAGAGAACACTAAAGTCCCCCCCCCCAGAGGAATTATTGTCAGTACAAATTGCCAAAGTGATCCAATAGTTGTCTCGATATGTGAGTCTGCTAGATCAAAGTGACCAGCACTGCGATGACTGGAGCCATGGTGTCTGTCATCCTTTCACATGGATCCTCATTGGTTGTTATAGTTGGCTGTTAACTTAATTGTGAACTGTTGCTATAAGTAAACACACCCAGCACTAATCTTATTTTCAATCATTTTATCTTATTTTAAGATACCAAGTTTCCAGCAAAAGAAAGCTGATCTTCTTTAAATGTTTTATTTAAATGGGCTTAACATAAAAAAAATAATAATAATCTATAGTCGACTGTTACATAGTAGATTTTAACTTGAGGTCAGTGAGGTCAGATCAGATGTAGTCCAAACCAAAAGGTGATTTAAAAAAATCTAAAAATTTATGTGAGACTTGGGTTATACTGGTTAGACAAATAAATCTTAGGGCTTTGCCATATGTCTCCAAAGAAAACAGAAATATAAAATGAGACTTTAACGTTTTCCTTTAAATTTGCTGCTGTTATAACAGTGAAACAATTACATTTGACAAAATTAGAAATTTGAAGAAAGTAATCAGTAAGGTCAAATAAGCTTACCTAATGCGTGGCATAGACAGACACAGTGATAGTTTTTAAAGATAACAAAGATTCTTTCAATATTTGATGCCTGATTATGATTAGAAGTATTTGAAATGCACAATCTCTCAAATCAATTCAAGGCATGGTAACAAGACTGTGTTAAACTACACAAATGATCAACCTTATTTCATACTTTATCACAAGAAATAGTGCTGTAATTTTCAAAGGTAATGTGGAAGACATTATGGGATAAATAATTACTTAACTGACAGTTAAAGGTGGTGTTATTATCATTTTATTGCTGCACAGATCTCCAAAAATGACCAAAACCAACAATGAAGTGGTCCAACAAGCATGGATTACTTAAGCACAGGTAGTGGTGGTGTTATAGTTTATTCCTGTCTGTAATAAGAAATGTTAAGTGTTTCAATGCAATGGATGTAGGCACAGTGGTTGATGTGGAGTCTAACCCTTGTACAGTTTCCCCAGCACCAAGTACTGTATTTATTAAAGTGTGCCTGAAACACAAAGTCCTCAACAAATGCACCATTAATCTATGTTTTAAAATGAAACTATTTGTAGTGGTCTTTGGAAAATTACATCTTCGGAGGGAGCAAATTGGCCCGGGGCAGAATGAGTCAGACACAGCAGGAAAGTTGGACAGTTTTGAAAGACCTATTAGCACGCTGTTGGTTTTGGTCCTTTTTGTGGAATTTGTTAATGCGAAGGGAAACGCAAACCAGTGACAGCCTTATCCTTTAAATACACATTTCCATGATTTGAACAACATCACCCATCAGTGTAAATCTTTCAGGTGTCATTCTCCTCTCCTGTAAATATTTCAATCAGGTGTTTGCTTGTGTTCTGCTGTAGGCTTTCCAGCAAAGATGACACTGGCAAATATTCCCAAGAAAATGGCTTCCAGAGTAAAACAGGGCAGGCTGTAGGATTGACCGTTGAAACTTCCTTGGATGAATTGTTAACTTTAATACAGAAACTTATAAATATAGTTATTCATTCAACAATCCATCTCTCATATCTAAAAGTCACAGACTATTTTACTGAAATAATGTGTCTGGGATTACAAATGAAAACCACACAGGATCATTCTTTATCCAGGAGACAGATTAAATTCCAAACCCTGTTACTGTAATAGCCACACTTGTAGCTTGCCATGAATTAGAGCTCTAATTATATTAGGTACTATTTTAAACAAAATAACACATTTCTTATGATCCATAGGTGTAATTTATAGCATAAGCCAGGTTCATTTTCTTGGGCAATCAATTTCGTGGTGTAGCAGAAGACTAATATAATTATGTAAAGTGCTGAGAGCTGAGTATCACAGTCAGCACAGAAGGTTTTTTCGAAGATAAATGAAGATGCAATTTATTCACTCATAATTTCATACAGAAAATACCAAGAAGGAAATCCATAAGAGCATCAGAAAAGGGTACAGGCACTAATACTTTTTGATATAGACTATCAGAGCATTGCAGTCAAAGGCTTGTGTAATGTATGAATTACTTCAGGTTTCCTCACATCAGTGAGCTATCTTTCACACAAGGAAGGAGGAGGAGAGCCTTTTTGGCCAAGCCCTCTAAATCATACCCGGACGAGTGAGTCATTTATAACAGTTACAATTATATCAATATCACTAACACATAAGAGCTGCGATAAATCCACGCACATCAGTTTCTGTGACACAATGCATGATCCATGTGGGGAGGTTCCTCAGCTACTGTTATTCGTTTGGCTGCAGGTTTCTCACGGTTAATGTGTTTCATGACTCAACAGGACACAAGCTCAACACAAGAACCATGAATTAAAGTACCAGCTCTTCTCATTTTAGTATGACATCAATTTTCACTCTTTTTATGGTCAATTTTCATCTACTGCATGCTCTTATTGAAAGAAACACACCGTAGCCCTACTGTTATGCTATGCATAACTTCACTGGAAATCCTTTTCAGTGAGCTGTACAGGCATGTTTTAGGAGTAGGAGCTGCCAGCATGAAAAAACTATTGTCAGTACTTTAGTTGCATCAGATCTGGACTGTGCAAACCAAGAACAAATATCAGTCAGTGGTTTATTAACAGACAGTATCCAGTGCTGTGTTTAGCTCTTTGGTAATGTTTTCACATTTGTTGTTCCGCGGGCATAAACAACTGCAGAACAAAAGTAGTTAAATAAAGTAGTTGTGTAGTTCATTTCCTTTGAGGAGGAGAAGTGCAGACTTTACAGGTTGCAAAATAACACCTACTTACTGTATGACCTTCCTAAGGGGGAAAAAAGTGTCTGCCTGTTTTGCTCATCCAACCACACACAGTTTGGTAGATCCCTGATGACAGCAGAGGCCATAGAAGGAAGGACTTCTGGCAGTGGTGTCCTCTGACATTCACATCCTCTGTCACTGTTTACAGATGGTCAGGGTGTGTGTGAAAGATCATCTTTCCTGCTGCCTGATGCCAAAGGCTTAGCGAACGACTCTATGAGGAAAGAAATTAAATCCTGCCTGTCGGTTTTACAATAAAAATGAGATATGATATTGCATAAAACATGCTCTGGAACAACAGGGTGGTTCTGGAGAGGTGGGAATTTCTGCAGAGCTGTTCCTGTCCTGTATTTTGTGATTAGTTTAGATAAGAGAAGAAAGGAAGTGAATGAATATTAAAAAGAACACACCCGTTCAAGTCAAACTAATCCTTTTATTTGGAGGATCTGGATTTTGTTGACATGAATTAAATTATGCTATTAAACAGTCCATGGAGTAACTGAAAACACTAAGTGTTACATAATGGCACAATCAACCTGAAACTTATGCTTCATCATCTTACAGTAGGCATAACATTACACTGGTTTGTTCTTACACCAGGAAAAAAGCATAAAAAGAATGTGAATAGACAAACAAAAAACAACATTAACGTGAGCTTTTTTTTATTTCCTTTGCTGTGCTTTGTTCTTACTGATTTCAAATTTTGTAAAGCCACAAATCTACAGCAAGACATCCTAATACTTTACAGTTGATTCTCTAATATCAGAACTAGAGCACTTTAGTCACTTTCTTAATTTTAATTTGTGGATTTAATGATAAGACAAACAAAACAGACCTTGCCCCTCATCCCCCTTTTTTAATATCACGCTCGTCAGCCAAAAATCCGTTTCAAACTAAGTACCAGCCCTGCCTTTACGACACATTTTTTAAAGCTGAAACTCATCTCCCAGGTCACTCAGCTGCTTGCTGTGAAGTTCAGTCTTGATCCGATGCTCTGTAATCCACAATCAGGTGCAAACAGAGCAGCCAAGGAGTCCTTTAACAAAAGCATAAAGACATTGAAAGAAACTAGATGTCAGTACAGCTCTAATCTTAAAACAAGGGCTTCTTCTGCAGCTTTTTCCACGACTACAGCTTTCTTTTCTCTTGAACCAGCGCGGGTAACAAACAATGACCCCCCTCCCCATACACACACATCGGGATGGAGATGAACGCTGCTCACTTACACAAAGGAGACATCGCGATATGTTATGCCAATGCCGACGTAGTAACTTTCTTTGAGATCTGATTAAATAATTGTTTCGCGTCTTTCAGTACGAATGAATTTGGGACCCTGCCTGTATAAAGAAAGGGTACCTTTTCTAGTTTACCTCAGACAGTTTGAATGAACAGCTGGATTCCTCCCTTGTTGTACAGCTCCTGATCTTCAGCAGAGACAGCATACATGAACCCCTCACCAAAAAAAATGTTTTTTGCAGGATGTCCTGAATACAGATGAGTTTAAATGCTGTTAGAAGCTCTTGTTCTCATTAAAACAGTAACACTACTTCGCCATGTGTAAATATTACTCTCCACTGAGAAGGCGTGGCCTGTCGGCTTTGTGTCCAATCAGGAGCGCAAAATGCGCTGCACAGCCTGCTCCAACAAATGCTTTCTTGTTTAATTAAATGTACTACTTCTCTTTTTAAGCCATCATTTAAAAATGTATTTAATACACAGTCTATACAGGATAAAGTGCATGTGTAATTTCACCATAACCAGTTGCATGTGCTTAATTGACAATCACTGTAATGATATTTCTCCCCAACCTCACCTTTTCCTCAGTTTGCATGGACAAAATTCAAACCCAGGATTCTGTAAAACACCACCTCTCTGCACAGTTTTCTAACCATGTTTTTTTCTTCTTTGTAGGGTTAGAATGTCTTTTTTTATTTTTTATTTTTTTACTCGGCAGCCGCAGGCAACGGAACTGTGCCGCTGCTATTTCCAGCTGAGGTGTAACTTGCTTTTTTTTCTTTTTCTTTTTTTGTATGCCACAGTGCTGAATTTGATCTCAGCTACACCCGTGGTTAATTTGCAAAATCAGGGGCATTATGACGTGGATAAAATCTAAAACACAATTTGCTCCATTTGTTGCCTCGTAAATTAGATTTTAACTTGCATTATTTCCAAGCTGGAGGATGCAGATTTCCACTTAGCCTCACAAGTTAGCCAAAACAGTGGGGAAACGGTCCTCTACTTATTCAGCTGTGTTTTTGTTTTTAATTTAAATATTTATTTATATGATCATTATTTCACTTACTTGCATGTAAATAATAAAATTGTATTTTCATTGGAACTTAAAATTGCCCGAAAATCCCAGGAAAACAATTAATATTATCTTCCTCGGTGCTAAAGTTGTTGTTTTTATGAGAACTATTTTAAGCTTCATAAATTACATGTGAGGTGCAGAAAGAGGGAGGTGGCGGTGGTGGGGGGAACCCACCCAGGGTTAAAATGGCCGCCATCCACGGAATACTGATGATTTGTGTTGCAGTAGCTCAGAGACAAAATGCAAGATGGATTTGTTTGTGGCACAGCACGGACTGAACGTACAAACGCCGCCGTTAATATAACCGTGAATCACGCTCAGTTCAGCGGCTGATGTTTGTGAAACTTCTGGGGTGGGGGCTCACTCTGAATTAGAGCCACAGTGAATTAAAGCCACTGATGATTTCTGTGACAAGAGTTTCATTTTCCTTCATGCGCTCTTAAATCCAGGGATATATCATCTTGGAAAATGTGAACACAGATTCCAACTGCCACAGCCCCCCCCCCCCCCCTTCCTTTTTTCTTCTTCTCCCCAGCTCCCCCACCACCACCACCACCATTAAAGATTGGCCTGTTCGGTTAGAAATGTGTTACTTGGATTTGGAATGCAAATGCTTTGTTCACGAGGAGGAGGGATCAGCGAGGAGTCTGAAAGCGACGAGTTTTTGATTAATGAGCTTTGAAATGGCTCTCCAGGAGCAATAAAGGATGAACTGCTCTCTCTCTTTCTCCCTCTCTCTCTTAGTCACACACCCCTCTGCATCTTGTCCTGTGTCAAGGAATCGCCGTGTATTTTTCTGTTTTGTCACCAGTCTGCTTTGTCTTACACCGACCATGAAAACAAATGGTCGTGTATGTATATATATATATATATATATATATATATATATATTAAGCGAGACTATATATGCTCAGTCTCGCTGTGCACCAATCAATTAGACAGTAGTCAGTGATTAGGCTTTGGTCTTTGCTGGAAAATTGAGCTTATTTTCTTGTCTCAGCAAGCAGGAGGCTAATCATGTGGCCGTCTCTAAAAAAAAAAAAAAAGAAGAAGATAAGTGACATGTGGAAGATGCAATAAGCCCGTAGACTCACTTCCCTCATACCAATAAAACATCAATAACCTCCAGAGCCTTTTATTCCGCTGAAATGCACTTTGCATTGGAAGCATAGAGCCGTCTGATGAGTTTTAGATATCCTGGTGTCTAATTATTGATTGTCTCTCCCCGTTTAGGCTGTACAGTAAAGCTGTGGGTCAATACGCCTCCTCGGCACAGTTACCTGACAGATTCACTGGCAGCAACAGCAGCAGCTGAATGAGAAATTAAAAATAATGAGAAGCTGCAGGGTAACCAGAGTTCCTGCTGCAGGGTTTGTTGAAAAAGAAAGAAGGGGGGAAAGAAAAGGAAATCAACAAAATGCAATAAAAAACGAAGTTTAAGCACTTTATTTACAAAATGTTGAACACAATAAAATATAACATTTCAATATCATTAGGGTTTCATAAATTTATGGATATCCAACTGAATGGAATAACAATGGAAGACAAATAAAAAATAGCAATGGACTACACAAAATGACATGCTGGTGTGTATAATATTTGATACTTCGATAGTCTACGTTTTGCTTAAGATTTGACACAAGAATAACCATGGACATATAGTGATGTTTATACACTATAAAATGTCCCATTTGTCCCAGATTTACAATTAGAAATGCTCTTTTTTATATACCAACAACACATTGCGAGTCATAGCATTTTCCAAACCCTGTTTTGCCCACACTTCCAAGTGCACTGATCTGTCCAATCTTACAACAAACTCCACACGTATAAATACTCGCATATAAACGATAAATAATGTGCAATACAAAAGTAATTAAATAATAAATAGGCTATATGCTAGTACAAAAGATTATGCAAATCAAAAGAAAAATACAAAACAATAAATAAATTGGGGTGTGCGCGGGGGGAAATGAGAGCCTAACAAACAGACGAAAAACTTCCCTAAAAATCCTTCTCGCTAAGGATGCGCTTCTATTTTTGTGATCTACAAGACTTACCTTCAAGTAATGGCATGAAATACTCAGTCAAAAAGAAAAAAAAAACAATTGCGCATTGCACTTGAGAAAAAACAAGAACAAAAAAAGAACTACTGACAACCGGGCTATCTGCTTCTCCGCATCCCCAAATATTCAAGAGAAATGGACAAAGCTGTATTATTTAGAAAATAATTACACAATAGCATTAATAGTAATATCAATAATACTGTAATAATACACACGACTCGCTTGGAGTGTAGTTATTAGACTAGTGAGGTAATAAAAAAAGAGCGCAACATAATCTTGGCACACACACACGCAAACATACACGCGCACGCACACGCACACACGCGAAACCACATATTACAAATGCGTCAGTTTAGGCGCTTCCTGAATCCTTCCCTGAGACGCTTGGTGAGAGGTGAGGTCTGTGTATGTGGGATGGGGATCACAGGGTCCATGGTGGTGGTTTCCTGGGATCTGTGCGGCACAGCTGTAGTCCACACTGGTGGATGAGGGGTGGGGAAGATGGCCGAGGTTGAACATGGGGCCCGAGGCTGGCATGGAATCAACAAAATTCCCACCCACGTAAACGGGGCTGCTTTGCAAATTGGCGTTGGCAAAGCTGCCGTTGCTCTGCATGCCGTGGTGTTCGTACTCGGAGCCCGGGTATCTCTTCTGTTGTGGGATGCAGCCACCCAAGGGTGCCGTGTACGCGGCCAAGCCGTACATATTTTGCTGGGGTTTGGCAAAGGACGGGGGTGAGGGTGCGTCATAGCTGAGGCTGTTCACATTTTGGAGCTGGCCAGAGTATCCAATGTGATTTGGGCCACTCAGCGGCGGGCTTCTATCCGGGGAATGTCCCAGGGGGGAGTGCGCCAGCCCTTTAGACTTCTGGTCCTTTTTGTATTTCATCCTCCTGTTTTGAAACCAGATCTTTATTTGGCGCTCGGTGAGATTCAACAGATTTGCCATTTCCACCCTCCGAGGACGACAAAGATAGCGGTTAAAGTGAAACTCCTTCTCCAGCTCCACAAGTTGCGCGCTGGTGTAAGCAGTTCTGACCCGTTTGGACGCTGGTCCCGGTGGGCTTTTCTCATCACTCACTTCACCACCTGTGAAGGAATCACAGAATCATCTTAGGGTCTTTTGAACAATGTGAGGAATAATTTATAAATTCCATGCACATCAAGACCCCCCCCCCCCCCCACCCTGATCCCTCCCTACCCAAACACACCTCTACACGCTCACACAACATACACAGTACACAGACACTACACATACACGTCACCATCATGATCACTACCTGCGGTGGCACAGTTGTTTGAGTTCTTCTGCTTTGAGTTCTGTCGGGTCTCCTTCATCCAGGGGAATATCTGCTTGGTGAGGGCTGGTGTGGCACTGCTGGAAGCACTGCTGGATGGGGATTTCTTCTTCTGAGATGCAGAGCTGTTGGAGCTAGGGGAAGATGCAGACAGTGGAGGAGCCTGCTGCTCTGAAATACTAGTCGCTTGGTTGTTGTTGTTATTTTGACTGCTGCTTTGTCGCATGCAGTCTCCGTTCAGGTCACTGTCTTTTAGGGCTGGTGGCCGGACTGCAGCTGTCTGAATGGGACAAACTGAGCCCTGGTAGTCGCTGTCTATATTTGAAGTAGGATAGGACTGGTGTGCGGGCCCATAGTTGTAAGAGTCTGGTTTGGGGTAGGTGTAGCCTCCAAAAAGTCCAGAGTTGTCGTAGTATGTTGCTTTCTGCATTTTGTGGATTCAAAGCCAGTAAGCCAGTGAAGCTTTATCCAGTTGCATGAGTGTTGTTTATTTACGTGATTGGTGTTTCCCACCGCTGCTCCACTCTGTGACCTATAAAAAGAAACATCTCTCACTGTAACGCCACAGAATGTGTGAGATGCAGCGTTTGAAATCCACATTAAACCAAAAGGCACAGCTTGCTTGGCCCAGACTGAAGCTACTGTATAGAGCATTTGGTGCTTTCTAATTAAACAACTAGAGCAATTAAATTAGAAAAGCACCAAATGTCTTCAAACTGTCTATGACAATGCTTCATCTCCAGCTCGTTCGACTCGTTTCTTGGCACAAAACAGTTAAAGTTTAACTTGGACTAAAAGGACCCTCTGGGAGGCTCTGGGAGTCCCTTGCAAATAAGCTGAATCAGCATTTGACACACACGTACACACAATACCCTTTTCAGTAATCACAAGGCCTGACAAAGCCCCTAATGCATTCATTGTTCACGCGCGCACAGGCATTAGGATCGCATGTTGAAGAGCGCAAGAAGCACAACACTGAACTCCCGCACTGTTCATATAAAAATGTAGCCGTGTGAGAGGGTTAGAAAGAGAGAGCGAGAGCGAGAGACAGAGAGAGAGACAGAGAGAGAGGGAGAGAGAGAAAGGGAGGGATAGAGTGAGAGTGAGAGAGAGAGAAAGATGGGTTGGGTTGGGCTGGGTTAAATATGACATTTCACCAGCCTTTACGCACATCTCAAACATTATAATTTGGCTGCTTGGTCGGTTTTCTTCTTAAAGATTTATGTCTAATTATCTTGAATTATCTTTTTTAAACTTTTGGAGGATATTTTTGAAAACCAAAAAATTATTATTAATATTCTCATTATTTTACCAATATGATAAAAAGCATGACAACATTTAAAGTAAGCCGAAACAAAAATATCAAAGGGGCCCTCCTGTACTGTATGTTGGTGGCTTTACGAGGTGCAGCCTGCGCCGTGCATAACAATTGCACCTGTCAGTTTGGACCGCGGCAAAATTTATGACCGCAAATGTTATGGTTGTAAACGGCCTGAGAGAGGGGAATGAAAAGCAAAACACTCCTCAAGACTCACAGCCCCTCAGAAGTGTAAAACTAAGCGTAGGAGGAAGGCAAGGGAAAGAATTTCATAGTCGGCGACTTCTCCCATGAAGAGGCTCGGTTTATAAATGATGCCTCCATTCTGGCTTAGTGCGAGTCTCCAGCTAAACACAGAGGTGGAAAGCACGGAGCTGTTTTGCTGCTTTGAATAAGGCACGGGGATACTGGCGAGGTCTTGAAAAACTCTACTTTTTTTTTTCTTTTTAATTTTCTTATTGTGTGTGCTCTCACTGTTTAATTCCGGCAACGCTGCTAAAAAAGGAAATGGGACTTACTGAAATTGGACTCTGGCCTGCGTAAATAATTACACGTACAGGTTAAGACCATCCTTCATGTCTGTTTTCTTGATTTAAGCCTCCTGTGAAACACTGTGAGCGTAAATATGTAGCCTAATAACAAATCACCATTTCACCTTGTTAGCAGTTGGCTGTGTTGTCCTCTCCCTTCATTAAAAAAACGTTACTCACCGAAATCTGCGCAGATCTGTTTTATACCCCTCAAGCATTCACCACTGCTTCCATCTCGACCTAAAAGACAAAAATAATAACACAAATAAATGTATTGTTATTAGTCTGAGCCCTGCGTTATTTTCGATGCATGTTGTGTTAAAAATGAGTGATACATTTTTAGTTGTAGTATTTTTTTTTAAATTTATATTTATGTGTAAACTCAAGCTAAACTAAACAGTTCTAGATAATTAATTGAAAAATATAGTAGCTTAATAGAACTGAGGCTTTAGTTCCATATTTTCCAGCGTTTTTATTGTATGTCTATTTTTATTTCACTTTTTTTTTTTTTTTTACTTTTTTCTTCTTCTTTTGCTTTCATTTTCTTGAGACTGAAAAGTCTGACATGTGCACTTTTAGTACAAAAGAGTCAGGCCAAATATCTAGCACTCATAAGCGTTTTAGGTGACCTTAGGGTCATTCAGCAGTAAGTCATAGTTTAATGAACAACGAACAGTTTGCCTTAAAGAAGAGCCAAGTCTCGACTAAATTCACAGCAGCTTTTCAGCGCTAAGAGAAACAGGACAAGATGCTCGACCGACGGCAAGGAAACCAGAACTTCAAACCCAGAAATCTTCCAGATAATTATATTTGCAGTGAGTGTAAAAAAAAGAAACAAACAGCTCCTGTTTCATTGCATCTATCCGAGGACTTTAGCTTCATAGTATCACGATTCAACTGTAGGATTTTTTCATGAGGATTTTCTAAAAAGCCGGTCGATAGTCTGCACCTCGAGTGCTTTTGAGCACACTGAGCTACTAGTAGCAGACATGGTTCCCTTTTCACGCGGCTGTGTTTTTCGCCTACGCGTTGTTACGGTAAGTTTGGTCCACACAATGGGTCGGACTCAATCTGGAGTGTTATTATCTCACTTAGTCGTTTCTTCAGCTTAACCTTTGAAAATCTATTAATAAGAGGGAAGTTTGTATAACTGGAAATATATATATATTATTTTTTAAGCTAAGTTTATAATTTTACACAATGTATTCGCTGCTGTTTTGAAACAACGAAAACGAAAACAAAACACAAATTGCGTTTTGTTTGTTTTTTTGCAGAAAATTGTATAGTGCTTACAAATTCCCATTTTGTAGCAAAATGTCTGTATTTTTAGTTTTAGTTTTTTTTTTTTTTTTTAAATCCAGGAGACTGCGCGTAATTATGAGCAGCTCAGGCCTATAATACAAAAGCTGCAGTGCACAAACATTAAATCTTTATCCAAAGTAAAACAGTAAACTGAACGAAAATGGGTGGAAATTATCTCAAATTTGAGTTTATTGCCTTGTGTTCTTAGACCTGCTGCTCATCAGTCCAAAGAGAGAGAAAATATATTTGCATGGAACAAATTAGCCATTAAGGTATCCAAACATTAAAAAAAAACCGCATTTGCATTGTCCTTGTTCACTATTCAGACCTCCTATCCCTTAAAGCATCCACTATAAATTCACCTATAATATAACGTTGCAGGTTAACAAAGCCATACTACTGAACCCACATAAATCAACGGCAAACGCCAGCGAGTGAGGATAAGACAACAAATTAATGTGATTTACGATCCAAGAGTCAAAAAGAAAAGTTCCTCTCCCACTTTTTCCTCCGAGCAGGTTTTCATAAACGTGAAATCAGCTGAAAAGCGCAGGGTAGCTTTGGCTCGATCTGTCGATAATATTTGAACGCAATTTCTCGAGGAAAAAAAACTATAATAATGGTAATAATATGAATCTGCTTTTGAAGAGATAGCTTTGGGCTCCATACCCGCGCGTTTGCCGGTGAGAGCGACGTTAACGAGCATCGCCTCCATGAATGGAATGAATCATATATATTTCCTTGGATTATATTAACCCGTGGTTAAAGGTTGCTTTCTGCCATGCAATTTCTTACCTGTGAATCAATTCATCATAAAGCAGTTCCCTCTCAGTCTCAGTTCCTTTCCACGTTGTCTCAAGAATAAATCCTTCACCCTTTGTCTGTAGACAATGCTGTCCTAAACCTGATCTTGCTGTTTTTCAGACATTTCCATATACCAGTGGAGACAGTATTCCCGAAAGAATGGAAGGACTCGCATTCAACTACCAATAAAAAGCGAACAAGGTATCCTTATTCCTGAAAAAAATCACTGGCAATCAATCACCCAGTGAAATATACAGGAATTCAAAAACGGAGAGGCCTGTAAAGATTTGCAGCTAACATTGGGATTTTGGGGTGTTTCGGAAGCTTTATGATGACAAATAAAGGCGCTGCCTTAAGGTACAAGCATATTTGTTCACGTGATTGTTCCCTTCTTCAAGTAAGCCTTACCTCACCAATCCATTTTGATAAAGGGTGGCGTTTATTTCCTCATCTGAACTGTGTGAATGTGAAAATGTTCCTCTGCCTATTTCTTTTTATCTCCCCATGAGCTGCGAGCTTTGCAGCTCGCCTGCACTTCAGCGTTTAAACCCAAGCAGATATGCTTTTGTTTGGGTGCTCAACGTGCAAATCTAGACATCTTTAACCTCCCCCCCACAAAGGCACTGAAGTGCAATGCATGTGTGCAAAAAATGATCTGTGCATTTTATGTCACAGAAGATTTGAAATTTCCAACATTTATGAAGATTTCTTTTTCTTTGCCTCACTCCCCCTAAAGATAGAAACTAGCGGGGATTTCGCAATAAAACGAATAAAGAGGGCCTCACTCACCACATTTTGCATAATATTGAAACGTTTTAAAACGCGGTTCTGTGTAATTTACAAACAACTGCGCAATGATGTGGGAGTGCATTTTAAAAAATGATTTATGAAATAAATGACGTGTGTGTATTTTCTTGCAACTGGGAAAGGATTGTATTCAAATAAACCACATTATCATCTCGTGTTTGTTGTGTCTGTCTTCCCACACAGCTGAAGCACAAAGAGGCACGGAGCCAGTGTCTTCTTGCATTGTTTTCGGTACTAACCCCACACTATGCCAAATAATGGCACGCTTTAATGCCAGAGAAAATATACCGAAAGGCCAGACTCTAAGATTTCGAACCACAGAGACGGTTCTCGGACCTGGTTGGTTCAGCGGTGGGTAATCTTTGCTAGAGAAGAAGAAGAAGAAGGGATGCCGGACTGGTAGCGTCTCAGCATATGTTCAGAGGGTAATAAAAGTGAAAGATTTACAGTTTTCGCCCGGCCCCCAACAGCCTCGCACCCTTTCAGGGATAACTGAGAATGATTTACAAGGAGGCAGAACTGTCAGCCTGGCCGAACTTCTAGGACTTCTAAGAAATCAAAATTAGATCATCCCCCACTAACAATAAAAACAATAGAAAATTATTGTGCTCTAAAGCGAAAGGGAGAGATAAATAACTAGGAATTTGTCTTATGGTTAAAAATACAACACCAAAAATCGCGATTTCTGCTTCGCAAACAAGACAAGTTAATTTTAATGCTTTCTTTAAACATATTCAATTTACTTCAGATTAAAAGAAACAAAAACAACTTCACATTAAATTAGCAAAAATCCGAATTAGACTCTGAATAAGGAGTCTATGGGCCCAAAAGAGGGAGCAGACTAAGCTGCATGTGTCCGAAAGAGCAGTTATTCAAAGCGAGCATCCATAAATCCTACTTGTCACTGCCATTTACTTTTTTCACATTAGTCCCATCAGTCCATTTCAAGACATTTGCAAACCGCAAAACTGAAAAATTATGCTACTGCTAATATATTTAATTTATTTATTTATTTTAAAAAAAGAAGAAGGCATGCGTACAGCGACTAGCCACAGCCTATACAATTGCGCTCAGAGCGCACACATCAAAGGGAGCAATTTATCAAATATCACGACATTTGATATCGTCATTTACCAGCTGGGGCAACATGAAAAATGTTGAAATATTTACCTACCCAAGCATCCATCGGTTCAGATGTGTTGCTAAAGTGCGGGACTACAGTTGCGCCGGGAATCGGATATTATTTTCTTGGGGGATCTCTTCAGTTTTCAAGTCTGATAGAGTCCTTGCGATTAATGACGACGCCGTGTTTCTAGGGGGACGTGCTGCATTAATTATTTAGACAATCACGTGGTCGAGAATAGAGAGCGGAGTGGTATAGTCTCTGGATTATATCTCTGAATGCAGACAGCGCACTTTAATATATCTTAGGGGGGTTGTCTGGCTCGGAGAGGCTTCTTGCGAAAACAGCTGGAAATCAAATATGGCCGGATGGAGAGCAACGACGTTGTATTCCTGCACTGGGTGCAGTGTCATTGAAAATGGCACTGCCTTTGGCTCCCATTTATTGCTGTTCAGACATGTAGGTCAGTGTGGCTACACACTGCACGTTGTAGTAGGCTGCTCTGACCTGATAACTGCCAAGGAAACTATGATATTGGCATTAGTTCAATTCATGCATTATATATCAGACGCTCAAAACACCCAGGTTTTATATTAAGTAGCTAAAAATAATAATAATAAAAAAGCAACCTTTGGTTAAGTTAGAGCTTGTAATGTATTTTAGGTAGGTTCTCCCCCCTCACCCCCCTTCTAGTCGCTTCTCCCCAGTCCCCCCCCACCCAGCCCCCCTCGCTCTCTCTCCCTCTCTCTCTCTCATCTTCTCCTCAGCATCTATATGGAGATCATTTTTGGCAGGATGGTGGATTGGTAGCATCACTTTGTCTCTGCTTCTCTTCACATCCGTGTGACAAACTTACATTTTATGTATACACAAACGTTTATGCGCGGTGCACGCACGTGCTCAGTGGGCATCAGCCCGTGGTCACTGGGGATGAAAAGTGTTTGGATGCAGGTTGTCTTTACAAATGCATACATATGGTCACTTTGTTTGTATCCGAGCTGATCCTGTAACGTGAAGGGGTCGAAGGTCGGTATTGCTGCGTCTCATCCTCAATAAAGTCTCAGCTTGTGGATCATGGGGGGTTGGGGGTTAATATTAACCATAAGCAGAATATAGGTATGCTTTAATAGCCTAAAGTTCTATACTGTGCTATTGGGTGTTTGTTCCTTCGTTCTAATACAGCTCTAACAAATGTGGCGTGAATTAGTCTTGGAGAAGGACCAACTCCTCTTAACAAGTTTTCCCTGTCAATTTGAGTCTTATGAGGGCACTAGAGATAATTTGTGCTTCCACTGCACCGTAAAGAACCGTCTAAATAACTTTTACGCATTGAATGTGGTTTTTATGGCACAAAAATAATAATAAATAAATTAAATAATCCCCACTAAGAGTTTTTTTTTTCCTAAGGGGAGGTTTTTGCGCAGTGCTTGCTCTCGCTTTGTTACGAACTCATGAGTAAAATGAAACGGCAAAGTAAAAAAAAAAAAACCTCTTCTATTTTATTTTATTTTCTAAATAATAAAAATACACTTGTGTGCTTAAATTTAGGACCTGCCAAGACAACAGGCTGCATTTGTGTATCCACTGGCCATTTGGTCCATTTGTAGATGTTTTGTAAAAGCGGCCTTTAGTTCCATATGGTTCCACACGCTTGTAACTCTTAGGTGAAAAAACACTTGGAGCAAAGCTGTCCTTTGCGTCTAGCGTAAACCAAATGGCACCAAATAACGCAAACAAAAAAAAGTTACTCTAAAATTTCAAGCTATCGGGGAAATAATAAATAACCCCGGGGTCGAAAAAATATATGTATTTCTTCTAAATCAAAATCTATCTTGAGTGCAGGAAATAAACATCCCAGAACACACACAGTCTCCCAAATACTTAAATGCATAATCAGTAGAAATCTTTATTTTTTTTTATTCAATATACTTCTCACATCTCAATGCACCGTACAAGGTAAAAAGCATGTACAAAAATAAAAACGAAAAGATTGCATATAGACATGAGGAGACAAACGCACAAATCAGAACCTTTTCGGGGGCTTCGCCTGGTATAAATACTGTTTAAACACGTGTAAAACGAGGAATTCAGTGGCTCTTACTTTGAATCAGCTTTAGCCTTTTTTCTTTTTCTTTTTTTTTTTGAGGGTGGAACAGTCCTCCAAAGCAAAGCGAACAGCGCCTGGGAGAGAAATGCTGCCTGTCCGGCGGGTCAGGGGTGCTGGGGTCAGTCCTTGCGGCTGAAATGTGTCCCCTGGATGAACCTGCCACTGCTGCTTTGTCGACCTTCGGTTGAAATACCTTTTCAACTCTCTCGTCAAGAAGACTTCAGAAAGGAGACCTCCACATACTGGGAGAGCTTCTTGGCTTTTTGTCCGAGGACAAAGACGGTATAAAACGAGAAATATCTGTCTTGAAACATGACCTGAAAGAGCCCCATGGATAGCTTGGTTGTGAATGAAAAAAAAAAAAAAAATAGAAGATTCCCATGTTAACTAAGACTAAAACTTTGCATAAGGCCATGCTAATAACGCACAAGAGTTCAAACATATTTCGGAATAATAAAGGTTTAACGAATACTTTTAATTTAATTGTGTGCTATACGAAAAAATGTACACGTTTTTAAACAAATAAATAATGACGCAGAAATCGTCTGAAAAATAAAAAATAAAATACTGCTAAATCTCCAGGATTTGATTATTTCCGATTGGAAACATCTAGTATCAATTTGATGCCATGCAAGAACAAATGATCTTTCATAGGAGAGTTTTAAATGGCACAAGAGAGCCTCTGAAAATGTACACTGTTTACAAAGATGTCAGGAAAGATTTATAAGGGCACTCTGAATAGTATGCACACAGGAATGTCTTGTGTTTGGGAAATAACAATTTTAAAATTTCAAAGCTTTTTTTGTACAAAATAAGTTAAAACATACAAGTCACAAAAGATTCAGCGGGGATTTCTGAAAAAGGTTGAGGAGTGTTTGGCGTGCTCTATATGCAAATAATATTTCCTTCAAGTATACATTTATATATATATATATTGTGCGTTTAATGTGAATTTTTCAGTTGGCTAAAATAATTTCTGTGCTGAAAGCTGTAATAACTTTTGTGTATGTGCGTGTAATTTGAAATGATCTCACTGTTTTGTTTTTAAGCAAAGATATTTCATTGTTTAAATCAGCTGAATCCACGTGAGAAGAGCAGAGACACTTTGTTTAAATCCACTGAATCGGCCGAGGCTGTTTGATAAATGTCTCCTCAGAAGGGGCAACGTCGGAAAAAGAGGGAAGGAAAAGTTTATTTCGACGTTTTTTCTGTCTCTTTGAGGAAATTTGAACACAGAAGAGGCTCAGCTTGCAAACCTCTCGGTTTTAAAGACCGATTGATTTTCTCACTCAGACTCGAGGCAACAATGCTGGAGGGTCATGTTTGTTAAATTAAAAACAAAATGGCTAGAAACGACATCAGTCCATGCAAAAGTCAGATGTAACTTTTGTCTTTTTTTATATACAGTTAATCTCTAAGGACAGGACCACTTTCCTTTCTTATAATGCTGTGATATCAGTCAGGTTATCCTTCTGAATGCTCTGCAGATGGTTGGAGACTGGTGCAGATCTCCCCTTGGTGTTGGGTAGTTTGTGATCTTTCTTCCATTTCATCCGTCTGTTTTGAAACCAGATTTTAATCTGCCTTTCGGAGAGACAAAGAGTGTGGGCAATCTCAATCCGCCGCCGCCTGGTCAGATACCTGTTAAAATGAAACTCCTTTTCTAGCTCCAGAACCTGCTGCCGGGTGTAAGCTGTTCTGGACCGCTTGGGTTCAGATCCCGTGTAATCCGGGTTCACTGGGAGAAAGAACACAAAAGAAAAACAAAACGAAACAAACAAAAGTCACTAAATGTGGTCGATGCAGCATGCAGGTAGAACATGTGCAGGACAAGAAAATTAGTTTCTCTGTCAAAGTTCATACTTTAAGGAAATTTAAACGGAACTGTCATCAGGAAACAGTGGATTATTTTAGCTAAATTTAACCAGATTTGCTCTAGATTTCATCCCAATTTCCACCGGCTAGTCTGCGTGTTTGAGGAGCTTTTAGGAGCTCACCTAGCGGCCTATTTCCTGAGCTATAAAAATTTATGACTTGTGTAATTGGCGAGGCCTTTCAAAGACTCCTATAAATAGTATACTGACTGATTTCTGGATTATAGCCCTCAGTAGAGGAAGAAGAGGAAGAAGAAGAGGAAATCTTACCAGTAGTTACGTGAACTTTCTTCATCCAGGGGTAAACTACTGCTGGCTGCTTGGCTTGTATCCCATTTTGGCTCTTTGTGTTTTGCTGCTGTCCACAAGTCCGGGGTCCGGCCACTTGGACCGGAGTCCCCTGCTCAGTCTGTTCGCTAAAATGGCTCGGGTGGCTGGCTCTCTCGTGCCCATGACCCCGTGGTTGCACTGTGGAGTCCTGCACAGTGTTGCAGCTGAAGGGTTGCTCCGTGTAGTTTGACCGTGGGTAGATCCCTGGATGCTGAAAGTCTGTGTCCTGCGATGGACTGTAGTAGTCGGAGCCCTGCTCAGGTATATAGTTATTCTGTGAATATTCCTCGCAGGGAGGAAATTTGGGATCCACATACTTAGAGTTCACCATATACGAACTCATGGCCATTAATTTCTGAAGGTAGAAAATACTAATTTTTCTCGAGTTGTCTTTTTTCCTCCCTCCATAAAGCCCTCCTACTTGGTGTCAACTGAATAAAGTTAGCGAACCATGTGACCAGATCGGCCAATAGAGGTGATGCGGGTCCAAACACTGGTAAACATACAACTAAATGCATTTTTATCTGAGTTAAGATACACAGAAATTAGAACCTGATGGAAAAAACGCAAATATTATCTTGAAACATCGGCGTACGTGTTTGGAAGACAGAAAATGAGGATTTCAAAATAAATAAATAGAAAAATTGGGGGGAAATATGCACAATATTGAACTTACGAAACGTATTAAAAAGAAAACAGAATATTAAAAATGGGGATTGTCTTCTGTGCATGGTGATGTTTCATCAAAGCTGATTCCTGGTTTCTAAAGTCTAACTTAAAAGCATGGTGTTCAACAGAGAAACCAACAAAAGATACAAAAAGCCCCTTGGCATAAAGACAGCGAATAATGAGTGAGGACAATTGATGGACACTGTCTTTGTCAAGAAGGGGTCATCCAAAAGTTACACGAATCTCATCACTTCATCTGCTCCCATCCCTTTGAAAAAAAATCTGTCTCAGGAGCCTATTGGACAGCAGCAGCAGTCTCTGGGAATCAATAATGTAGAGACAGAAACTGCCCACAAGAGAAAAAAGAGCTACAGCTGGAGTGTCTGTGGCTTGGTTTCATTTAGTAAATTCATTTGGTATTTCATGCAAAGCACAGCGAGCCAAACAGGAATAGAGACACCTTCCAATGTTTATTTCCACGTGCAACATTTCATATTAGATTTCCTTTAAGCCTACAGAGTTACAGCACGACCTCTTATGAGGAATGTGGTGTTGTCAGATTTACTCTCACTCATAAACCAACACTGTTAATGTAACAACTGGAAGCACATTAGGCTTCAAATGCCTGATAACGATGGCAGTAAAGTCAATAAATCGAAGTTTTTTCATCGACCATATACTCCCCTAGAATCGAATCTGTGAATCTGGTTTCATCACACAAATTCGGTTCTACAGGGTATATATAGACGACGGGAAGCGATGCTGCCTAATTTTACCCCCTAAACCACATCACGTTTTCTTTGTGCAGCACTCTAGACTAATAAAATTAACAGAGTGGCTCACAATCAGAATAAACCAAAACCATCAAAGAAGCTGAGGTTACATAAGAAAATAAGAGGCAAGTATTAAAAACCCAGGGATAAACACATACTTTTATAAGCTATAATCACTCCGGAGTGCCCTATTTTCTTTGTTTTAGCCACGGCATTTCCTTTTTAATTTATTCCCCTTTTCTACAGTATAAAGTAGGCTTTTTTCGTGGTCTTTTTTGTTGCTTATTTGAAGGAAATCTCGTCAATAGGACACACGAAACCCTCGAAGCCTTGTCAGTTGCTGGTTGACAAGGCTTCCAAAAAAGCAGAAGAAGAAAGACATAAAGAAAAGGAAAAGCAAAAATATTAGGCTACAGGCTACCTCTGCCCTGGGTGCTCCTATCAATCGTAAGAAAATGACAAGCGTAAAGTAAATGAAAAAACAGCTACCAACTGAGGTCAGCCCAGCTTTCAACGCAGAAGATCTTCTTCTCTTCATCAGGCTACAGCCCAAGTTCACAGCAAGACAATACACTTCTTCAAACACCATAAATCCATAAATGACCTTAAACTTTTTAAAACTGTCAGCTCAGATTTAAAGTTAAGCCTCCGTCAAGCAATCGAGCAACGGTATAAACCCCTGAGCACTTGCCAGGTTATACAGGGGTTTCCTACCTCCGCTGTCCAAAAGATGCTACGGGCTGGAGGCCATCGAGGTCAACTCAAATCATTTACAAACTTATCAAAAAGTTCAATTATTTTTACTGCTGCTGACAGCTCAAAGGGTGCAAAAGTTTACCAAGTCGTCAGACCTTAACTAACTGCCATGGAGACCACCTCAAGCCCTACACCGAGCTTCCTCTACAAATTAAATTAGTTAAAGCTGGGCGTGATCAAGACAGATTGGCCAAAACTGAGAGAAACTGAGAGGGTCTAGCAAAAATAATACACTTTTTTTTTTCAAGGACGCTAAATCACCATGCGAGTGAGCTAATTTCATATCAGTGCGTCTATATGGAGAAAAATAACGCTGATGGCGAGAAAATATAGCAAACTCTAAAAATTTTGAGTCAGTATTTAAGCAACGAGACAGTAATTTGAATTTATGACATGTTTCCTTCTTGTCCAAAATGTGACACAATAATTGCATCTCAGCTCTGAAAGGGCTTAAAAAGCAACTGTGCCTCACACACAGAACACGTTTTCTTCTTTAATAAGAAAAATTAAACGGATAAAGAAACAAATTCGTGGCTAATTATTTGACAGGTGATGTAAACGGTTTAGTGTAATATAATAGGGAATATTATTGGCTTGCACCAACCTTGTAAAAGAGGCCTTTAATAAATAAGAATCAAACATAAAACAGTAAAATGTAAAATCAGTGTGACGCTTTGTGCTGGAGCTCCTTTAACGAATATGTAGGCCTGCGTGTAGTATGCATGTGCACATATATATGCTGTGATCTGAGCTGGAAAACTTCCGCTAAAATACGAACAAAAACTCAAAATATTCGTTATGGCCTCAATTAAATGATGAGTGCATTATTTATTTATTTACTCATTTATTATAAATCGTCCTTGCACTTCACGTTTCAGTATTTATTAGACAGCCTGACCTGCCTTTCACCTGACCCTGCCGGTCCTTGTGACGGGTCAAAGCCGAGTTCCCCAACAAAAGAATGATAAAGTCAGCGTTTCCTGGCAGCTCGTGTTAAACCAATGGCCAACTAGTCTCCAGCTCGACTATTTCTTCATTACATTCACAGATATTTGTTTTCGATTTTGTAAACCATCAGCTGTGGATTTGAAAGCTGCAGAAAACACCAGGCCTGCTTATTTTTCACACAACTTAATAAAGGGATTTTTTTTTGGTCTGATAGTAATACAAAATAAACGCTAAATTCCATTTGAAGCTTGGATCAAACATGCAACCATTGCAAGACTAGATTTCTAACAAAGGGTGACAAAATTAATAATTTAAAGGCCTGCAGTTAGAAACGCGCCAGGCCTGGGGTGAATTAAGAAAAAAGAAAATCCACACCATGTAAAGACTTACAACTGATTTTCTTGCGAAATCAGTGCTGTTTAAAAAAAAAAAACATTTCTGTGTGATTGAAACCCAAAGAGAAGATGACGTTATCTAGCAAACGAATTGTGGGTGAAGAAATGTGCAGCTTAACAGTTGGACACAGCAGGAAATTAATGCAATTTAAAATAAAATTCCTTTGATTAAAATCTCAAGTTAACTGCACAAGATCACCATACAGCTTTAAAAAGACCAAACAAAGAAGCAGAACCAAAAGAGGAATAAGAAGAATATGGTGTGGAGCAAATCAGACCAATAACACTTTTAAAAAAAGAGTGAAGGTTAGATCCATAAAAGCTTTTCAAAACAAATCAAACAAGTACTAAACTTGAACACAACTTCATCAGAAGAGCACACTGTCTAAAAGTTACCGAGCATGCACTGCAGCTTTACAGGCAGGAAACAGTTTAGCCTGAGCATTACGCATGTGACATCACACGCCCATACCACGAGCATAATGATAAAACGCAGCTTACCGCGGAAACCGCAACAGATGACACGCAGTCCAACAAACGCATCCATGCTGAAGGGGAAAAGTCAGTCCGGTAGAGTTCCATGTCAATTGAGGCTCTATTCCATCTGGACTGTCTTACTAATACACAATGAGAATTATATTTTGGCTTGTCAAGTCCCAGGCCATAAAACAAAGTTTAATGGCATCACGTGTTTCCTCACAGCCATTCACAACAGGGCGCAGGCCCATAAATAACCCCGAAAGTTGCTCTTACTCAATAATAGCGATTGCACTGATGTGCACTGAGGAAAAGTCGTGGAAATGAGGAAGCAGGGAAGCGGAAGGGATTTTGTAACAGTCACAACAGAAAGTGGTACAAGAGCGAGCCGTGACAGAATAGCATGTTTTATTCCCACCGTGAAAACTGGGGAGAAAAATATGTGCGAGCTTTAAACTTCCATGAACAAACACCAAAGTATCCTGGTCATCTTAAATATTCATTTTAATCATTTTAATATTGAGGTGTGATGGAATCAAAACTACTGAAATCGAGAATTTCAATATTTAAATCTCCTGAAATCTGACGCCTTTTGACCTCTAAAGTGTTAACAAATGAACCACTACGCGTCACTGATTGGTGCCCGAATACATTTTTTTTCTGTCCAGTGAACCTGTCACAATAGGACTGATGTCATTCATTCTTCCGGGCCAATCCCAGAGTGCAATGCCTTTTGGTCCTCCTCCTCCCCCTGCTCTGACCTAACCGGAGAGAGCAGACCATGTTGAGGTTTGGGTGGCTGCCACAGTGCGGCAGGTATAATAAATGTGAGGGCAGCAGATCAGAGGCTTTGAATTTTCTTACATGTATGTCTTCATAAAAGCTTTTCCTTCCTTGCAGATTCAAATTCTTCCTACACATAACCCCTGCTTCTAGTTTTCATGTTTCCTCGAACTGTTTTGAACTTGTAAATAAAGTCGTTTTAATTGAATCATCCTGTTTATCACGAGGACACAGTTTACGATTATTGAATGACTGTTTGCTGGGGAAAGATGACAGACATGAATATTTGGAGGATTTCCAAACCAGCACAAAATGCACCATTGTATAATCTTAATGGCTGATCTCATTTGATAGCAGCCTTTAACGTATCTAGTGCCCATGCGCGCCACATGGGTGACTTTTCTGGCACCAAAACAACTTTTAGAAAGAAAACGAACTGGATCACGTGATTCCCGCCAGCACCAAAGAGCATGCTAGTAAAAGGATTGCTAAATGGGACCAGAGAATCTGACTGTTGGGCAACAGCGCCTTCTGCTGGCATGATAAAGGCCTCTCCACAGTTCCACTGTAATAAATACAAAAAATAAATAAATATATAAAACATACACAAACCAGTTATTTCACCCAATCCTGTGTTGCATCAAACTGTTGATGAAGTTTTGAATGAGGGGAGAGGAGATTTACTGTTGGTATGCAGACCACTGATTTCAAAATTTGCTCAATTACTCCTCTAAATGATTCCCTCCAAAGCAAGTAGCCTAATGCAAGCTAATTCAAAACTAGGTTTAGTCAAGCTCTTTAAACACATTATATGAATTCAGAATAATTACCATAGCATATTTATATCTAAATATTTTCCTCTATTTGTAGAGTGAACATTTAAAAAAGACTATAATGGGAATATCTGTAGTAATAAACTGCAAAGTAGATGTTGAAATTGAAAATGCTGATGTTGTGGTGATGATTCATACTTAACATTGTTAATGAAAGCATCATTTATCTAAGTGGAAACAAAAAAACAATTAAAACTATTAAATAGAAGGCAAATGACAGCACATTTAGGTTCACATGGCTTGGCTTGAGCAAAAAAAATATTTAAAAAAGAAATCTCACAAAATATATTATATGATTATATAAGTCTGTTGCTAAAGGGTCTAGACAGTCTGGATGTCTGAGAGGAGCTGAGTAGGAGTGAAGGGAGGAAATCCATTTATGGAAACTAATAAAAATATTAGTGCAGGGCCTGCGGTCACACATATACTAAATAATTACGTGCATTACAAAAAACGCTTAAAACGTGTGATCTTTTTTTTTTTTTGCACTGTCAAAATGTAAAAGATCATGACTGAGTCCTATGTAATTCTCTCAGGCTTCTGCTTGTGCCTGCATGTCTTTCAGGGTCCATTTTGCCGCATTGCAGTAAGGCTGTAAATACTTTCGCAGCTGCCTGTCAGGCAACAGTGAAATACTGTCTTTGTTCAGTTGGCCTCATCTCCAGGCAGCTGAAAACAAGTAGGAAAACTGAACTTTTGCTGCCAGGCTTTGTATACGTTCCATAAAGCAAATTAACTGAACTTTGTCTCGAGTATAATCCCTCATTTATTAGCATATAAAGCGAAACAGTGTGATGGAATATGGTGGCCTGAATACGCCAATACAGATTTTCTAGCAGGTTGAGAGATGAGGGATAATATAGCTACAATTATTCGTAGAGGCTGATGGAATTGGGATCTGTCTACAACCAATAACTTAACGCTGAAAGCAAAATAAGGAATGACCGGTTAAAGACAAAGCTCTCTTGCAGTGCACAGTGGAAAAAAAAAACTTCTCTGCATCAAAAACACAGCTCACACATCACCATCTGTGACCTCAGAAACAACTTCTATTTGTGCATCTAAGGCTTTAAAAAGGCATCAATAAACACGATGAAACGACTTGAAATCCATATGATATCTTCTTAAATATTTCTCTGTGGTTGTTGCATTATAAAAGGCAACTTGCCGGCTAAACGGACGTTTGTTAATCATTATAATATAATGGCCAGACTTCTGTTACTGAACATGTCTAAAAACAAAAACAATTAATCCCAACACACCCAGCAACATGTGACTTCACCAAATTACCTGAGTGCCATTACCTTGCAGCTCATTTACATGACCAATGAAACAGGAAGCTGTCAAACTTTACATGCTCTCACACATGCCCAACTAATAAACGCCATTATCGCACAAGAAATCTTACCTATGGTGGTGAGGTACTCCATGCTTGCTCTTTGACGTTTGCTCAGGCAGTGCATTTTGCGTGAAAGAGCCAGCACAGCTCTGTGAATGAAGAAGGTGGGATGTGGATAAAGTTGAAACGCTTCTCTTGTCATCCAGTAAAAGAAAAAATAATTAATTAAACAAACGACGCAGCGCCGGGAAAATATGCGCTGATCAGACAATTATGAAACGAATGGCAGGCGATTTTTAAGAGAGCAGACCGTAGTGTATCGGTTTAACACCATAGACAACGTGATACAGAATGCAGTGGGGGGAAATCGCCAGGGAAATCAGGAAAAGGGCCATGAAGACGTTTGCCTCTCGCACATGACCAGTGGCATCCAATGACAGGCGATGGAGGCACATAAAAAGGTCTATTACCAAGTTGTAAATTGTCCCCTCACAAAAAGGAATTTGGACTGCAGCAATTCTCTCCATCTTGGCGCATAATAGCAGAAGCCCCACCAGGTCCCCCAAGCAAGAGCTTTTCCCCTGTTGTTTTTTTTCTGTCGTCGTTTGCATCACTCAAAAATCTAAAACTTCATGCAAAGTGTACAGAACAACTAAGAAACGAGTCTGATTAAGTATATGAGATTAATCTTTTTTATTATTATTAAATATTTGGCAAAATCAAACTGATCCGAGGTTTGGATATTACAGTGTTAAAATGCATAATCTGCCATAGATCACGTTGATGTTTAACGTTTTGCAGAAACTGGAGATTTTACGAAACAAAATCTTTTGAGAAACCAAATATTTCTTGTATAAAATACAGAACAACTTTGTGCCTTTATTTTATTTTATTTCTCATCTGTGAGTTCACGGCCTGTGCAGCAGATGCTAGGAAAACGCCACACAATAAAACCAGCAAGTATAATTTACACCTTTTTTCCCTCATTAAAAGTCTAATGCTTTGTCGCCGGCCTTTTCCCGTGGATGTTCAGTCATTGTCCTAGAGGACAGATTTTCAACGGATGCGGGACTTTTGTGTTTCCAAATGATATTGCATATCAACGGCTTTTTCCCACCCTCTTACAGGCCAGCTGTTGTTTATTATTAGAGACAGAGATACACTATGGTGTGAAAGTTTTTTCGTGTAATTGAAACTCGACACTTAAAGACCTAAATACTGCAACTGCATGCAGTCTCTGCACATGTGTCTACGACTGCACCAAAGAGGAATTTCATGTATTTCACTCTCGTTCATCTGGTGGCACGCCAGAGAAAGCATCGTGCGATTTATAGTTAGGCTAGCCCGAGCAATGGCTCTGGTTTCCTGTCTTATAGCTCCCTTTCCTTTCTCTCTCCCCGCGTGTGTCCCTGTGAAAGAGGGAGAAAGATGCAAGACCTCAGGATTTGTTAAATCACATTGCATTGCGACTATGACGTTACTGTAATGTAGACTATACTTGAAGGCCTTTCTTTTGGAGGGAAATAGACTGATGCATTTTTACTGTACTTTTAACCTATCTATCTATCTATCTATCTATCTATCTATCTATCTATCTATCTATCTATCTATCTATCTATCTATCTATCTATCTATCTATGCAGGCACACACACACACACACACACACACACACACACACACACAGACAGACACACATACACACACACATATGGGGCATATCAATGTCATTTTTTCACTGTATGTCGGCGCCTCTTTGTTTGCGCCCAACATATATCTTGTTGCACGACTTTAAGCGTTTCGGCATGCCACATAATATACATTTATATAAATGAATCAATCACATATCAGTTATTCTGCAAACGACAATTAGGGCTTTGCAAAGTTTAAAAATCGTTTTCTTCTTCTTCTTTTTCTCCTTCTTTTGCCAAGTGGCTTTCACTGACAGGTTTAGTGCTGCATGCTTATTGATAGGCCGACACTGATTTTCTCAGAGACATAAATTCAGATCCTGGAATCATGTCAAAGTCTGCCTTCAAGAAACTAAATATTAAAAAGGGTGGTGAACTAAGTTAATGCTTACAGGCACATTTGTGTCATTATTTGCCAAGCACACTGACTCTATCTGTCTTTGTGACCCATTCTGAGCTACAAATTCCTCGTCACATTACTCCTGACCAGCCAGAGGCTGCCTACCCACACTTTTATCAAACCGCAGTGTTTCATTCGCTTTTGGAGAAGTGTCATTTAGTGTTCCTCCGCATTGTCATTCTATATTCATCCGCAGCTCTATTCTCATAGAAACACCGTGTAACGTCCAGGATCTGTTGAATAGGATCTAGAATATATAGTCATATTCTATGCTTGTTTCGTTGCAGTCGCTATGAAAACAAAAGCGGTTAAATTCATAAGCATATTTATAACAATACATCATTAAAAAAAACATATTAAAAATCTAAAATTATATTGTGACGAGTGGGGGAGAGGAGACATTAAAATTCATTCCTGACAAGCGAACTTTAAAACTCATACATCACATTTGTTTTCTTTTCGTCTTCTTCTTTTCTTCGTTTTTTTTAATGCGCACACAGTTCTCCCAACAATAAAATAAAATAAAATAAAAAGGTGTATTATGTGTCTTACGTCGTTTTTTCTAATAAAGTTATCACTTTACGTTTTACTCTTTTTTATGTTAAATTGCCCTGATTATCTTGGCCTACACGCATAACATTAATACGGGAAAAGTCTGCATGCAGTGCTCACTAAAAAAACTGTCCCTGTTCACAGTATGTACACACACAGAACACACATATATATATATATATATATTCTGTTGTTTTTGTCCTGCTGTAGTGACTGTACACAATAACGTCAGACGGACAGACGTACTAAAATGTTACTCCCATGCTCCTTCTAGGTCTATTATTCTCCTTTGAACCAGTAATTGAACCAGTACGGTCTCTAACTATTCGCATTATTTAAAGGGTAAGCAGCTTCCTTTGCAGAGACAGAATTCGATCCATTCCTCGTGTGTGTAAACAGTGTAGTCTCAAAAAAAGAAAAAACAACAACCAAGTTGAACGTGTGTTCAGCCGTTTCAATAGTGATTACTAAAGTGATGCTCACAGCAGTATGTGCTGCAACATCTCTTTATGGCTCCATAACTGCGCTAAAACGCACAAACAGCAGAAGAAGGATAAGCTGCATTTTATTTCACGAAATGAGTGTAAGGTGTAAAAATAAAGCAAAACAACTTGGATTTATATATAAAAAGAAAGCTAAATCTGAGTGTACTTGGTGTGTTTTATTGTCAGTGAATTGACGCCATTTTTAAACTGTAATTACTTATTTTAATGTGAGCTTTGTGAAACAGAAAGCACTACAGTTTACATTTTAAGTAGTAGTAATATTATTAATAGTATCACAACAAATAGACAAAACAAATTTCCCACGTGTGGGACTAATAAAGGTTATCTTATCTTATCTTATCTTACAACAAGCAGGACACTGTGGGACAGTCTAAAAACGACAGGCTACTTCGCTGGTTATTTAACAATAACAATAGCAGGCTAATAATAATAAAACGACGAGGCTCAGAGACATGCCCTTTAAAGGAAAAAACCATCTGTGAAAGATCAGTGTCTCTGTTGTTATTTTCTCTGCATTTACACGGTGGGCTGGGTCTGCTTCTGCCTTCAGAAAGCCTTCCCTCTAACGATTAAATTTGGCTTCTCCTTTGTGCAAATGTGTGACATATTGCTGAAATATGGGGCCTGGGAGCTGTCAGGAGATTTCAAAATCAGTATAAGGGTGCTGCAATAACCGATTAGAAAAATGGGGCTTTCAGGTTTTGGAACTATTAAAAGTAGAGCGCTCTTCTTCACACACGTTCATCAGGGCATAAGACGTTTATGATATAAATCAGTAAAAACATGGACAATGGTATGGACCTTGCCTTGTCTACGTGTTCCAGCTGTGAATAGGCTGCTTTAGCTGAGACTTAAAGGACAACATCGCCCTCTAGCGCTCCCGGTATTCTTTCCAGGGGCCCTGAAGCTCCAGTAAAGGTAAACAGATTGCTTTTAGATCTGCAACTTTCTGGATTCCTGTTTTAATCAACAAGTTCCACTGAAGGTGGTTTAAGAACAAAGAAAAACAAAGCGTGTTAGCTCCTGCCCGTAAAGTACAATTAAGACACGTGCTCTTCTTGACCATTTCAGTACACAGTCCCATCAGAAGATAAGACTGCACCACACAGCAGTCAAAGTTAAGTTTTTTTTCCCATCGGTGGGAAGTGCAATTGATGAATACACGTGACCATTAAGGTGGGGGGTGATTTCCTCTAAAACAATTCATCGACCAGACACCCCATGGAAAAGTGTCTACACTCTGTTTGTCAGCAACAGACGCAAACACCCAGGAAAAAGGGTTTTTCAAAGGAGAGCGTAATTACTGGCCAGGCCCATAAAATAATTTAGGCCAGACGTCTAGCCATTTCTATAGCTTTATTGGACCGCGGTTCTTCCTGCTTTAAAGTAATTGTTCGTACAAGTTGGACCATAAATTGGAAATTCGCCGCAACACCTCTCCCAATAGCAAACATTTTATGACTTGGAGCACTACTTTTCAAAAAAACACTAAAATCTTCCGTTTTTTAAAGTTATTTTTAAAGATGTTTTAAATAATATTTAGTGGGGGGTTAATATAATTTTAATATGTGGGCTGCTAATAAGAACATCCAGCCATTACATATTTAATATTATGTTAAATAGTGCTGTTCTCTATTAGGTTACATGGCCTCGATAAACCGCATTTGGATAAGTAAGGCCTTAGGGGATATGCTTTGGTCTAATACAAATAAATTAAAGAGCAAGGTGCTTACGTCAACATGTCAAAAATACGAATAAAGGATAAAATCTTTATGCATTTATTTTTGATTTAGACTAAAGGGAGATTTTTCCTTTCCTAAACATGGCACCATGTCATGAACTTTATGAAAGCTTAAAAAATAATTTAGGAGGTTTTAAAAACAAAGATTTTAAGCAAAATGTCGTTAAAACTGGGTAAATTCTGGCTTTACTAAAACTGCGTCCCGTGTGTGTAGTGACATAGACAGCAGTCGAAGTAGTTGCTCTGAATTCTTTTTATACACACAACTCCAAATAACAGCAATACACATACATGTTTCCTGCTGCGTAAACATCCCACTTTGTTGCGTAAAACTTTCAGTTGGCTTGAAACATTGTTCGACAAATCCTCTGTGGGTCTCATCAAGGCAAATTTTTTGCACGTGTGATGCATATTTGGCCAAATAACCCCAGAACGCTGACACTTAATAAATGTTAAAAATAATAATAATAATAATAATAATAAGATTTAAAATAATAAAATGGCTAAGGAGGCTCCTATCAAAAATCATTATAATTGTTCACATGGCTTCCTTGGTACAAACGTCAGAATGTGTGAAACGGCACCAGCACCGGACTTATAGCTGCTCCTTGCCGTTCCTCTCTCTGTTCATCTTCTTCATTTTCATCCTCCTGTTCTGGAACCAGATCTTCACTTGTCTCTCCGTTAAACTGAGTATGCGAGCGACTTCATAGCGCCGGTCTCTTGTCAAATACATGTTGTAGAGGAACTCCTTCTCTAGCTCTAAAGTCTGATATTTTGTGTAGGGACATCGCTTCTTTCTCGTCGAGCGTGCGTGAATCCAATTTGCTGCAGGGTTACCTAAAGACACATAAAGTAAATACACATGTGATTAGTTGTTTGGTTTTTCCCCTTTTTATTGTAACCTTTAATAAACCATAGCCATTGTTTTTACTTAATGGGGCTCAGAGACTTGCGGTCGGTTTCATTGAAGCAAAAGAAAATGAGAACTGTTGCCTGTTATGTCCAAAGAGGACTATTTCGATTACATGATTTCCTGTTTGTACCGATTGCCCCCGTGCACCAACAGAGGGGAATAGATCTGTACTTAGGTATAAAGTCTCTTTAGATGCAGTCTTATCGAAATATTAAGTTGTGTATCTATTTCGGGTGTCCCGTGACATGAAAAACATTAGGATCCCTGCAATAACCCTTGTAGGGCGGGTTCTCCCCTTTCGGAGCAACAGTATAGTACGAGACACTTTTATAGGTTAGTAAAACCTCCAGTTTTACACACCCGGCTCATACAGTTCTTAAGGTTGTAAATCAGCACCGGCTATTTCGTTTACTTACTTGGGTCAAGTTTTTGTTTTTCCTCTTTGGGTTCGCTGTGGCTCGAAAGCTCACTTCCACTGTGTTCTTTGGTTGTTTTTTCTGGACACTCCGATACTCCACACGTGAATTCGCCAGCAAGCGGCCGAGCCTCCGCTTCCAACGTGTCACAATCTGAAGATTTAGCTGGCAAGACCTCTGGCTTTGTCCCGTACGACCGACTGCTGGAGGGGAATCCGGCGAACGAAACGTGGTTCGAAATGGGGTCCATCCACGGTCGGACGCTAACGTATCTCCCGTCCGACGCAGGCAGATGGGACTGGTGGTGGTGGTGCACATATGGATGATAAATCCCCTGAGGATGAACTGAGGACCAGGACGGCGAGAAAACAGCGGATTTCGGTGCAAAATTACACGAGGAAAAGTCTGCGTTGTCCCCAGCACCTGACGGCCTCGGGGTCATCGCGTGTGGAGCCTGAATAAAGCGAGCACCGTACACATCCTCCGGCTCCTGCCCCATTATAGCGTCCACATAGCAGTTACTGAGAGTGCCACTGGAAGACATTTTTGATGGCTTCCTACTCATATAATAAGGGTTGCACTGTTACGGGAAGCTTCCCTTTATGAACAATCATAGTATTTTTGCTGGCCCGCATCTACAGGGATTGGTTACATAGATCACGTGGTCATATTTACCAATACAGCGAGTAAATCAATCCTGCCCTTGCTCACCCCCCCCCCCCCCCCTTTTTTTTCGTCAGGTTTAATTTAGCTTTTCATTTCTCAAATAATAAAAAGCCCATTCTGATGTGACTAGTGGGAGAAAACTAACGCTCAAATAAAATGCCCCTTTTTTAATGAAGATGTGAGGATGTTTCAACAAAACCTACAGTCTGTTGTTCTGTTTTTTAAAGGAGTAAGAAACATTTCCACCAAAAAGCACACACGGCGTCCAAAAACACGGATTCCTTCTGTCTTAATCCTTCAAGGGGGAAAAAGCTCTTCTAATATCGTCCTGTCCCGATACCCTCAATCCCAGTAAAATGGTTTATGGACTTACAGAGTCCTCGTAAAATAGATGTAATAACATGTTGTAAAATAAAAAAGACGCCATTTCAGCTCACAGTGCGGTGTATCCATTGTTAATATTTTGGCAAGGAAACGTATTTTCTGAGTTGGTTTAATTTTTTTAAGTTGAGGCGGAAACAGCAGCAGTCGTGAAATTATTATATTCATTGAAAGGAGAGTAATAATGTATCAATAAATGTTTTACGAGGTGCGTGTGATTATACACGCCGTCAATAAAAAAAAGTCTTGGAGGAGTCCATGTGTGTATTGCTCTCTGAAAGGTGTAATTTAGCACTAATAGCCTGCACATCTTGCCATGTTTCTTCTTCTACTTTTTTACCTACTTTTTTCACTATGTCATTTTCTCGCACTGTGTAAGGCAGAATGTCTCGACCTTCAGTGAACACTTGGAGATAAGAACTAGGTCAAATCTGAGGAGGGGATCAGAAATTGTGTTACGTTATCAGACGTTTGAAAAAGATTTGTGGCAAGCTAAGAAGGCCACACGAAGTTATTTTGTAGATGAAAATGAAGGCTGATTTCGCCACGAAGAAAGGGAGAGCCGAAAGTAATTTACTCCGTCCTCTATTCCTTATAGGCAGTGAGTTTAATTATAAACAGGCCTGCACGCAAAAGCTAAACCAACTTTATTCCATTACACAATCAGCCATCTTCGCATGATTTTGCTGAGCTTTTTCTTTTGCATCCAAATAGACTTTAAAGGAATTCTATCTTGTTATTCATACTAATTTTACTTAGATTTTATTTTTAAGTCGTTTTTAGCCAGAATTTGCCTTCCTCGAGTAGCCTACGCGTAAATGAGCGTGAGAATATATTTTCTGAATTTAAGAAGATTACTGTTTCGGCTCGTCTTCAGATGAAGTTGCGGCATAATTACAAACCTTTGGCGAAACTGGAAACACAAATGAGGGACGCGTTCACACTGTTTTGCCTGCTGTTTTGTGCAACAAGCTTGGAGGAAATTGTTCTTTTTCTTGCCTTTTCCTGCTCGGAATGGGACTGTTTTTTGAAGGAAAACAATGCTTGCGTCAGTGCAAATTAATTTCGGATACTCACAGTGCTGCTAAAACTGAGGCAGGCTATTTGCCGAGCAGAGACCGTGTAGCACGGACAAATCTAAAACAAGATCCTTTGACAATATATTTATTGCAAGATACATGCCACAAACATGCAATAAATTCACAGATTGACATTGTTTTGTTCTGTATTTTTTCCATCACTTTAAAGCCCATAGAAACATTTCACTATCGAGCACACGGCTTGCACTTACTCTTAAACAAATGTTGCACTAGACGACAATAAATGTGCTTTCATGACTGAAATAGAGTAACCTTTTCCACAGCTCGGCCGGATACCCATGTCTTTTTAGTAGAAGAGAAGCACCCTCCAATAATTTAAGACCACAAAGTGTTACCCTGTGATGAAACAAAACAAATACAGGACGCCACGCAAAATAATAATAATAATAATAATACAAATAAAAAAATACTAAGATTGGCAATACAGTCACAGTTTTGTTGATTTTGAGATAAATGTCCAATGCCAGCGAAGCATCAATATGTGAAGGACGAGGAGGAGGAAAGACAGCTAACACATGCAGCCTCACGAAAAGGTGAGATTTGAGGTCAGTTCACGGATGCGGTTTTCCCTGTTCATTTTCTTCAGCTTCATCCTGCGGTTCTGAAACCAGATCTTGACCTGCCTGTCGGTCAGGTTAACGCTCCTGCTGATCTCTAGGCGGCGCTCTCGGGTCAGGTACATATTGAAGAGAAACTCTTTCTCCAGCTCCAGGGTTTGGTGCTTTGTGTACGGGCACCTTTTCTTTCTCCCACTTTTTGCTGTCAGCCAGTTGTTTGTGAGAGTGTCACTCTTGCAGTCTGCAGGGATTCAAATCAGAGAGATCAGAGTTTTATTTTTTATTTATTTATTTTTTATTCTTTTAGCGACGCACTGAGCGTCCTCTCGAACAAAAAGCTCATCAGTTGCTTTGGATTTCACCTCTGGGAAATAACGCACAACATTTCCCTGAATAAATAAAATGCATGGGTTGTTATTAGTCACTCACATGCCATCACTAATAAAACAAAAATGAAATGAAACCCCAAATGATCAACCCGCACACGAGGAATACGTGTGTATATGGTCTGATTTTTTTCTGTAAATCCTGATTTAAATGGTGAATTAATATGAATCGTGTAAGATTTCATAAGGAATTTGACATATTTTACTAATTTTGCAAATTGTCAAAACTGGATTGGGATTAGGGTGAGATTTCTCCTCATCATTTTTCATCTTTTTCCAAAACTTAAAAGTTCACACATTTGCCAAACAGATGTTAGAATTAATCAGTGGAGCTTGATTTAACGCTTCAATTTATGAAAGCTGTGCAATATGCTCACATAAGACAAGATTATGCATAAAAAAAACTATGCATATACTTTAAATATCCAAAGAACAGGAGGACATAGGCTTCATGCTGCATGGTAAAACCATTCTCTGTTGCCTATCAGTGCAACCTGAGAAAGACTCTCATTAAACATTACGACTTTAGGGTTGTTTGTGTTTTATACTTGGTTTTATGATGCTGGAGCCTTCTCAGCACCGCGCCACGAGATAAAAGCTTTCATTACAGCCAACCCACCTTTCCCTTCCTTCTGTAGCAGCTCAGGACTGGACACAGGCGCTTCCACTGAGCAGTTTTTCTCCTCCGAGCCCGACTTGGGATCCGGGCTTTCTACGGGGACCGGCGTTCTTGCGGTTTCCGGGTTTTGCGAAGCGTCCTCAATTTTTTTATCCACCTCTGAGAAATTAGAAGATGCCGACGAGGGCTGCGGTTTCGGGGTGACCCGGCTGAGCTGCATCAGTGTCGCGTTTGGACTCGGTGCTTCATGGCAGTAGTTTTCCTGATGCTTCCCGTTCGCATAAGTTTGGCTCAGTCTGAAATAGCCGGGAACCGGGATCTCGGGACCATCGACCGGACACGATTCAGGAATAACGTTAGAATATGCGGGGACTTCTGAAGAGTTGACTTTTTGTACTCTCTTATCGGAGTACATGCAGCAATTACTCTCTTCCTTTATGCTCTGTGAAAATGTACAGTTTGACATCTGATTGGGAGGCTCTATTCTGCAGGGTCTGCTCGGATCAGTCCAGTTATCTATCTGAGGTATGTACGAGTGGACGTTCATGCCCATATTTTGGTGGTTGACCTCCCCTCTTTTGCCGAAAGACGGCAGGAGTCCACAGGTTTGCATTCCGTAAGTTCCCATTTCTGAGCCAGACGGCATGTACATGTTGCTGTTGGAGTAAAAGCTGTCCGTCCTGCAAGCACCAATTAAAGAGTCCACTAAAAATGTATTTGCCACAGGAGAGCTACTGGAGAAGGACATTTTTTGAATTTAAGTTCTTAGGAGGAGAGAGGTGTCCTTTGTAAGCTGACATATCTAGGAAAAACAATCTGTAAGTCAGGATGCCTCCCAACCACATGACAAGCCCACCAATGAGATTTGAAAATGGCCTTGAGACGCAGCCTCCTCTCTCTGCACACACTCGCACTGCGGATGCAGACGTGGTCAACAGCGACACCTACAACACGGACTTGAAATTGGTTTTTGCAGAGAGTCGCGCACGTTACCAATGGGCATCGCGGGACTTGGAGACTTATTCGCGAAATTGAAAGAAATGCGTCGAAAGGACCATTTGAATCCCAACAAAAACTGCTCGCCTTCAATCTAGTCTCAGATTTATAACGACAGACGCGCTCTGAAGTGTTTAAGTGTTTATCAGTGCACCAACTTGAAGAATATGCGTGTCTCTTTGTGTGGAAGACATTCTCGAGAGAGTGAGAGAGAGAGAGTGTGTGTGTGTGTGTGTGTAGGTGTGCGTGTGTGTAGGTGTATGGGGAGGGGGGTGGGGGTGCCTGCATGGCGCATAGGCGACAACTGCAGACTATTTGGAAAAAATTTAGCAGCTCTGCTGATTATATTTTTATTTAACCTTTCACACTTCACCCGCTGTAATTATTAAGAGTGCTTTCCCTGCATATATGCAGCATATGTCTCGATTGTATTTGTATTAAATATGTAACAAAAGAATAAACTAAATATAAATGTAACGCTTTCTCCTTTCATCTATTTAAATTTTGGTCTTTTTTCATTATGATTTGACAATTTATGAAAGGCTTATTGTTGTTGATGTTTTTCAATTAAGGTGCACAGAATCTCTCTATTAAAGAGGAAACGATTTCCTGGAAGATATCAGCTTTTAAAATACCCAGAAGATCCATAAGATGATGTGAAAGGTGGACACATACCTTTAACAAATTGAACTCACAGACTGGTAAAAACGTGAAGGTCAACGTTATAGCTTTCGCAGTCGTTATTACACACTTCACACTTAATCCATGAAGCTATTTCTCCAGGATTATCATATCTGTGCTTTCGTTTAACGTATTTGACGCTCAGAAGCAGAGTTCGAAATGACTTGCTTGACCGTGGCTGTGCTCACAGTCACAGTATTCTCTAAATACCTCAGTGTTTTCGCTCGTAAGGAAGGCAAACGTGTACTGCCTGTTAAACTAGAGAGGAAAAAAAACACTGTCCACGAAATTATTCATGATCACAAATCAGAGGTCATGCCAGTAATTGCCACTGACTCTAACGGCCTTTACAAAAAAGTGTAACACTGGGAATCCTTATGTGTTTGATAGTAATGGCACAAGCTTGAAATAATTATACAGTGTGTAAGAGAAGATGTGTAACGTCCGTTTGGCTCTCTTTAAGGCTCTTCGATATTTATAGTTGGCTGTAAACAAACACGTGTGCTATGCAAACGGGATTGTCAAAAAAGAAAAACCTAGAATACCATATGCAGCAGTTATAGCTATTTAAATAAAGCTTTACAACAGTTAAATGAGGCAAATGATAATGGATATATATTTTTTCTCTTTTTTAATTATCATGTTTCCAATAATGTTGCAAAGATAACATTTTAACATACAATAAAAAAAAAACTCATTTGGAAGCCAGTATGTTCTTCAGGCAAAATCAACAATTTATACATCACATTGATCCAAAATATATTTTTAAGTCAAATGGTCCGAAGGATACGTACACTCGTTGACATCATTGCTGTCATTATTAGTCTTGTGAACAGTGGAAATATTACCAGTGATAATTTAAAGAAAATAACAAGAGATTCACTTGTATTTAAAACATTGGAGTAGAGCGCGTAAATTTAAAAAACGAAGAAAAAATCTAAAAACAAGAAAAAAAATACTGGCTGATTTTAGTTACAAGCAAAACAAGAAAGCTTAAAAACTGCGACAATACTCGGTCTTTATTCGGAGTACCTGTACCTTTTTTCAAAGTAAATAGCTAGACTCAAATAGACGAGAATTTGACAATGAAAATAAAAGAAACAAACGTTACATATATATGTTACATATACATATATATATTTGAACAGAAATACATATATAGCAAATGTGGGTCAATATTCACTGCTCCTTTTAGCATAAACATGAGATATTACTGGGCTTCAGGCCCATGCGGCCCTCAGGTAAAGGTCTAAGCCTTTATGATGCGGATCACAAACAAAGAAACAGAACAGAATTAAATTCCTGGTGTCATTTCCATACGCATGACAATTATTTGAAATTGTGTTTGCTGTTTTCATGAAACTCATGAGGAATTTCATCCCTTCAGAGAAGCATTTAGCAAAATGTAATGCGCTCTCTGATTAACAGTGTTCTTATTTTCTTTAAGGAAACTCAAGGCTCTCGTTTTGTCGGTGTTTTTTTATCAGTTCATTAAAAAAGAGGATTAAATACTTTGAAGGGAATGAGTCTTTAAATTAAAAAAACAGCAACATGCAAACCATGCTGAATTTAGTGGACTGGAAGAAGTAATAATTAAAATAGAAATGTAAACAAACAGCTTGCTGAACTGATTATTCCCTCACTGACAGGCTTTCATGTGGGGTTGATGCTAAATTGACTGCATGGCTGTAAAAACTGAGAGTGCCCTCTTGTGGCTACATTGAGAATTGAAGTGAAACGCCCCTCACAGTTGGTAATGCAATTGCACTGCAGGACAAGCTGAGCACCCTTCTAAATGCTTAATGAAACCTCAGTTTTCTAATATCCTTTTGGGGAGGAAAACGGTAAATGTAACCCAGGTGGTACTAAATTAGCAAAAATCAATCTATAGAGGTTTTCTTTTTCTGACACTAAAAAAATGGGAGTAATTTTTGTTGCATAAATGAGCGATCGCCTATCTTTTAACAAATGAATTATCAATAAAGCGGCTGTTTTGTCCGAAATTGGTGCATTTATTTAGTTCGTCCCCCCTACTGGTTACAAAAAAAAGGGAAAGAAGGATATACAGCACCTTATATTTTTATGGAATTAAAAAAATTTTCACTTTTTGCAGAGGCAGCTTGATGGTTCGTGTATGGTGAAGCTACACAAAGATGGAATCGCCTTACCTACACAAGGAAGATCGTACAAATTTCGTGCTATAAGCTCACTTTGCGTTTCTTTCTTCTTCGCAGATTCAGAGCCATCAAAGAAACATATATCCAATTTATAATACTGCAAAAGGAGAGAAACATGAAAAAGAAATACTTATCCTTCTAGAAGACCGGCCTGGTTACAATATTTTCCATTGTCTTCCATTTCTTTAGTTGCAAGTGCCCCAATATGCCAGCATGAGCTAAATATGGAAACGATGCGCAGAAATTCTCAAAGCATTTCTAGCCTGGAGTTAAAGTACTTTAAGACAGGAAGGAGAATCAGTCCTCATGTGGTCTGGGGGTTGGGACACCAAAGTCCAATAGCCCCCTATTTAGACATTTACAGCTACTTTTATTATAGTGTCTAGACGGTTCAAGGTTTAGTAAACAATCAAGTGTTTCAAAGCAAAGGAAATAACGGGACATTACAGTACTGCAAGCGCCTAAATTATTCCGAAATCTTTCCTGATGTAAAGTTTTTTTTAGTTTAGTTTAGTTTTTTGTAAAACTTCCTTGTGATCGGTTTCGTGACAGCATATTTATTTTCGTACTTTTATTCACACCACAATTTGCATTGCATGCGCCTTACAAATATACATTCAGAGAAGAAAGAAGCCTACATATATTTAATATAAATTATTTCGAAGCACGGCTCGCAATTTGCGGAAATTTCTGCTACCGATAACGCAAAAATATGAGAATACAAATAAACGCAAGAGTTGGTGCAAAAATTCGAATGATACAAAATATTGGCAAATTAATTTTTTAAAGCCAGATTTTTGTGAAATCAACTGTTAATCACAGCTGACCATGAAGCCACTTGGAAAAGTGTTTGCGATTTTTCCTCCGTGTGTGAGTGTGTCTGTGTGTGACATGCCAGGTATCAGAACAAAGGATTCCCAGTGAAATACTGTAGACGGTCGCGGTTTAGCTTTTTCTCTTTCATTCTTCTGTTCTGAAACCAAATCTTCACTTGCCGATCTGTCAGGTTTAACATCCTGGACAGCTGGAGTCGCTTCTCTTTGTTAATGTACACATTGAAGAAAAACTCTCGTTCAAGTTCTCGGATTTGGTATTTGGTGTAGGGACACCTCTTCTTCCTGGACTTGGTTGATGAACCTGTGGAAGACAAAAAAAAAGTTTTCCCAGATTTTACATCAAATGCCAAAATTCCCAAATGTGAAATATAGCAAAGAGAGCAGATTAATAGATTTACTTCTTTATTTCCGAAAAAAAACTTCCTCACACACACACACACACACACACACACACACACACACACACACACACACACACACACACACACACACACACGAGCGTAGACTGAAATAACCAACACAGGTATTCCCGTGAAAATTAGTCAATATTGCGCAAATGATCATCTACATGTTGGTGTTTGGTTACTTTCCACTACATCCCAGTCTGCATTTCCTCACTGTATTTCTATATCTGCACAGCACTAAAATATAAAATATAGAGTCACAAAAAATTCCTCTAATGTCCTATCAAAACAAATCAAACCTGGCAACAAGGTATTATTATTGGACACAAGGAGGCCTTTAAGTATGGTTACTTAACGGTCTCCCATTGTAAATACCTTTACAACCGTAAAGTAAATCTTATTGGGATATAAAAGCTTTTGCATGCTTATAAAGAAGCATATAACCCTGCACGGTCACGGCGGTGGAAATGGCGCAGTCCAGACCCTCAAAAGTCTGGACTGTTCATCTTATGTCTAACACACATAGGAGTATATCCTTACTGACTTACTTTGCTGGTTGATCTTGTCGCTGCAGTTGGAGGACGAGTCCTCGTCGACGTTCCCGGTTTGATCAGCTTTGTGTTGTTCTACTTTGGTCACAGCCTGATTGTTATTCGCAGCATCACCCGGAACGTTATAGTCTGTCTTTTGTTTGGGGAGCTCCGCGTTAGGCTTGTCCGAGTTAGGAGTGTCAAAAAACTGGTCGAAGCCCTGGGGAAGAACCCCATTTCGACCCACGCTGGTAAAGAAATTGCAAGGCGAGCCTGTCCCTCCGTGGTGGCCATACAAGGACTCGTTTTTGAATATCACATCCGCCCTGCTGCTGGAGGACTGGATTAAGTCCCGGTGCATTATCTCGTCCGTTGAGTAGTAAGACGTGTAATTGCCCCTGTAGTGCCATTTGGGATGGTCCAGTCCGTAATCCCTGAAAGCGACTTCTCGAACAGGTTGGACTTGAGCTATGTTGGAAGAATAGGGGAAATTAATCTGACACGAAGTCGTCTGGGGTAGAAAGGAGGAGACTGATGTAAAATCGGGCGACGAAACGTAATAAGTGCAGCTCGGTAAAAACATATTTGACGCACAGCTGCGATCATCATATTCCGTCATATCTCCTCTTCAGTTTTCCTCTCTGCAACAGAGGAAAGAATTGGCAGCTTTGCTGTGTTAAACTTTGTCCATCTATAGCACCACAGGCGTGTGGAAAGACCCCGCCAGGGAGAAAAAATCGGAAACGTAGGCAGACCTGCAATACATCTTGATCGATTCTTGAGGTAATTGTGTCATGTGATCCAGCTAAGAAATTACCATACATCAATATCAGTCATTAAAAACTGTCCGGAAAAACTCATGTGAGCGCATGCAAGAGACTCCATTGGCTCTCTGGCTGCAGAGGCAACTCCTCTCCAGCCTTCTTGCCCTATAGCTCACGAAAAAAAAAAAGAAGAAATGTGTGAACCATCGCTGGAATATTTAATTAAAAGCTTTGCTGCAACATCATCCTCATCTTGTAATGATGTGTAATGACGGTCATACGCAGTGATGGTGTCAGTAAATTTTGGCTTTATATGTTTGTGGCAACAGTTAGCGGAAATATTAACGTTAACCTCAATGCAAAGCTTAAATGGCATGGCAACAAGGCTACCGTACCTACTCGCGCTGAAAAAAAGAAAAAGAAGAAGAAGCAGCCTGTGGAATATGTGATTCACCAAGTCAGATTTTATGCAAATACATTTAAGGCTCATTGCGCATAATCACTGTGCACCATGGTGGTTTGAGTAGAGTTAAATACATACAGAAACGCCAGAAGGAAATAGTTTGAATTCAGTTTCACTGACAAGCTTCTTGGCCTTCACCATGGTGACAAAAAGCTGAGGCTTCACAAAGAAATAAAAGACCACGACAAGACTGGGCTGCAATAGATTATTGTATATATTACACCCCAGTTACATTGCAGAGTCCATTTTTAAAACTCGTTTAGAAATATCTGCCCATTAAATGGTCCTGTTGATTAAAACAAAAAACAAAAAAAAAATCCCCAATTTTAAGTACAGATGGATGCACTTGAAAACAGACAAGTAAACAACCCCATGGAATGTTACTGCAAACACAGAAATGTTGATTTTTGGTTTCCACAGAAACATAAATCAAGCGCAAGCACAAATCGGTAAGCACATCCAGCATTGCCAAGTCCAAAACAACTGACTTTGACCGTCTGTGGTGTAGCTGATGTCCACCAAGCCTTTTTCACCAACAAGCCTCTGCAGCCAAATCATTTTACTGCCCCTGGGCAGCCATGCTTGCAGTGTTTTCCTCCTTCTTGGTGGAGAAAACGAACTTATACCACTGATGAACGGATCTCTCATATAAATGAAATTTCCTCCAATAATTTTTTTGTCTATGTAAGTATTAATAACTTTATTGTTTCATCTCTTTCTGTATTTTTAACTTATTACCTGGCGATTTTTATTTTATTTTATATGACTCCACTTAATGTAGTTTTTTTTTATTGTAGTTGTGATACTGCAGTTGTGAAATATATATATATATATATATATATATATATATATATATATATATATATATATATATATATATATATATATATATATATGCAGGAAAATATGCAGGAAAAATGTAGTTCATACTTCTCTGTGGGCTTATATTGTTTTTAAAGGTTAATCGATTGTCGGGCTTCAAACATAATGTGGTGTTCGCTTAAAGACAGCTTTAATATTATCTGGGGCTAAAGTCGAGCTCGTTGGTCCTGTTCTGTATCCAATCTAACTACATTTCATAATAATCCCTTTTTAGCCAGTTAGAAGATATTTTCCAAAATTAGGGCAAAATGTTCCAAAGTAAACTACTTCCATCTATATTCCACAGCGTTAGGAGGTCAAAACATCTGTATCTATGTAACTATCACATGAATAAATAACTTAATTATTTAATTAATTTAAATAATTGCAGTGAAAAGTTGATAGCGGTATGAGACTAATGGCTTACTTTAAGTTAAGACGAGTTGTTACTATAATTTGGTGTTTTGTGTGCTTTAGGTTGTCTTTTTTGGCCGTCTTCTATTACATGGAAAGGTTGCAATGTGTAAGACTGTATTAAGCTTAAAATTTCAGATATCAAATCAGGCTGCAGACGAGATGCTTTAAAGTTCCAAGCATTTACAAAAAGGTTAAACGTCGTGTTGTCCAGCTTGTTTAATTAAGGCGTGTGACATTAAGCAAAACATTAAAAGGTTCCACTTGAAACACAATTGCTGAAATAGACACACGAAAGCTAACTTCCATAAGACTTTTTTTCTGATATTGTGAGAAATAGAAACCCAGTCTACTAACTTGACCTTAACTTTGTTTTTGGCACCCCAACTATCTAGAGGAAGCCTTAGCTATGTGACGCAGCCAGGCAGTAAACCAATAAAGCAGCAAACAATGTCTGAGACGCACAGAAAACCCACTGCAGGCGTCTGAAATACTCTGTGGAAGGAGAACTGGCTGTTAAGCTTCTAAGCACCACACAACAGGCCCGCAAAACAGTGAGGGCAAAAAGAATGAATTGCAGTGGTTTGAAAGTATGCCAAAGTCCCAGAAACTCTGTAAGGAGAGGGGAAAAATCTTTATGTTTCATTACAAATTACTATAGCTCTAAAATGTTATTCAGACTTCCTTGAACTTATGACTGCAGTTTAACAGAAACATAATAGTTGCAGTGATGCGGTGATGATGACGTGATAATGATGTAACGAGGGGAACCATTTATAGATTCACTCTCCCGTAATGTCGCGTGTGCTGCTCTGCTGATGGCTGGTCGTTCCTGCAGAGTCGCGGTCTCTCTTCGTTTAAAATTACCCTGACCACTTGTGACCTGCAGGTCCGCCGTGGAAACACCAGCGAAGAGTTTTGGTAATGAAAACAGTGACAGAGCTAGATTTGGCCATATCACATGCACCACTAATGAGCACGGATGGACTTGTCTGGTGCAGAAAGTTCACTTGATGTCGCTGAGATATTGATTTACATCCATTTCATTTAGTTACAGCCGCAATAACCTCCAACTGGCATGCAGAGATTTTCTTGTGGGTGAGAAATGCTGCTGGGTTATCCACTGTGCAGAGGAATTACGCATATAAAATGCCAAAGCCAAATGCAGAATGGAGGGGTTTCAATTTAAAGTGAGTGCTGGAGAGCAGAGAGATAATAGCCTGTTAAAGGTGCAGATATAAAAGAAAAACATTCCTCCATGCTACAGACATTTTATAGAGATACAATTTATTTCTAGAGAAAGATTACGCTCGCATAAGGCAGCCCTCTCATGGTTCTTTTACATCTGCAGGCTTTGAGATTTCCTAAACAAACGACGCTGACTTTAGTTTTAAAATCTATGTGACGCAGCGTGGAAGAGGTGCAGATCAGTGCTCGGTTATACGCTAAATATCAGCTCTGGAGCGAAGCTATATGAATAACGGTGAACGGCACAAGCGTGAAGTCTTTAGTTACATTTTCTTTCCAATATCATTCCTAATAAATATGAAATATCTATCATGATGCAAAATAACTTGGTCACGATTCTTTTTTAAAGGATCTTTATTTACAAATGCATTCATCTCCAGGTGCATCCACAGTACAAAACCAATTTACCTTGATTTAAAAAAAAAAAAAAAAAAAAACTTGTATAACTTCATATTATACTTACCAACACCATGCATTCTGAAATTGCTATTAAATAAGTCAAATCCAGTTTGGAATAAACTATAACTGCGTATTTATTTTCAAAAAATGTAAATCTTCCGCTTTAGAATGACTTTGATGCGACCTTGAGATCACACATATGTGCGTTTTTTGTGACAATACAGAGGTCTAGCAACAACAACAAAAAAAGATAAACATTTAATTTACAACAGATATTATGCGTTTTGACACCATCAGACTGTTTCACATCCACAAACCTTTTTTCTTTTCTTTTTCTTTTTTTGCGGGCTTCAAACACTTCCTAGCGCCAAATACGCTGCGAAAAGTAGTTTCGCATTACTTCTTTAAACAGATTTACACAAAAAAAGGTGGATAATTCAGACATTTGATTAAATAACATCAATTAGGGGATGGGCATGCAATCATGAGATATATTTTGCAGTGCTGACTATTGCTAATGTTTTACACATCGTAAACGTGAACTTGACTGTTGCCTTCTACAATAATGCTGCACTACATGCAAAGGCCGTCATACAAAAGACACAAAAACAAATGGTTCCACATTTCCGTTTAAGCTGGTCTCATATTTGCGCTGGATGAGAAACAAGTGGGCTTATAGACTGATTATCATCCGCCGGCTAAGACCAGTTTGGAAGCTGTGGCCTACGGCGCATTTGGAGAATCTTAAAGCCAAAAGTGACCCAGCATGCGTAAAAATCTACTCAGTCTCAGTCACCAATGCAAATTTATTTTTTGCATTTGTTAGGCTATACTACAAATATGCTGGAACTTTTTGATGAAGGTATAATATATAACGTAACAGAAGCTGCGCATTTAAATTAAACTAAAACAAATGTATTTCCATGACCTTCACCAAAGTGCTTTAGTCGCCCAGACCTAACGACAGACACGACTGTAGACACGAAACCCGGCCCACCAATTCCGTCCACCCACCTTTCCCACCTGTGCAGCTGATAAATGTTGAGATTCATTCATTCGAGAAAAGAAAAAAAAGAACATAGGAAATTATTCCAGTCAGTGACTCCTCCAACACAACTGGAGGAATCAATTTAGCAACATGGAGTGCGGACGCAGAACATTACATTATTGATGCGATGCTCAGGATCAAGGCCAAAGGTCATCAGTATGCAGAGAAAGCTTGCTCGCGCATCATCAGTCGTTTCTTCTTCATCCTCCGATTCTGAAACCAGATTTTCACCTGCTGGTCGCTAAGGTCAAGTCTGTCTGACAGCTCCTTGCGTTTCTGTCTGTTAATGAACTCGTTCATCATAAATTCATTCTCAAGTTCAGCTAGCTGCAGCTTCGAGTAGGGCTTTCTCTTTTTTCTTGTTTTCACTTGCGACGAGCACCACGGGGCACCTGAAGAGAGTAGAGGTGCAAACAAGATTTAAACTTTAACAGCACCTCCAGCCACAGTTAAATAAGGCGAAGGAAAATAAGTGGTCCCAAATGCGCTGCTTATAGCGTGGCTAACGTCTTACATATTTTATTAAGATCATAAGAAAAAGGAACCACATCTGCTGCGCTTATGGAAAAAAAGACCTGACATTAGAATGACTCACACATGCAAAGGACTCTACAAGGTTATTATGGGACATTTTAAATAGTATACATGGACCAAAAAAATAAATAAAATCATAGCCACATGTATGCATTCCTGTTGTAATAACCTTATAGGAGATTAGTTATAGCCACAGAACCACACAGTGGCCACACAGAAGCATAGATCATGCCCATATTGTTGCAAATGTGTGGTTTTATAGTAAAATAGCTAGCACTGCTGATAAAATAAGGAATCTGGCCTGAAGAATTATGTAACTACTTAACCTTGAGCAAAAGTCGTCCTGGAGCATGGGTTACTGGATAACGTGTGAATGGGATTCTCCTCCTGTTTGGGGCCGTTCACGTTCAGTGGACCTGCTGTATCCGGATCAAGCTGTGCCGCAGAACCGTGAGACCGGTTGTCCAGAGCTGAGTAACGGACCCCGTGATCCCCGGCGTAAACTTCATCTTGACTGCCAGACTCCTCTGTCTTTTGGCTTGTGTCCTGAAAGCATCGAGGAGACTCCTCCAAATGCGTCTTGACGTGGCCGCTCGAGGAGTTTGTGTTTAAAGACACTGAATTGGACAAAAACGGCGGACAGTAGCCTCCGAAGGCGCGGCTCTGTGGTGGTGCCGCTGGCCCAGACGCGCACGAACTTGAGGAAGTCCACGGGAGCGTGCACACCTCCCTCCTATTGTAAGGGAGCTGATGCAGCCCGGGTATATGGGCTCCATTACCGCGCAAGTTGGAGAAATACAACGACTCAGGGGGAGCAAAATTTAACAGAGAACCAACATAGCCGGGATTTAAAGGATTCCGCTCACACATTTCCATGGAGCTTTCCTCAAACGCTTCTTGCAAGCGTTTTAGCAACTCCTGAAGAATAAAGGGAAGGTAATTGTTGATTTGTTAATACAGTGTCACGTGATATGTAAACTATGTTGTTCCGCCCCCACCCTTGCTTCCAATACAGCAAAGCAAAATACTCCTTGAGGAAATGTTTTGGTATTGGGCGGGTGGGCAATGAAATGGTTCCAACCAACCATTTAATCTTTGCAATTACTCGGAAAAAAAAAACTTAGAAATATGATTTTAGACGATGATTTCAGTGCCACGAGCGGCTGCTGAACAGAACATGAGCACTTGGGATGCCACCGTGAAGCACATATCAAGGATAACAAGTTGATTGTGTGGGCTGACTCATGCAGTAGCATGTGCGCATGGAAGCACTGAAATGCTAGATAGATAGATAGATAGATAGATAGATAGATAGATAGATAGATAGATAGATAGATAGATAGATAGATAGATAGATAGATAGATAGATAGATAGATAGATAGATAGATAGATAGATAGATAGATAGATAGATAGATAGATAGATAGATAGATAGATAGATAGATAACTTTGCGCATAACTTTGCGTTTTGCCTTTCATGTGACACAATGAAAGGCCCAGTAACCCTGACCATAATTCTAACTACCTTTTCACTGAAATTGCACGCAAAAACCTTAAATTGTGCAGACAAGAAGTACGAATTCGTCCTGCCTGGCGTGCTGTATTTATACACAATGCCACTATATCAGGATAAACGGACATAAAGGGGCACATACCTTTAGTGCACGCAGGGCATTGTATTTGATATTTGATTGTAGCCCTGGTTTCCTCGTAATGCCTGCAAAATACCCTTTATTTGCGCTGGTAAAGAGCCAAGGTCTAAGCACAGAAATAAAGTTACGCATGATTGAAAATTCCCACTGACTTTTAGAGAAGTATTTTTTGTCTATTATTTTTATTATTTGTATTTATCTGTCTATCTATCTATTTATTTATTTGACAAAACTTGCTCAAGAAACTTGAGGTAGGTAGATCTGAACACACCAGTTAAAGATCACCATAAAGTCACATATGAAATTCACTATAGAATATTGGTGCCTTCATCTCTGTGTAAAATTATGCTACGCTGTAACCCAACTGTGCCAAAATAACACTGAGATTCTTGAAAAATGTTAGTACCTTTACATAAAATGGAAAATACTTCCGTCTGCTATCATTTTGTAGCACATTTGTTCTGGTAATATCAAGTGCTTGGCTAAATTTAGAACAACCTCGGTTTTGTTTGTAGTTTTCCGTATTTATTTATGATCGTACTGTTGGGATATGTGGGAATGTACTGTTGTGGGATACTTCAGCTACACGGTGTAATTGTGCGTTATACCAGCTTTCCTAATACACCCATAATATCTCCATACCATATTATTTTCGAAAGGACGCCTGTAATTCATGGGGAGTATATTGCACTATTTTCTTTGGTATTACTGCATGTTTTATATAAATTATTTGTTTATTTTTTTTCTTGGATACAGTATTCCCCTGTGACGTGAAATTGATTTTTTTTTTTAAATGACACTGACGACAGGGAGGATTTTGTGGTTATGAATAAATAAACAAAACATCCCTAAAATGTAAAATAAACATTTAATCATGCTGAACCTGTCGCTGTGATCTTTTTTATTTTCTTTTGTTTCAGGTTTTTTGGATATGTCTGGAAATGTTTAGCATTAAAGCCAAAGCTTCTGAATGTGTTTAATTTGATACAAGATAAAAGACAAAAGCTTTAATAAACCTGTAGTGTTTTGATTATGTGAGATGTTTCGGCTTTAATCCAATAGGTGGCAGCATAACATTATGCATATATAGCCTTTGTATCGTGTCATTATGTCTTTACTCTGACCATTGTAATGTTTTTACTGCGGTAGGAGCTTTGCTTATCTCCAGTAACCATTTGAGTCGTGTTTGGTTTCCTGTGCAAGAAGAAAAAAAAAAGATTATCAGGAAAGGAACCATGAGATAATGTCTCCAGAGTCTACATCGTCATCAGTACCTAGGTATGCTAAATATAACAATCACATGAACTGATGTTTTACAAAGCCGATTTTAAGGGATTAAAATTATATGTGTTAGACTGAAAACAACGTTTTTTCAATTAATTAAAAGTCCAGTGACGCTGTTACATTTATTTCATCCAAAGAGGGAAACGTTATAAAATCAGACGTTTTGGGGGGGGAGGGTTTGCAGTTTATACATTTTCTGTTTTACATTTCATAGTTTAAAAACTTTTAAAATATAGACTATGCGAGGTTTTAGATTTAAACTGTCGTAAATAATTTGTTGGCCTATAATCAGTCAAATCTCAAACATATCGCACATTTGATTCGAAGGCATTTTGAACCTTCCTGTCACAATTTAGGCGCTGCAATCGGTTTTTTGCAAAGTGACCTTAATTCTTCTCAAACCTTCATTACAAATTTTCTTCACCCAGCTCAAAACCTGAAAAAATGACATTAGAAATGTCTTTTTCACGACATCTGGCCAAGACGGCTGCGCAAAATGCAACATAAACAGAGTTCTGTAAAAATATTTGAAGTTATCAACAAGGTTCCGATTGATTGTAACGTGGAGCACAGAAGAGATACTTATAGATACTTACAAAACAGGTTCTTTAATTTATATATAACCCCTTCTTTATCGATGTTAGAAATAAAACACACACAGACATCGGCCATCACTTTTTTTGCACGACTCATGCGCCATGTGTTTTCAGTATTCAGAGTAACTCACGAGACACTACAATGAAACTTCAGCAAAGAAAAAGTCAAAAAGAAAAATCTGAAAATTGTCGTTTATTACATCATCATTTTAATGTGACTACAACTATTTATATGACTAAAACTAATTGAGAAGAAAATATTAGGATTAGGAACAATTATGTGTGTGCAGATGAACGGTTTTACCTGCGCCCATGAATTGTTCGTGTTTTGTACGAGTGTTGCCCAGAATCTGGTGTTCACAGCTTCTATCGAGGGCAAATGGATAGCAGTCATCAGAAATGCTAGCTTTAATGCTAGAAAATTAATATAATAACGCACATGAAACGTGTGTGAACCTATATTTAGGAAACGTTTTGCTTTATAAAAGTGAGCTTTCGGCTGCAGCCAAGAATCACAAAATTCCAGACTCCGACAATTTCAAAATAGAGTTTTAGTGTCATTTACTGTTCTTCGTCCTTCGTGTTTAGGGTGTCAGGAGCCAAACTGAGGATACTCAGTCTAGCTGTTTCCAGTCTGGCTGTTTTCCTTTGAGGGCTATCCGCCGTCTATTGTCCTTGGTAATAAACTTGCTGCTTCCCTCGTTCAAGTTCTCATGGCTGAGAAATGCTACACTGAATTTTCGCAGTTATTTCTAAGTTTTTTTCTGAGTAATTTCGCAGCAATTTAGAGTCATTGGAAGTAAAAATAAAATTTTAAAAATGAATAAACATAAAAATATAGCAAATTTAAGAGACTGTAGACTTACATTCAGCTTAAATTTCCATTATGTAAAATATAAAGCTCCGGTCACCTTAACAGAAATAATAACGTGAGATGTTGCATCGGAGAAAAAGCTGATTATATTCTGAGAAACTGTCGCGTTCATTTGGGAACACTTGACACCCTGGTGCCTTTCAATAGAATTATCTGAAGTAATGGACCTGAACCAAGAGTTCCTTCGAGGATAGTACTCCCACAAATGAGGTTGCTGTTTTTTTTCTGTTTTCTGTATTTTAATGGGGCTACCGAAAAGGATCACTGTCTTTAAAAATTAGGTGTGCTGACTCAAATACATCAGTGGTGTGTATTTTTGGAGCTTGGAGTCACAGTTTCTTCTCAAATATGCTGCGTCACAATTAATTTACTGATGGTGAAAAATCGTTAAAATGCCTCATATGCATTGGGCTATAAAAGCTACCCTATGTTATAAGGACGGTGCTGATGCTGCATTATAACTTTATCTCCAGTGCAGTCATGATTTTGTATAAACGTGCCACGAAAGCACTGCAAAGAAATGACACAGTTAACATTTCAAAAAGTGGTCCCAAAACAAGGGTGGGGATAGTTTCCAGCATACATCACAAAAGTTGTAAGTTTTATGGTGGAAAACAGTTACTACTGTGTTATTTAACATTTAGTTTGCCACATTGTTTAGATTGCAGTCAATTTTCTCACTACTGACAAATTGTTTCTTTTTGTCTTTGGTCTTTTTTGTGTGTGTAGAGTTGATAGATGAGGTGGGGCGTGGTAAAAGTATTGCTTTAATGACATCAGGAAAAGACGAAAATTCTCAACAATTTAGATAAAAAAAAACATATTTACATGATTCCGGTACAGTGTTTCCTTTTAATGGCTTTTAAAAGCATAAATAAAAGTACCGGAAAATGCTCATGTTTTGTATCAACGAAGCAGAGGGTTTAAATGTGAATGTTTCATCATGGCTTTCATCTCTCACTCAAAACGTCCTGTATAATCTTAACCTGGTTGACTAGTTAAAGCAAAATAAATAAATAAATAATAAGCAAGCATCGAAATACTTGCAATAATGCATCATAACTCGACTTGTGGGACAATGTGGCTTTCAAATATGGTCGATTAGGACAACATAATATGCTCCCCTTTGTTATGCAACTGCATTCACAAGATAGCGCCACTAGATGGACCTCTCACTTCAAGAAAGAAGTCTACAAAGTCGTTTTAACAGTGTATATGGATTGTTTTAGCAATATCAGAAGCACTAATGATGGTGTAAGTGGTTCTCTCTTCTGCACATTTTAAAAGGAGGAGGATCATGTGAAACAACTTTATCTATCACTGACCCTGTCTGCAAAACCAGCCCCATGTTATCATACTTCAAGTGTTGAAACAAAAAATAAAGCACTAAGCACAGGAAGTTCTTAAAAAGCTGAGAGAATTGCCTACACAAGTGAGTTAACACTCTTTTACAATATCACACTTTAATTCTCTTGATTTTATGAATGACTAATATCACACACAATCCTACACATACATGATGATTTGGTGTCCCACATAGCTCAGTATATTTGTCACTTTGATTATTATTTCAAGTAAGCTCAGCATCTTTGATCATTGATGGAGGTACATTATTTTACAGCCTCGTGTTATTGTTCACCTCTAATATAGGCTATTAGTAATCCTTCAGTTGCCTCGGATTTACTCCCTGGTTATCAAAACAATATCTAGGATTTATTAACTTAATATTCTACTATCACATTTGTATGTTTCACATATTATTTTTTGTGCAAGAGCTTGAGATGCGATGAGGAGAAAACAAGTACCAGTAAATCTTTGCTAGCATTTGTTAACATTTATTCAGTTGTGAGAATTGTTCTTAGCAATACCCTGGGTGCTCGTTTTGTATTCTTCACCTAGACATTGTTTTACCATGGATCAAGATAACTACCTAGACTGTGGTGCCAGGATGGATCAATAATTTTCCAATGCCAAGTGCATTTGCTCAGTCTGAATGTAATGGGAAAATGACTCATTCTTCATCTATTGCACTTCAAACTGCAAATGTGAAATTTTTGTCACTGTGGATCATATTTTAATAACCAACTAACCTTTGTTTTTTATAGGTTTGTTGTGTAATTTTTTTTATTCTTTATGTGTGTGTCATCATGTATTTATCTTTCACTCTTCATTGAATAAATTCCTCTTTAATGCAAAAACAATTAACAGATGTTCGAGGTATAAGAAGATTTTTTAGAAGGTAATGTCCACTGATCAGGGGCCAACTGAAGCCACTTAAGAGCCGCGAAAATGCAGTTCCACTAATGGTCACTAGAGGAATACTGATACACACAAATCTACTGAGGTTAACTGGGAAACTCCCCAAACTTCTCCCATGTTTTATGGTCTGTGGTTCATTATCCAGTTTGAAATCCATCATCTCACAAAGTTGATATTAGAGATTATGGGGAAATATTCAAAGCATGTAAGCTTAATTGGCAGGTGTCTTAGTTAAGAAATGACAGCTTGTCCCATGTCCGTTCCACCAGACTCTTCCTCTCTGCCCACACTTGTATTTTCTGACTTATTAAAACAGACACGTTTTTCTGAAATTTTAGCACAATGTGAAAATAAATGTTCGGTTTTGTGTTTCTAATGTCTGTTTATCTTTGTATGTTTGTGTGGTGACACCACTGAAGAGTAACTACCACAAAGGTAGTTTTGTGTGCTTGGGCAGGTGTTTATATATCTGTCCATCTCTTTGGAAACAGGTTTCTAATGTGTTAACACTCCAATTGTGCATTGCATACTGTAGCAACATTTGCAGATGTAAAGTTTGAAGACTGATGTTGTACAACTCTTAAGCACCACTGCCACTGTGTGACCCCAGTGCAGGATGGTCACCAGTCCCGAGTCCCTAGTTTATTTGAGTTTAACTGTACATGCATTAAATCTGATCTTATGCTTTTTCTGTGTCTTGTGACTCATCGACACTAAACATGTGAACAATTTATTAGCTGTTAAACTCATTTGTGCTTTTTATTGCTTCACACTCCACAATGCATACTTTGATATAACATTATTGCATCAATGTCATTTCTGTCCACTGTAATAGGCAAAAGAAATGGCACATTTAATCAATGTTTGCTCTCCGGAATAAATAAATAACTTATTCAAGTCAAGCAATATGAACTTTTTTTATTCACCTGATTGCATTTTATCCCATTCTATAAGATGCTGTTTCCTATACTTTTTCCAGATTCCAGAATATCTGTTTTTACCTTACTTTACAGTAAAAAAAAAAAAAAGTTAATTATGTTCACAAATGGAAAATCTTCTTAACAATCACAATGTCTGAAAATTTCTTTCACATAAGAACAAAGGATACCTTTGCTACTATGAAATTGCGAGTAGATATCGTCACACACAATGATAGCAAAATCTTTGATTACACATATTTTCTACCAGACCTCACCTTCACTACCCTAATTATCTATCAATGAAGAGAGAAGTAATCGATCAATACCTGAAGAAACTCTTTGTCCAAACAAGCTATCCCTTGCACATAAAAACACACAGAAATTGTGTGCATGGTGACTCCACATGACAGAGAAACGTAACTGTAAAGTACAAAAAAAGGAGAGAAACAACATATAACCTTTCATCAGCACAACTGCAGCCTTGCTTTCCACCCGGTGATTTGGCTAATACTATGAAAGCTGCAGGTTTATATTTATAGGCTCCAAATGTTCCCAACATATGTACATAGGTAAATTCTGTGTGAAAGAGCTCTGGTTCTCAGTGCAGCTGCACACTTTAAGTCATGAAATGTGATAACTCAACACATGTGCATCTGTGCAATGCATCAACTGCTGAGGAAAACCTTCAGAGTCACCTCAAGTCATCCACATTAAAGCCTTCATGTCCGAGTGTAAATGTAGCAGAAAAGTGAGGGAATGCTTATTCCTCCACACTGTGCATGGATATTAACACTAACTCCTGTCATAAAAGAAGGTAAAGGTGTATAACTTTAAAAAAAGAATTATATATGTAATTGCACTCTCGCAACAAGATGACTGTGACTTAATAAAATTGAACTTCAAAGGAAAATTTAATCAAACAAATCAGTGGCAAGATTTATTTTCTGTCACAGATTTTTTTTATGTACAGAAGAAAAAGATTTGGTCTATTTCTCTGAAATTTGCCAAAATTACAGATTACAAATTACATTTTTATAGTACATAAACTTTTGCACTGTAGGACTAGCTCTCTTTTGTTGGATGGTGCCTGTGGAAGAGTCGCACAGCAGTAGCTGCACATCCAAACCTTTCCTGTCTTCTACATGTCATTTGTATTCATGCACATATTAAGCATATCATTTTTTATGCCCAACCTCCAACCAACACACACACTTAAAAAAAATTCATAAAAAGATCCATCAGCTGCAGAATTAAAGCAGTGCATATGCAAATTATCTAATTATATTACATGTAAATTCCCAAAGCTCTGGGGGAACAATGCATTTCAGTGTCTTATTTCAGTTTAACAATATTTGTATTTTTTTTTAAACATATTGTGTTCCCAGACAGTATAACAAATGCATGTAACTTGCTTTAGATTTGTGTAAATTTAATTAGTTGGTCTTTTACTGCAGGTTGTAAAACATAAAAATAAAATCAACAGCAGTTAAACAGTGGGCTGGGTCCCTGATTAAATGATTATGACTTGTGTGGATAAAACAAACGAAAAAGGGGGTGCTGATGCTGCCATGTTGATACTTAGTCACGCTTTCACTGTTAGTTACTGAAAAATAATAATAATACAACAAAACATGGGTTGGGTGAATGATTTCTTTTTCAAACTGCAACACAATGCAAGTGATACAAATATATTATAGCCCACAGTCAGCTGATTAACTCCATTATATTCTTGATAATACAGAGGACACTGTAAAATAGGAATAAAGCTCTTTCAGTTTCCAGCTGCTTGCAGCTGTTTTATAATACTCTTGTGGTAGGCTCATTACAGTATTGATCTATTAAACCATTGTCATAGACACTAGTATTGGCTGGCCAGACACAAGTCAGGACTTAAACTACAACCAAACATCCATTCAACGTCTCATTTCAATGCAATTAAAATTAAAACCTGCAGGAGGCGCCAGAGGACGCGCATAGGATTATCTGAGGGCGCCTTTATAGTGTTTTCACGTCGACAAACTAGTCCAAGCACGGGTGTTATGTGCTCACATACAGTTAATATGTTAAATACTTTTCTGTAATTGTCTTATGAATACACCCTAACTACCTTTCAACAGAAACGATTGAAACGGACTAAAAACTGGATATAATACTTCAATTAGATAAGACATCCTAAAATGCCAGAAATGGCTGTGTAAGATATGAAATCTGAGTAATTCAGATGAATTTAATGCATAAGTCAATCAAAACGAACGAGGGAAACGTAACGAGAATTAGCTGTAACGAAACGGCTGTTATTACAACAGCGACGTTTCGATCGTCAAATCATAAAAGCTTATATAGACCCAATTTGGCTAAATTAATTTTAAAAGTGGCCTTGTGTTAACGAGCAGCCTTCATACTATGTGTACTGATAACTGTTTGTGTGTGCTGCTGTAAAAAAAAAAAAAAATAAAATAAATAAATAGAAAATCCAGGCGCGATTATCGCAACGAAATGTGTCGTTCACGATTAAAGAGCTGGGTGCAAGTCCCCCCAAAAACGGAGAAAAACACATACTTCATAAAATAAAATAATAATAAAATAAAACAAATCATCAACGTAACACTATCTGAAGAATAACACTCTTATTCTCACGTCACTGCTTTCCAGCTTAATCTGATTGCACTTCGCATTCTGATTAAGTCGCAAAAATGGCAAAAATATATATATAAAAGAAAAAAGGGGAATAAAAGGAATAAAAAAAGAACAATGATTAGGGAGGGGGAGGGCTGGAAGAGAGGAGGCAAACAATGGAGAATCAAAGCATAATAATATTCCTAAATGAAGAGGGAAATGTTGCCTCGCTCATTTTATTAATCAGACTGTCAATTTCACCCAAGAGGCCAAACCCAAGAGCGATCTACAACAGACTCAGAGATCAACCCAGGGACAAGCACCTCGCTCCTCACTTCTCTCTTCCTCTCCACTTGGATATTATTCGTCTGACCGAAGGCCGCCTCCATCATCAAGTGACAGCCCTCTCCTATTTATTTGCTTATAAACCTGTTACAATAAATGATCATTGGAGCAACGTCAGCCCAGCATTTTAACAACGAACAGCAGCCACTTTTGATGAATGACATTTTGCTGCTGTGGGGAGGATGCACGGCTCATTTTGAGCAGTCGCTCGTCGATTGCGTTTAGATTCTTTCATTTTTGCGTCTTGCTTATAAAAAGGTTTAGAGACAGTTATTTAGACACAGTTGCAGGAGTTGCATGCGGATTTAGCTCCGACACAACTCATTGGTGCTCCAGCCCCCTGGACAAGTGTTGTGTGTGTGTCTGTGTGTGTGTGTGCTTTTTTTTCTTCTTCTTCTTCGTCGTCGTCTTCCACGGCTTAATGATGGAGAGGATAAGAAAAGAGATGATATTGATGGAGAGAGGTCTCCACAGTCCTGTCGCCGGGAAGAGGCTCGCAGACACGCCTGGAAATTCAGTGCTGGAGGCCCTGGAAAACTCCCAGCACGGCGGACGACTAAGCCCGAGAATAACTTCCGCTTCCCTCCATGGAAATCTTGGGGACATCCCGACGAAAAGCAAATTTGAAATTGACAGTCTTTTCGGTACACACCACGGCAGTGAAAATTCTTCCTCGGCGGAGATTTCCTCGTCAGAAAGCAGGAAGAAAATGAGCCTTTACTCCGAAGTTTCGCAAGAATCAGATATTAACAGTGATGTGGAAGTGGGATGCCCTGCGCATCGCTCCCCGAGCCAGCACAAGGAAAACAATAAAGGTAAGATTTTATTTTCATCAGTTTTTCTCTCGGCAATCATTTTGGACATGAACATTACTATTATTGTTGTTATTGTCGACTATTTATTTTATCCAAGGACAAAAAATTCCAAACCAAAACCCTAAATTATTATTATTATTATTATTATTATTATTATTATTATTATTATTATTATTTGTTACACAAACGTCTTGTTATTCTACTACACTGTGAAATCCGGTAGGCCCACTCACAAGTAAAGCCGAATTACTATTATTAGTATTAGTATTAATCTTATTATTATTACTGCGAAAGTTTTATTTTTTATTTATTGTTTTAATTTTCAGGTTTTTCAGACAGTAGCTCTGGATCTTCCAACACAAGCTCAAACTCCCTCCAGAACATGAACGGTAATTCAACGGTGGGATCAAACAATTCAAATGCCGATCAAGTCAGAAGGTATCGGACTGCTTTCACCAGAGAACAAATCGCAAGACTGGAAAAAGAGTTTTACAGGGAAAATTATGTTTCGAGACCGAGAAGATGTGAGTTAGCGGCGACGCTAAATTTGCCCGAAACTACAATTAAGGTACGTTGCAAAATTAAGCTTGAATAAATATTCCTCTGTGTGTGCGCGCGCGCGTTGTGTGTGACGTGCACGTGTTTTTGTGCATGGAAAGCAATGATGTGACTATTTAAAAGCAAACACATTAATAGCAACAGTGAAAATACTCTGCAGTTTAAAACAGGGGCCGTGTTATCTTTATTCGTGCGCATAAAATGGTGCAGACATTTTTTTAATTTATTTTATCTTGCACACACTCACACAAAATGCGATTTTACTAAACAGCTAAAGATGTGGATAGTGACAAATTTTACGTTATGGATCCAAGTAATTTGTACATTAATCCATTAAAACAAGAATAAGTGCAAAACAATATACCCCCCTTTACTTTAACGGATTGATAATACTGCAATAAGCCGATCATTACTTCGAGAACATTTGCATGAAACATTTGAAATCAGCGCAGGTAACGTGTCTGTCCAGCTCAGCTCTTCAGAGGTCTGAGCTTGAAAACAACATGGCAGCTTCAATATGGGGCTTGTTTTGACTCTGTGTGCAGGTGTGGTTCCAGAACAGGCGGATGAAGGATAAAAGGCAGCGTTTGGCGATGTCCTGGCCCCATCCAGCAGACCCTAGCTTCTACACTTACATGATGACGCACGCGGCAGCTACAGGAAGTCTACCTTACCCTTTCCACTCGCACATGCCTCTACATTACTACCCGCACGTCGGTGTCACGGCAGCAGCAGCGGCCGCCGCCGCCACCGGTGCCGCCTCGTCACCTTTCGCCACTTCCATCCGCCCCCTCGATACCTTCCGAGCGCTCTCCCACCCATACTCACGGCCAGAGCTTCTATGCAGCTTCAGGCACCCGGGACTCTACCAGTCGCCTGCAGGCCTGAATAGCTCGGCCGCTGCATCCGCGGCGGCTGCGGCCGCGGCCGCGGCAGCTGCGGTAAGCGCTCCGTCAGCCACCGGGCCCTGTTCGTGCCTGAGCTGCCACAGCAGCCAGGCGGCAAGCGCATTGGGCTCCAGGAGCGCCAGCGCTGACTTTACCTGCACAGCTTCCGGGCAAAGATCCGAGAGTGGATTTTTGCCGTATTCTGCTGCGGTTCTAAGTAAAACTTCAGTCCCGTCACCAGACCAGCGAGAAGAAACTTCACTTAACAGATAACTGATCACGCAGCCAACGCGACCGTTTCCTATTTTGCTCCAGTCCTACTTTTAGGGGTGGGGTGGGGGTATTAGGCCTACTACTTTAAATGGGGAGTCCCACCTGGGCGATGCATTAGGCGGTATCATAAACACACCGACACTCGAAGATTAAAAGTCTAAAAGTGATTCAACTGGAAGAGACTGTTTTTATTAAAACAAACACTGATACCCAAAACTCTGAAAATTTTGCAGCTAGTAACTTTTTTAAAGGCTTATGGTCGTGTGTTGAACTATTTTTACGGGAGCTACTGGATTAATTTACACATTTGAGGGGAGAAAAAAACATTTTAGCTTTTTTATTTAATAATGTCCCACTGCCTCAATAAATGTATCATATTTATATTTTTTCCCCAAATGAAAACATAAACTTCAACTTAAATGTCCAATACTCTGTGTGACAAACCCAGCCTTGGCTATCTCGGCTCCTTTAGTTTTCGGATAAAAATGTGAACTAATCATGCTTATCTAAATTTAGATATAGCAGACGGTCTACTTTTCTGCCCAGCAGCATATCTTTCTTCACTATAGGTCTAATAGACTGAGATTTTGGCAGCAATAGCTTCTCCAACACCCAGCCTCGGCTCTATAGGGACACCTCTAATCAGCTAGAAGGTGCATATAATTTTGCACCGCGTCTTTCGCGTCAAGTTTTATGTTAATAATGAGAGGATCATGACAAAAATTGCCAATCATGTACCTAGATGGAGCTCCTTTGAATACATGACTGTAAGAAAGTTCCTCGTTTTGAGACCCGCTGTCAAGTGCTAACAACCCGCGGAGGGAAGTCATTAGACATACAAAAGACCTGGAACAAAGCGACAGTCCTGGCACACAGAACGCACTGTATGAGGATGCTGTATCTGACACATGGACGGTTATAAAATATTACACACAAAGTAGCTTTCCAGGACCCTTTGATTTTTTCTGATAATGGCAGATACCTCGATATATCAGTCTCTTTTATTTGCATTGCTGCACCTCATTATATCAATCCAGTATTTTCATACGTGGGCTATCTAATCCCTATAGGACCTCTTCACCCACAATGACGGGACGGAGCAAGGCGAGAGTTCAGATAAAATAGCCTGGCTTTACAATCTGTCTGCGCCTGTAAAATGGCTATGTGCATTTTAGTTGTTCCTGTTGGGACATCACCAATATGTTAATTATAAAACATGTGAACTGTAAATCGTTAAATATTTTCCAAATAGTCCTACTGATAGCTTAAAACTGAAATATTGATCCGGAAAAATGTACCACGAAATGTGGATGGTAGGCTATTTTTAAAACTTTTTTTTAATTTATTTTGTGACTTGTTGAATGTTTCTTTTTAAATGTTAAAACACTGGATCCCATAGCCAACAAACTGGCTTGTAAATTCACCAATGGTCCAAACTCATGACCTGTTTTGGGGGTTTGTTTGTTTGTTTTTTCGTGCAAATTTATACATTTACTATAGAGATGGAGAAAAATTCTTATGATCCACTCAAAAGAGGCTTGGAAGGGCTGATAAACGGGCACTGAAATTAAATGGAAAAATCTACTGGCCTTTGTCCCCATGGTCTCTGTTATAACTCTATATCTCTGTATTTAAAATATCAATGACTGTATGAATTTAAATATTTTAACTTGAAAAAAATGTGCAATATGAAATGTAAATTATGTTATTTATTGATCGTGTTTGTTCTTGGAAAGTAAATAAAAAAAAGTCTTTACACATTTCCGTTTCTTCACATGAATGACACATTTTTAAAAAATAATTGTAACCCTGGATGCTACAAATTATTATGATTAATTTTGAATTTAACTGCTTAAAATAATGTAAACATTTTTTCTGCGTATGCTTATAGCGACATTGAAGGCACAGGCTTATTTAAGTGCCGCTGCACCATATCTATACCCAGTCTAACATTAATTAAAAATACGTGGAAAGCTACAGGGAATATGAGGCCTGCCATCACGGGTCATTCCGGCCCTATAATTTACCATTATTTTTACATTACCTCTAAATGATACAAGCTGATACTGTCGTTAATTGCACTTGGTTAAATATAGCCTACACCAGAATGCCCCCAGGGGACTTCAAGATAAGTTGCTTTTTTGAACGTCCCCATTAAAGAAATAGGATTAGGGGAGCAAATATGGGCGTGATATATCACCAGGTTTACTTGCTCTTTACTAAAGAGAGGGCTGCAACCCATGCAACAAAGGCACTGAGATAGATGGAGGTGTAAAAAGGAAAAGACAGAGGCCAGAAAAACACTGTCCACAATAACACGATTAGTTTTGTATCCAATGTGCAAGACAGAAAAAGAGAATTCATCATAATGCAGAGGACTGTCTGTCACCTTCACTGAATGGTTTTTGACAAGAAAATAAATCTTTTGGGTTGTTTAATATATTTTATATTTTCTTTATTTCAGTGCTAATAGAAAAACCAAATTAAAATGTCCACCAGCGAAATAGAAATGCAAAGATCGATGATCCTGCAGCTACTGTCCAATCACCCCTATTTAATTGACTGTATTTTCAGGGTAATTGAACTGCTTGTTGTAAATTGAGGATTTTATAGAAACGACATGAAAACTACATTTACTGACATTCATCGCATCTTTGACATTGATTATCTGATCAGCGCCGTGTCATGCTAACCTCCAATTCTTCATTACACACTGTTTATGAGCTGTTACAGAACAACTTGCTTGTTCCAGAGTGATTGATTGCCTTATTAACGCGTGTTCTTGTAAGTGTGACCGGACTGATTACGATGCATATGTTTAGAATAATGTTTCATTTAGCTGACTGCGAGTAATGCAGGGTGACAGCTGCTGCGGGAGGACAAAAAACCTAAACTACAGGGAGCAAGCGGGGCCAAAACGCATTTAAGGTGGAACTAGAAGACAACACACGGCCCTGTGGTCAAATAGTCGTTCAACGCCACATAACGGACTGGCAGCTCAGCTGGGTCTTCAGTGAGCCAACTGGGAACTAAAACAGCTATTTTGTTACTATTGTAGGTTTAAAAGCATAAACCCGAGTCCATTGTAGCGTGCACTCCAGCTGAGCGTATATAAAACATATATGATACAGTAAAAGTGACTTCCCAGCTATTATTTAAAATGGTGGCGAAACCTATCAAGACAGCAACAACCAAAAAGCATCTTTGAGGTAGACGTTTTCATATTTAGCTAACATATTTCTCCAAACTCTTGGATTAAACGCACACCACAAACGGGAGCCTGATGAGATTTATGCCACCATTATGCTTCTAAAGTAGTCTCTGCTCTGTTTGTCTCAAATCATTGCCTCTGTTCAAATGTTACTTTCATATATTACATGGCATTAATTCAACTATAGCTCATTAAGACAGAATGAAATGGTTAAATTAACTTATCAACTCATAATGATGATGAATGGGGTATTAATTCAGATACAAGCTGGGTAATTTGCAATTTTGCGCGTTTTGATGGTTCTCAAATAACATTTAATATAGCGGGTCATCCCCTCAATCAATTACATGAACATGTGAGTCGGTCGTATGGAAAATCCCCTTTTCATGCATATGTATTGAAACATGTTCTCAATTATTTTTGGAAATTGCTTTTATAGGTTTTAGAGTGATTCTTTCAGTGGTTCTTCACTCTGGTTCTAGTTAAGGTGGTACTCCAAATTGCCACTCTTTTTTTCTGAAAGGTCTGTTAAGCCTGTAGTGTTGCATTTTTAAAAACCATGTGTGGAAAACACGATTTATTAGGAAAAGAAATTCAGCGTTTTATTTTAAACCCTTTTTCCCGGTACTGAAAAAGCATTACATCTCATCAAATTAGTCACAAATTCATCACTTATTTATTTATTTGTTTATCTGGGTAAAGGAGCTGGGTTAAGGTGGGGCAAGGTCAACGTAAAGACCAAGAAATAGACAGGTTAAGATACAATTACAATGGATTAAAATTGTTTGCGACCTAAAATGGTTATATTGTTGTCAGGAGTCCCAAAGCAGTTCACAAAATGCTGTATTAAAAATGATATTAAATACTGTTCAAAATATGGTTCTAAGAGTAAATACAGAGTTAACATCATTTCCACGATTTTCAAATTTGTTCCATCTTAGCCTCACTGAGATTTACACTGCCCCCCTGTTTTTGTAATGTTCTGTGGGAAAGTGTCCCAGTGTTTTAAGTAGCACACAACGGAATTTCCACTCACTGAAATTGCTGCCTTGGTACCAATATTGGTTCCCTAGCTAATCTAGACTAGTTTCAGGTCTATTTGACCGGAGTCAGATTATAAATATTCCTTTGAGCAGACCAGTTATTTTCAACAGTGTTTTCAGTATAGACAGCGTGTTGTAGACTTGTTTCTGCTGCAATACTCAAATAAGTATGCTTCTCCAAAACGTACTTTTTGGAGTGACCAAACATGAAGCAACAAGATATATTGAAAGTCTCCGGGGATGCAAAAAATATTTTAAAAAACACAAAAAAAAAAACGTCCTGAGTGCATGAATATTTTGACTGGCGGTATAGTTCCATCATTGGAACATCTATACACGACGATAATAAAAAAAAAGTGTACACTTAATTTTTGGGCTTTTTTGCATGGGAAAATTGCTCTCTGCGCTGATAACTTCTCCGCTGGAACCCGAGCACGTTAAAGCCGAAATAAAAAGTGAAAGAGGACGCGCGTATTCTACAAACATTCTGCGTGAATGTATAAAATACACTGTATTATTTTCTTTTTTTGAGTTGATTACAGAGTGACCCGTCAGTTTGTACTTACTTAGAGGCAGGAATACAAAGCAGAAATTTAAATGAATTGGCTACAATTTTAAAGAGTGCCACAGAAACAGTAAATGGAAGATAAAAACCTCAAACAGACGGGGTTAGTAACACAACAATGAAGAGTCAGCACCAGAGAAAGTGTATTTGGGGAGATACTTTACCCACAGTGGTTCTAGTGTCATATACATGTAGTCATTAAACGTCTGTAAATTGATAGCTTTCTCCAGGGGCGTGTCTTAAAAGGAGCTGGGGGTGCCCTTTCACCCCCACCCAGCCCACACTTCTAGGAATATAGAGTGCTCCCTCCATCCCAAAGCCACTGAATCAGTGAACGTTTTTCCATTTTTAAGTGTATAAATATTCTGATACTCCACTTTACTTTGCTGTAAAAATTGTTACTTATAGTTGTTTTTTGTTGTTTTTTGCTGTATATAACTGATGCAATGTTACTAAAGATTAAACACAAAAAGGCATGAAGTAATACAAAATTGCTCCAGTTTCAACATAAAAGTGGAACATAAGGGCATTAATGTTTATGTAATGTATTAGTAGATGACTGAATAATATCATATAAATGGTTTCTATATAGCTGTTCTGCATAATGAGTGTCTTTACTGTAAATGCCTATATTTTCAACATTTTCAACGCTTATACTATTGTATTTATGATTTTGTTAAGTGGAAACTTTCTAGAAGATTATTATTACACTGTAGAATTGCTACTTTTGAATAAGAACTGAATCTACATGGATCTTCAGTCAGCATGAAGGAGTTTTTTGTTTTGTTTTTCAAATACACAATTATCTTTAGACTTATGCAGTAAAACGTCGCACATAATTCCCTCTATATACAGCACAAGCCACTGACTAAATGCTCAAAAATTCTGGCCAATGTTATCTAAGATAATTTTCAGCACAGTATTTATTTCTGATTAATTGTATTATTAACTATTGGCCCCATACAACTGGTTTTAGTGTGGATTGTGCCATCACATTTAGATAATCCAGGAATTACCCCTACAATTGTCTTTAACAACAAACAGCAGTGGTCAGCTTTAATTCCCTCTAATTTTTCTGAGTAACATTAAACCAGTGTATCAAGCTAAATATCTTATGTCCTTGGTAAACCTCTTATTATATAGAGTACCATAAAAAATCTGATGCTCTGTGTGACATGTACGTGTTGCATCTTTCACAGATTGTAATGAAATTAGTTACGCAAATAATAATATTTCTGATGATTCCTTAATTGTTTCCTTCACATCATTATATGCGAGGTCCTGTTCAGATATTCATATAAAAACACAGAAAGGATTTTGCTCACACTTAGCCAGATCCAGTATATACAGTATGTCTATGGTAGTCACAGATCTGATTAACTTCATCTCATATTTGATCCCGACACCTGCTCTTTTGTGACCTATTAAAAAGGAACATGTTACTGGTACCCTCAAAATACAAAATACACTGTGATGCACTAAATCCCACTATCAGGGAAGCATGGATCCAACATTTTAGTCCAGATATCGATACAGTCACCTTGTCTTTGGCTATAAGCCAGTAGTAAGTATCAATCCAATACCACTGGAAAAATTATAAGCTATATTGTTTACTGTGAACAAAAGACAGCAGATCATTCTTATTTGTGGACGACATCAGGCTTGATTTAAATAATAAAAAATACAATCTGATAAAAATGCACACACAGAGTGGAGCAGACAAGAGACCGATGAAGTGAAGATAATAAAAGAGTTGCTGGCATATCAGGATACTGAGCCTTTGTTGTTAGTTCCTCACATGTTATTTTAGCTGAATTAAATAAAATTCTGACTGATATAGAGAGACAATAAGCAAATATAAAGACAGAGATAAAATATCTTATTGGGAATTAAATATTGGAATTAAGTATCTTAAGGGAAGGTAAGTCTTACACAACATTAACTTAATGAAAGATAAACTGATATAAAAGCTATAGACAAGATGTCAACTTTTCTTTTGATGCACAGTTTGGGAAATTTGCAGCTATAGCATATGATATCTGTTTTGGCCATTCAGTTAATGGATGTCTGCCAGTAATTCAGCTACAGGTGCCAATGGTTGCAAAGAATACACTATTTGTGGCTTGCAAATGGAAAAAGTCTCAAAAGGGACACTTCTTGTCACTCTGTCAGCACTTATTATTAACTTATAGCTTGCTGAGCAACTGGCACAAAAACACAACTTGCTGCTCCAACAACAGTTGCAGTTTTAGCTGTAACTGTGGCTTTGGTTACTACTGTGACTTCTGAATATAACAAAGTATTTGCCTATGTGATGCAATACCTTAGATAATTGTGAAACACTGCCCAGAACAAATTATCTTACCTATCTTACCTCAATATGGCAATAAATACACTTAATGCTACATCATTTAAAAGTGTGTGTTACAGCTATGATTACGTCATGAATTTAAATTACAGTTACTTTAGCTAGTATATTATAAGTGCAGTAGCTAAGATTGAAATCTGAGTGTCAAAATCTGCAATTAGCCAAAATGACATTTAAGGCCAAAATAGTCCAAAAGAATAACAGTGTTTAAGAATTGTATGTTAACATACTTACCAGTCAGAAATTAACATTTTTACTGCTAGCATGGAAAAAGGTTTCTTTGACCTGCATAGCTGATTTCCCAAACCAAGCATGCACAGGGCACTGACCAGGCTCTATGAAGTTACTGCAGAAAAAACAGACATTGCATTGTATTGATATTGATAGAGGAATGGTACCTGGTTAAAGACCAAAATAAATCCAATTTTTCTTGCTTTTCTTACTACTACTACTGGAACATGGTCAACTCTAGGGTGACATTATTCCCAGCTCTGGCAGCCAACTTCCAAAGTAAATGGAATGCACCACAAATGTATGACAAACTAGAGTGGAAAGGATATTCCTGACTAAATGTAAAATGGAATGGGGCTCAGTTTTCAAATCCATCGTTCATGTTGGAGTTATGAGATTTTTACTTTGAAACCAAACCAGATTGATATCAATATACTATTTATGCCTCCTCACAGCATTAAATGTTTCACAATTCAGTGCCAGTGCAGAGCATCATGGTGATGTAGTGGTTAGCACTGTTGCCTCCCAGCAAGAAGGTTCCTCAGTGCGATGCCACCTAAGTTTGGATGTTCTCCACATGTTTACGTGGGTTATCTCTATTTTCCACCACTACAGCAAAGTAGGTATGGAACATTGTCCACTTGGACTCAGTGTTGACAGCTTCCCTCTCAGTATGCTGTCAAAGCACTACTGGATATATGAGCTAAAGATCTCTTGACCAGGGCCTCTTCAAGATGATCCCAGCATACCCTCACTACATATTTTGGCACACAAGGAATATTCCAGTTTCCCCACCACCTGATACTTCTCATCAGTTGACAGCTCAGCTCCTCTCTTCACCTCAAGTTTTCAAGACATGTGATCACAGTTCTGATGATAAAAATGGCAAAATCTGTTATTAACCTGCAGCCAAGTGCACATATGAACGCTTCCAGTTTCTTATCAAGGAGCCCATTCCTACCAGTCATACCCCCTCTAGGTTACACTAGTATTGTCACAAAATTGTTGTCCCCCAGTAGAACAATGGCGTCCCTTCTGGTGCACTGTCCAGCTCCCCAGTGGACTCCATCTGAGTATCCAACTGACCTGTTGTTCATAGAAACAAGCACTAACAACAGTGATGAACTGTTTTCTGACTTGAAGGCACAAGGAAAAAACTTTTCCATCTACAGGGTGGGCCATTTATATGGATACACCATAATAAAATGGGAATGGCTGGTGATATTAAAGTCCTGTTTGTGGCACATTAGTATATGTGAGGGGGCAAACTCCTCAAGATGGGTGGTGACCATGGTGGCCATTTAGAAGTCGGCCATTTTGGATACAACTTTTGTTTTTTCAATAGGAAGAGGGCCATGTGACAGATCAAACTTATTGGTAATGTCACAAGAAAAACAATGGTGTGCTTGGTTTCAACGTAAATTTATGCTATCATGAGTTATTTAGAAGTTTCTCTTTGTTCACAGCCATTGACATGTTGAAGAGGTTAACACGTGAGGAGCGGATCGAAATTGTGTTGATATCTGGTGAACGCAGTAACCGGGTCATTGCAGCAGATTTCCTACAAGATCACCCATCTCCCATGCTACAGTCAGCAAACTGCTTGCTAAGTTTCGTGAAACTGATTCAGTGTTGGATTTGCCAAAATGTGGACGCTAGAAAACTGTCACCAATGAAGAAACATCAGTGGCTGTCCTAGCTTCATTCAGCAAGAGCCCACAGCGTAGCACTCGCCGCATGTCACTGGAGAGTGGCATTAGTCGAACATCCCTTCGGCAGATATTAGCTACTCACAAATGGCACCCTTACAAACTCCAGCTACTGCAGCATCTCAACGAGGATGACCCAGATCGGCGCACAGAATTTGCAGAATGGGCAAAACAAAAATTGGAACAGGACCCTCAGTTCACGCAGAAGATTTTGTTCAGTGATGAGGCAAACTTTTATGTGAATAGTGAAGTTAACAAACAAAACCACCGCTATTGGTCTGATACTAACCCACATTGGATGGATCCCTCCAAGACTGTTGGAACAACAAAAGTGATGGTTTGATGTGGTATATGGGGTACAATGATAGTGGGTCCATTCTTCATCAATGGAAACCTCAAGGCCACTGGATATTTGAAATTCCTACATGATGATGTGTTTTCCTCTTCATGCACTGAAGCTGGCACGTTCCCTGAGTTTTTCCAGCAAGATGGTGCACCACCACATTATGGGTGCCAGATCCGAGCATTCCTAGATGAACAGTTTCCTGGAAAGTGGATTGGTCATTGTGGGCCAGTTGAATGGCCCCCAAGGTCTCCCGATCTGACCCCCTTAGACTTTTATCTTTGGGGTCATCTGAAGGCAATTGTCTATGGTGTGAAAATACGAGATGTGCAGCACCTGAAACTACGGATACTGGATGCCTGTGCTGGCATTTCTCCTGCTGTGTTGCTATCAGTGTGTGAAGAGTGGGAGAAAAGGGTTGCATTGACAATCCAACACAATGGGCAGCACATTGAACACATTTTATAAGTGGTCAGAAACTTGTAAATAACTCATGAAAGAACAAAGTTACGTTGAAACCAAGAACACCATTGTTTTTCTTGTGACATTACCAATATGTTTGAAGTGTCACATGGCCCTCTTCCTATTGAAAAAACAAAAGTTGTATCCAAGATGGCCGACTTCTAAATGGCCACCATGGTCACCACCCATCTTGAGGAGTTTGCCCCCTCACATATACTAATGTGCCACAAACAGGACTTTAATATCACCAGCCATTCCCATTTTATTATGGCGTATCCATATAAATGGCCCACCCTGTACTGTGGAAAACCTCAGCATACAGGGGTTTGCTCTGTGTTTGTGGGATGTAAGCATACTCATCCTGCTCAGAACCTTTAACCATGGCGTACTCCAGAGCAGAATGAAGTCCACCCCTCTACAGGAAACTCATGATGTGCATTGAGGTGACCCCGCTGTCTACTTGATCCTTCTCCAACAGAGAAGTGATGTTCAATGTCACCAAAACCAGTTTAAGCAGCAGGGGAGTTGAACCACCAAGGCCTCCACCTTCAACTTCTGCCCAGTCAACAAAGCATCGGACACTCTCAAACAAGCCCCTGCCCCAGAACTGGCTGCAGGGTAAGACCCGGTATCCCTGGTCCACATGAGGTTTCTTGACTGCTGTCATCATCATTATAGAAATTTAGAATATATAGTCTAGTCTATATAGAAGCCTTAAGTCAAATTTTGCCACAGTCTTGGCTAGAGGGTCTATAGAAAGTACCTTAGCAGAGTTACTACCAGACAAGACTTTATATCACAAGTCTTGTCTGGTAGTAATGGCATATTGTATATGTCTTACAGCCATATACAATATGCCTGTAAGAACTGTAATTACTTTTAGCTTAAAGTTGCAAATGGAACTCTGACTGCACAGAAGTATATGACAAAACAACCCTTTGTTTGCCTTTCTCCATGTAATAAAGAAAGGCAAACAAAGAGCAGAATGAAGTCCACCCCTCTGCAGGAAGGGGTTTTATCTAGCTGATGTAAGTTTCATCAGTTAGATAAAAAGCATGTATTTACACATGGGTGACTTTGATACTATTTGTAAAAAAGAATACAGTCACACAAAGGAATTTTTTATGTTTGAAATTGAGATTTTCTGTACGTGTTTTCTTGTTGGTAGCTTCCCAGCTTGTACTGGTGAAGTTCTGGTCTAGGAACTGAAATATAGATTAGCATGGCAAGTTTGGTTAGGCCATTTGATTGATTTAGTTCAGCATGTAACAATACACAGTGGTATGGCTTGGGGTTCAATTAGTAGCAGTCTATTAAAGGCTGCTAGTTAACATCAGAGGCTGCAGAAAACAAGTGCCACCTGTGCACAGCATCGCTTTATTTTATTTCGTTATTATTTTGTGTGTTCTTTACTGGTGCAGACCAATACTTGGTTTGACTGCACCTTATCTCTGCCTCAGGCCTGCTACTTTAATTCAGCCACTATTGGCCATTCTAACACTTCTGATGAGGGCTCTGTCACCAATGTCAGGTTTTACTGAAGAAGTTCTACTTTATGTTGGACAAATCACTACCGTATGAGTGTTTAATGTCCCTCAGTTTTAAATTTAGATTGTGTATATATGTAACTGCTCAGGTCAAAGCTTCAAAAATGGTAGCTCACAAACCAGCTGGTGAAAACATGGTGGCATGTCATTTTTTTTATAGACATTCTATATAATCTCATTAAAGCCTGGAAAGCTAAATGAATATTTAAAAAATCAGTATATTTAAAATAAATACATAAATCTAACATGCATTCAGTGTACTTGTTCCTCGGTCTAGACAGAGGATCCTAGAAGCCCCACAAATGACAAGCCTCTGTGCCTAATCCATTTATTGGAAAGTGGGCATACAAGTGTATACAGAACTTTCAGGTCACATTGTGTTGGAAACCAGTGCATCCCATCAAAGTTTAATTAGAGCATGGTTAATGGAAAACGTGAGCCATTTAAATTTAATTTCCATCATTTTGTAGCTCATCTACATGCAGCACCATTATTATCTCCCCCAAAAGATCTCTGAAAGCACTGTACAAGACGCTGATTTTAAGACACCATTGTAATTATCAACTCTTCCATCATGTTAGTCTAAGCACATATCTGTTAGTTTTGTCCAGAATGAGTGAATGCCACAGTTTGGACAACTAATGCATCTCCAGGGAAAGAGACCGAAGACCCAAAACGCAATGCTGAAAGTCTCTTTGGTCAGGCAGTGGCCTGGGAGATGTGTAATTGACTTTCAGCCATTTCGGCCACCAGCTTTTCTTTCTTCTTTTTCACCCATATGGAAAAGAAATAGAAAAAAACTTATAAAAGACTTACTTGCATAAGATGTGGCCTACTTCATATAGTGAATCATATAAGGCTTATTTGATTTACTCGTGAAAGTGGCCACTTTCTCATTACTTTCATGTATTGTTTTAGTAAGTATCCAAAACATACAAGTTTCATTTATATAATTTTTCAAGGGATCTTATATCTGTTTTCACTCTTGTATGCTTTTCATACAAGTTTCACACAAGACAGATACAAACTTTATAAGATTTATATATTTTCCATATGGGCACTCTCACAAACATGCACCTATATATACAAATAAATAAATAATTAACTCCAGTAACAACAGCTTGGCCACATGATTACTTACTGCCCATTACTTCACTCCAAAGTGAACTCATCAACTGTTGAATGATGGCAACATTTTCCTTTGTTTTAGATCAATCTTTATATCAGTAAAAATTCACTTGTCTTTTCTGTGAAACCACCATACACTTGACTTTGACTGAAATGTCTCAAAAACTCTTGGATGGCTTTCCAATAAATTCTGCATGCATTAATTTAATTGTGGTGCTTCAGCAATCTAACTGGCATTCAAGATAAACTTGACATTAAAATAAACTTGGGTGCACATTCCTTTCATTGCAACTAAATCAGTATTTAAATAGCAATTAGTGAAAGCAAACTTATATTTTTTCACATGCTCTGTACAGGCTGCCCAAGGATGGAAAAAACAAAGTTTAATGATGAAAAATCATAAACATTTTTACCTCTTTTCCCCCCAGTGAATGAATTACAGATGATTTTCAAAGCAGTTTTTTTTTCATGAATTAAACAGAAACGGCATGGTGTCTGCCATCAAAGCAATTTATAATGTACTTACTGGAAGTACTGGAACATGTTTTTTTTTCTTTAATTAATTCCACTTTTTCATCTTTGTTTTCAGCAAATAATGGGCATTTTTTATCCACTCTAGCTTTTATTGAGCACCCTCAGGCTAGTGCTGTGTTCACATTCCCACTAATGAATATCACAGCTATATAGTTAGCTATATTGGTAATTTTATGTGCAACCACAAACGAAAATATAAACATGGGAATTTTCAGCTATTGGCAGTTTGTAATGTTTGTTGAAGGGTATATGGGAACATATTGCACAAACTAAATAAATATAATGCTTGCTTTGCATTTGAAAAAACCTTTGTTGCACAGTGAAACACTGTAAAAACTGTTAACACCTACTATAAAATCTGTACTTTATAATAGCATGAGAACCACTAGCACATTACATTAATTTGGCAGACAGTTTTACCTGGAGATATATATTTACGGCATAAAAATGTAACAGTGCATGCACAATAACCATTTTGTATTTAACGTTGCAATTACTGAGCAGCAAGTACTACTAATATCGATACACTATCCAGTATCAGCATTATGTTCATGTCGTGTGCATGTCAGACGGGTTACTTCATTTGCTGGATCACACGCTCAGTTTTTACCATTCAGTCTGTCACTGAAATCAAGAAATCGTTAGAGGGGGAATTAATTCTCTCTTGCATATGTGTACCGGGTGTACATAGCTTAGTTATAAGGGTAACAGTAAAATGTACAGTGCTATGAAAACCTATTTGTCCCCTTCCTAATTTCTTTTTTTGCTTGATCTTCTCACACTTAGATGTCTCAGATCAATAACAAAAAAAACCCATATTTTTTATATTAGCAAAAGATAACCAGAATAAATACAAAATACAGTTTTTCAATGGTTATTTATTAAGGGGGAAACTTATTTAAACCTACTTGGTCCTATGTGAAAAAGTAATTACAAAGCAATTTCTAAGGACTTGGGACTCCACAGAACCACAGCGAAAACTATTATCCACAAATGAAGAATTCGTGGAGCAGCAGGGAACCTTCCCAGGAAGGAACATAAGACTAACCTTTAGAGAAATTATTCTGTGGACTGATGAGACAAATCTTTAACTTTCTGGAAAGTTTATGTCCTGTTACATGTGACCAAAACTAACACACCAACAATCAAGCATGGTAACGGTTTTGTGATGGTTTGGGGCTGCTTTGCTGTTTCAGGACCTAAACAACTTGCTGTGATTGACAGAACCATGATTTCTGCTCTCCACCAGAAAATCCTGAAGAAAAAAAGTCCTGAATCCCAAGGTTGTGCAGTAGGACAATAATCTGAACCGCCTCAAAATGAAGGTTTTGGAGCGGCCTAGTCGAAGTCCTAACTCAAGTCAGATTGAGATGCTTGGCATGACCTCAAACAGGTCGTTGGTGTTTGAAAACCCTGTAATGTGGCTGACTTACAAAAAAGAATTATGCAAAAGATAGTTAACCAAAATTCCTCCACAGCCATGTGAAAGACTCATTGCCAGTTATCATAAACACTTGACTGGAACAACCACTTAGTGTAGGTTTAGGGGGCAATTACATTTTCCCATAAGACCAGATAGATTTTACTAACCCTAACCCCCTCCCCCACCTGTTAATAAATGAAATCATTATTTAAGAACTTAATTTTTGTATTAACTCATGTTATATTTGTCTAAAATTAAAATTAGTTTGAGTTTCTCACAACTTTGTACCAGGCTTCATGAGCCACAGACCAAACTCCCGTGAAGGCCCCGGTGTGCTCATGCTCCATGCTGGCTCTTCGAGTGGACACTCCCCCATCTTGGCTCACACACCCTCCGTGCAAAGACAGGAGCGACTGCCACAGGCTGTTGAAACAGGACAACACAACTTTCAAGGTAAGTACACCAGTCTCTGTCAAAACACGGAGCTGTTATTCATTCACTTAGCACTTCTATAATTTGGCCTCGCTTGTGTGTACAAACTCTGGCGAAACTTGGCGACCTTGCTTTAGTTATCTCGGTGAACTGCAGGGCGCAGTAGTGTTAGCCCTGCAAGCTAGCGATTACACAAACTTAGCTGCAACACCTCAAAGCTAATGTATATGTATATGTGTATTCATTTATTATAGGCTATTTAGTACATGTTGGCTGAAAAAAGCGATATAAAAAACCTGTGAGATAACTATTAACGTCAGCTCGATTCTTGCTGACGCCTCCGGAAAGTTGTTTAGGTTTGCTAATTTGAGCTAGCAAGGACAACCTACTTCAGCTTAGTCACTGATGAAGTTTAATAAAAGGCGTTTAAGTGTGTTTTACAGGTGATTTAAGAGGATTGGTGTATGTTTTCTAAACGTCAGTCAAAACATGTACCTATAGCTGTGAACGCTCCTCTGTGATTGTTTGGAGCTGCTGTTGCACATACATATACAGAAGTACATGCTTTATAGCTCTACAGTTTAACTAAAAATGAGCCTCACAGAAAAAGTATTATTAAAACTTCTGGATTTATTTCGGGAATGCTGTATTATACTGCGGCAGTTGTTGCACAATGTACCTAATACATTGGCAACCGAGTGTGTATTCACAACTCATTACTGCTGTCAACAGGTGGAGAGGTAATTTGTGAAACGGCATCAGAGGAGGGTCCCAGTAACAGAGTAACCTACACTCCTTCCTCTTCATCAACATGGGGGCTGCGGTCTCACGGTGGAGGGTTTGTATTCAAACCTTTATTAACCATGTCATGTGAAACAAATTACAGTGCAGTTAGTTAGTGTTACTTCTGCTTTTTGATAGTTTTGAATCATTTTCAGTAAACTCTTACTTTGGAAGCATGACTTTAACAGGCACCATTTCTACCACACCAAACGTAATACACAAGCAATGATCTCATGGTTGGATAGATTTACATAAATTTTGTATGTCTAAACAGTACATCTGTGTTCTAGTTGGCATGACATGATGCACATTTGCATGATCAGGGTAGCCTGTTAGTAATAGAATAACACACATAATGCACGTACAAAAGTAGGAAGAAGAAAAAGGAAGTTTCCAGATCTTTTTCTCTCTCTCTCCCTCTCTCTCTCTCTCTCTTTTTTTTTTTTTTTTTTTAAAGTTCCTCACAAAGAGCGCTATTGTTTTGGAAATCGTAATTGTACAATACCTCTTATTCAAACTTTTTGTCTTATAGGCGAAACCATCCACTGTGGAGATTTTGGAAGGAATTGACAAGGTACGCTTAACCTATTAAAAAAAAAAAAAAAAAAAAAACTATTTCAAGCTACAATATGAACTTCCTGTCTTTTATTAATGCAAATCTCTGATAAATATTGGTTATTGCACAATTGGTTTTTATGCTCAATCAAGGCAGATTTTGATGCAGAAAAAATGACTTAAATGTGTTGTATAAGCACCGACCTTCAGTGACTGCCATAGCAGCTCCTTATTTGCTAAGTGATAGAGCTTTACTGCTCTTCTGCATTGCAGCCAGTGTCAGACTATTTAAAGATCCTGTCCTTGGAGCACGGACATGATGACATCTTCCTGTCACAAAGACATCAATGACATTGAAGTTGCAATGCAATGGGTGTTGCTGCTTTTTGTTTAGCTTCAATTATTCACCTGTGAAAGAATATATATATATGTTGTGAGCGTGTGTGTGTGTGTGTGACATATAGCACACAGCACATTCGTAAACACAAACAGACCACTGTGAGGTTAAATGTGAGACCAGCTTGTGCTTAGAGTGACACACACACATGTTACAGTGCAACCATAGTGGCCAAGAGTGGTCCCATTTTTGTCCAGTAGCTATTTTTAGAATATGTAGTCAGCAGCCTGAAGCAGTGGTGTCACATTTCAGTTTAAAAAAAGCATAAAGTACCTGTTTATGTGTGACGTAATAATGGTTGAGGTGAGAGAAAACTCATGTTCTGACCAAATGATTCATTTCCAGTTAAACCCTATGTTAGATTACACATCTCTTTAGTCTGGTGAGCTTAGGTTATTTGCTAAAATGTAGTGAGAGAAATATCATAAAGGGAGTGATGCAAATGCTGAATGTTGGATGAAATTCTGCACTTAAAGTTTGCATCTAAGAAAAATAAAACTGTTCCAGTATTTATAACCCTAATAGTTCCCCACTGCAAGATTGCATCTAGCTGTTTTTCCACAGCATCTTACTGCATTTATATTACCTTCTATTAAATTAAATTAAGATAATGCAGGATCATGCCCAAGTCGTAATGGAAAAGCCTGTTGTGAAATTTTCAATACAATTTTATTTATATTAGACCAAACCAAAAGGGCATTTGAGGCCTTTTATTTTATCACTATAAAGGCAGAAATGCAGATATCACTTGTGAGCAAGCACTTAGCTACAGTGGAGAGAACAAAAAGAAAAAGACTACCTTTTAACAGGATAAACCAGACTCAGGGAGGCAATCTGTCTACTGGTTGGGGTGTGAGGAAAGCAAAAAAAGCAGACCACAGAGAGACAGAGTCAGTGTGCATTTGCATTGATTCTAAAAGTCTAGGAAACTTGGCACAAGTTTTCCAAAAGATGTATTTGGTATGGTGGCGATGGGGCTTGGTTCCAAATGTTCAGTGCATGTTAAATTGGGTTGTGAACTAGTTAATATATAATCAAGGCCATAGCTGGCTCATAGTGGGCCTTTGAGGGGTTTCTAGTCAGTGAGTCTGTTACATGAGCTAACTGAAGAGTGAGCTTTATGCTGTTATTTCTGGCTGACAATAAACCAAAATGTATGTTTTGCGTAAATGAAACCCCACTTCAAAACAACAACAACTCAGAATAACTTGATACTGATTTACAATGACTTCCTTCTTGGGACACAAGTGGACTTTACAGTGTCCTTGTATTGTCATAACATTACCACACAAATAGCAACAGTTTTTTGTTTTGTTTTTCTTCACATCCATCTCTGTAAAAAGTTGTAAAAACAGCAGTTTGCGTACAACATTGAGGGGGCTCTGAGCCTAAGAATTTCATTGCCAATGTTATCTGTATGTGACAAATAAAGCTTGAAACTTAAAGTTGATGGCATGTAGAAAACCAGTTTTAGTAATGATCCAAAATAGGTGAAATGGCGTTAACAAAATGTTAATAATTTTCCTAATAAATATATAAACTGCATTTGAATGACTTGCATTACATGAGACTGAAGTTAAAATATGTTCAAAACATTAATGGTTATTTTTATAAATATGTTAATAGAAGTTTGAATATAAAATGTAAGTTCAAACTCCAGTTTTGTTTTTTTAATTTTTATTATTGATCCTTTCATGATCCTTCCATTTTTCTCCACAGGGCATACAGGTTCTTGAAGAATATAGTGAGAAAAATCAAAGGCAGCTGAAGATATGGGTTGGACGACTGCTTCTCTACTCGTCGCTTCTCTACTTGATCACTTGTGTAGTTGTGTATTTCTGGTATCTGCCCGAACAGTTAATGGGACGGCTCATATTGTCTCTTCCCTTTCTAATAGTTCCGTTATTGTAAGTATAAGAGATAATCTATCATATTTTCACTAAACTGTAATTGTGATTTATTGAGATGGCTGTTTTTTCTCTTCTGTTTAGAGTGTGGTTACTTCGAAAATTGCTGATAAAGTTTTTTTCCAGAAGAACTGAAAAAAATAGTAAGTTTTTTTTCCTCTGTTGTGCAAGTTTTTTTTTGTTTGTTTTTTTATAAATTTATGTTTAAACAGATGTTGGATTTCCTAACGTTTTCTTTCCAGATGAAAAGTTAGAGGATCTTAAAGCAGAAAAGAGGAAAATAGTAAGTGATGTTTTTATTTATAATACAGAAATACTTTTATGTGCAGTGCTGTGCAGAATTGAGACACTGTTGGATGCCTGGGAAGAAAATTATGAAGTGAAAATAATAAGTTTGCCTGATATGATTTATGTTTACTGATGCTGTTGTGCTAAATTTTATTTGACTCAACTTGAACGTGAATTCTGTCATAATGTCGATGATTCATAAAAAGTTTTGCGAGGTTGAACATGACCTTTTTTCTTCGGGAGCTTTTGAAGATGGGCTTGGCACAATAGAGAACCTGAGAACACCATCTATTACAAGGCTCACTGTGCTTGTCTTTGAAGATGATTTATTTTTATATTTGCTTTTTGTTTTTGATTGTTTCAAGTAGTTATAAAGCCTCTAAGATTGTATGTATTCAGCCAAAGTTAATAACATCTTTTAAACGGGCGACATTCCAAAAATCTAACAAAAGTGTCAGCAATCAGTTACGTAAATTCAAAAACACATTTCAAAACAGATATTGCCATGCATCGTTGCACAATGATCTGTGACTCTACCTAAGTGTGTAATGTAAGATTTCAAAGGCTTGATCATTGAAAGCCACAAAATGTGTGATCAATTATTTGTTGTTAGTGTTTTATTTTTTTCTGTTTAGGGGATGGTGATTTATATTGGTAATTATAATCTTTGCAGTGGTTTAGAGTTTTAACTATAAGTAGGGCTGCTCAATTAATTGAATTTTAATCACGATTACGATCTGGGTTTTCAACGATCATTAAAAATGACTGAGCCGATTATTAGCCCCTCCCTCATGCTTTACTCTTGCGCTGCTCCGTGTGACCCGAGGGAAGCTCGGAAAGTTAAGCAGAAGTTATTTGGAGAGAAGAGTGACTGCCATTGGTTGAAAAGAGGTAAAAAAAAAAACTTCAGTGGTGTGGAAACATTATGGGTTCGCGGAGTCAGACGTGGATCAAGTAGACACAGTGTGTAAACTTTGCTATGGTGTAGTAGCTGCACCACAGAGCAACACTGCAAAGTTCACTAAACATAGATGTTTACATTTTTCATTTATTTCTTATATTGCAAACATTTGCACTGTTATCAGTATTTGCACACTATTTTATATTATTTTTTAAAGTCATTATTCAATACATTGTTATTGTTAACCCTTTAAAGCCGGTCAGAGCAGCAAGCTCTGTTTTGTGTAACTATTTTTAAATCCCGCTAAGCTAGCACAATAAATTTTTTTCCATATGAAACCAGAGGAGTTGTACTTACATCTTATGCCATCAGCTTGTCCTCGGTCACGGTTTCCTTCCACATAAAGTTTTGCAAAAATTGCATAAAAAGCGCTTGCAGGAACAAAAACATAATACTCCAGAAACACGCTTTGCCGATCAGCTGTTCGTAACACTTCCCACATTGAAAAAGACGTCAACGCGAACTATCGCATTTACTGCCCGAAACCGGAAGTGACGTCATTTTCGCGGAAAATGTAGTTTTTTACTTGTAGGCCTTAAAAGCCTATACTGGTGTTTTTATAAGTCATGTTTGACTTTTCTGAATAGTTTCTGTGATGCTTAGAACTCGAATTGCACTGCTGGAAATAGTTTATTTTGATGCACCTGCTGTTTTCTTTGCAAATTTGCATCATAGGATTGTTTATTTTTTTGTTTTTCCTGCAGTATATAAAAATTGCTGTATCTCCAAAATAAAACTATGAAGACACTCAAAATAAATTTCCTGTTGTTGTAAACTATTTTTTGCAACTTTTTTGTATTTAAAGTTTTGAGGGATAAACCTCTTAAATTTATCCAAGTAGAAATATATGTAAAAGACAAAACAAAAACGATTTTCAATTTTTTTCTAGTTTATTGCACTTTTTTGCAATTAATGTAATTACTATGGACTTAATACATACATATTATTAAAATATGGGCTATAACAGTTGTATTGATGTATAGCAACTTGAAATGCTCCCACAAATAGCACTACAACATGTAAAAAAAAAATAATATAATCTCTGGCCGACTTGGTTCTATGGTAGGTCTTAAAGGGTTAAATAAATATCGTCAAATAATCGTGATCTCAATTTCAGTGAAAATAATCGTGATTATCATTTTTGCCATAATCGAGCAGCCCTAACTACAAGTGAAATGGCTTTTACATTCTTTACACTTAGTGTTTACCCACCAACCATTTCATTAGGTGCATCTTGTTAGTACTGGTTTGGACCCTCTTTTGCTTTTCCAACTACCCCATTTCTTCATGGCACAGATTCAACAAGGTGCTGGAGATATTTCTCAGAGATTTATATTCATTTTTATATGATAACATCACACACTGCAGATTTGTTGGCTACAGAACCGTGATCTCTTGTTCCGGCCAATTCCCAAAGATACTCCATTGAATTGAAATCTGGTGACTGTGGAGATGATTTGAACTTGGCCCTTTACGCTTTCTTTTTTATATATCATTCACTGCGGTGTAAATCGTAGAGGCGATTGCATGGGAAAATTTCAATACATCAGCAGTTTCTGACATACTCAGACCAGCCCCTCTGGCACTAACAACCATGCTGCATTCAAAGTCCCTTTTCTTCCTCATTCTAATGGTCAGTTTGAAATGTAGCGGGTTTTTATATCTACATGGCTAAATAAACTGGGGTGTTGCCATGTGATTAGCTGATTAGATACTTGTGTTAAAGAGCAGCTGAACAAGTTTGTAAAGTGGTTGATGGGTGTATTTGTCAGTGTTGAGAAACTTAAGTCTGCTATGAATATATGAGTTGAAATTGAGTAGAACAGCTCAGTTGGTTTTGTCCTGTGCTGCTACATCCTTGATGTGACATAAACAATGAATGAGTTAAATATAGTTTGGCATTTTTTTTTTTTTTTTACTTGTAGCCTGAAGTCCACTTAAAAAAATTGTAATTTTGATTCTTCACGGTCCACTCGTAAAGCCAGGATTGACATTTAATGCCTTATAAAATTAGTTTTGGTTATCTTCTCAGCAATTTTCTGTAAGATACTCTAAGCTCTGTGAAGACAACATTTGATTGGTACAAAACCTTGATCCAGTAAACTACTCTTCTAATGTCACTTTAATTAATTGCATTTACTACAGGAAAGAAATAAATCTGAGAAATTGCTTGTCATCCTCTGTCAAGTCTAATAACTTTCAATAATTAGGGCTGATGGATTTTCACACTCTCCATTATCGAAGTAGTGAATGTAATTATTCCTCATATTATATGTAAACATTAAGAAATGTTCTGTACTCACTCTAAATGAAGATGTACAATGTAGTGAAGTTGCTTTAAGGGCTCTTTTCTCAGTCTCTTTGACATGCGATGTTATTGAAGGTGATTCTAAGATATTTGTGTGTATTTATAAATGCCAGTTTATGACACACATGATCAGCAAATGATTACTCTGATATGTTAACAGTGATAAATACTTTCAGGCAATAAATTAAAAGATAATTTAAGTTTATTTCTTAATGTTTTTGCATTTATTTCCAGCTTGAAGAAGTTATGGAAACTGAAACATATAAAAATGCAAAAATGATTCTGGAGAGATTTGATCCTGATTCCAAGAAAAATATTGTGAGTTCTTTTTTGTTTTTTTTCTCTGCTGTATAAATTGTCTGATTGCGTTCGGTTTATATATATATATTTTTTTATATTAAAGCATGTTCTTGTACACTCCTCTGTTCTGTATGAAGGAGCTTGAATCGACTCCAGTTGCTCCTCAGATAACTCCAAAACCAGGACAAGGTAGCAGTGAGTTTTGAACGTTCTCAGGAGACAATACTATTTGCCCTACTTCGACTCTGGCATTTCCTATTATGCTATTAAAGCATCCTGCAATGTTTTCTGTGTTAGAACTCCGCCATCGGAATGTCATCCCAAAGGCCCCCCCAGTGGTGGTGAATCCTGCAAGCGAAGCTGCTGCCCGCCCTCCTCTTGCCTCCAGGCCCACCTATCCTGGAAGATCTTCCCACTCTGCTCCAGGTGGACCCCCAGAGAGGAGCCTGTCAGCTATAGCTGCTCAGCAGAGCTTGATGAGGAAGCCTGTGACCCCTGGAACACCTGTTCCAGGAGTCGGTGAGTTACCTGCACACAGGGGGACCAGATCATAATGTGGTCGATTAAGGTGTGATTTACTCTTTCCTGGCTCTTTGTCCCCAGTTGTTCAAAGCTCTGTGGTGTGTGTTGTCAGAAAGGATGTAGTATGTTGTACAGTAAGGTAGTGGATAATTGTGGAAATGTATGATAACAATATCTAACTATATGGTCTAACTTTTGTCCACTAAGTGTCTTACTTGGGCCTGAGATTGCAATTGATAACTTTTGTTACTATGACCATAATATTTGTATAATATTTACCTCAAGAGGATATGATCTATCATCATTGGCTGCTTTTAAAGATTGAAAAGGAACAACCAGAAAGATAGATGAAACATTTCTCATAAAGCAGTTGTTTTATATGGAAGACATCTGTGGGGTATAGGGGTATTGAATATTCAATATCAGTAATTTCTGGACTGACCACTCAATAGAAAAAAAAATGCAAATAACTGCAAACAGTAAAGGAAAATGTGCTCCTAGAGTAGTGGAAGCTGTATGCTGTAATTGCCATGTGGAATGCCAACTGTGAGGTATGCACGATGCAGTATTACATTAACTATGATTAATTAGCCAGACCTGCATTTGTTCTCTGGGCAATGGTGGTAGAATCTCACTAAATGTCTTTTAATGCTTAGTGAAATTGCCTTTGGCATTGGGAACACCTCACAAATGGTTTACATGAGTTGATGTTATCACCTGCTTCTGCTGAAAATTGAAAGTGAAAAGCAATTTGATACAAAGAGTCACCACAGAGTTTCCATATGTTGGTAAATTAATAACCAGCAGGATACTGAGACTCTGCCAAGTCTCACAGAAATGACCAGTCATCTTCCTATGATTGCTCTTGATGTTGGATTATATTAATTACTACTCACCAACGCAGCAGGGATTCGGGACGTGCTTTGCAAGTGCGATCCGGTGTTAAGACATTAAGAAAAAGAGGCAGCTTTTTGTAAAATTAATCATGGTTTGTGCACCACACTATTTCACAGATTTATTACTGTAAGCAGCACCTGTTTACTGAAGTATGCATTCCAAGCTGCAGAGTGCATCTAACAGGCAAAGATGCTATGCTTTAACAGGGATGCACCCCCCAGGCCCACCGCTGGCCAGACCTGTGATCCCAAGGGAGAGAGGTGCTATGGACAGAGTCATAGAGTATCTTGTTGGAGATGGCCCTCAGAACAGGTAAATAAAATGGGAAAATGAGTCTCTTCAGTAATGCAGTAAAGTAAATGCAACCTGTGTATCATGTCATGAAAAAGTTGTAAACATCTAAAGTGCATTAATTTGATAAATATTAGACGATCGGAATATAGCTGTGTTGAAATGTGTAAATGAATTTTTTAGGCAGAATCTGCTTTTTTTTTTTTTTTTTAAATGCCAAACCATTTAAAGTTACGTTTATTAAACCTTGAAAGAGCTCTTAAAAAGGCGAACTGAAAACAACTCTTATTCTTCTTGCACCGATCCTCCTTAAACATTAATTTAAACTTGTCCATCATTGCAGCTGCTCAACACTGACTGAAATATAGTACTCTTTTGTAGTAGCCTGCAATAGTTGTAGCTTTATCAGCTAAAATCATATAGTCTGTTTTAAAACAATTTTTTTACAGTTTGTAGTTGTTTTTTTTTATGTTGCACATTACTTTATCTGGAAATTTTAAATCTACTTTGTAGATTTGTGTTAGGAGTGGTAATACTGAGTTATCCAGTGCCTGTTCACATGCTATGTAATATCTTACTAGATTGTTTGTTTGTTGTTGTTGTTTCCCTTCTTCATAGATACGCTCTCATATGTCAGCAGTGTCTGTCCCATAACGGCATGGCATTAAAAGAAGAATTTGAATATATTGGTGAGACTTTGAGAATCACAGCACACTTTGTCAGTCTCCATCAAACACTGTGCCTTCATTTGCCCTCTAGCATTTGGCAGCATAGTATATCATATGGCTCTTAAATGCCTCTGCCACTACCAACTCCTGTAAGCAAAAAGAAAGCAAGATTGAATATGCAAAGTAGTGCTACACATCAATCTGAAATGTTTATGCATCTGAGGCATTTTTTTCCCATTGGTTCATATTCATGTATATTAATCTATGTCTGTTTCACAATGTATTAGCATGGTTACATAAAATATATGCGTGGGGTTTTATTTGTTTCTTTTCAGCCTTTCGATGTGCGTATTGTTATTTCTTGAACCCTGCAAGAAAGACGAGGCCTCAGGCACCCAGGCTCACCGAGGTCGCTGGTAACCATAAGATGTCACCAGAGGCGACTGGTACTGATGCAGATGATAACCAAACTGTTTTAGGTAATAATGAACTGCAAATGTAAATCAAGTTATTAAGGTGTATTACACTAAAATGTTAAATTAATTAATCTAATACAGATACAGATCTAAAATGGATAAAATAGCATTCTTTTGTACGCATACAGTAGTAGTCATTTTCTTATCTTCACCCTTTTAAAAAAAATACTTGTTCATATGCATTTCAAATCTAAACGTAAAAAAAAAAAGAGAAGAAATAACTGTTTCTAATTATCAGAGAACACGAAGCTTACTGATGTCCCTGCTGGTTCAAATACCCAAGAGCCGGCTATACCAACAGCCACAGAGCCCAGTTCTGCATCAGATGGCCAAAACACCCCAGAGTCGCAAGACCTGCCCTCTGAGAAATCTGACGGAGAGCAAGATTTGTCTGCCATGGAAGTGGAATAAAACAGCGGCGCGGTAATTTCACCACAAGTCAGACTGGAACATTTTTGTTTTCATTGAGGAAATGTAGAAATGATTAGCTTCCAAGTAAATGCCGTAAGTTTGAAGAGCACAATAACAGATGTTAATGCAATCTTCAGCTTACAGAGTGTTCTTTCTTTTGAAAATTGCAATAGTAATTAATTAAACATTGAACTTGCATAGTAGTAGCATTTGATAGCAACTGCCAAACACTCTTATATTTTTAGCATGTTTACAGGTCAATAACAGAGCTATGAGGGTTAAGCTTGTCTCAGTGTTGCATAGGAAAAGTCTCTCTCTCTTTTTTTTAACAGGGTTTTGAAGGAGTTTCTGTCTTTATTCTAACAAGGTACAACTTCAGAAACAGAAATATTTTGTGGAAAAATTATTTATGGGAAATTATTTATAAATATTTTTTCTATATTGCTGCGCCCTTTTCTGACAGTGTTGAATGGAATACTTTGCAGCTTGGAGGTGCTTACATGTTTACACTACCACTGTACCAGAATGATGATGATGATAATAATAATAATAATGCACATGCACTATGTATTTTTTTGCTAAAGGAGGAAAACAGGTTTGTCAGTCCTGTTATACTGACTGAAGTGCCTTTTTATATGTCAAGTCCCTATTTGAGAACATTGTCTATTAAATGTTTTTACATGTAGACGGTGAAGTCATTCAGCTGTTTTAAGTCTTAAAAGGCAGCGTCTGTTTGCTAAACAAGTTCCCGGTATGTATGTATGTATAAATGATATTAAATAAACGTTTGAGAAAATCTATTTATCTGTGTTCACAATCACAACCACTTTGTCTTCATTGCTATATTTATGAAAGCACCATTTATTTCTGTTGTATTTTAAAAGTGATTCTACATCAGCATTAAATTAACATTTGAGCAACAACATGAGAAACAACTCCCCGGGATCTCTCTAACCTGTATTGTTTCTTCTTGTATATGTTGTATTTTAAATGGGTACCCAATTTCTTCTTTGGCCGTCTTCTCAATCAGGCCCAAATTTAAGCAGTCCGTTTTCATTAGCAGGCCAGTTTTAGCTTGTGATCATTTTATTTTAGCTCATTGATCATTTCAGACAGTGTAAGATAATGGTGCTGACACAGAGCCTGACCAGTCTTGATTGCTTGACCCTCTTCATTTGCAACAGCAAAGTCATTGCGGCTACAAAGTTGTTTTCTACCGTTACATGACCCTTTTCCCCTGAAGATACACCGTAAACTATTGGCGAGTTCAACATCCCACATCTTCTATGGGTTTTGATAATGTATGTTTACAGAGACGTGACCTCCCGGGCCTTGTAATGCATCAATCTGACACCAACAGTAACGCCTGATTCCACCGCATACTGTTTGAGGTTGACCTCTGACAAGAGCCAAACGGGGGAAAAAAAATGGGACATCAATAGGACGATGTTTGGATGTTTTCACACCACTGGGAGGTTGTTCAGTATACAAAGCCTGTGTGTGTGTGTGTGTGTGTGAGAATCATCACAAGTAATATTTCATGAAAGATCTCGATGCTGTGTGGTTTGAAAATTACGTGTGTGTGTATGTATATATATATATACACTTTTTAATTCCAAAGCACTGAATCATTTCATGACAGTTTGTATTATATCAGCCAGTGAAATTGTGTGTGGGGTTATCAAATCTTCGTAACAGCTTTCAGTTTTTTGTTTTTCTTTCGTTGTTTTTGATGCATGAAGACTTTCACAAACAGATGAATGATCGCAGGGAGAAGAGTAAAATTGTGGTCTCAACTGTTTAACATGCCTTTAGAGGGGTTGCAGTTACGCTGGTACTAGCATTTGCGTGGTGTGATGATTTTTATCGGGTGCCAAATTGAAGGCCTATTTAAGTACAATCAATACTTGGGATAGCCCTTCAGCTATCTGATTTATACTGTAGTTATCATTGTCCGCACCTAATTGACCACCATCTCAAAATCTATTATATGAACAAAGAGTATTTCAAAGAAATACTGTTTACATAATGCAAAATCCAAAGGCACATTTTTAGTTTTTGTTTTGTTTTTTGTTTTTTTTTCGGGGTTCTGCTTGATTGTCCAACCATTCAAAAGATTACATCTGGATTGCTATCATGGAAACACTTAATTGATTTTCAAGGATGACAAATGACACACAAAGCCCCAGTGCCAAGGTAATTTTGAGCAAGAGATGAAAATGTACATGGTGCTGTCCCAAGGTTCATAGTTCTTTTCATACTCATCTCTCACATGTGCATTCGAGGCCACTTGACTTAAATTTATACTGATCTTTTATTTATACCCAGAAAAAATGGCAGATAAGAAACATAAGTGTTCTTGATATTGTGTTTTGTCATATCTAGCAGCCAAAGATTGAAATCCTGCGAAACAATTTTCTGAAGAAATGAAAGAGCGTGCCCTCCTGAACCCTGGAGGAAAATAACCCCACGGTGCGAGGCAGAATATGAAACAGAGGCACAGAATAAGTAAAATAGACAAGTGCACCAGGCTTGTCACTTTTCCATTTGCTGCCCCCGAGTGTGAGCACTTCAAAATTCTCCTCATCTCAGCTAAGACCTTCATCGTTATGCTCTATCTACTGTACTGAATACGAAAAAAGTACCATATCAGGCAAAGGTAATAAGGACGGGAGTTTTAAGCATTTACCATGTTTCTGTCAGTCATGAAGTAGAAAGCAACAGGAAGAACAACAAAGTCATAAATATGCAGCACATGCCATTGTGCACTGGAGACAATGTGGAAGAAAAAAATGCTGCAATGAGTGTCACAGAAGTAGTTAACTTGGTTGTGATATTAGACATTACCAGTGGCTCTTGACAACAGCATCATTACACAGAGCACAATCTCCTTCAGAGAAGCATTAAAATCAAATTAGATTATACAAGCGCTTGGCTTGATGAGCTGCGAGGGGTGATGGTTCCTAAAGAGTGGCTCTCTGGTTATTACTGTAAAGCTCTTCAGGTGCTTGGGCTTGAATTGCCACTTGATAAAGCTTACCACGAAAGGTCATCAGCTTTCAAGAAATTAGGGTTTTCGTTTTTCTTTTATTAATAATTCAAGTCAGATTAAACTTTCACACCCAGATGGATGGGCTTCCGTTTTTTCCCCCCACATTCTATCTGTCATATCATTGCATGCTGCTGAATGCATGATGCCAGCAATAAACCGCTGTGTTGTGGTTTATACCAGAGTGACATTCAGGGATCAGAGAGCATTGTCATTCTCTGTCCTATCTTGAACTCATTATACCACTTGAACGATGGCATCTGTTCGAGCACTGATGCAGTTTGACAGTTATTACAGCAAACAATCCACTTTCCTACATATATGCTATACTGGAAGAATAATATAGAAGTAAACTTTTGGAAAGAGTGCATGCAAGTGAAGTGGATAGTATCAGAATCTTCTGTATTATAGTGCTGTAGATTATTTTGATTTTAGACTTAGTGGTTTTAATGTTCCCATGCATGCATGATTTTGTGCATGAGGACACACGTATGTATAAATGTGTATATATATTGATTCATTTAACGCAGTGTAAGGATCCAACATGCCACAGGAATCAATAACATAGAAACAAGGTTATCCTGAATTTACAAATCCTGTCGTGTGCTGGGTAACATTTCAGCAACTATAGAGCACAATCAAATCACACAAAAAATTACATAGTTTAGTATGTAATGCATTTAGAACATATTTTGATGGAAAGACAACCAAAAAGAGAAGAGAGAGGAGAAGAAATGGAGAGCTACGACAACATAGCCCTTCACTATCTCATGTGGAAATCATACAAAGCATCCTGCAGGCAGCAGGTTCATTTTATAGCTTCATCTATTACCACACTGTCATTGTTAATTGTCTTCTTTTTACCTCTGCAGGATTCTCCAAATTGGTCCTATCGAATGTGACAGGAGGAAGAGCATTAAGCATCTGACAAGATGATATCTAAGTTCAATTTCCTACTCCTCACCTGATTTATACCTGCAGCAGATCATTTTCCTTTCTGTCATAAAGACCTCTATAAATCAGTGGTGCTTATGGAAGCACTACAGAACAGGGTCCCTGGATTTGTTTCCCCTGTGTTTGCTATTAGGAAGCCATTACAGCCACATTTTCCTCCTTCAAACAAAAATGATCAAATCTAATACTGGCAAGATTAGAGAGATAAAGAGAGAAAGGGCTGGCGGAGCCGTTCAACACAGTCCCCTATCTAAACAATATGCTCTAAACTCAATAAAAACAGGGCTTTTTGCTGGTGACACCATTATCCATCTGTTTGGACAAAATTGCTGTATCATGGTATAAATCTGCGATACAAGTGACATATCCTCTAAAATAAAAGGGAACATTAACTGCTCTATCTTCTAGAGGCCATGGGACTAGCTGGCTATAAGCTCAGTCAAGTGTGATGGCAGTTATACTGTGTTTTACTAGACTGCAGACAATTATACTTTGCTCCTATCCCCTAAGAAGACAAACTGCCTTGGCTTCAACTGAAATGATTTCAAATAGATTTTCCAAAATGCCTGTCGCCAGATTGCTTCCATACATTATTTCACTTAAATGGAGAGAAAAAAAGAGGGAGCAAATCCACAAATCAATCACAAAAGCCCACTTTACCAGATGGAAAGACGGCTTTCAGTGCATGTGTGTGTGTGTTTGTGTGAGTGGGTGTCTTGTGGAACCACAGAGAAGGACAGTTATAGGATGTGCAGTCCTGTCTCTGTTATGTCTCACTCATACTGAAGGATAACATAGTGTATCTGTTTCCAGTGTTGAGCTGGCAGTGCTGTGAGAGTGAAATAATGTGCCCTATAATGAACTGACCCGCCTGAACTTTTAGATTCTTAAACAATTACTTAATTGAATTACCAATCATGTGTAATCCAATAGGAAAAAAAAAACCCTTTAATGCAGTTATCTCACACATGACAGACAACTCACTGTTCACTGAGGAAGGTACTTGGTATCCCAATTTGTCTTTCATAGTACTAAGCTTATGCTACAGAAAATACAAAGGTTCTGTTTTTTAAGAACAATGTGTAAGAAATGTAGACTTATATATTGACAACAATACTCAACGGAAACTTAAATTGCTGCATGATCAATGTAGAGCAAGCTCAACATTCAGTTTAGCTTTATTTGTACAATTACAAGTGTCTACAGCACTTAGGAGACAAAAACGCTTAGTCTCAGCCAATAGGAAAACTGGATTTCAGCTCGGTGGCCCGTACACCCAATCAGAGCACGACTTTCGAGGTGAAAGTAGTGATGTGCGATACCACTGATTTCCTTTCCGATCCGATACCAAGTAATTTTCAGGGTGGTATCAACGATACTGATCCGATACGATACTTTATACAAAAAAAACGTATTTTATTTATTGTATCTCAAATTATAGCGTCATAATGATTACAGAACATCAGATTACTTGTTCTTATCACTTAATAATGCAGAGTTCATCATATAGAAATAAAAAAACTGAAGTTGTGTGCTATTTGAACACCTTGCCTGCCTGCAGCACTAAAGGACTCCGTGAGAGACGTCTGTCTCGCCCTAGCAGCATCTGTCCCTGTCCTCCTCTTCAGTTTGCCTCAACATACGCTCGTCATATTCTGTGATATGATTTACTCTGAGGTGTTTGACAAGGTTAGTGATGTTGCCACAACCAAACATGCCAACCCTCGCGATTTTTCCGGGAGAATCCCGGAGCCACCATTCTCCCGAATTTCCACCTGGACAACAAAATTGAAAAACCATATCGCAGAATTCATAGCGCGGCCCAGCCAATTCCAGTTTCCAACAATGGCGGCAGCTGCTTAGTTTTAATATTACTCTTATTTCTCTTTCTGGGTCGCAAAAAAAAAAAACAACTTTTAACATGTTTTCAGGTGAGAAAGTAGCTGTGTAAACTTCAAATATCTGAGCCGATCGACACATCGTTTTCAAACCCCCGCAGGCTTTCACTACTCGGGTTAAACATGATATATAAGTCACTTTGATAACTTAAAAATGTTATTGTTTGTCTTTTTCAGTGTTTTATTTGTTCGTGAGGAAATCGGTTTGGCTGAGATTAAAGTTATTAGATTAGATCAAATTAAATTTAACTTTATTAATCCCTCGGGTGGGTTCCTCCGGGGTTTTCACACAGCTGAGTAAACGTCAAACAGAAAACTAATTAAAGAAAGTGTGAGACGGTCGAGAGTTTACGCCAGCGCCCGGTTATATTTTAGATAGCAAGGAGCAGACGGCTGAGTTTCACTCCACCGAGGGAGCCTGTGACGTATACCCGGCTTTCTTTAGACCGCGAAGGCCGGGTCCTCAGGTGGAAGCAGCCTCTGAATTTGGACACCCCCGCTGTTTCCGGGCCGGCTAATAATAACGGTGACATTTAACGTATTTTATCCGATAAATAAACACTGTAAAATGTATTTATCACCCCCCCCCCCCCAAACAGCCCTTTTGAATGTCTCCCTAATTCTGAGGTCTCAAGGTTGGGAAAGTACGGCCACAACACCTCACTGTTGGAGCACTTTTTTGCCACATGTATCGCAAACCACGTCTCAGCTGTTAGTGGAGGTAAAATACGTCCGCACAATTACGCTCAGCCATTGTTGTGAGTGTGCGCGCCAAGGGGCTGCGAGACATTTATACAGCCGTATTTCGCACATGACTATGAAAGGCGGAAGAGGAAGTAGTTCCTTTGAATGTAGACAATCCGAATGTTATAGTTTCTTTCCACTGTGTTGCTGTTAATGATAAACTACAAATTTACCCTAAATTACTAAAAATATCGATATTTTAATGTGAGAATCGATTCTAGAACATAAATGACTGGTATCGGAGGAATCGATATTTCAGGATCGATCCGCACATCACTAGGTGAAAGTCAATAGTGTTAGCATTAGCAACAAGTTTTTAGCTGTTAGGGATTTATGTTATGTCAACATTACAGAATGCTGAAAGACATAGCATTTGAAAAAATTTTCTAGTCGGGAAAAAATGTAGCTCTGTTTTAAAATTCCTATCACTACTTTGCTAACAATAGCATAAGGAGCGAAATGAGCTAACCTTTGGAGCAGCTCTTCAAAGACTGACAGGTTAGTGCTTTTAAAATAAGTCTTGTATGTTGTACTCTCTGTGGGGGATTTTGTACACTTTATAGCAACTATGGTAAAAACTCTGCTTCTAAAGTCAGTGCTTAAGTCTTGGACGAATATAAAATTAGGCATTTTAAGTAATTAAAAGTTATTGCTAGAGGTATTACTATGTTTTTTGGCCATTTATATAGGAATGTGTCTCATTAATAACAATAAAGTCAATTGTTTATTTGGAGGACAAGAGCCAAGTTTTTGTGATTTTTTCTTTAAATAGTAAGTATAATTTTATAGCTTACCATCTTTAATGTGATCCATAACAATTGAAAATAATAAAAAAGGAGATATCTTTAGGGCAGAAAAATGAATTAAAAAAATGTAATTCAGCATTTAGTCTCATTGGGTAGGAGTTCATCTCCATTGCACATCTTTGCCTGGCAATATTTGCACACTATTTTGTGTAAAATCACTCCAAATTTGTCAGATTGTGAGGATTTTGTACAGCCCTCTTTGGGGCACCATTCACATTTTTTGAAAAGTCTGGGCTCTGACTGGGCCCTTGCAAAACTTTAATCTTCTTCTACTGAAGCCATTTTTTGTCATCATTGTTGTTCTGAAAAGACAAATTTATCTTCAATTTATATATAGTGTTCAGCTTTCTATCAGATGTCTTTTTGTCTCAGAGTTGACTGGTATTTGGAGCTGTTCATAATCCCCTCCACCTTGACTAAAGCTTAAGAAAAACAACCCCAAAGTTGCCATCAGCATGCTTCTCCATAGGTATGGTCTTCTTTTGGTGTTGTGCAGAGTTGTGTTGGTGCCAAATGTACCTTAAATAACCATGTTTTTGCTAAATGTTTAATAATATGATTGTTTTATTATTATTATTGTTGTTGATTATCTTCATTGGGCTTCCTGGTACATTTTGATGACTTAGATAGTCTTTTGTACCCTTCATCTGACTGCTGACTTTCAACAATGATATCCTGTCAATGATTTCTAAGCTCTTTGCAGATCATGGCTTTTGCTATGAGATTCAACTAAATAAACCTCCAGAAAGTCCTAGAACAGCTGAACTTTACTTGATTTTAGTCATTATTTTGCAACATTTGGATTATTGGGTCAGAATTTGGTAATAAACAACATGAAAGCATTGATCCATTGTGCCTCGATCATTAACTGAACATTATTTCAAATTCACAGCATACTTTTCGTTGCTGACCGCGTCCATCCATTATCACCACAGTGTACAGTGTTTCCAGCACCTTACTGAATCTTTGCCACGAAGAATTAATGCAGTGAAGGTAAAAGAGGGTCCAATCTGGTACTAAAAAAGTGTGCTAATAAAGGAGCTATGGATAGGAGCTATCCATATTTAGCAGTTTTTAATGTAGATTAACTGTATAATGGGTTCAGTAGCCTAAACATTTGGCATAAAGTTCTATATTTGCAGAGTACAGCTACTTCATTATGTCTCCTCACTATCAAATGATTGCTAAAACGTTGCATGGTATTAGTTTTTTTTGTTTGATAATTTTATCAAGCTGCACAGCACCACTGTGCACAGCAGATTAAATATAATCGAGCCTGCTAAATACATTTTTCTGTTAGTTTTATCTCTGCTTTTTAATTCACCACGAAAACAAAAAAATAGGGGTGAAATAAAGAAGACGTTTTCTGTTTTTACTGTTTTACTTGTGCACTCATTTTATGTGTTTCACTTGGTTCCCAGTTTAATTCAGTTCAGATACTTTGTCCCTTGGGTGACAGTTTGAAACAAGCTAAACTGAAAATATGAAAGCAAGATAATTCATTCACTTTCATCTATTGTTTTTAAGTAGAAACAATGCCCAATGACTTAAAATTGAAGTCAAATTTAAAAGGCAAAAAGTATCCAATACTCCAAAGTTAGATTTAATAGAGTGATTGGAACATCCGCTTGAACAGCAGCAGATGTGTTCCTGTTTTATCATCTTATGAGATCATGCTTGAGCAAAGCACCCACATTTTTAAACAAACATCTGCATGAAAACTTTGTGCCTTAATTATATCTTCCAGTCTGCTCTGTTGTCGTGTGTTGAAAAACAATTAACACCCTATAAAAGGATATAAAAGGACATTGTGACACGTTAAATTTAGTTTAAATGTCACTGACTGCACGGTTGACACATTAGCAGTATGCTTACAGAAGTCTTAGGCCTGTTTTATAGTAGGGTGATGTTTGATCCAATTCTCACCCCTGTGTAAGTAATCCTCATGTACACGCCTTACAAATACTCCACCTACTTTTTAATGTTCTCTGCTTGTACAGAGGTCCTATGTGTGATGCACTAAGAGAAAGTGTTTAATATTTTATTGATATCATAATTCGTGCTCTGCTAAAATTATTTAAAAATTAAGTACAAATGTATGACCAGACTAACTATAGCATAATGTTTAGTTACTACATAATGACCTGTGTAAAAATATCTAAATTACAAATGTGTACACTGTTATCATACACAAGGAAGATCTTATCTGCCTTTAAAACTATGAAAATTATGGTTAGAGAGTATTATTGAATTCATGTGATGGTGTCAAATTTATAAATGTCTCCATTGCTAAAGTCTATTTAAGTGGCATCCATTGTTGTGTTTATATTTTGATGTCATGTTTTGTAGTTCTATGTGCAGGCATGAACATTATCTTGTAGCATCTTTTAACCTGCAAGGATGCAGTGCTGCATATTAAAGGTGCTGCAGTTCAGCATTAGCCATGAACATTCATTACATTTACTCTGAATAGCTTAAACAGCCATGCATGACTTAATCCATCTCTGTTTTTTGCAGGTAGGAGTTGTGTGAGATAAATATATGTAAAAAAAACAAACCTGCCACAAATGTGCAAAAATTTGTGCTGAATTGAAACAACAGATAAATTAAAGAGCTGCATCGGTGATTTCCATTTTCTAAATGACAGAATTACAGCCTCTCATGGTTCTTTATCATCATTTTGACAGTCTGTGCCTTTTTCATAATGTCTATATTTTATTGTAATGTCTGGAGGAAGATGCACAATCATCTTTCATTTTAACCAATCTTATGTTTGACCTGTGGTTATTCCAAATATACTACAGCTGAAATGAGCTTTGAAAAGGATTAGTTCAGGACAACATGATTACAGTGATGCGAGGATGTAATTCTGTGTATAAATTAGGCAAAATTGCAGTGATGGAAAAAAAATGTCCAGTGTTATGTTTGTGGCAGTGAGAAATATAATAATAGTCATTAATGGTATCAACAGAAGAGTCATTAATATGTAATAACTACACAGCAAAATCTCCAGTGTTAAATTAACACTGGAGAGTGTCTATATGGGTCCACACCTCTGAGTGTTAAATACAACACTGTTGAGTGTTAAATTAACACTTTTGACAGTGTTATATGTTTAAAAGTAACCTAGTCAGTTTTGAAGATTAACAATGGCTAACACTGAGCAGTGCTGATTTTCTAACACTGGAAAATAACTCAAAATGTTAGAAATATTAGAAAATCAGCACTGTTGTATTTAACACTCAGAGGTGTGGACCCATATAGACACTCTCCAGTGTTAATTTAACACTGGAGATTTTGCTGTGTACCAGTACACAGGGTTTATTATATGCACATAATTCACCTCAAAAGAGAGACTTGCATTTGCTTGAACAAGTTAAACCGTGTACTGCAATTATTTATATATTTCTGTCTGAAGTGAGTGTGGTCATTTGGCACTAGGTGATCCACTTTGTAAAACCCTCTTGAAGGAGGTCAAGCTAATGGAATCAGTGCTGAATCTTTTCTCATGACCCATAGCATTCCACAAACATGCTTTTATGTAATCATGTTTCTCTTTTCAAAAGCGGTTGTGTCTTCTTTTTCTTGTGAATGTTATCTCCTCAACTGTGACCTTTCTTTAAAACAGTCATAAAAACTTCAAAACCTTTTGAGCAAATAACAGCTGATTAGCTATCAGTTTATGACAAAGGGGGAATATTAATTTTCATTGTTATGAGCTAATATTAATAGTAAATACATACAATAGAAACAGTATTATGTATATTATCTCTATCTGCTCTGTCATTCTTATTGTTATGGATGTTTTTAAATTTGTACACTTCATAGACTGGTTGGTATTTCAATTTAGATTTGGTCTGGTAATCACAAAATGCAGTTAGTTCTTGGTAAAATTTACCCAAAAATAATTGTGTAAAAAAAAGAAAGAAGAAGAGAATACTAATATTTCAAACATGATGAAAAGTAATAAGAGGCAAAGATAAGAGATTAAAAAAATTGACAAAATATTTAGTCAATATTTGAATGCCTAGCCCAATTGTGCATTGTCTTTTGAAAGGTTGGATGCACAAGTGCAGAAATGATTTGTAACACCCCTGCCCCCCCAAACTGCTTTTTGTTTTGGTTTTTAATGTTATTTTTAGAAAAAAAAAATGTAAAAAACAGTATTTGGATATGTTAGCAGCACAGTGGTCAGCACTATAGCCTCTAGCAAGAAGATCTTGGGTTTGAATCCACCATCTGGCCAAGGCCCTTCAGTGTGGCGTTTGCATGTTCTCCCCGTGTCTGTGTGGGTTCTCTCTGGGTACTCCAGCATCCCACACGGTCCAGAAACATGCAGTTAGTGTGATCAGGTTAATTGGTGACTCTAAACAGCCAGTAGGTGTGAATGCAAATGGTTCTCTGTCTCGCTGTGTTAGCCCTTTGACAGATGGGATAGCCCCCCAAAAAACCCTAAAAAACCACACACAGCAAAGCAACCCTAGAGGTTATTTATGGAAAGAAGGGGAATGTTCTTCAATGGCCAATCTGAGCACGAGTTTGTTTTTTTGTTTTTTTACTGAATACAAAACTGAAGAAAGATCCACAAAAATCCACAAAAAGTAAAGGCCTAGCAAAGGGCCCCCAACAAGAAGATTTCATGGGTTCCCAACGTCAGGCAGCCACTGATGGCAAAAGATTTACATCAGTGTTTAAATTTAATCTTTATTATTTTGTCCATTTACTTTTGACTCTGTGAAACAAAAATCTTCTGTATTTTCTTAACAGTTAAAGCAAATGGAAGCCAAAACCATCTATGAGGATGATAGAAGGGAGGCAACAAAATTTTAATGTCACTTTTTTTATTAGATTACCAATTGTATGACAGCCTGAGACAACATTCATGACTGTAAGTATCTCAATAAGGGATAGAAAAAAAAAATCAGTGCATCTTCTTTGTGGACATTAGCCTGTTGGCACTGCTGTGCTGTGACTGTGCACCAGATAGTCCTTTACAGGGACATTCCCTGTTGCCAACTATAATTAATTACTTTACAGTCTTTGAGGCCATAATGCTCATCAGTTATTAATTAGAAATTCATTTCACTGAATAAATAATGCTCATGATTGATGATGAAACTTGTAATTAGGTTCTCGGAGTAATGCACTAGGGAGAAAGCCTTTACACTTGAATCCAGGCTATTAAATACTGCTCATTTAAGGGACCGCAATACCTCTTGTCATAAACCTGCAGCTACTATGGCAGCATCTGGATTCAGGGAGCAGGAACATTAGTTTTAATTCACATAGGTTATGTTACACTACCTGCATCAACACCAACTAATGATCTTTCATGCTACTAAGTCCTTTTGTTGTACAATACTAAACGAATAGTTCCCAAGCATCACGTTAGAGTAACAATAACCTGCTGTCTAGTGTGAATACTATGTTAAAAAAGTCGTGTGAGTCCTTCCATCATGTAGTCTACAGTCTTTTTAAATGACGAGAGAGAACTGTGAAAACTCAGCTCGTCTATGGCTCACTATTGATTCCACACAAAAGACCCAACCATTGTTGATAGCCTTTTTGATATATTTTCTTGCAGCCACCAACCCCTTTGTGGAAAATAAACCAGCCAATATACACCTATTAGGATTTCTTGATCTGAGCCTATAAAGCGTTTCTCCTGCTCGTTGTGTCATAATAGCACAGAGACCAAAAGCTATGACTTTTGGAGGACAAACCATCAACACTTTAATGGCCTGCAGTAATATTTAAGTTTTGGGCCAATTAACCCTGCTGACCAGCAGAACAGAGAAAGGTGCACCATGTGCCCCTCAACTACAGGAAAAAAAGGAAAGAAAACAGCTGATGGCGTAGCCTCATCAAGCAAAAATACTGTAATTGGTGCTTTTCACCTGTCATTGGGGTGGGAGTGAGAAATGGTAACCTACCCTTCTCCCCCCTTTTGTTAACCAGTATCTGCTCTATTAGCAGTTTATAATGGAGATCAAGAAGTAGTCAGTGGAGAATGAAGACAACTGTCTGCACCCATTCCTAATTGGCTTTATGTTCTGTTTCTGATAAATAACTCACACCGACTATAGAGTCCCGTGGATTTTGTTGCCCTAATAGGGCTCGGTAACTGGATTTACTAACAGATAGTGGGTCAAAAAGGACATAGAGAGCAAAAATGTTAATTAATATCAATAATGGCCAATTATTATTTTGACAGAAGGATCCAAGCTAGCTGTGTGCTCTAATGACTCTGAGCTAACTTGAAGGGAAACACTGGTGAATTAGCATAACTGTGTATGCACACTCCATGGAGGTGCCCAGCAAACATCTGTTATGTTAGAAATTCAAATAGAATTCCTATTAGTAACCCTGGCTGTGGTTGCATAATCAGTCATTCTTCTCTGGCCATTTTGGAGGCGCTAACAATGCCCCTGTGACTGGTGGAACTCCTCCCTCTGGGCTTTCCAATCAAATTTGGCCCCATGTGGACCGGGTCCTAACAACAGACGAGGCAGCGTGGACTTGTGTGGGGAGCTTTGTGCTCTGACAGGAGCTCAATCCACCCATGACACATGACCCAAGAAAGGAAAACTGTTATTTATTGGAATATAGCAGATTCAAGTTAAGGAATTAATGTTAGCTTTTTGACCTCCTGGGATATATCTGCATATTTTCCTATACACTGTGTTTTTACTCACACACATATTATATTTGCATGAATTTTACTGTTAGAAGGATGAATTCTGCTTTAATATTGAATAAACAGGCAGTAAGTTGCTAAGGTGGAATTTATTAAATGATACTGAGAGCAGCTTCTCTGGGATATTGAAAATTTAATATATTCTGCTAAGGAATTGATTTTCTATCTGAAGCAAATAATTAATTCCCATAAGGAGGAGTACGTTATCTCTATCTTATGGGAATTAAACTGCATATTACTGTAATATATGGATGGTAGCGGGAATTTTGTGCTTATAGTTTAAGCCTGTCTTTGTATTCAATAGCAGCTGTTATGAGAATTATGGAATCAAAACCAATAAAGATCAAAGATCGAAGCTTAATATTGGAATTAAATGACAACCAACAAAGAAGAAATACAGTAATCATATGGATTTTATTGTTTTCTCTTGTAAGTCTGCTACAGTGAAAATAAATAGCAATCTGTTAAAATCAGTTTCAATGTACTGCTTTACAATGAAATCACTTTCTGTGTTATTTATTTATTTTTACTTATATTTTTATGCATTTGTTATGCATGGAATTTTAAAATTTTGTAGAAACTCCCATAAACTTCAGTTTAAAAAATAGATAATGTACTGGCAGAAAATTATGTATAATGCTATGTTATACTCTAGTTGAAAGAGTGGACTATTCAGTACAACATTTATCGCTTTAATATATCAGTTATTCAGTTACCTTCTTCTTCAACCAATCCATATTCAAAAATCAAAAGCACCATGATTAGTTCAATCTATTGATTTTAGTATACCTATTGTACTTCTTAGTTTGAAATAGCTTTTCATTCATATGCTCCTGTTGTGTTGGACATTCACTATGAGCCTGCATTATCCTACGCTTTATCTTTGTCACCCGTTGTGGTTGCTGGATGTGTAAGGGAAAAGGTTGTAATTACTTACGCTTAAGGGTGTAAATTCTTTATATGTCAGGGACATTTTTATCCAACCTTAAATTACCAGCCTCCTTGACAAGATTTGGAACCCTGTTTTGTGCCAGGGTTAATGTCACTGCATTAATGTTTAAAGTAATATTACCCGTCTCTAACTGCAAAATAGTGTGACTGCTGTCATCATCTACAACTCGGTGTGACCTTCTCCTGTATAATCTGAGCATGTAATTCCCTCCAGTGTAATGTCATGTTGGATCAGAGGAGGTACCAGTGTCCTGATCTGAGCAGCACACAGCAGGAGGTGTGGAGAGTCAAATGGACAACCAGAGGTTCCCCTTAAGGGCAAAACTGATGTTGTCTGCATATTCTCCCTTCACTGCGGTGGCCTTTGTGGGGTGAGTTCATAGATCTAAAAATAACTGGGATCAGTTATTGCTTGTGTGCTAAATGAAAGTGCATAATCTGATTTTTTTTTAATTTTTTTTTTATTTGAGTAGTTACTTGAAATTACTCCAAAGAGGGGGTTTACATATTTTTTGTTTCAATTTCTGAACATTTAAGTTCAATGATTTTTTTATTTGCTTAGCTGTAGTTTTTTTTTCATATTTGAATTAATATCTGACTCCTAAATGAATGTCTGTTTGTTGCTAAAAACAACATATGTTTGGTGCACAGTGCTGCATCCAACAGATTTGGGTACAGTATACATGACTGGGTGACTCCATGGTTGTATATATGAAATAGCTTCAGCTTTACGCTCCTCTCCATTCCACGGCCTCGGGTGTATAAATTTACTTGATGGTTTTCGTTTCTCTTTCTTAATTCATTGCAGTCGGATTCCTCTTTGATGCAGTTCTGTTGTCCCCCAAACAATTGAAGTGGAGACAATGGAGGCATAATGATAGATCCGTGTACCCACCATCTGTAAGAGCAGCTGCTCCCTTGCATCTGTACAATATGCTGGAGCGGGGAGCCTCAGTAATCTGCATAATAAGGAGAGGGCTTATCTCAGTCTAGTTAATAATCACAAGCAATCGATGCACTTCATTCCCTCACTCTTGACTGATGAAAAAAAGCTGCAAAGTTTTGGTATGTTTGCTGTATCCTCAAGATAGGCAGGGGTCACGGAGTAATGCCAAGCTGTTGATTTTGCCTGCAGCTAGAGATTTAGTCTGCACTCACTTTCATCTTTTCATGAATACCATAATTACAGCAGGACATTCTGAGTTATCATACTGCATCTTCCCTCCTCAGTCCCTTATAGGGTTTGTAGCATTTGTAGCAATGCTGGAGCCCACATCAGATTTGGGTGTATGATTGTAAGTCTGCGATAAACACATAGCTTGTGAAGTGTTGATGAGAGTCATTCTGCAACAGCAGTACTCTTAAAGCAGAAGATTGTCCTTGTAAAACACTAAAAATTCATTTGGAAATTTCACCTGTCTGAAATGGCTTCTTAGATATTACTACCTCTGTGCATGTTGCCACAGACACAACTACAGCAAGTGATATTCCACAGGGCATAAAATCTCAGCTCAAGGATATGTTCGTATCTTGAATTCAGAACAGATAAACAACCTTTGTATACTGAATCTCCTCTATTTTCACCTTTTCTAACTTATCAACTCTGTGCAGATCAGCACAAATATGGCTGTGAATTCTTAAATTTTATTGGAATAAGTGCTTCAAAAACAGCACTATATAAACTACAGGAAATAAAAACAATTCTTATAGTTCCTATTATTCAGCTGGAGGATTTGAAAGTCAATTTTGGCTTGTTGACACTCAAAGAGTGAACAATCTATCCATTGAGCAGGCTTTTCCCCATATATGACATTGGAAAAGTCTCCATGAAATTTAATAAATACCCCCTATTCATTACTCTTGGTAATGGCTCCTAAGCAGGCACCAAATTGATTGGCCAGAAAATATGCAATAGTATCGATCAACAAAGTCTCCCCTTGGTATTCTCTTTTTAAATATGCTCAAATGTGCTCATTAAATTAAGTCTTTTTAATACTCTGCAGTGTGAATAAAATTGAATACACAAAATATGAATATGCTTTAAATCATTCATGGTTGTTTAAAATAATAGTGGAAAAGGTGGCGATTGAGAGAGGAATACTACATACAAAAGGACAAAAAATAAGGAAAAAACATTGTTTTAAGTTTGTAGGCAAATGTGTTACCAGAGCACTTTCCTTGTGCCATAGCATTGATGCTACAAGTCGTTTGAGCTTTGCTTGTGGGAAGAAACATGAATAGTCCAACTGTTATTCCATTATGTGGTGAGGTGCAATGCCTAACACGCTGGTCCTCTACAGGTGATCAGTTGGACAGAGATCACAACAGCCCCAAAATTTTATTCTCATTGTTCTTAAATCATTTGGTAACCCCCTATGTCCTGTGTATAGGAGCATTGTCATCTTGGATGATACCACTCCAATCAAGATAGAAATCATTCATCCCAGGATAAAGACGATCCATGAAAACAACTTTCTATTGATTTGCAGTGCCTCTTTTCTCAACAAGGGAGGGTGAGTGTCATTCCAGCAAAATGCTCCCCATTGCACTTCAAATTGTTAAGAGTATATATAAGATGCATAAAAAAATTGCCTCCTCCCATGGTTCCTCGATCCTCCTAATTAAGCATGCATGATGTTTCTCTCCCAGCTGCTAGACTGCTGAAATGCACTAGGCAGGTGTATTAAGCCCCCCCAGTGAGGCTCGAGAATGAAACTGGTATATGTAGAAGTGCAGGTGTGACATGTTAGGAGGAGTCCAGGTGCTTATTGAGTTATCAGAGGCAGCCGCTGCACGTTTGATTTATCATCTGGGGCTTGGCAATGCCATGTCTGAGCTTCAATAAATCAGATAACGAAATAAAATGTTCTGAAAATTACCTTCCGGGGCGCCGCAATCGTGATAACTTACATCTAGCACAGAGTTGGATATAGTGTAGCACCTACTGACAGTGCTTATTGAACCTGTATATTGACTCCATACACTAAATCATGAATGCAAAGGTTTTAGCCAGACTGAAGATTCACCTTGAATTCACCCTTTAAGTGTTAGGATTTGTCACTGATTTGTGGTTTCTTTTTTGTTTGTTACAGCAAAGCTACACTGGGATACAGGTGTCATTAAAAATACATTAAGACGATTAGATTATGTTTGAACATCTCGTAAACTTGCCCTCAGGACCTCGTAATACAATGTTTACTCTTTGACATGAATGCCATGCTTACCTCTGCATTCTTGAAAGCTTTAAACTCAGAATGAGCCAGCCAGTCTCCATGAGCACATAAAAGGTACCCAGATTTATGGGGAGGTTTTTATCCTAGACTCAGGCACCATCTGATAAACCACCACTCTTTGCTTGAGGCTAAATAATACTCTTTGAGGTCCTGATTTACAATGCTGTGAAGGATCCATTTGTGGTTCAGCTCTGAGGCATGCAACTCTTTGATTGGTCATCCGTAAGCTCAAAATTTGGCCTCAGATCTGCAGCTCACGAGCTTGAGGATTCCTAAATGGACAAATGCATAAATGATGGTAGGTTTTTATTCAGAGTTAATAGATGAAGAGAAATGAACTTTCCAGAGATGTAAAAGGCTCTTAGATTTAACAAAATCCTCCTCAACTCCCTCTGATTGAGGCTAAGACTGTGGCAGCATGCAACCAATCTATTCGGAGCTTTTTAAAAGCAAACTCATTGGGGTATTGGTCTAGTACATAGACTCCTAAGAGATCTGATTAAAGGGAAATCCCTCAATGTTTTACCCTCACCTTCTCCATAATAAATCAGTTGCACATTGCAAATGCCTAAATTCATCTTACTGTGCCTGGCTTGACATTAGGAAGAAAGTCTCCAGTATCAGTGCTCAGAAATACTAATCGTAATTTAGCCAACATTTTTCCATAACTCGAATTGTAGATTTTACGTTGACAAAAAAAAAGGCACTTTATGTTGGGCCATTGTGACCTTCGAGACCTTAACAGGCACTGATACTTTGATACTTTACATCATCTGCAGAGTAAAAAAACATTTCCTCAACATTTTTTTCATTAGATAGTAATCAACATGCAAACATTGCCACATAACGCATAGAAGAACAGACACAAGATTGTGTGTTGACAAGTACTTGTGCATTACAGACTTCTGTAGTTTAGAAACTGTGAATTAATTCAGAGTGTATTAATTTAATTTGAAAAATCTATAATAATAATATCACAAATCATTTAAATAATTACATTTACTTAAAAAGAAGACACAATATTAGGTAACAACTTTTGCTTTTACATTTTAATTAAATAAACAGTTTAACTGCAAATGAAGTTTTGTCTAAACAAATTTCACAAAGGCCCAACCTGTTACTCTCTTAGCCTGAACAGGCCCTAACATTAAAACATTTTACTCGCCAAGATATTTTGAAATTAAATGTGTCTAAACCCTCCCATACCTGCCTTAGTGACCTGCAGCTGTTACACGTCACCAAAAGCAGCAGCAACCTTGACTCGTTTTACAAAAATGAAAACGCTGTCACTGTAGTTCGAACAAATCAAATTTAACTCGTGTTTTTTTTTTTCTTTATTTGATGCTTAGGGGGTTGTGAGAGGGTCATGACATTGTTTGGTGATATTTTGACACATTAATTGGACTAAGGGCTTTTCGTCACAGCTGTTGGGAAATTAAGAGGAGATTGAAAGCCCCTGATGTCTTGTAATTACTGTTTCATGTTGTGTAGCCACACTTACCAGAAGCCGTGCTTTCTGATGAATGGGCAGTAAAAGCAACAATAGAGTGTCTATAATGCAAAGGATTTGATCTGGAAATGAGTGCTTTTTGTATCAAAAATTAAGGTCAAGAAAAAAGAAGAAATTTAGTTTGTGTCACGTAAAAATGAATGCAAAGTTATATTTTTATGCTCCGAATAAGCAGCGGTAATGTCAGTAAAATTACGTGGTTAAATCTGGCGTGACCACAATCAAGTATTAGCACAATTAACTACACAATTTTGGCAGTGTAATCGCATGCTTGGCAAAGGAAATGTTCCGCCCAGCGTGTTTCAGGCCATGCTGCACAGAGAAGGAGCGGCATTCAAAACAAACCGCTGTCCTTGATATCAGCTGGTTAATCCTCTGCTTTTAGTGGCTTTATTGGTTCATTCAAGAGAGTCTGTTGACATTCCCCCTGCCCTGTTAAAAGGCGACTGCATCTCAAGTGAAATCTGGAGTGTTCTTTACACAGGCGGGGAGCCCCATGTGGCTCCTGCCTCCCAGTGGGCCCGTGATTTTCCTGCTTTAAGTGTCTACTGTCAACACTAATTTGTCCCACTCCTCCTCCGCCCCCCTCCAGAGAGGGACGCTCTCCTAAAGTTTTAATAAAAGATCAGCTATAACTCCCTGTTTTCTGGGCGTGAGACAAGAGCTTTAAAAGCCACAGAGGCAATAAGATGCCAGGTAATGATTACAAGGCTTGAACAGAAGCAGTTACCAATACCACATACTGTTTTACACAGCACACTGCAAGTGTGTGGTACAGCTTAAGGCTGTCTCCTTTACAGGGTTCATCTACAAATCAGTGATGGAGGCTCAGCGTTATATTATCGGACTTGTAGTTTTTTTTGTTTGTTTGTTTTTAAGGACTACACTGTAATTAAATGACATTGATAAAAAACTTAAACATGGTTTAAAATGCTTAGCGTTGGGTGTGTAGTGGGATGTCTTCCAAACAAAAAATCTTAATCTCAGTGGCATGCCACTTAAATAATTTTTTCCACTTACAATGATCTCAGAAACCAATTCTCCTGTGATGTTTATGTAAGAACTTTGTTAAAAAAATTTTTCCCTTCATTTACTCTGCGTGACTGCACGTGTTTCTCAACACTGTTTACGGCCTAATACAGACTGAAAACGTGTTGTAGCCCAGTAAATCCCTTTGTGCGTTTTCATTTATCCATTTTTCCTCAGGATTAATAAGAGCAACATGATTGCAAATAATAGTTTCTGACATGTTTTTCTTGAATACCATTTCAGGGCCTGATAAAATAAATTGCTCCATTTCATTTATCTGTCTTTGAAGTCTAAAGGAAAATCAATGAAATAAGTAATTTCTCTCCTGCCATTTAACCAAATTCCCATCTACCTGAATGATAGGTCCCAGGGAAAGCAGTCAGGAGACTTTCTTTTCAATTATCCCTGACTTGTTTACAGAGTGTTTTGTTCACTGGCCTAGATGTGAACATACAAATCTCATATGGGTTTTGCTGTTATTGAGGAAGCTTAATACAATTCCACTTCGAAGGTAGGCAAGAACCATGTAGGAAATTGCTCAATATCTCAGTCGAAGCCCAATTTTCACCGCATTGTTTTGTCGCACGGTGTATTGTAGTGTTATGGTAATGTAATATGCATAATTCATACACCTAGGGCCCCCCTCCTCATTTTTGATTCTGCTGTCCTGCCTGTTCATCTGAAGCTGAATTAATGCTACATTGTCCATTAGGTGGCCATAACACAGGGCAATACTGTCACACGTTGTGGTTAAACTGAAATTCCCTTGAGGCGAACGGTATTTGTTATTTATTTAATTTTTATATACAGTCTACACAGGAATTGTTTTGCAAAACACAGCTTTTCTCATTTTGGGTCAAGACTGATACGTTTTATTCCTGGGTTGAGACAATAATTCTGCGTAGTAATTGAAAATGTTTTTCTTAGCATCCCGAGTCCCGAGAATTTTGCTTTTCTGTGTGTTATCTTTTAGCTTCTACTATTCTCAGGTGAATCAGTGGCTGTGAGAGCACAAAGAGAAAGTGTTAGATGTGGCTTGTTATCCTCTCCAGGGTTCACTTAGAGAGCCCCAGACTACTGCAGTTTTGACCTTCATAAGGCACTGTCTCCCTGCTGGGAACACACACACATACACCAAGCACATCCACTCCACAGCCGGCACTCATTGGGTCATGATGGGGCTAAGCAGCCCCATTAAAGCATGCTCATCTAGGCTGGGATCACGTGCACAAAGCGTAGAGATGGACTCTGGCCAAGAGGTCTTGGTCCTATAGTAGATAGTTCCACAGCACAAGTGTGCCGCACGTAAAGTTGCAGGAAGAAGTTGCGTAGCCATAAGAAACTGCAAATTAATATTATTTTTTCTATTCTGTATCTGTGTCAACTTTTCCTCAGGATACCACTCTTGTGATGTTTCAAGCTGTGCTCAGAGTATTATAAATCCATTTTTTGGACATGCTGTGGTCAGTTTAATGATCATTATGTGGCTCAGATGGAAAAACAAGGGAATAAGGTGAATCAATGATCGATTTTACTGCGTGACTTGATTCATGGCTACTGCTGTGATAAATGGCCATTGTATCGAGCTTGAGGGTAACTGTTTTGAGATAATATTTGTATGTCGTGAAAGAGACCTCATAGGATAATACTTTTGCCTTTGCTTTCAGTGTTTCATTAATTGATTAGTCTCAACGGCTCATAGCATCCTATGATGCACTCTGCTGCTCAGGAGAAGATACTATGTTAGCTAATAACTGTAGATTATGCAGCAGTACTGCATAAAGGTAGCTATAAATCATTTTAGATATTTATTATGGAACTGTTGCTGCAGATGTGATGTGCCCACCAAAATCTTTCCACATCCAAGCTTTAAATCCCCAAACTCCATATCACCCCGTGTTTTTCCCCTGTTTTATTTAATTAGTCAAATGAGATACAGAATTGCCTTCCTCACTGTGGTAGCTGTGTAGCTTCTGCGCCAGCTCTGTAAAAACACGGGCATGTACAATATCAAGCAGGGGATCTGTCTTTGATTCTGGCTGATGGGAGGGCGAGCTTCACCTAAAGGTACTGAAGCAAAGAAATAATGGTATACTACACTGCTTGTGAAGAGCAATAGGAGAACGAAGGGGGGTTCACATTAAAAGTGTCTCTCTAGGTAGCTGACATGACGCGACTAGTCAGACGTAAATAATGACAGACGGAAACTATCATGAGGTCTGTGAAGCATCCGCGTGCTGCCATCATTTTCTGTCTAACCTTGCATTGCCAGCAGCTCACCAGCTCTGGAAATCATTTAAAAGGCAGACTAACGATGCTGCCAGACCTAACACCAGTCACAAGGATTTGCATCAGTTCAGATCAGCTAAATAGATTTCTAGTTTAGCCATAGGTGATTTTTTTTTCTTACCACCTAGTGACTTTTGCGTTGATTTACCATCATATAATTTACAATAATTCATGTAAAGTGTGGTTTTTAAGTCTTATAATTTTAAAGGGTTTTAAAAGAAAGATGCGGCTAGTGTGGCTTTTACTGTTATATGAATGTTTACCAAACTACTGCTGATGAGGAAAATTGGATTCATTTTTCTTTTTAAGTGGATATGTCACTTTTCTAGTGAGGCTAAAATGATGATGCAAGGGGACTAAAAGTTAATATCAATTCACTGAATGACGTGGTGCTTCCATGGGCTGGCTTTTTAATTAGATTTAGCTCATATGACATGCAGTACCTGTAAATCAAATTTAGATCTGATAACATGAAGGTTCAATTGAGAAAGATGACCTAATTCTAAAATGTTTATTTTTCTGCTGCATTGGAAGAGACAAGGCGAGTGAAAGGCTTTTCTGTGGAAAATAGCTTTCCTATGCTGCTCTCTGTCTGTAATACCTTTATAGTGTTTTTATATTCCTGATTAGGTCATCTATTTGTAGCTTCAGCCAGTAAGCACATGGCCATATTTCATGCAAAGAGTATGTGTGAGATATGTTGCATTTAAATGATATAAAAAATAATTTGAATATCAGTGTACACTCTCATTTATTGTTCCAGTTAACTGGTTCCTTACTGTGGGACAATAACAATGCAAAACAGGAGACCATTCTGCTATATAATTAAAATCATCTTTGGGGACATGTTTTTGCTCTGCAGATTTGAAACTTAAAAATTGGCACAGTGTTGTATTTGCATAATACACAATGAGTCCCACTCAACAAATTTATTAGTCTAGATCCTCAAAAAGCCATGGCAAAGCAACTTTCATTCTATAATTGGCATCTTGTGGTTTGCTTTCCTGAGGAGAAAGTGAATTGTATATGCTTTTATAATAAATAGCATATTTAAGCACCCAGGAAATCACTGCAAGACATCCATCCTACACGGTTTCATTTATTCTAGTGTGTTTAATTAAAGCTGGGAAACTATAAGCAATGTGTCTGAACGGTGTCTAATGTCTAAGACTGGTTATTAGATATTAAATTGATGCATAATTCAGGCAATTAAGAAAGTAATCACACAAAGTAATGTAATGGAAGTTAATTATTACTGCATAAGCAAACAGTTCATCAATGCTAGTTAACGCTGCGACTGCATCCCTAATATGCTCACCAAGCACGGAAATTCCTCTCCCTCAATGTTTTGATGTGCTGATTAAACATTGTGGAGGCAGATTATTTGAGACAGGAAGTGGGTCTCTCACCTCTGCTTTTCTTGAGTGGCAGGATTTATTGTTCTATCTATCTATCTATCTATCTATCTATCTATCTATCTATCTATCTATCTATCTATCTATCTATCTATCTATCTATCTATCTATCTATCTATCTATCTATCTATCTATCTATCTATCTATCTATCTATCTATCTATCTATCTATCTATCTATCTATGCTGCATGCATGTTGCCTTATGTGTGTACAGGACAGCTCAGTGACAACACAGCCCTTTCCTCTGTGGGTTCAAAGATCCAAAATCACGTAAAACTAACAATTGGCCAGCCAGACGTGCTCGCTTTCTCTCTCTCTTTTGAAGACATCCGATAAAACAAGACCTTCCAGCCTCGGGTTGTTTTCCTGAGTAAACATGCGTGTCACTGTTGACCTTTCCCGGGGTCAGGCTGCTTTTATATTGGCTGACATGTTTCCAACTTAATAGAACTGTTTAGCGCAGATCCCTTGGGCCCCTATATTTATTAAGCTGCAATGAGTTGCATCTGTCTGGTTGAATCAAGAGGACCAATCAACCGAGGTCAGACACATAGTAACAGAGAAATATAGACATGTAGCTACACACTGATGCATGCTTTTTATGGACACACACATGTATGCAAGCACGCACGCACGCACGCACGCATACACATGTAAACGTGTAGACAGATGCACGTTCGCATGTGTGCGTGTGGACAGTTATTAACAGCTTTTTTTATGCACTTACACAACTATTGTGTTAATTTTAGTCTCCCTTTATTTTTTTATTACTTTATGTGTAGCACTGTGTATATGTAGTAGTATATCATGAGGGATTGCAGCATGGGGTCCATTGTAACTCTCTTTTGTCTTGTTTTGTAAGCAGTTTCTGAGGTGTATTGATTTATCTTTGTTCAGCCATTGTACAACATCCCATAATGCCGGTCATTTTCTTAGACTGATTTTAAGCCCCTGTCTGGTAATCAGGGATAATTGTCAATTATCACAAGGAACCATCAGATCAATTACTGCGAAATCAATGCAGCCACTTGGCTTGTACTGCCTCTTGTCTTCCAGCAGAACTACCACCTGGAATCGTAAAGAAGCCTGTAAATCTAAACATGCATATAAAACAACTAAAAAAGTTTCTAGCATTGTTTTGTGATGCTGGAGCATCAGTGGCAGGTAGTGTTTTACAGTCATGTCTCTGAAATGGGGAGGCACCAGATGCACTTCTCACTGCTGTTGTTTTATCGCATCTAATGGAGACAAAACTATTGTTACCTCTTAAACTGAAGGCTGTGTATTATATCTTTTCCTTTTTATGAGCAAGCCTGAGAGAGCCTCTATCGCTGGTGGATGAGATGACTTTTGTGATGAAAGTTAATGTTGGGGAGTCCTGATGTCCTTATTTTCCTCTCAGAGGCAAGATTCCACTTTCACCTCATGAAGGAAAGACGCTATCCGCTGAATGGCTTCCTCCGTGTAGGGAAACAAATGTGCTGCCGTAATGGAATAGCCCGGTCAGCAGCCTAATGTATTATCTCCTCCTCAACATATTTATTTACACTCAACTACTCCACAAATTGTCTTGTCATCTTAATGGGTGAGGATTAATCTGTTGCCATGCTGGCTTAGGTGAATGAAAGAGATTGACTTTTTTCAAACTTTGTGGGCTTATAGGGCAAGTTAACACTTTAATGGCCAGGTTTTGACATGCTATACAGTGTGTTTAGTTCCCTTTTGTTGTTTCTGTTTGATCCACACACAAGCATCCCTCATACACTTCATAGTAAATAGCCTGGTGTATGTTAAACTACAATTAGCACAGAATAACAAATGGAAGACTTGCAGTATATAGACTTAATGCTTTTTTCATTGTAACCATAAAGTGTGTTGTTCAAGGACAAACCTTATGATTCACCAGTGAGGAAGGACAGGCTTTATAAAGACAAATGGTAAGGTCATCATTAAATCTATTGCAGTATCTGTCAGGTTTATTACAGAGCATATTGTGTCTACATATTAGATATTGAATCCTTGTTTAAGACGGGGGCCCAAATCATGCTGTCCATTTCGATACATGTCAATTGTACAATAATCATTTTCAGTGAATTTAACAGAGATTGTCATTTACCAAGTGTCCAAACTGCTCATATTTCATCCCCACCTGAAAGAGGCTGCCATTGAGTATAATCACATACACACCTACTGCATCAGACCAAGAGAAAACAGAGTGTGCACTTTGTGCACAGCTATTTATATCAATAAGTCCCGTGCTGAGAGGCACAAAATGAGCGTTTAAGCTCCAGGGCCCAGAGAGCTCAGTAGCAGGTGGGCAGGCTGCTTTGAGGTGCCTGGGCGGAGGGGGTATTCACTCCTTTACAGGTGTTGCCCATCTCTCTGTGAGTCCACGGTTCTGGGAAGGTTTAGGTTTGGGGAGGGAGTGGGACAGCTGGAGCAGGAGGCGTTGGGGAGATAGAGAAAGAGCCTCTTCACACTGTCGGGGCCTCCGCAGGTCAGTGCCTCTACCCAAAGGGACGGCAGAGCGAAACGCCATCAATTCACAAACAAAGGAGCCACTTCACCCGCCACAAAGGAAACATATGTGATAGAGCTGACTCCCGAGCCGCAGCTCACTTTAACATGTCAGCCTCTCCTAATTAGCTTTGTTAACTCCCTCTGCTGTCTGCCCAACTGAGGCCTCTCCCAGTCACATGTGGGCTTTGTGTTTACAAGGGCAAATGCTCGGGCTCACCCCTGAAACAAACATTTTTCTTTTAGCTTGATATATTGGATTGTATAATCATTCCTAAAATGAGAATTATCTTGCAGACGACCCCCTAAACAACTACTCTATTATATATGGATTCTATTGATGCAGTATTGATATATTGATTTCTTCAGGGCAAACATGCAAAACCTTATAGTCCTTTTAATGTTTTACTACAGTGCTTTCCTTCATTGTGTGTGTGAGTGTGCATGTGTTTGTGTGTGTGAGACGAGATACTTTAGATGAAAACAGCTGCCCCTCAATCTTTATCGGGATGATTTGGAGTCATTACAGGCCAGTCTTCAGACTGTGGTCTGCCATGCGTTACATGTTGCAGTCCACACTGAGCCTCATGTGACCCCTGCTGCTTACCCACTGGCAGTGCAATTTAACCAGGCTGATGACATGCAGCATGACATCCCTTAGAGAAGCGTCCCACTCGCAGCCGTAGTGGGGGTGCGAGTGAATCTTAGGAACCCTTGCTGACCTCTCTGGAACACAAATAAAAATGGTCTTTGATTTAAGGGGAATATTGTTTGGTTCATGTAATTTTTCACACTGAAGCCATGCATAGCAGATATCCCCTTTTAAAAAAATGCTTGTACAGACAGAATGAAACTGCATCCTTCCTTTCACTAAGTTGAGGAAGTTTCAGCTTAATGAAATGAAGGGGGCATCCTGTATACATACAGCAGATCGTGCTGTGAATGAATCTTATTATCATAAGTCAACCTCAGTTTGAATTCAGCCATAACTAGATGTCTCGGGCCTGAACACTAGGTGGGTCTGACAACTGACACGGCTGAAATATTTATAGCTTTCGTGATGTTTACAATTTGCTCCACTCTGTTTACCTCCAAACAGTGGTGGTAGATTTCTTTTGGTATAAAAAAGGACACCGCAAGCCTAGATGTTTGGACTTGAATTGAATCCTTGCTTAATAATTACTAAAATGACAATTCCTTAATTACAAATGGATATTACTGGATTATATGAACATAGCTTTCATGTTTGTTGCAGTACATTAAGAGGATTCCTCTGGACTTGTGAAACTCAGTCTCTGGCTCTGCTGGCTGCTACATAGTCCAGCACTTGAGAAGCACCCGGCCCAGAGCTGTGTGACTGCTGCTGACTGAGTGTCATGATCCCAAGATCTCTGCTTTCTCTTTGACAGGAAGCTTTGAAATTCTTGGGTTAAAAGTTCTCTGAGATTATATCTCAGAAGGCTTTTGTGATGATGGTTCATGACAGGTATTGCTTTCAAGTGGGTGAAGGAATACTACTGAATGTCTTTACTGCAGAGAACTTCAAAGAACTACATCAGTTGAATATATTATTAGTAAACAATACATGTTATTCAGTTTCTCTTTTACTTTTTATTTTATTTTAAAGCATGATTGGACTGGTGTATTGATTAAAATTGAAGTTTACATTTGCTTAAACCCATTTCCTGACTTCACTCAGTAAAATCAGTGTTTACATAAATTTCAGGTCTTCTGAGAAGTGTTTTTCTTCTCAGCAATAAAGATTATTGTGCTCCTAAGAGATGAGCCACTAAGTAAATTATTTCTCCATGGATCCAAAAATAATAGGCATTACTGTGACCTAATGCACTGCAACTGCATTTGTCTCACACTGCTTATATTATTTATCACTCAGGTATGTATTCATTAATATGCATGCTTATATATAGTAATGTTCTATATCACGATTGCAGAAGCTGAGGGTCTTGCTAGAGAAATGTAATTAAATACATTTATTTTACAGATTATTTGGAGGTTTTTTTAAACTGTGCTTTTCTGCAGTCAAATCCATTTTATAAAGAGTAAAAATAAGAATATTTACCAAGCAAATGTGTATCAAAATATGGCATTATTCTCTGATAGGTGAAGCATACTTACTTTGACATGCCTCAGCAACCCAATGTATTCTACACACTCACTGCCAGCCATGACAGCAGGCTGCTTTTTGTTCTTTTTCTCCTTTTTCCTGAACACTTAGAATAAAAATCAGAAGTACTGTTGTGGAGGAATACCAAGGTAACAGTCTGGAGATGTCTGGCCAAAAGGGATTTGTCCCTCTCGGTACAAGGCAGGGGATGGTGTGCCCTACTATTTTGCATTTCTGAATTGCTTAGCTACCCAAGCATGCTTTATGTGGGCCGGGCTCCTGAAGTGTGTCATAGCATCCTATGACCGCTGTATGGGAGGCTTGCTGTTGGACTTTACCCAACAAATATGGATTATGTTAAAGCGGGCTGTGAATTGACGAGGATATGCTAATATGTCCCAGATGGGTATGTGAGAAGCGGACGGCGGGGACATGCAGACAGTATATAGCAGAGGCAGTGTTTGGCAGGTCCATCATTCCGTCATTAAAGGCCACATTATTACTTACAACAAGGCTTGCATGACAATTGCTGGAATAAATGCAGTCCCTCTGAGAGCACCCTGTTGTGCCCTTCAATTCCTCTTTGCGTTTCTTTTTTTTTTTTTCTTTTTTTTTTTCCTGTTGTTTTCTTCATCCTTGCAAATCTCCTCTCAGCTGCTGATGCTGTGGATCCCGGTGCTGTGTAAGGGGGTTTGTGCTTACCTTGTTCAAACATCAATAAGACAGGCTATTACTAGCTGAGGCCATTCATTAATATAATGAGATGGTTTTTGCTTTAATTGATAACCGATTTGTGTTGATGAGGCATTATGCACTTGTGGATACAATATTTTTGTGTATTTTTTCAAGTTGAACCGAAGCACCTGCATATTTGTTTTAGAGAGGCAGCACTCCTTTGGAGCCATTATTCTGTTGTACCACTGGGCTACCAATGAGCTGTCCCCTCTGCATTATTATTGAACTAAGGTATTAGGTTTTCAGCTGCACAAGCAGAAAGATAATGGTGGCTTATGTGTAAGTACGCTTTTGGGACAGTCTTTGTGCTTTTGATATAAGCAACCACCTAAATGACAAGATTAAAGAAAGCAGTTAAATGATAAAAAAATAATAATAATAACGCTGTAGTTTACTGCTGAGATTTTCACAGGATTCATTGTAAAATTTTTCACTGAACAGGAGACAGAGGTTTAACTTAACAGTTTAACAGTTTGACTTTCTACACTGAAAAAAAGGGACTGGCCATCTCTTGGATTTATGTAAGCATCTTGCATGTATTTAACACAATTACCTCATGTTTTAAAGATAAATGTAACTATATAGTGTAAAAACTACATGATATGCATAAAGGGTGTATTAAATTGTTCATATCATGTTCAGGTGAAGTAAGTCAATAAGATAGCAACGTTAAATCTCGTGAAACCACGCGTGATTTCATCTCGCGGGCTTTGGATCGTGGTTCAAAAAAGGCATCCATCTCAGTCAAGTCGAGCAGCCAACTCTACGTTTTTGGTATGTCTTGATTTTTTGAATTAATATTTACCATATTTCAGCCAAATGTAGTTAAACGTCTAGAGTGTCGCCATGTAACATGCTAAAAAAGAGCCGTTAGCTTATTTGCTGTTTTATCTGTTATCAAAGAATTGGCGCTTTTTCATTTGAATTTGTCTTTGGCACAAGAGCCGTAATATCACATTAAACCTAATTATGAGGCACTCATAACATAATTTGGTTTTCTGTGTGAATAGATTTGCCAACTGACTCTTCAGTTAAATTGTGTATTTACTGCACCGTGGTGTTAGTGAGATTTTGGACATTGAACAGCTTTAGCTAATATCATCAGCGGCATTATGCTAGCTTACATCCCTACCCCTCCTGCCCTCACCTGCTGTCCTTTTCTTTTTGTTTTTTTTGCTGCACATTGAGAGACCACATCTATTCTGCATTTCACCAGGAGTCAGCTGATGGATTGTGGGTTCAAGGTGTTATGGTAAGAAAGTATATTCTATTTTCGCTTAAGGTTTCTGTAACTTAATTATAATAGGTTTTGTATAATTATTAGGTGCATGCATACTCACCCTATTAAAACAACTGAGAAATCCAAAATCTGCCATAGGTTTAACTTATACCTGTATGTATTGTCAGAAAGGTGATTACTGGACTCACATTAATGCACACTTGAACTAAAATGAGGTTGTAACTTGTGGGTTGTTGGGTTGCAAATCAGAAATAAACATCTTTGGATTTTTTTAATCCCATAAGATCTGGAAACACAGTTTTTATTCAACAAAACATTACTGATTATTAACCAAGCACAATGCCTGCTGTTATTTCAAAATAATTTTATGTCATTTCAGATGAAATGCAGCATTCCAGTGCATCCCAACCATGCCTTTACAGTCAAGGTTTCTGACGGAGCTGAGTTTCTCTCTGACAGTCTGCTGAAAGTGTTTGCAAAGTGATCGGGGGAACAGTGCACAAAGCTAAAGGATGTAGCTGCCATGATGACAGTAAGAACTTTAAAATTCTTTAACTACAAAGTGTATATGTATTGCATTAGGTCAGTAAAAGATTTTTATGCTGCATCCATTGAAACAGTCAACTATTACCTGTGAGTACTGATTCCACTGAAAGGATGCCATTCTTTTTTGTCATGCATTTACTGGCCCACTGAGAAAAAATTATCTTTTTTTAAAAATAAATGTTCTGGAAACTATATATCCATAAAGTTGATGTCAAACAGGAATTTTTGATATTGCTTTGTAGATGCTGGTGTTGCATGTTGACTGGTTTAAAAAGTCAAGTTTTGGTCTGGGATCATTTTCTTCTGTGCTACTGAAAAGTTCACAAATCTCTGTTTTCTTTGTTATAATACTTTAGGATGACATTAATGCTCAAAGGGAGTCTCATCAAAGTGCTCCGCATCTGTGTGAAAGACAATTGCAACATCTTGGTGCAGGAGTTCATGGTGAGTGTTTTATGAGTAGATTGTGGCTTTGCAACATTTAAAAATGCATTTAGTTATCCACTTGATCCTCATTGGACTGGTTAGGACCAGTAGTCCTCTTTAATAATTTGAAGTTCACATGAGGCCTAGTAGTGAACTCGGCCGCCGGCCCTTGAGGCCCCACCCCTACCCCTGTATTAGGGGTCACATCAGTGTGAAAAAACTTTAAATTTGTCATTCTAGTGAACAAAGAAAAATCCCCCCAATATTTACATTAGCTTTTGTTTGAAAAAAAAAAAAAGACCAACTGACCAACAGCTAACCAAATTGTGGGGCTGAAAGTCTAAATTCTAACATCTTCTGAGTGACATAACCTGGATTTCTGATGGGCCGGTGTCCTTCTAACAAAAACTAATGTAAAGCATTTGAAATTATTATGTTTTTCACTCTCTCTTAGAAACTCTGTTAGACCATGAATGGCAGCATGGCAGGCCACTCTTTGGCTATAGCTATTTACTATGGTTTAAATTACTCTAACATTAGAACTGGTAGATTCAAAAGAGATGAGTTTAAAAGGGAATCTTAAAAAAATGTTTTGTGTTTAACCAGGACTTGACTGAGGCCACTGCACAGATTGAGAAAACCACAATGAACATCTGTCTCCAGAGGATGCACCAGGCAATGACTTTTCTGATGTTGGCATCATCATCGAGGGTATAGTAGTTCTTCAAGATCTGGATAACGTGACCTTTGCAGTAGCCATGCTGTTTGGACCTTTTTTATTCCTTCAACATGAGTTACCCATCACAGCTCTGCTACACTTTTGAGGTGATTCAAAGGGTGGTAATGGAGTTGGATGCAACTCAGCTCTCAAGAAAAGCTCACAACTAAGACAAAACTACTCCTGCAAGGAAAGCTCACTGTTATGCATGCAAGGTGACCAGCTCTAGGTGAGAGGACATTTAAATCTCACACTTGTTCTGCTGCATTTTTGAAGCTCAATTCCAGGAACGGATCGCAGGGTTCATTTTTATATACTATGCAACTGCCATGAGGACGAGCCGTTTTTTGTTGTTGTTTGTTTTTCCTTTTGCTCTGTACAAGTTCTCTGTTTGTCTGTTTGGCAGCATTTTTCAATTTCTCTTTGTATTTTTTCTTTCTTTTACTAGTGAAGAGATGTAGCATGAACAGTTATGCAGTCTAAATATCCCATATGGGTCGTGTGAAATGGTATTTTCAGTTTCATTCAGTTGAAGTAAAGAACGTTGAATATTTCTAAGTATGCTGTTTTGAACCAAGATGTCACAGTATGATCAGTGCCGTAATTTTTGACAGTCACTGTATCAATGTTATTTTTGTGTCTCTTGAATAAAGTTTTTGACCTGCAAGTGCTAATTTCTTTAGTTATTGGGGTAAAATGGGTAATGTTAATAGGAAGGTGTTTGCCAATTCAGTAACCTAATTTAATGTTAATGGAAACTAACATTTCCTCAAATTGTTTAGTTATAATTGTTGTTTAACTGAATCTTGACGTCAGAGGCCTTAAATAGAATGTTTTGTATTGTCCTGTAACATTTTTCAAAAGAAACAGTCTAATTTCTTTGCTGTGATTGATTCCAGAGAACACGGAAGAACTGACATTATTTAACTGTTGATTTATATAGATTCAGTGGAGGAGTAATGTCAGTTTAATTCTTTACCTACTGTCAATGCAGTGAAATTAGACATTTTGTTTTTAAAGGTTACTGGTGGATGCCAGCAACCATCTTGGAAGAGAACAATACAATCTGTTATAAGGCCTCCATTTGAAAATTGTGTATTTGATACTAGAATATAATAGCAAAATGTAATTTGAAGATAACATGTAGTATTTAAGTGACCAAGTAGTATTGGGTAAAAGTTATTGAATCGTGTTGGGATAACGTGAGAAAATTGTGAAGGATTAAAATATTCCAAGAGCTCAAATTACTTCATCAAAACATGTTTAAGTCACATTTTATCAACACAAATTGCACAGGTTTATTGAACATGAATAAATTGTGTTAATTTAACTCAATTGTTTAAGTTGCTGCCAAAGCAAAACATCTGTGTGCAACAAATGTCCACCATTGAATTAAGTAAATCCAACAACATATTTTTTTCAGTGTAATAAGCCTAAGTTACAGTGACAATTTTCAGCATCCACACAGAGATTAAATGTTTAACTTTATCTACTTTTTATAATTTAGTAATTAGTAAGTAAAAATACCAAAAATATCATGTCTTCCAGCTTCTCAAATGTAAAGAGTTTTTTAGTAAACCAACGCACTGACACAAAAGATGTGATGACTTTGCATCAAACGCAGTTGAAATTTATCAAATTTTATAGACTGAAAGCTGAACAGAAAACATTTGTTAGTTGTCTTCTTATTTCTCTAAAATGTTTTTTTTTTTCATGCACTTTTTGACAAAACACACACAGATTTAATCTTTTATTAATCGACAGTATTTTTTTGTGCACCACAAGCCTGTGTAAAGATGTACTTTGGTGGGGAGCAAATGACTGCAGACAGCACATCCAAGCACATCAAGGATTATCATCACAAAAATTACAGAATTAAAGATGTCAAGACTGGCTTTGAACCTCCCTCTGGAGACATAGCTGGGTGGGTAGAGAATGAGGGGCTGGTTAGGGGGTGTTGACATTTGTTATACACTTCTACATGTTGTATTTGCTGGGGGCATTGTTAGCACACACCGCCTCCAGCATAGGATTTAGGCAGGCCCCCAGCAGATGCAGACTGCCCTGCACACACATACACACACACACAGACACGGTCTCTACCACCACCTCACCCCTGGAAGATGAAGAATAGATGCCCTGGGGCAATTCAGCTAGTGTGGATCAGTTCAGATGAGGCACATTAAGTGGCTAGTGATAAATTTGGCATGACAATTGCAAACACCATCGCTTTTGTCTGTAATTAATTCCAGTGGTGCCTGAGGCCTTCCCTGTGTTACTACTGGTGTGGGCCAGCAGTGCTTTCCTAACGAGGGCACATTACAGCCAGGATTATAGCCCAGATAAAGGTGCTCTTAGAGGGAGGTTAGTGAGATGTATTTCTGTGTTGTTAAGTTAAGCGAAGATCTGGAAGTAATTTTTTGAATGCCTTGTGCAGGAACAGAAACAGTAGCACGAAGCTGGAATCAAACAGCAGTGATCGTTAGCTGTTCACTTACTTTCAACTTCATGCACTCTTAAAAGCAACCTATGCATAATAATAAAAGGTAAACCAATATGATAATTTAAACCCTTCCTAAATCCAGTCTGAGTCTAATAAGGAATGATTTGCAGCGCAGTAAGTTTCACAATACTGGTTTAGAATTTTTAGTACAGGCATCTTACTTAAAGGCTGAAATGATGAATAGGCACAGAGCAGTGGCAATTATGACTCCACAGATTGCACCTTTAATATTTGGTCCAATGGGTCCCACAACTCAGTTATTTTCATTCAGTGGTAATGTGGATGCATTAATTAACGGCTTGTACTTCTGAGTAGTTTTATTACAGCTAATGTCCCTCATTAAGTGAAATATAGTTACTGAAGGACATAAAAGAATCCCTCAGCAGCACCATTAATCTTGATTTCACTTGTGAGAGCACTTGGATATCTTCTGTAACTTGCTCTGCAACGTGGTATCTCTTGTCGTGGCTCAGGCAGTCTCGTGTGTTTACCATCTCCTCTGTTGCCTCCAGCAGAGGGGAAGCTGAACACACCACCAATCTGTGTCATTACTCTGTCATTGCATCAAATCACATGATTAGCTTCATGGGGCAGTGGAGGAGGCCTGGTTGGAGCGGCTGGCCGTTACAGTCCCTGGGTAATGGTCCGGTGGCACTGTGATGGAGGGTTGTGTGCTGTCCCCCATGCAGGGCCAAGGATGCACCATCATTCAGCCTGCTGGAGATGGCCTCAGGGTGAATCGTCTTCTTTACTGCTCAGTCCTTTCACTTATGTTATGACTGTAGCAGTGCAGTTTCCTTCTAAAAAATACTGTTTTGGGGTAACAGTTCTTTTCTTGGACATGCTATCGTAAATAAAGGAACAGAGCTGTTTGGAAATGGCTGATACTTTGAATCATTTGCTTGGATCTGCTACATCTGTGCATAGAAAGGCTTTCCAGTTGATGTTAAAATAAATTACGAAACCATTAAATGGGATAAGTGGTAACCTATGTAGGAGTACCTAACAGGGCTAGGTGCCTCTGTGGAAGGCCAATCCGACAGTTTGTCGATGCAGCCTTTTATAATGCAAAGGCTTATAATTATCTCACGCACGCTCATTTCACACTGACATATCGCTTTCCTAAATGTCAGTAGGAACAGCCAATGCACTTCTCTTCCCCCAACTCAAGAGAGCCTTCTCTGCACCCTGCACACAGCCATGATGATGGCAGTGCTTTAGCCCTGAACGTGTAGTTCTCCGCCAGGGAATAGCAGTTCAGGCATCACCGATCGTTGACCTGGCTATTGTTGTTTGTGATACTTACTGGTAAACTTTTGCAATCAATACAACATCAGCAAGCAGAACCCCTGGGAATGAAAACCTGAAACAGCGCACTTAATCTTGGAGCCGGCCCCTGCTCCCTGCTCTGCCGCTAAACTAGGTAGTTGGCCTACTTGATGCGGCATTATTGCCGCAGAGGTCAGATGTGAGCTGTCTTGCACAGCGCCTGATGAATGGCTGTTTTTGATAAAGCGCCTCTCCCATCCAACAAGAGACATTTAATAATGATGGACCATAACTGCACACAAAAAAATCCTTGTAGAAGGAAGAAAAAAAAATCCCCTCCTGCCTACCTTTCCCCATATCAGACAGCAGCTAGCTATAGTCAGTGCACTTCTGGGCTTTGATATAAAGTACTGCAGAAATGTGGAGTTTACAGTCTCTGTTCAGTGGAATTTGCATGGGCAGCTGTGCACAGATACACAGCAAAATATCTGTTTTAATTGACTATATATATTTACTATTTTTTAAATAGTACAAAAATAAATTGTGAATCATTTATTCGCTTAAATGTTAAAATTAAACTAAGCTTTTATTTGATTGTATTTTATTGCAGATATACCGACTTAATTGGGAATTAATATGCATTGTACTAAAAAATATCAGTGTGCAGTGCCACAGAAAAGTATGGGCGTATGCACTGTTTTACTTTGGAAACAAAGCTCACAAAGCTAACAATGTTAAGTGCTAGCATTATATCCACAGTCATGCAATTTAGCATCCACTCAGACTGTAGGATCCTCCTCTCAGCACTCATCTCTAGAGGCACACATAGGATAATTGAATGTCTTTTAAACTGTGGATGATCATAGCTCAGTGGTCAAGGTAACAGCTAGCAATTTTGCAATCTGCCATTGTGATGAGCAATCAAATCAAATTTAAGTGTCTCCAAATAAAATGCACACCTTTTAAATGAGTATAGTTATGAAAGTATACAGCGAAATTAAATGCCATTCTCCAGAAAACAAAGCCCAAAGCGCTGTGACAGTTTTGACATAGACAATGCCTTTAGTGACAGGAATAACAAATTAATTGGAACCATAACACATTCTCTCTAAAGGTGAGGTAAACACACCTGACTGTGTATTTTTCACCATCAGTTAAATCTCAATTGAATCTAAAAATAAACCCCAAGACATTGAACAGTTTAATGGATTTTGACGTCTCTGCATTATGCTGTCACTCCAGTATAAATGAATCATAACTTTGCTCTGCACCAAGGAATTACCATGCATTTTGAGAAAATGCATTGTGCGCCAAGCTGTGAATTATGATGCAAGATCAAAATAAATGTGTAATGACTCTGGAGATGCCCAGAATAATTTATTGGGTGGAGATAGTTCCATATTGAAAAGAGAGCCTAAGTGGGATACAGAAGCACTGTGCACTGACACTGCACCGAATGTGTTTGAATTCTGAAATGTCAGCGTTAGATAGGCAAAGGATCTAGCCTGTTTACTGAAGCTTGGTAAATGAGGGCTTCATTTGAGATGCAGCAGTATTCAATTATATGGTTATTTATTGATCAGAAACAATATATGTCTGTCTGCCACATGTAAGGATGAATTCAGAAGATAAAAAGAAAGTGTCAGTGAAATTGGCCGATGAAGGATTGCATTTGATCTGGGTGGGAATTCAAGAATGGAGACAGAATACCCTGGTGTTAAAAATGGGCAAGGAGTGTATTTGCAATTAAAGTTTTCAACAAAGAACTGTCAAGTGGGATTTAAAATGAGAAAGAAAAAACGCATAACAATACCAAAATAAACCAGCGGGAAAACTTTCTAAGAAGAAAAAAAAATACTATCCATCTACTATAATCCGTGTTTACTTTATTGTAGAAGTAAAAAAGAAAATGTTTGTGTTTTTTTTAATTAACAGATCGTTTAAATTAGCTCAGGTTTAATTTTCCCACTTTGTCATCAGTTTTATTACTAACTAACATTTTTTTTATTTGCTAAATACCCCTGTTAATATCAGAATACCACCTTCCAACTAAAAAAAAAAAACTGATCAATTTTTAAAGCAGTTGCAACTCAATATTTCTTTCATTCTCCACCCTTTGCTTTCCTTTCTTTTGCTGTTTGATGATCAAGAAAAAAGTTATGAAACAATTCATGGAGAAAACCCTCTGCATATTAATCTATGATTATGTTTTATTAGCGGCAATAATAATGACAATAATAATAATAATTCAAAATAATAATCATCAAGAGAAAAATGAACTAAACACCTTGTGAGGGTCATCTTTGACTGTCCGTGGCCAACCCGTTCTCACTCCCAAAGCGTAACATTTTACGCTAGGTGACAAATCGTCACCATATTACGTTTTCGGCTACCCACCACGTTCCTAAATGACGACCTCGGAAAAAAGAGGACATATGAGAACCGTCTGGACTGAATCTACACATGTTCGCTCTTTTTCTTCAAATCGCTTAGAAACACGCTATTTAACATCATTAAAGACCTGGTTAAGGTCAGGAATAAGGTTATGGTTAGGGCTAGGGATAAGGTTAGGTTTAGGGCTGGAATACAGGGCTGGAACGTCTATTACCGCGGGAGTGTCATTAACTGGATTTCAGCCATAACCCGCCGCGTACCATAAGAACGCCGAAGGTCTCCTTTCGCGTTCCCCAGGAACGCCGCGGGATGTGACAAAACGTCGACATGTTATGCCTCGGGAGTGAGAACGCTCTGCCGTGGCACTGGGCCATCCCAGAGCTTTTTGTCGAATAAACTGTGAAACTTTACATCCTCTGCCCCTCTGTTAGCTCATTTACAGGGCTCAGCTGAAGTGTGCTGGGGTGTGTGATGCACCAGCGCACTCACTTTACATCCCCACTGTAAACACTGTCTATTATTCACAACACTGTCCTCCAGAGAGATGGATCCCGGTGAGGCCTCTCTGAATATGGAACACCAGCTATTGTGCTTACCTGCTGCCCCATATCAGCGTGGCCCACAGTGGCCCTTAGATGGTTCTCGTTCAGATCTCTTTAGCTGGGCTGGAGGGTAATCCCTGGGCAGCCAGGGCTTCTCTGTTGTCTCCTGGTTGTTTTCTGTGTAGTTCATAAATTATAGATGGGCCATGTCGAGGGCCATCATGCTGCCTGATCCCTGTCTGTGCTGACAGCTGTATGATGCGCACTGAGTGCAGCAGATTGGGAGCTCAGAGTTTCATCAATAAATATCACTCTGACCCTCACACTTGGCCTCGTGTCAGCGGTCAAGGTAATGGCTTTTTATTATCGTGAAGGGCAGCCCAGCGTGGGGTAGTCTTAAGGTTGCTCGTCCATCTCAGGTTTGGAGATGCAGCAAAGACAGACAGAGAGGGAGAGAGAGGAGAAGAGTTGCTAGCCTGAAGTTAAATGGACTGGGTTGTTATCGTGTGAAGCCCGAGGATAAGTGTGGATGCGTTGTGTGGTTCACTGTGAACAGTGGGGAGCTTTTTGTGTGATGCTCTAGAGGAAATAGTGATTTTCATGGACACATTATTGGATTAAATTAACCTTATTAACCAGCTGTGATGAATTCTATTGAACTAACAGCTTCACACACATCTTCAAAGAAATCGTGTGTGTGTGTGTGTGTGTGTGTGTAATAGTGTGCAGCCCGTTCTGCTTTTAGTGTGTTTGTGTTTGATTGTGGAGCCTATCTGTCTATGTGTGCGTTAGCTGATGGTTACCTCTAACTGCCTGGCTTATGGATGACAGGGCTTGAAATGCCATGATTGTGTACTGAAAGCTCAGGCAGCTGTACATGCTGCATGATGTCTTCAGAATACAGGTTTTTAGACAAAACAATATAGAACAGAACATCATTTTGTCTAAAGTTCATTCATCAAAAAAGCTGCATATTTTGAAAAGGGTAAAAGCCACACACAGCCCTGTCAGGGAAGCGCAAAGGCTAGATACTATAGATTACCTTAATCCCCTGCCAGATATAAAAAGGATAATTACATATTTGTGGTGGAGGCTGTGTGGTGAAAAAATCAATACAGCCTTTTTTGTATGACACTTCATTAGTGTGAAAAAATCTTGGAGCTGAGAAGAACTGCACTGCAATTAAATGGTTCTGCTACCTTAGACTTTGTAATGGCTCTATATTATTATCCAGTTTATTTGAAATAGTGGTTGCACTTGTGGAGTAATTGGAAACCATTGATTATGTACTTTTATGTCTACACTCTTGCACATCATTATGGAGAGAAGCAATAGTTAGTTAGCCTCTCTAATGAAGCACTAATTGCACTAAGTAGGTTAAGATGTTAGTCAAACTGCACTCAACTGAAATCACAACACAAAGACTTCCAATTAATCTGCATACTCCGACAACCAGATGTTGTTTTGGACTGCATATCTTGCAGATTTTATTTGCTTTGTGTCTGATCCTGTTGCGTAAATAGAAATTGTATTTGTATCAGTCCATTGGCAGCAGATGGAATTGATTGGAAAACGGGGAGATAAGGGGTGGCTGGAGGAAAAAAAAAACTAAGGTGATGGGATATAAAGTGGCCGCTTTGCTGCCGTTTTCAAGAGGAGTACCATTTGTAATGTAGATTTCCTTCTGATAATGTCAGCGGTGTAACCCTGGCTGGTAATTGTACAGGAGTGTCTGTTAACTCATATCACTGTGTTAACATTTATTTAAGGATGTGAGACCCTTGCACTTAGTTTAGCCGGAGACATAACTCCAGTGTATCCTGATGTAATATAATATATTGTATGGATGTCTGTATATAATAGAATGTGAGATAGCATCACATCAGACAGCACAGAACAGACTCACAGCATAGTAAGGACATAGAGAAGACGGCAGGGATGAAAGCCAACACAGGCCACAAGCCAGACCTAAAACCACAACATGACAACTTTTCCCTGAGCCTTGTAAATATAAAAATAATAATAATCATTTTCTTTACGACATCCTAACCTCGGCTACCTCGTGCAATTCCTGGGTTTAGTGTATTGTGGCTATAGTAACCCATAAATAATGCAATACAATTAAAGCTGTTAGCAATGTTAGTTTTATAAGTTGATTGAGCTCGTCCTTTTCCGTTGATAATAATTTAGATTATGTTTTTCTCTCACCTTTAAACCATCTCACTGTCAAATGAGGCTATTATATGCCTCAGCAGGGCATCTTGCTTCTTTAAGTATCACTTATAGAAATTCCACTGTAGCCCTATTGATTTCTTTTTTTGAAAATACCCAATTATTTTTCAGGATTGTATCGAAAACTAAATACGGCATTCATTCAGCGTGGGCCAGAATTTATTGTGTGCAAAAATGTGATTGATTGTCCATTTGTGCAAATGAATTACCCCGTCGAAATCTGAGCGCAGCGCATTAGCTATTGAGGTCATTACAGGAGACACCGGACACCTCTGCTAGTGGTGTGGGGGTCCACATCAACTGCCCACACTCTGTCCCCCCATCGTGGTCCTCTGTGAAGGGGAGTGACGCTGACAGTACACTCCTGGCAATCAGTCAGCTCGCCACCCACCACTATGCGCTATTTGAGATGTGGAGAGCAGGGTCTGTGCTGGTTACAGCTTAAACCCAGCAGCAGCAGCAGGACTTGCCGCCTTTGATCTTTTTTCTTTCAAAGGGCTCAAATGCTCACGCTATTGTACGCTTGAGAGACACGTCAGCCTTCACTACCCAGGAAGAAAAAAATATATAAAAGTCCCGTCTGCTTGTTACAGATACAGAATAATTCAAATTCAAATTAAAAGGCTAAGTGGAATTTTAAAAAATCACAGTATTGTTGATTTTATTAATAAGAACCATCTGTTGAACACGTTGAGCAGGGTAGGTTGGCGTAAACTGGAGTATAAAATGTGGGGTGGAGACCTCTATCAGGATCTCTTATTAACAGAAGCTTGTTCTTGGTGGGATGTTAAGAAATCTCCTGGCTTTATATGGCTGTCTGGGGAGAGGGTCAAACCCTGTAAGCTGTCATTGCACATGAAAGGATTAATGTCATCTTATAAGAAGGGGGGGAAAGCCGTCTTATAGTTATTTATTCTGTTTCATTCACATTCTGCTGGCTCTGTAAAAGAAAAAGGCTAATGTCAGGTCTAATTTGTAGCCCTTTAAATTCCAGACAGAGATTCTTTACATATCTCTGGAGCTCATGGCTCCTCTTGGCGCAGCCCCTCTCCTCCTCTCCATCTGGGATTCCTCTTAAACCCGACCAATTTACTATTTGAAGCAAAGTGAAGATTTACATGAGTTTGTACTTGAATGGCTCCAACTCTGGTTTCATGCACTAAACACTCCCACTGTAATTACCATTCGTGGATCTTGCTCTCTGATACCTCTCTCTCTCTCCTCTGCACCTAGGCCAATTGAAGGGGAGAGAAAAGGAAAATACTTATTCCCCAATGCTGATTCTTAGTGCTCCTTGTTCAGGATCTGTAATTGGATCTGTGTTTTCGACTCCCTGCTAATAAGCAGCTTACTTTGGCTCCCTCTAGACTTGACCCACCACATTTTTGTTTTATGAATTTTACAAGGGGATTTTAATAGATGCTTTAGGCTATGCAAAACATAGGCTGAAAGGGAGGCATAATGTGGGAGCCTTGACACAGAGTACGCCTGAGTGGCTGCTTATCATTGAGGACAGGTCTCATAACTTTCATTAAGATTGATGTAAGACAAAAGGGAATGTGTAAGAAGAGGGACATGAGAGAATATTAACCTGTGCTCCTGTAACTAACTATAATTGTTTTGCATTCAGTCTCTCCTCAGGCAGCCACCCTCATTATCTTTACCCGTACATGACGGCACAGCTGATTTTAGTAGCCGGGCTTGTTAGAGGAGATTGGAGGTCAGGGCAAACTGTAATCTGCCTTTGGTTATTTTTATGGTAGAATCCGACGGCCGGAGGCTGAAGCAGTGTATCAGTGTATTTTACAAACATAAGACCTCATTTCTTTTCATTTTACATCCATGTAATTGTTTCTGAAGTTCACCGCTTGTGGCTGTCGGAAGTTCAAGCAGGTTAGAGTGTGTTATTTCACAGTGGAGTTTGTTTTTCTATATGCTTTGCCTTTTCTTTCACAACTCGGTAGAGTAAAATGTTTCATTTTTTTTTTTAAAAATCCCCCCTTTTGTGCTATTCGTTTAAACAGACCCCAGATAGAGAGGTGTAGTCTTCATCTCTCTTGCTAATACGGAGTCTGGTGTTAGTCCAGTGCTCATTTGGAAAAGGCAGAATGACAGTGTCACCCATTCAGGGTCAGTGAAATGAGAGGGAATAAAAAAAATGTAAAGACAGGTGCTGACCCGTAGCCTACCCACAGTTTCTTCAATCATTAAAATACTTCCAGAAACCATGAAGGATTCCATTATTCATTATAGGTTATCGTATTATAAGTGATTTTTATCGTGGCTGTCTACATCTCTACATTGAGCCAGTTCATTTGTCTCAAAAAGGAAGAGAAATTAAAGAACATTTCCAACATATCTCCCGATGAATGAGGCAGGTGCAGTCACAGAGGTGAATATTCGGTGAAGATGAAGCTTCCCTCAAAGGTACTAACTAAGACACTCTGTTGGGTATAGGAGCACTAATGACCAACACAATCACCTATCTTGACATGAATACCAAAGATAACAAGGAGAGGTGGGAATAGGTGTAATGCTCTCTTTCATCCTCTCTCTCCTTCCTTCTCTCTCTATGGGAATCTACCAAGCACGCTTTACTTCATCACAAAACTAACGTGGCATAGAACTTTTAAAACCCGCCTCAGCTTTTGTATCCACACCCCCACACCCCACCCCCATGCTCCCTATCTCTCTCTTCTCCCTCTCTCTTCTGGTTGGTAATTCTCCCATCTGGAGGATGTTTGAGAGAAACAAAGAAACAATAAAAGGAAGTTGGGAGAGGGGGTGTCAGGCTGTCAGTAATCTGACAGCTATGGTAACTACCCTCTAATCCAGACGGCTCCAGCCACGCTCCGGCCTGACACCCGCGCCTCTGACTGACAGCTGAAGACCGGGCACATTCCACAGGCAGAAGTGACATCCAGTCTATTAAGGCAGACAAGCACAAAGCAGAGATTTGCCCTGACTGCCTAGTACTGAAGCCTACTATGGGGGTGATTGGAGAGGTCCTGGAGAAGGTGTCAGACTCAAGCTCAGATGATAACCATATTGTAATGATGCTGCTGGACAATGAAGTGCCATGATTGCCCATGCTGACAGCAGAAGTTTATGTCTGGATATCCCCCGTCTGCATTCGCAGGCAGCTCACAACACACACAGTCTCCAGGTCCCAACTGCCAGTCAAAAGCCTGGCCGCAAACGGGTGCACTTCTTATTCCAGCACAAGAGTGCACCAAACAGTGATCTCTAATGGACTGACCCAAGGCATGCTGTGCTGACAGGGAGAGCAGTATAATTGTTGTTTATCTTCTTCCTCTTTAGATATCTCTCTGAGCATAAAGAGGCTTCTCAGTGTCCATTTGTTGCTACAGAATAGCCCCGAATCCTCTACTTAGTTTCTTTATCAGCAAAACATTCCTGGGGAAAGCCATACATGATTGCTTTTGGAGGCTTTCACGATGGCAGAAAAGTATGTAATTGGTTTCACTTAAGGTTAATTATTTGCACTGGCAGGTCACATTGTTGTAAGCCATTCATTAGAATACACATCCAACACACCGAGCAAATGAGATGAGCTGGCTGTGCTTTATTGTAGGTTTGCTTTTAAAAGATTCCCAAAACCAAGCCAAACCTTAATGATGCTCTCAGCAGCCTATATAATGGAACAAGTTTACATAAATTAGACCACAGAGCTGCAGTGGCATCAGACAGGCTGGACTGTTTGTATTCAAATACTTTGGTTAATTATAAGTGGTTTTTAAAAAAAGTGAACTGAAAACATATACTCTGCTTCACATTCTAGTCCAAGTCTGTACTGCATACATAAAACATTTTCCCCTTGCTTTCCTTTATCAGATGGCTATGGTTTCAACTTTATTTTTGTATGAAGCCTGATGGTTTAAGACATAGATGATTTGATTTCCTCTCCTTCTGGTGTAGTTTGCAATGCCAATGCATGGTAGGAGATTTAAACAGGGAAAAGATGAGCTACAATAGGGATTTTCCTGTGAGTGCTTCCAGCATGAAGTAAATCCCTCAAACAGCCATACCCTAACATTTCTACAATAGAAAGTGAAAGACACACGCTCTGTAGCCTCTCACCCTTAGCACAACATTCAAATAAGTCTGAGAGATTTGGGTCCCAGGCGAGTTCACCAAAGGTGGCATTTCCCGTCTCCTTTCCAGCCAAAGCCTGCTCGTCTTCCATCTTACTTAGCTCGTCTTGATGGAGACTCAGGGTGCATGCCTTTCTAAGTGACAGGGAGTTAAGTATACATTCACACCATCTTGGGCTGCTAGTTAAGCTGACAGAGAGGTTCTGCAACCAGTCGGTCACCGTGAAGCACATTCACACTCCAATCAGACCAATGATAGAGAACAGGGTTGTTTTAGAATTTCATTTAGAATTTTGTGTTAAAGTGTCTTATTTGCTTATCACACTTTACGGTGCTTTCATGTTTTCTCGCACAAAAGCAATCACTGCATATTTGTGCTATTCTTGCTGTAACTCTAATGAATTTGATTTTTTTCCCCATTAACTTTAACTACTTAAATGTAAATAGATAAAGTCAACGTTAAAAAAACAGAAACTTGTTTTTGTTGGTCATTGTCTTTGCTCTTTACACATGCAGGCCAACATAGCCATAATGAGACAGATAATTGAGGATATTTTTTATTCAATGGCTAGTTAATTGGTTGCCACCAGTGTCCCGGGAAAGGTTAAATTTATGGTAGCATGTCGCTAATTACAATCCCAGCTGGCTTTGTTCATCTGGAAATATTTATGGCAAAAAGTCAATGTTTTGGGCGACAAATGACAGGCTGGACGTGAACACAATGCACAACCGCGAGCCGCGTGTTACATTCTCTCGCAGCATCTTACGGTCTGAGCTGTGCATAATCTTTCCTTTTTGAGTGTAGAATCAATGTGCGCATAATCAAATTCCTATTGACAGCGCTCATATCCTTCTCCCTGTGGCAGAAAAGAAGATCTTGAGGTGGAGAAGGATGAATGCATTAACATCCTTTCAGTCAGTCTAGCAGATAACAAAGCTCCTTGCCTCTGTGTTAACACTGCAGATTAGGTCAAGTTTTTACCCCTCTGAGTTTCTCTCCTGTAAATGACGAGTTTTGATGTGAAACAAGCAGCATGTCAAGGCGAGTTGAAAGATGTAGGCATTTTCTGCCATGTCACAATGACAGGCTGCTGAATATTTGGGCCATTAGGGGCTTATTAGTGAATAAATGACCAGATGGTTCAGTGATGCACAGAGATGGACAGAACTGGATGCTACTAATCAGCAGTGCCTGTAGCTCGGTGTCAAATCACACGACATGGTAACCCATGGCAACGGAATAAAAGTTAACATTAGCAAGTCAATTTGAGATCTGGGCGCTGTAAACAGGGCTTCGCATAGCCCTGCTTTGCTTGCTTGAAAAATAGAGAATAAGTATGTTCCCAGACAGCAAATTCCATTTGAAACAACTGAAATCTGTGTTTTTCTTTTTATCCTTTTCCTTCATGCAGGTCTCCATTTCAATATTTTTTCCTTTCCAGTGAGACTTTTCATAATCTTGCAGTAGATATTATATTGCAAATGCTCATCTTTACCTGGCTTTACAGTTATCAGTGACCAGTGAAACACTAGTAACATTTGCTGTATAGAAAGCCTTTTCGGTGATGCTTTTTTCAAAATAAAAGGGCCATTTTTAAAACTTCACCATTCGCATTTAATGCACAAAGACAGTAGGATGTCTCGCAACATCTCACACTTGTTTAATTTGGCTGCACCTCACTTTTGCGTTTGTCAATACATCCATTCAGTTTCTACTTTTGAGGTGCTTTGATTAGTTTGATTCCAAGATGCCCCACCATCTTCTTTACAGGAGGTAACCGACAAATTTCAAAAGCGGCCGTGTTTGTGCTTCAGTATAATTGGTGATGGGTTGTTTTGTGACAGATGTGGAAACTAAAAAAATAAATAAAAAATGCATCGTGTGCTGCATTACGCAAAACACAATACAAGATGCTCCATGTTGGAGCTGCATATGAATGTGTGTGGGTAAACATGCGGGGTCTCTTTAATTGTATGGTTTTCTTCCAGACCCACAGCTGACACAAACAGGCAGCCTGTTTAATGGATGAGGAGAGCCGTTTGAAGACGGTCTGTCACTTCTGATTGCTTTGCCTCTGTTCTACAGTATAATTGATCACTTGTCTACTAATACCCCTCCGTTTAACTTGAGTTCTTGCAGTCATTATTTTTAATAGATGAATTAGGAATATACAGTAGGTAGGAGGAGCTAAAAAAAAGACTCAGTAATTGCCTATTTGACCCATTAACTCGGCTGCTATACAGGTTTGTGTACATATTGCACTTAAAGGTTTAGCAAAAAAAAAAATCTCTGTTTTTCACACATACACAACAAGGCTGAAGCTCTCAAAATTAGATCAAAATTTGCTTCTTTTGCCGCGGAGTATAATTAAACTACGGTCAGGCTTTTTGCAGATTAAGCACTTTGATGTATTGTAATTGTGATATTTCCCGATAAACATATTAATTTGAATAATTTATGCACACGCAGTACACACCACTCCATTATACCTATGAACAACAGCGTAGGCAATAAAACATAGATATCGTGAGCTTTATGTAGGCTTGAAACAGTGGGATTCCATGTTATTATCCTACCCCCCCTCCATTACATTGAATGGGTGTGCATTGTTATTATTTGTCATCATATGCTAATTACACATCATTAATGTTAGACCTTAATGGCCCCAAGAGTGGGTAATAGTCTGTTAGGCTGAGCTGGCTGCTTGCAGGGAATCTGAGTCTAGGGGGAGAGAACACATGCTAATGAAGCTGAGACCTTTTATCTTTGCAGATTAAAAGGGAAAAGATCACAACCCTCAAAATAAGCGTTTTGACATCTGTAATTGGAAGAGACAACAAGCTTTTGTTCTATTATAGGGAGCAGGAGGCGTCAGACTGGATGTATAAATCTCTCCAGCGAGCTTTACTCCCTCAGTGCCTTCAGTCAGTTAGCCAAATGAAATCTCACTGCTGCTTTCATGCTTTTAGCTGCAGTTAGACAGAAGATGGAGTGCTGCTGCTTCCAAAGCAGTGCGGAGTCTGTGATCTAGGTGCGTACATGTGTGAGCATGGTAGCTTAGCCTTTTCAAATTAATGGATGCCCTTGTATGCTGAATGGGAACACAGAACTGTGACCGTGTCAATTATTGGAGGTATACTGGAACTGCGTTCACACTCTGTGCTGTTATGCAGAGAACCAAAGTTGGCAATGATCATAACAAATATGTCTGATTATTTGTTGCAATGATTTTGGCAAAATAATGCCAAAGCACTCTGGTCAGATAGCAAAACCTATTTTGCAGTGAGCTGTAGAAGAGTGACTGAGTTGCGCATCTGGCCCCCTCCAACGGGCTTAGCTCAGAGCTGGGGCAAACAGCAAAGCGACAGCTGGTCCAGCATGGCTCCATGTTTGACCCCCAGCACCATGTGTAGTCCCGGGCAGCCAGCAGCACTCCATACCCTGAAGACATGTATGCCATCCTGAACACCTGGTGGGAGGGAGTCCACCTCAGAGCCTAGGGTCTAGTTGTGCTTACATCGGGTTAGGAATGGTGTTGAAGTGTGTGAGGCTGGATTTCAGGGTCCACGACCCCCTCTTACCTTGACACCTCAACGACCCAAAAGGCCCAGAAAGCAGGGGGCCTGCTGACTGCCCATTTGCTCTGTCTCTGAGGTCCAAGCCCAGAGGTCCTGTCATCATGGAATGGCTCGGCTGGAGGCCATAAGTGTAATGACCTACATCTATCCTTATAGAACAATATGTATGGCATCATCAGTCTGTTAGCTTGACTTGACCTTTGCCAATTGTACTTGCATTTCATATCACAGTTCTAGACTGAACATGCAAATATCTAAAAGATTTAAACTGGAAAAAGTCTGATTTACTCAGAGGAACTTTGCAAGCTGCTGTGTGCTGGAAATATGATGTTGAGAAATGTTCTTACTTAATTTATGAAATCCTGACTTTGATAGCCCCCGTGACTTTCCTCCTTGTGTCTGTTTATGATAAATGTTTTATGCATGAAAGCAGAAAATGTTGATCAGGGAAATTGTATAGAATTTGTCTCCATTATGCATGCTTATCATAATCAAGGCAAGATTATGCAGTAACAAAAAAGCAATGGTAATACAATAAATCTCCTTGATAAGACAAAACAATGAGGAGAAAATGATGGTGTGTGTGATAGGCACACCGTCTCCATTCTTTCTGTTTTCACCCTTAAATACACATACAGCTTTTATAATTATTCTTTAGCGTAATGCAAAAAGAAGAGAAGTATTAGGGAAATGATGGTGCTAAGATGTCAGTTTGTTTAATTATTGCTAGTTATCACAATTGCCTTCTCTTTGACTTATGCATGTATGTAATAAGAATGTTTCAGAGTGCCTCAGAGAAATGTGAAAGGTCAGATGTCAGTTTTAATATGACTAGAGCACCTCTAATGAAACACTGTTGCAATATGTGTTGAATACGAATGCATTAATTTCTTAAATGTCTTTCATATTTGCAGGCGCCTCAGCCTTTTTAACTGGGATAATTTGACAGCAGCCCCCTGCCTTCCTCTGACAGCTTTGAGAAGCTGGGGCTCAGCACCTGCGTCCACCCAAGCATTAAACCTCAGATCCTGAACTCTCCTCACAAATGAACTGTCAGATCATTACTGCGCGTGATGCAATATAATCTGTCTCAGAATTAGCATTTGGCCAAGTCCACACTGAGTTTTTTTTCCTCCCATCTCTCTCTTCGTAAATCTATCCCCCTCAGAAGGTACTGGTTTGAATATGCATCTCTTCACATTTCCATGAGGGACCCACGGGAAGTACAGGCAGAGAGCAGCTTTCAGCATTAGCATGTCAGGAGGGAAGGGTCCTTTTTGTTCAGGGTCCCACTGCAGATGCTCTGCCTCACTTGTTCATTACAATTGCATTTCATCAGCTTGATGATGTCCACATGTCAATTGAGTGTGAGGATTTTGCACACAAAGGAGCCTCTGGGAGAAGGACTTCGCTGGCTAATCAGCTGATTATCATACCTCAAATGGGGCTGTACTGTTCTGTTACAAACGGCAGCCAGAGAGAACGAGGTGCAGGAGACAGACATACGATGGGTGAGTCCAGCTAGGAGGGCAGCAAGCAAAGCTGATTAAACATGCTCTCTTATGAACACAGATAGAGGAATGCAAAGTAAGCAAACAAAGCGCAACTCAAGCAGAAGAGAGCATTAGAATATTTATAGTTATATTTTTTCATTCTTATGACCTTAAAACCCTAAAGTGTAAATCTGAGTATGACTATGTTATCCTGACATTCATTTTTGATGCCTCAGACATTGAAACTTTTGGTTTTAAAACTGCCTTTTTGACCTACAGCAGGAAGGAAGTGCATAAATCAAAGCAGGATGAATATATACAAATGTAAGTCTGGCATCACCGGCACCTGGAGAGGGCATCACATGGGGATCACATAGTTCTTCTGGGGGACCTCTGTGCTTATGTGACTAATGAAGGAGAAATCTAGAGAGTTGCGACTGGGAAGTCGTGACTGTAACAATATCATTCCTATGGTGAGGCTGAGGCTATTTCTAAACCTGAAACCAAGCTTGAATCTCAGGGCCAGCTCTTGTTTCACTGATAATATTTAAAGAAGCATGTGAGTAAGTGCTTTTCTTTCTAGTCTAATTTTCTTACCAATACTTACACCGATCAGGCATAACACTATAACCAGCTACCTAATATTGCGTTGGTCCTTACCCATCGAGGCATGGACTCCACCAGATCCCTGAATGTGTGCTTTTGTATCTGGCACCAAGATGTTAGCAAAAGAATTTCCTTTTGCTAACATCTAATTTTTCTTATCAATGGCTTTTGTTGGTCTTTTAAGTTGCGAGGTTGGGCCTCCATAGATAGAGTTATTTGTTGCGCACGTCTTACAGATATAAATTGGATAAAGGCCTGGGAAATTGGGAAACCAAGTCACACCTCAAACATTGTTGTGCTCCTCAAGCAATTTCTGAACCATTTTGCTTTGTACCAGGGCACATTATCCTGCTGAAAGAGGCCACAGCCATCAGGAAAAAAAATGTTTCCCTAATGCCTTAAACCATACATGGTCTGTAAGAATGCTTGGGTAGGTGATACATATCAAAGTAACATCAATGTGGATGTCAGGATCCAAGGTTTCCCAGAAAAACAGTGCTCAAAGTATCACACTGCCTCCCCCAGGTTGCCAATTTTCCATAGTTCATCCTGGTACCAGGTGTTCCTCAGGTAAGCGACACACCCAGCCATCCATGTGATGTAAAAGAAAATGTGATTCATCAGACAGGCCACCTTCTTCTATTGCTCTGTGGTCCAGTTCTGATGCTCAGATGCCCATTGTTGGCACTTTTGGCAGTTGACAGGATCAGCATGGACACCCTTACTAGTCTGCACCCATACAGCTCCATACACAACAAACTGCGAGCCAGCATGAACTTTTTAGACAATTTGAGCTACAGTAGCTCGTTTCTTGGATCGAACCACATTGTCCAGTCTCCACTCTAGCCATCACAATCTGGGTTTTATCAGACTCGCTTAAATCCTTACACTTGCCCATTTTTCCTACTCCCAACAGCTTTGAGGACAAAATGGTCACTTGATCCATGATATAGCCCAACCACTAACAGGTGCCATGATTAAAAACAATATATCAGTGTTACTCACTTTACCAGTCAGTGGTCATAATATTATGCCTGATTATAATAGTGTTATAAAGTGTATTATAACTTTACAATAGTATTATAAAGTCATAATATTATGCCTGATTGGTGTACAACAAAATGTCCTTAATAAACTACAGTCAAACTGCATTTGAATGTACTTAGTATTGTGTATTTGGAGTACTAGTGTTTGTACTCTACTTGTAATCTGAATTCTATTAAGCAATCAATGAGCAAGCATTGGTTGCTTGTAAGTAAATAGTCTATGTGGAGAACAAGAGTGATTCTGGCTAATGATGTTAGCTTTTTAAAAATTGACTATTAGATTGAACAGGAAGTCTTGGAAAAGACTGCAAAAAATTTATGATTGCATGGTATTTTCATACTTGTATTTAGTAATTTTGGTGTCATTTTATTTTATTGTTTTTTTATTCATATATTATCTATTATATATTCTCTGTATTTCTTTATTCATAAATTGATGTCCTATGAAATTTGTTCACTGTTGATCATGGTGTTCAGTACATTAGGGCATGTATAGCATGATCACAATCTGGTGGAGGAACAGCTTTCTAGATTTAAATTTGGGGCAAATGTTGTAAGGATTTTGGCTAATGTTTCTATGCATGTACCTTTATGTTACAGTAATTAAAGTTATGTTTTGCTGCCATTCATTTAGATAGGGGTGTCAAAATAACTGCCTAGAAGTGGTACAAAGATTGCTGCTAAGTTTTGAGACATACTTGTGGAAGGATTTTGGTAAACTTAATTTTCAACAACTATCTATGTATTTATTTAGTTATTTACTGCATATTTGAGTATATATCCCTCTGCTTGCCTTGCTTTGTCTTCTGGGATTCATAGAGTATATGGTTTCCATTTCAATGACTTTAACAATTTTTTGGAGATTTTGTTTTGCTTACTTCATACTGAAATCACCCACACCAGTTTTGAAGCTATAATAGTCTCTTAGAATATAGTGAATTTCCTCCATTGAGCTGGGACTCAGTTGCAGTGAAGGTTTTCAAGTACCACATGATCCTGTGAAGTAAAAGTAAAATGAACTTTGACAGCAGTGAAGTATTGGCAGTGATTTACACATTGCAGCTGACAGCTGAGTTTAAAAAAGAGAGCTTAGATTAGAAGCATATCTCTTCATTTGCCACTCAGTCTATATTCTACCCAATCATAAGCTCTTGGTAGTTGGGAACGGCAAGAGTTTTAATATCTGGGTCAGACCTAGACCACTAGTGAGCTCAAAACACCTCGGGATTCCTCCAGAGGATTAACTTTTTAAACAAACATCTCAACAATTCGCCATCCATCCATTCTCTTCCGCTTATTCAATTTTGAATAGTAGGGGGGCTGGAGAGTACAACAATTCTTTAGTCAACTTTAGTCACCCTCTTTACTAAATGAGAGGTAGTGATTTGGACATCATCTCTTTGTCTCCAGTGACCTCTCGGTCTGCTGACACGATCAGCTCACATTCACCTTTTTTCTCTAAGTTACCTTTACATTCTATCATGTGGTAACTAGTGGTAATACATAAAAATATATTTATATTGAGTATTATTGGTATAGATTGAAAAATGCATTTTTTTTTCATTCAAGATTGAATTAAGTCAAGCAGCACCAGTGTCATTGTGCTAAGAATATCTGACTTCATCTGTTTCTGTTGAATAGTTATGCTGTTCTTTGAGTTTTATGGTGTGCCTTACAATCCATGGACATTCTACTAATTCCATGAGCTTGGTGGGAATGTGTTTTTGTTATCAGCTTCTTTTGTTTGAATAGAGATCATCAGCCACACATAGTAGAAGTGAAGTCACAAGTGACCTGAAAGCCCAATTATAAAGTCTGCAATCTGCATTGTTCTTGGAGCGAAAAACAATCAATGTGCTGAAGGCATATCCCCATCAGAAGACCTAATGATGTCTTTCTGGACCACAGCCTTGCACACTGCATAGTAATCTTCTGCTAATTAGGTTTATAATGCCTAGGCAGGCCTCCGCATCAGCACAATTCCAGGGAGGACAGTGAAGTTATTTATTTATCTAACTGTGGCTCATTGTTATAATTAAAGCAAAATTATTTAGATAGGAAAAGGGCTTATTGGAATTAGCGATGCACTTTGCAAATGCATAGACTTCAACTGTGTTTTCAATCATAAAGTCACATTAATTCAGATTGATTGTCTATTAGTCATGCAAATCCACAGAAAGATATCCTCTTACAAAACCTTGCTCTTAAAGTGACACTCTTAAATAGAGTATCATTGAAGTTAAGAAGCTGGAGCTACTGGAGAGATCTATCAGTTAATCTCGAAATATAACACTCAAGCACTTGAGATCAGTTTCTCCATGAGGCTCGATACAAACAGATCAATAAGTCAGATTCATTATTTTAGTCATGAAATCATAGTGATTAAGTGGCATATATTTTGGGTCACGATAGGTTCTCATCAAGAACAGCAGCACTTGCAAAAGTATGACTTCATGTTCCTTGTTAAATTCCATATCACTGACGTGTTAGGGCTTATTTTCTTTGTGTTTGATTGTCAAACCGCATCATTGGCTTATGGCTTATGTTACTAACAGGTCTCCAGAGAACCCTTTTATACTAACATTGTTTGAAATAAAATAAATGTAGCATGTCTTGATTGAGCGATTTATGCAATGCGTAAATGCAAACAAAGCTTGTCATCGCCTCTGTAGATATACTTTAAAACTTTGTAGATATACTTTAAAACAAGATCCAGAAATGCCTTCTCTGGATATGAGCTCATTTTAGATCGACTGAGGTGTGCAAATTGTCCTGTGGTCTGACGAATCAAAAATTGAAAATAGGAGAGGGACCTTCCGGCTTGCTATCAGCACACAGTTCAAAATCCAGCATGCGTGATAATGTAGGGGAGTGTTAGTGCACACGGTATGAGTAATTTATAAATCTGTGAAGGTAACTTTAATGCCAAATGATATTTACATGTTTTGGAGCAACTCTGGTGCCTTTCCAGATGATGCTAGTTCAGCTAAGCAAATCGAGACCACATTCTGCACTCTTAACATCAGCATGGCTCAATAATAAAAGAGTCTGGTTGCTCCACTATCCTTCCAGCAGTTCAGATATGTCAACTATTTTTAAATACTTAGAATTAAAATGACGAACACAATAAGGCCTTGAAATGTTGAGCAGCTGAAATCCTTTCAGCCGATCGAGTTAGTTCTTGAATGCTTATGGATGCTTTTAAAATTATAGGTGATGAATGTAGACCTACTCTTATCAGTTTTTGATGTCACATCCAAAATAACCATATATTTTTCAATGTTTTATACTTTGTCTTCATAAAATTTTCAGTTAGATATGCCAATCATGTTTTATAAAGTGTCTTAATGTGTTTCAAAACAAGGTTGTAACTTCCATATGTCTTGTAGATTGTTAAAAACATTGATGAAAAACTTTTAAAAACTCTCCTTGGATCTTTTCTTTTAAAACCATCAAACCATTTTATCTTGAATTTAATCAGTGTAAAATACTGCTAATTATTTTTCTCAAGAAAGTCTAAACTTTCTTTTTATTGTTCAAAACTTACCTTCGGCCTTTGTCTTTTCTTTGAGAGGTTAGTAACTGTCCACCTTTTTTTTCTGGCAGACTGTTAACTGACAAGCTTCGAGCATTTGGCAAGATGTTATCCAGCAGCAGAGCTCATCTACAGCTCTGACAGCCCAAAGCACCTGCCAAAGGATCTCCTTACCTTTGCTATGTGCTGTGAGTGAGCAATGCTCAATGCTGAGGGAACTATTTCAGGCTCCCTCATGTTGGAATTTTTCAGCTTGTTCCTGTGTTTCCTTTCTCTTTGATTAGACCGAAGAAGCCAAGAAGATAGTTTCATGGATAATGAGACACTGGACAGAGGTTTTATTTGTTTCCCAAGCTAAGGTCTCCATTGGTGTGTTGGCAGATGTGCTGAGTCTAGAATGACAAAAAGCTGCAGTTTGGTTGCTTTGCTAATAATTAAATGGAGATAGATAAAATATATAACAAGAATTTCTTTTTATTATGGGGAGCAAACATAAGACAAAGACTTACCCCTGAACTGCTAGGTGCCAGTTTTATCCTCAAGAGATCCTCTTTTTTTTGACTGATGCAATCTGGACACAGCTGAGGAGGTAGATGAGAAGAATTTAATTTGCTCTTCTTTGTGCTTCAGTGCCTACAAACTTAAGGTCTTATGTCTAATGCAGTCGTGACCATGATAGATAAGCCTGCATAAGTCTACAAAGCCAGCTTCAATGCATCAGAGATTAGCACATCGTCTCTGTCTGTATCTTCGGCAGCAGTGGAGATGACCCTGGCCTTGGTGACAGGACAGCTGGACATAAAAGTCTCCAAGAACCCAGGCAGTTCTTCATAAGAGCATGCGCCATAATTAGAGCCATAATGGCATCTGAATGCAGTGCAGGTTAATGAAACTCTGTCTCTGCGAGGGAACAAGGGGCTTTTGGGTAAAGAAAACAGCAGGGTTCTGCCAGGAGCCCGATGATAGCAATTTGCAGAGTGAGTTATGTCCTATAACCTAGAAGCAGCCAGTACTTTGAGCATGTTTTGTTCTTAAATGGGGTATAGTTTTCCATTTCCCACCCATTAATATGCATAGAACAGCTAATGAGGCTGAACCAACTAAGATAATAAGATTCTGAGGCTGCAGCACCACTGACTGCATTAATGGTGTATGACTTTATGGTGAGGCATTTGTCTCAGATGCCTTTAGACATAAGCACAAAACGGAAACCTAAAGAAAGTGAGTGATGAATACAGTGAAGATTTGATCTGCATTTTGCAGTTATTGCCCTGCTGGCATGCTCCAGACAAAAAAGGAGTTTTATCAATTAAGATGATCTTTTAATGAGTATTAAAGGACTCATTTAATTAGTTCTCTTTTTTTTTACATTTTAATTTGTCCCTGCTCATTATGTGTGCAAACTGCAATCACACATTTAAGTTATGTTCCTATATGTATATCATTGAATTTGAAATTATAGGCCTTCTAAGTATTTTGTATCTTTAACCTTTAAAATCCTGTCTTTTCTTTTTTTAACCTGGTCGTAAAAGGTATGTAGGTTTTACCACCTTGAAGACATGTCTTTACTTTCATATGTCACTGATTGACCTCATCAGTGTCAATGCACTCCTATTGTAGAAATGGAGGGAAAAAAAGTATTGATCTCCTCAGATCCAACACCTTGTAGTTGAACCGGCAATGAGAAAGCGACTGTGGAGGTTGTCTGGAGGTGTATTGACAGACTGTGGGATGCTATTAAACATAACTATAAATATAAAAGAAGTGCAACGTCCTCTAGGAGGGAAAACCTATGATTTTTGCCCTCTTCCTGTCAGCAGTTTTCTGCAGCCGTGTATTAGCGTTGTCTCCTCTCGGTAAATAATGTGTCCTCATTCAGTCACAGTGAAGAGAAAGAGCATTTGACTACAATGGGCTATTATTGGCTATAATAGGGATGAAGCAGACTCTCAGGAGAGACTGGGAGTCTTGTGAACTGGAAATGTCTGCTGTTCATCACAGCATTTTACAGCCAACGTTTTCTCTGCAAGAGCAGCATCACTGCCCCAGGATAGCTTACACTGATGCCTCACTTCATTTACACAGTGCAGTTTTGCTTCTGCTTGAACAGAAACTGCTGTTAGATGTTGGAAAAACTAGACAACTAGACCATTTGACCAACTCCCTGTATAGATCCATATATAATGCTGGAAAGAAATCCCTCCCCTTCCCCCCCAAATTTGAGCCATCCATCTTTGTGAATGAGGATCCCCATCACTCTCTTACACAGACTGGACCTTCCTCTTCTTCTCATACAACTTAACCCAAGAGCTGTCTTCTTCTCTTCTCAGCTCTGTTTTTCTTCTACGGTGTACCACCCAGTAAGGTAGCCTCACTCACTTTATCAACTCCTGTTTCCTTTCTTTCATGCTGTACGTTTAGCAGCCTTAATACAGCCGTGACCATCACTATTGCGCCCTCTTTAGCTATGTCTCATCCCTCCCTGCCTTTGAAGCCCCCAACCTCCCCCCTTTTCAGAACCCTCTCCTTGTTTTTTCTCCCTCCCCCCATACTGACCCACCTCTCTCCACCCCCTTAGCTGGACCCCTCTCTCTGGTGCGGGGCCTGGCTGTCAGGCCCTCTCCTGTGAGTGCGGCTGCTGTGATTTCCTCTGGGCCATCAGGTGGGCTGCTGCTAACTAGCCAAGCCTGAGACAGGGTGACCTCAAGCCTCAACATGATGGGTCTGAATCAACAATGTGTTCGCCTAAACAGGGAGGGAGAGACCAAACAACTTAGAGGGCTGCCTGCCAGCAAGTAAACCAACAACGCTGCATCTCAAACTTGTCTACCTATGGACATTTTTTTAGTGCAAGTAAGCATTTAATTCTTTTCCCTAAGAGCGCCTATTAGATCTAACTTATGTCGTTTTAATCTATACTAAACTGTTTTCACTTGAGTCTGTTTGCTGCAGTGGCTGTCGCAGTGGTGCCTCGCAGTAGGTGTATTGTAAATCAACTGGGTGCTGCGTGAACTGTCATTAAAGTGATCATTAACACTCGTGATATCATCAGCGCATGGCAGATACTTAATTATCAGATCCCCTCTTCTGTTTCAGAGGCCCTGGTGTATTTTTCTTTTTCAGAACAATTTCTGATGTCTGCAAAATCCATATAAGCCTGTCTGATTAGAACAAGCTCAGTTTAATGAGTTTCTCCTGTGCCACTGTTTCAGATGGATCTCATTAAGGGTAATCATACTGTAGTATGAGTTCTAAGGAGGACTTTATACACAAGCCAAGGCTATCTAAATTGATTTCCCTTCTCAGTATTGAGTATTTAACAGGTGTGATTCTGTTGGTCATGAGAAAAATGTCATTCTACTAATCAGATATAAAGAGTGATCAAGTAAATGTTTCTGTCAAACTCCACTGTGGTGTGACTGCAGAGCATTTGCCAGCATTTAGGTAATAATCAAATTTAATGATGGCATTACTGAATAGCTGAGGCTTGCTGCAGTCGCTCTTTTCTCTCCTGGGTCCTCTTCTGCTCCTCAAAATGTTTCAAAGTTTTTCTTTTCCACAATTCCCTGGAGCTAGCCTCCCATCATATCTGAAATGCGCTTACAGCAGTGGCCGTCTTTTGCTTGAGAGCTCTTTGCCTTATGCTTCCATCAGAGGAGACTGAGTCTCACAGATGCACTGCTTAACAATGCCATCCCCTGCTCCCATCAGAGGGGGGAAGGTTGCGGAGCTGCGCCCCGCAGAATAAGGGGGGCAGGTCCCCTGTGATTGGCGAGAGCTGAACATCGATGCCAGCTTCCATCTGTCATGATAGCCTATCTCTGAACCTTCAATCTGTCAAAAGCTTGCTGCCTAGCTGAAGGCTCCAGGAGATTTGGCGTGCTAAACAGATTTGACAACAGGCATTATCACTGTGAGGGGCCCGGCGAAAAACGCCATCAACGTGTTAATTGTGGCTGGAAATGTAAACTGTCACTTCTCATCTCATTTAACACTACCTTTGCCAGTTTTTTTCTCACCTCCTTTTCCCTTATGTTAGCAAACATATGGAAATATTTAGGCAGATGCTTTAATCCTTGAACTATATCAGCTTTAGGATATTGACTTGTACTCCTCACCTACAGGCGGTGAGACCTAGAACCACACGCTCTGTTGTCCTTGGTGAAGAAGACCGTTCGCTCTGTGCTCAAAGAAATGCAGTCTGAATACAGCTGTGTTATTTAACTAAGTACAAGAATCTGTTGCAGTTTCTGAAAGATAGAAGCAAAGCTACATTTTAGCCAGTTGGGTTTTAGCTGAACCAAATCTTACCTCAGCCCATTTTCCCCTGTTAGCATCTAGAATGTACATATTTGAAGAGCTAGAGGTTAAGAAAGGAATGGGTTTATTTTTCGGATCATTGGGCACAAACAGTAGTAAAGATTTGGTGTATGTATTATGGTGCTTACATCATTATCTTGCAAAAAATTAAGTAAAATAGCATTTTAGAGTGAGTAATGTGACAATTAGTTGATTATCCAAGTGACAGAAAAATTATCTGCTACTATTATGATAATCAGTAAGTAACTTTCAAAGTAAAAAATGTCAGCAGCTTTTCGTTTGTGAGGATTTGCTTCTTTTCTCAGTCTAATGGGTCACTAAATTTAATATCTGGGACTGTTCAAACATGGCAGTTACATGAGTGTGCCTTGGGCTTCGGGATACTGCTACAGACCATTTATTATTGTTTTCAAGAACACATCAAATTAATAATTAGTCTAGAAAATAATTGCTGACTGATTGACCATGTAATACTCTTTCTTAGATTTCGATCTGTACTTCTTTAAAAATAAGGTTTATTGTCTTTAATAAAAACCTTAAATCTAATTTCTCATCAACATTTTTTTGCTGTCTTTCTTACTATTTCCCTCTTTCTGGTACATCTCAGAATGTCAAGCCTGTTCCTATTATCTCTAATTGATTATCCTCTATCAAAGCACCTAATTATTTGTCAGTTGTAGCGATCAGCCCTATTATTTGTGGGCTTTCCCCTGACAGGCCTTTAATGGTGATGGTTGGTTTAACCCCCAGGCCTTGCTAATAGGATTTAGCAGCAGGTGACTGGTAACACAGACACACACACCCCTCTAACCCCTTCACCCCTAGGAATATCAGACCCTCCCACTGCCTGTTCACTGAAAAGGCGTACAAACACTGCACTAATACAGCCTTGTCATTCCCTCTGAGCTGAATGTATCTGTATGTAGCAAGGCAGGACTGTAGTGTCACGCCTGGTTCTCCCCCTTTGTTTTGATGCTGCATAGTCACACCGTAAAAAAAAAAACCTAAACAAACAGTAATATTCCGGCAGCTGGGGCAACAAAATAATACCAGAAAATAACAGAAAACAACTTTCCCATGACAATACGGTTATTTTCAGTAATGACAATGCAGTTTGTTGCCCTAATCTTACATGGGATTTTGCCTTTTTCAAGTGCTTTTAAACATTAAATTAGGAACAATTTAATGTGATTAAACAATGAAATTACCTATTAAAAAGGTCAATGAATGCAGCAATATGAATAATAATACTTAAATGTACAGAAATACACAGTTAACTTAAATAATAATGGATTGCATTCATATAGCGCTTTATGAGACCCTCAAAGCGCTTTACAATTCCATGTTATAATTCCCCTTTGGCCGTCACCAGTAGGTGGTAGGTGAAGTGTCTTGCCCAAGGACACAACGACCGAGAGTGTCCAAGCCGGGGCTCAAACCGGCAACCTTCTGATTACAAGGCGAACTGCCAACTCTTGAGCCACGATTGCCCTGAATAACAATAATAGTTCAAGTTCAATCTTTCAAATAACGGACAAATATTTGTGAAATTATGATGCATTTGTGAATGTATTTTAACAATCTAAATAAGCATATGTACAGACAGATACATTTAAAAAACATGAAAATTATGTTGTATTACATTTACAGTGATTTTACGTTAATTTACATTTGAAATGTAAAATCACTGTCTATATATGTGAATTTAATGATATTCTAGAAGAAGAGTACAAAACTGTGAAATAGACAGTAAAATACTTTTATATCACGATTTTTTTTTACAGTGCAGGATTCATGCAGCAACGCATACGTATGCAAAATGCCAATGCAAATAAAGCCGAAGCAGACACGGCGCCATCTTGGAGGTGACAGACGACGGCTAGACGGAGAGGCCACGGCCTCTATGTGCTGGTCGTTTCCTGACGGTGATGTCCTTACAAGCTGCGCTGTTTGCAGTGTCATACAGTAAAGATTTGAATGTTTATTAAATATAATTTCTGGACACTTGAAGCAAGAGAGCATAGATTTAGTGTTGCAAAAATATTGCTGTGATGATGTAAGGAATGATTTAGTATTATTGACAGTTTATTAGGATGATTTACCTGTAAACTGCTCCTTTATCCCGGTGAGGCCTTTCTGTGACTATAATGTCTGCCAGTCAAGCACAGAGCTGCTAACTCAGACAGTCGTTCCTTCAGCTTTTGTCACTTTATTTGGTGTCCATCCATCCACTCATGGCAAACAGCAGCAAATGCCATTCATTTATACTGATTGGAAGGAAGAGCGTAGGAAGCCTGGGAAGTGATGGCGTTGCCCAAGGAGTGGGGGTACTGTGAGGAGAACAGGACAATGAGGAGCAGGGAGGGGATGGGTTTGTTATCCTGGTAATTAAGGACAGAGTGGCTTCCATGCCTGGTGTGCGGACAGGATGTGGCAAATTACTAGAATCTTTGTGAGGAAAAGCTGCTCCCTCTCTACTCTGTCCATTCTCAGGGGACCTCATCATCTTCTCTAACAGTCAGGATGGGATTTTGTACCCTCTATTCCCTCACCTTCTCCTTCTCTCTTTCTGTCTCCGTTCATTTCCTTTCACTTCTCTCTGTCAGCTTCCTCCTGAAGTGCAAGTCAAAGTCTGAAGTAACATTGCGGGTTTAGAATTGTAGATTAGTATGCTGACTTCTTGGTAATGAAAACTTCTGGCAATTATTCATGTTTATCTTTTTCGGTATTTACATGCTGAGGAAGAGCTAGGCAATTTTTCTAACATCTTGAGACAGATTTTGATAATTAACTGTGTGTGTTTCACAATGCAATTCCCCTGACATGCAGAGAAGGATAGAGAAATAGACAAACCATAAACAGTACTGTATGTTCTGTTCCCTCTGTGAAACTCTGCGTGCGTGTCTCTCACTGACACTGCTGTTACTTTGATATCATATATTAGGGAAAAGAGGATATTATTTCTTCGTTTCTCTTGGCATTTTGCATTGGGATCCTCGGGCTGTGGTGCTCAGGTGGGGTTAGAGAAAACAGTGGCCCTCACAACGACAGGATAAGCTAGCAGCAGCATGGCAAGACAGCAAGAGAACACTCTGGGGTTTAAAAGTACCCAAAGCATCCTGGGTAATTAGCCATTACAGTGCTGTCACAGAGGGTTCTGCAGTCAATACAGAGATAATTTGGGCAATGGTGAATGACAGTGCTGTCCAGGCTTTTGGGATGATCAAGGACAGATCCAGCTGCACCAGGCATCTGTCAGGCCCATGAATCACTCCTCCAGCCAGCAGCTGGGTGAGTGGAGCAGAGAGAATCGCTGGAGAAGCATGTGCAGACACACAAATAAACATGTTCCCCCTCTCTCCCCTCGCCACACCGGGAAATGGCTATTAAAGGTCTGCCGTTACAGAGCACCGAGTGGAAAAGGCTTGTTACCTTCAGTGGCAAATGAATGACATTGGGAATAAGGTGAGGAATAAAAGTCAGACCAAGGGGACATTTTTCACAGTTATTTCAGCTGTGTAGCTAAATCCAGGGAATGCAGTTAGGATGCATTTTTTCATGTTATAGTGATATAAGTAATATGTTTTACACAAAATAACAACAAGGCTTTATGTTATTACAAAGGAAATCTGGAAACTATACCTTGTTCTCTCCATTGCTCATTGGTAGTTGAAGACTGTTTGCTGTATTCAGGTTGCAGATTCGAGATATTATGTAAAGTGTCGACCAAATCCATAGTAAAGCACTTAAATTCTTCCCCGTTTTTCCTGTAATCCCCACCAAAACAGGGAAGAATATAAAAGGGACTGAGCAGCATGACAGATCAGGGCTTGTGTAGCAAAGTATACACATCACTATATAAAGCCCAAACCTGCCAGGATTGAACAAAGTATTTCAGGTAGCATGAGTTTCTAGTTGCTATTTTTCATTTTTACTTCAAACGGTTTCTTTTAGCACACCTGCTGTCATTAGGTTGTGCAAATTACAGGTACATTTTAATATATTTTAATCCTCTGCAAAAGATTTTGCAGGAGGTTCAGTATGATGATACTTGATGGACCATACTGGTGTGAGTTTTACATACAGTATCAGTTCTCATGCAGTAGCTTATAAGAGTTTATTCTTAGGCGGTGACACAACCTTTGTTGGCTTGATCAGATCACAATAACCAAACTTTCATATTTATTTATTAAAACTCTTTGCTTCAATTTAAGATTTTATACACCAGTGTTAGATGTATATTGGTGTGTTGTACATAATAGTAGAACATAATTATATTTTGATTATGAAGCTGAGCCTCAACCATTTCAGCACAACAAATATGCATGTATGCAAACGTTTAGGAAGATCGTACTGATGGCATTTATAGGTCTCTGAAAATATCATTCCAAAATATGTAATATAATATTAGATGTCAGTCTGAGATAAATGATCATATACAAGCTCTACTAAATGAAAAGTTTGGTAACATAAACATTTTTGTGAATTGAGGTCATTTCAGAAACCAAACAGCAGAGTGATGCTTTTGCTGCAGTCTTTAATATGCCTGGAAATTCTTCTCTCTGTTGCTAATGATTATGCAGATGCTCACAATCTGTAACACAACACTAGTTTATTAACAGTTATTTTAAATGTCAGAGTAGTATGTTAGTATACTAACTTTTTAGAAACCTTTTCAAGGGTTGGGATTTCATCATTTCAGTTGTTGTCTTATTCCACAGACAAGTTACGACCCAAAGTTGAACCCAAAGTAAGGTGCTATAATAGACGCTATTTTCTTTAATGTGAAAACAGCTATTTTTAGGATTAGCTCATATGCTGTATATAGATGCACAAGGTTGGCTTGTGTGTGAGATATAGGTCCTATCTCTGTGCACCCTATTTAATCATAACTGTGGAGACTCTGCCCTGGGACTGGAGCTTTTTCTTATCATACTTTAATCAATATCTTTCTCGCTATGTTAACACAAAGCAGTCCTCTCAACACTGTGGAGCTGCAGTGTCCTTATTTTGTAGTTGATGAGTCTATGGAAATGCATGTGTATATTAAGCATGATTCTGCGACCTGTGCCAATGCTGAAGCACTTAATTTGTTTAATGACACTCAGAGTACAATGAGCTAGTTTTGAGAGTGCATTTAAAAGGCAGACATTTCTGTATTCGTCTTGTTAATACACAGATTGTCTCTGTTTTAATTTCAGATGATTTTCAGAGCACATCCTGTAAAACCACAAGAATAAAAGCAGCGTATTATGAAAAATGGAAGCTGATTTCGAGTAAGTCACCTTTCTTCAGCGTTATCACTCCAATTCATCTCAGAATGGAATTAACTTCATGATAGGCAGTGAAAGTACCTATCCATCTTTGATACAATGAATTCAAAGATGCACAGCACTGACAGTCAATTAAAAATGAAAGATAATCCACCCCTCCCTCGCAGAGGAATATTCAGTTTGGCATATGCACTATAAATACCTGCCATCATTTTACATCAGTTTGCTATTTATCTGTCATTTTAATTTTTTTCCAAAGTGGATGAGCACACATCTGAATGTTTACCTGCTTTTCAGCAGGGCTAGTAGCTTCTTGGTGACTGCTGTATTACCACATTTTAGTATTCCCACGGGATCCATTACCATATATGTGTCTATAAAGGGAATTTGCAGAGAGCAAAGTGAACATGTTATGTCGGTCATTTGCTGTGCAAGGATATTTTCCTACAAACTGCATTTTAAATGCTATGTTTCTCCCCATTACTCTACACCGAGAAACATTTAAATGCCCTTTAATTAGTGTGTCCTTCCTGCTATCGATAGGCCACTGGTAATCACTCAGAGGACTAATGACTCCTAATTGAATTGCTTTAAAGAGGAACACAATTGGTCCTGTCATCAGTACCCAGACAGCAAGATTTGGGAGCAAACCCAAAACGGGGGTCATTTTGTTAAGCATCGCGCTAATCGAAGTTACATATTTTCACAGTGGCAGAGAAAAGCCTGATGCTACTGTGGTGATGTCAGATCATGTTCTCTCAATAGAGCCTGGGGAAGGAGGGACTGGGGGGGAATGGGGAGGTGGGAGTGACTTGTGGATCATCAAAATTTCAGTAGATATTGATTTGATCTTTTCATATTGTCAAGGAGAAATCTAATCATAATAGAGCAACATATGATATCTCCCTCAAACACCTTTTAACAAGCTATTGCAGCTTATTATCCAGTTTGCCTGCACCAAACCCTCATATCATATTACGAGCACTGCAGGACCTGCGAGGATGTCCTTTTCATCCGCATGTCCTGAAATTCAAGCGCTGCAAAACTTTCATCCTGTACTTACATTTCAAAACAAGACTAATGGCTTTGCAAAATAACTAAGACTGGGCAGGTGTGCCAAAAAAAAAAAGGATGAAAAGCAGCCTTGTATTTGTCCAGGAGGTCAAAGCAGAAATTATGCTAAATATATTCACAGGTAGTTATAAAGATAGTTAAAGTGCCTACATTCTGACATTTTTCTAAAACAGAGGTAAGGGCTGCACCTTAAGTTAAACAGAGCCTGGTTGCAATGAAATGAAAAGTTGTAATAAAAAGGATGACTATGACGAGCAATTTTAAATAGATACACCGTACAGTGATTTTATATAGAACTTAATGATCCTATATCCTGTAGAGTGTCATTGGCATTGCAGAAACTTTCTGTCCTAATTATCCATTTCAGCCTGCCTGTTTCACATCTCCGCAGTCCCTCATTATCCCCACATCCACCTCACAGTCTGCTCAGTGTTACATTAGTAAAATAGAGCCTTTGATTTGTCCTCAACAGCGCAGACGTTTGAAAAACAGAAGAGCGAATGAGAGCGAGAAAGTAAAACAAAGAAGGAGAAGAGTAAAGTCCTCTATATTAGCCTGGAAGTGGCCTTGAGTGTTGAATATATTGACCGTGTCACCCTCCAGTTTTGGGGGGAGAAACTAAATTCAAGGCCACACCAGGGATTTGATGCATCATAGACATAATAGAGGATATTTTGGTTTGCTCTCTGAAGTATGAGAAACATTTTTTTCCCTCCCACCCGATGTAGGGAGTGTGAATTGCTGGAAGGCATTTGTAAAACAAAATACTTTACTTGACTGTGGAAACAATGAGTGCCCACACCCCCTGCGGTTGTAATGATGCAGTGAAAACCAATTCAACGGTTCTTAAAACAAAACCGCCCTTATTCAGAGAGCCTGGCGCTCGCCTTATTCAGATGTTATGTTGAACACATTAACCTGTGTTTCTGAAACCAAGTTGTGCTGCACTGAAATATCCCTGGGCTTCATTTGCACTACATTAATAGTATTGGACTGACTTGCTATGACATTACGTTGGAGTTTTTAAAGCGCTGCCTGTACCTTCCTGGCCATATTTCAGCACAAAATGACAGCAATAAGAATCTGATCATGTTGGGTCACTCTGTTTGAAAGCAGACCCTGCCTCTGTTTCCCTTAATTAAACCCACACAGCGCTCTTTCATCTTTGCATATTCCGCGGCTGGGACATTGATACTCATTATTTCTTAAGTCTAAACACCAAGACTCTGTCAAGAATGCATCCATCACCGGCAGGCTGCTCGGCGTCAGCAGAAATTTTTCGCACTCTGTCAGCAAATTTAGCAATTTGCAATTTTCTTACTAGAGGGTTGTGACGTATTTTTATCTCCGAAGATGACTTTCAAATGCACAGATCATGAGGAAGTTGGCTTGTTAGTCCTTTCTTCTAACCTCGGCTCTAATGACAGTAATTAACAGGGCCACATTAGAGAGCCACCTCAGGAAGCATCTGACTGTTCATTTGCATGGCGTTAATACAGGAGGATGCCGTGCTGTGAAAGGCTTGCCACGAGTGCAGCAGTGCAGCTCTGCCTGTTTGGCAAGCCCTCCTGTTCTTAACAGCGCCAGGGCCCATTCTCCCATTCATTATGTGCCTAAAGCTTGAGTTATCCTCTCCTTGGTACGGGGATGAATGTTATTAAAGGCATAGCTGTCTGACACAACTCTAATGAAAAATAGGATGTTTCTGAAGGTTATGTTGCCAGCGAGCTCAGAAATGCCTGCTTCATTTTCCCACCCCAGCACAGGGCAAAGTAATTCCCACCTCTTGATAGATATTTTTTCTTAAGTTTTTTTTTTGTGGCTCTGCACGCAGGAGCCTCATCATAAAGAGACCTTTATTATCCGTGTTTCTTCCTCTGGTGATGCTCAACAAAGGGCGAGGCTGGACTTTTTGGCAGATCATACAATTGTGAAAAACTACATCTGTGTTTTCTGAAGCGACGGCTGCTACTGTGTGGATTTAATTAAAAGGCATTGCTTGTATATGGTTTTTGCACCGATATTTGTTTTCATTTGCTGTAGCTTAGAGATATCATCGCGATCTCATGTTTTACTTCTTGCACAACATTGTACAAAAGCTCATGATTTACAAGTTACACAATCACACACCAAAAAATAAAGGATCATTACCAAATTAAAGTAAAAGCTCTCTCTTCAGATGACACAGGCTTGTGACAGTGAGAGATGGCTGCTCAGCAGCAGGGTCACATTGCACTTTTCAGAGCTCCATCAGAGGTGGCAGGTCATGCTGAAGATGACCCGATCCGCCCACACTGACGGATCCCAGCTCTGGCCTTAAGTGTAAATCCTGCTCTCCCCCTCACTCTCTGCCCTGTTTTGGCCTTGCCAGTCCCTAACAGCCCCATCAGAGCCACATGGGAGGCCGCTGACAGACACGCAAGATACCAGGCTACTCCAATTTGCCCCAATATTCAAATAAAAGACTGCAAAGTCGCCATGTCGACATCTTCGTAAGCTCACGATGCTTGGTCCATTTCCATGAGCAACTGAGGATGTTGCAGAATTATAAACTGCACCTAGCTGCATGGTGTGCTGTTCACTATTGATTTTTTTTTAAAAAACAAACATTTTGAGGGCATTTTAGTGCTACATACGTGCTTGAATTTTAATTTACGCCTTCCCTATAAGTGGATATAGCGACTGTCTTTTCTTAAAGTGGAAATTTACCTCAAGGTAAAAATTGTGTGTAAATATCAAAATTCAAAAGAAAAGAAAAGAAAAGCTGCCATCAAATTAAAACATAAACTATGTTTTTTAAGATCCACATTTGCAAGCTGAATTAAACACATTGTCACAGTAAACCACTATATTGAAATAATTTCACAAATATTGGAAATCTTTAATTTAATCTTGGTTGAAATGGTAAACTCTTATGGAAAAATAAGCTGTTTGAAAAAAGCGAATTAATGGGGAGAAAGCGGGGAAAGCACAACCACAGATATAAGAAATAAACAAAAATATTATTAATAACAATTTCCTATAAAGAGTGCTAATTAAAAAACTCTGAACCCTTTTTAAAATAAATTACAGATTTATATTTAGTTGGTTTTTTTTTTATCCTTAAACTGAGTTTGAGGATAGTGGCTAAAAATAGTCCAATCACATCAGTCCATCATTTTAAACTGGAAAATAAGTGTACACTATTCCCTATACAAAACAACAAAAATCATTTGTTACACACAGCTGTGCTTTAAGCCTGGAAACTCACTGTAGCAGTCCTGGCTGAGAGATTTATATCATTAGCATCAGAAAAAGTGTTAGCGTCAAAGAACGGGGAAATTCACCTTCAGGCATAAAGATTTACCAGCAATTATTAATCTTTGAAAAAATTTTTTTGACAAGACAGCAGACAGCATGATGTAGTCGCTTCAGTATATGTGTGTATGTAGATCTTTTCATAAAGACTTTTTCTCTATTTTTTAAAATAATGTTAACATGTGTCAGCTTCACTGAAAATGACATTAAAAGTCATATTATTTCTTGCTGCCATTTAAGGAAAATACTTTTAACTGCTGTCTTATCTGTTGTGTAACAAGCAACAGACCCTGAACACAGATGTTTCAGGGTCAGCCAGAAAGCCCTCTAACAATTGGTTACCACCTCTTACTGTGTGTAAATCACAGCCAAATTCAGTGTTCCTAAAAAACCACAGGCATGCTGGTGTTCCCCTTGCCAAAAGTTAAAAAAACAAAAAAAAACAAAACCCCAAAACACGAGTCATGAGCTGATATTGGTGTCAGGTCACTTTTCTTTCTGACTTGAGATTTTCGTACGGTGACCCTTGTTAGCCTTTAAATACGATATCCACTGGAGAATGAAGAGAAAGTTCAGTCGTGAAAAATATATTTAGTTTTTTTGTTTTTTGGGGTTTCTAATCCTCTTTCATTAGTTACATACCTGGCTAATTTTGTTGACTTTCAGGTGGCTGATATTATAACTCAATCACCTGTGGAGCATTTAAAAACATGCAACCATGGTCGCTGTTGTCTGGATTCGTGGTTTGTTAGGGATGTTTTTGAAGCGGCGACTCACCGTGTCAGATTATGCCACATATCCATTTGACTTTCATAAGCTGTTTACGCTTCAGAAATTGTGGCAATGGCTTCTCTCTTGTGCAAAGGTTTTTACATATGTTGTGTGTCTCAGAAATGCCGCCCCAGTTATAGCTATCATTCTGAAAAAAAAGAAAAACAACCCCTGAAGGCTACATGAGGCTTGTCATTTTGTGATTTCTCCACTTAATTTGCATTTTGTTTGGCTTTTGGATGAAACATGTGACGATAATTTCAGTGCAAGGCAAAAATAAAAGTAGCAATGAATTCCTAAGTTGTGCCATAAAACATTTATTTTAACTTTATTATTGTTAACCTAATGACAGCCCCATTAGTCCTCCTTTCCCATAAAGAACTATGGTCTTGGGTTTATTTCAGTGAATGTATTTATGGCTTATGTCTTACACAAAGCTCACTAATAATGTGTTTAATGTGGACAATATTGCTTACACATGGGCTCTTATTAGTGAGTGGTAGTCTGGTCTCAGGATCAGTGGCAGTATCCTTAAGGGATGGCCTCTCTTAGGAAAGGATGAAACAAGTGCATGTGAAAAAAACCCAGCGTGAGTCCTGTTCAAAGGCACAGACGAGTTCTGACTGGATTAACATTTATTGACCGCTCAAGCTTTCCTTTTTTTTCCACCCACTTTTTTATTTTCCTTTTTTTCTTTTCTTTTCTTTTTTTTTTTTTTTTGCTCCAGGACAAAGATTCAAACTTAATTGCAGTGGCTGTTCCACCAACTGATCACCAATGTGCCAACAAAAGCCTCCCTAATAGGCGCTTCATTAAGGATTAGAAAGTCTCTATTACAAAACAAATTAAGCATGCTCTGATCTTAACCTATAGGTCGAACGGCATTACAGCAAAGTTTAAGCTGTTAGATGGCTGAAAAACTTATTACGGGTTAGCGCTGAGGTAGCAGTTTGGTATTGATTTTACGATAGCTAGGTATGATGATTTATGGAGTGCTTGTGTCAGTATAACAAGCTGAAGGACACACAATATCATCTCCAACATCATTAAAATTCAGAGGTCTCCAGAGCTAGCTCATCAAGTACTGTTCACCTCCTTGGAATTTCATACGCACACACATGCACGCACACATGCACACACACAGCTATATATATATTTATATATAAAAGATCGGGGGAAAGGTATGTATCTACTCAGAAATTTAAGTTTTTTGCACCTCTTTGACATTGCATGATATTACATTATGATTTTTTTTTTCTGTTTTAACTATTGTTTACCCCATTTTGGATTTAATTTGCACTGGTTAATGCTTGTATCGATTGTATAGCGTAGCAGTTCAAAAGGTCTACCCTTAACACAATCACTGCCTTGGTCTCTGAGCTGCACTTAACAGAGTCTGAGCAGTAAAATCTGTGGTACACTAGAGCCCCCTGTGGGCACATGAAAGTAATACCAGCTGGTTATAATGAGTTCTACTTATTTATATTTGGATGAGGATTTATTGTTGAAAATTTTGCCCAGGGCTAATGATTAATATAATGCGAAACACTTTTTTTTAATTGTTTCCAGCCAGTTGTTACAAATATTCTGCTACAGTTTAACATCAGTCAGGTTTCTTAACACGCGACTTGCTGTCTAACTGAAAACGTGGATGTAAAATGTGGTCCTCTTTGCTTTGTAAGTTAGGGCTCGCTCAGACAAGACATGTAGCAGAACGTGGTGCTTCTCAAACTTTGCTCGTTTGGTAAATCTTCTCCATAAATAACTATGAAAAGATTACACTGTGTTAATGGTATTCCTAATAATAATTCATTAGAAATGCATTCTCAGCATGAATACCATCTTACAGTTTTTGTGCTAAGAAAGATGCCTGTAGACTCAGTAGCACAGAAATACGTGAAAGTGATCATACAGAACCAAGTAAGTCAGCTGTCATTTCACACCCCTTTTGCTCCCTCGCAAAGAAACCCAACAAGGAGAGATTCAGACTACCATTTAAGGTCGGGCTGTCCGAGGATCGGCCTGTGGGATGAAGGTAAGCTTCTGGGCTTCTGTCTGTCTTTCTCTGTCTCTCAGATTCCTTTGGATCCACCACCCCCCTCCAGGATCCCAGATTCTCTCCATCATCTCCTCCAACCGTGAGGTCTAACCGGCAGGGCAGGGGCGTGTGGGCGGACATGCTGGGTGCTGGCAGCATGCTCCGTCTGCTAGTGAGTAATGCGAGTACAGCAAGGACCCCCTCCACCCCCCCTAAAAAACACACACACACACACATACACACACCTCACACTTCTAGAAAGAGATGGGCCATAGATGGAGAGGCAGGCACTCCTGCTGTGACTTGGCGCACCCCACTGGACAGCTGGAGACTTAGGGAAAGAAGACGCTGCCAAACATGCCCGACAGAACAGGGGAGTGGTGGAGGTGCAAGGCTGGGCAAGGCCTGAGGTGGCTCCCATACCTGCAGCTGATCACCAGCCCATCATCTGTAATTATCTGCACTTATATACCAGTGAGATAAACAGTAAGACACACGTGCACTCAGACACACAGTCATAACCACATTAAAAAGGTATGATAGGGAAGGGCTAGATTGTTATGCTATGATTATGCTTCATATACTTGTGCAGGTGTAATAGCCATAACGAGCTCCTGTGTTGTTTAGCTGATGAAAATGATATTGTGTGACGAATACGGTTCGCTCAAAATGAGATACTTAGTATTTATTTAAACTAAGGCAACAGCTAGATCTAGTACCATCTCATTTGGGTCATAAATATTATATATATTAAACAATTTTAAAAATTTGTTTTTTGGTTAATAGCAGCATAGCACCCCCAGATATGTTGTGAAACATGAGTAACATGAGTACTTGATATATTATTGTTATTGTTATTTTCTCAAGAATATAATCCAGAAAAAGGTGCTTGGGTTAATCTGGGTTAATAGAAATGGTTTCATCACATGGTTTCTCCAACAGAGCTGCCTTTGTTTAAGATACTGTCATCGCTTGTGTGCAGCGCATGTAACAGAGTAGCATAGCAGCTCCAGACACGGGGATGCAGAGTCAAGCAATGGCTTCACTTTGAATTGATAATTGTGGAATACATTGGTGGATAATTAATGCACAATTTAGATATAACTCCAACATACTATATTTATATAGTAAAATATGTATAAAGAAAATAATTTGCAGAGCAGGAAATCTTCATGGAACCTGATGTGACAACACATTTTCTCATAAAAAAGAAATTTCTAGAGAAAATATAGCGACATTATTGTATGACAATATATGAGGATTCTTTATCGGTACTGCAGATCCATGCACAGTGCTGATACTCTTTATGCTGCAGTCGGGCTGAAGCTGTTTTCCACTCCAGATTTCCAAACTGCATTAATCCCTCTCTGTGAGGAATATCACCACTTTAATGTTATGAATATTAGACTAAAGCCCCCTGCAACATGGCTGAAGCCCATTTTCTCCTCCTTCATTCTCAATCTAGTGCTTAATCTTGATTCATCAGTTACTGCAGCTTATTATGGAGCCTTGACAGCATGCTCAGGTTCTTGATAAATGACACCACTCAGGCCAGATTCAAAATGTGAGGCTCAAGTGCCAATTATCTATGCAGACCTGGTTAATAAGGGGATCTCTTGTTAACTATCTGATCTCAGCATGAGCATCATTTGTCATGAGGGCCCATGTTTACCTCTGAGACAGGAGTTCCCGAGACCTCCCCTGCCTAACATATGTAAAACCTGGATCTTTGTTCCTTTAATAACCTTTTATTAACAGCCTGACATCATGATTAAGTTTGGTCCAAACACGTGCACAATGAGGTACACAATTACCCACACCCGCTCGCAGAACTGCAGCAGATCACAGTCAGAGAGAGTAATGAATATTGAGCCGACGTTTGAGCCATTCCACATTGGAAGCCCAATTTGCTCGAGCACCTGGAGCTGTGCCACTGCATGCAGTTTTTTGAGGTGATGATGGATACTCATGGGAGCTTATTTCCATGCGCACATCTTCTCCTGATTTGTAAAGATGATAAGTGCTTTGACCTTAGCTCATCATTACAGCTCATTAAAGCTTTTGTTTGTACCACCTTGGAAGAAGAAGATGGTTTTAAATCAGCTCACAAAGCATTATGGCTCTTGACTGTTAAGAAGTTGGATTTGCTGCGTGTCTCTGTTTTAGTTTTTATTTAGCAACTTCTCGGAGGTCTCAAGGTCTCAGATTAATAAACACTCGCTGTGGTCAGAAGTGCAGAGCAGCCCAGGGAGGCGAGATGCCGCCTGTCCTCTCTGAAACCCAGCATTTCTCGTGGCTATCCTGTCAGCCACATCTTGACGTCTGGCTCACAGGCTCGCTGCTCTGTCTTAGTATGTATTCACTTCCTGGGAAAGTAGCAAATAAAACCTTTTGCAAGGCTGCCTAGCCAAGGGACTTTGTCTTCCATCAAGAAACACCTCTACCTCTTAAGCACAGAAGTTGTAAAATACTTCCAGACAGCACTTGGAACATTCCTTTTAACCTTAGTTGTCGAGCATGAGATACAGAAAAAAAAACAATATCTTGAAATAAATAATTAATCAGTGTGTTTTCTATTATTGCTTGGATATGGAGTCAGTAGGAAGCCAGGTGGAGCGATCAGATCTTCACAGCATCCCCACTTCCTGTCCCCCACAGAACGCTAGACTGTCTAGGTAGCATCTGCTGAGGAAAATAAAGCCCCTTTTCCTTCTCATGTAGAGAAGATGATTTGCATAATATCCCCCTCTGTAAGGTGAAAACAGAATAATAATTGGTTTGCCCTTTTCTCTCTGTGTGTTGTAAAACAGTTAGGAATTAATTTGAGGATAACTGTGCAATTAATTCTAAATGCTAAAGATGGTGTGGGGGCTTTGATTCAAAGGAGGGGAAAGGATACACAGACTGAGGTCATGAAACAAAGACTTTGTGTTTCTGTTGCTGCCAGAAAGTACTCTAACTGCATTTAAAGAGCGCATAGGGGGTCTTTGAATATTTCATTGACAAACAGGGGCAACATGCACACACACTTATCCCTCCACATTTACTATTCCACTTTAGTCCCTGCTACTATATATATATTCAGCTGTGTAGTTGGATATACTTGTCTTAATGATGAATAATAGTACTGCAGGGGGAAAAAAAATGTTGCGTGAATACTAGGATTCATGAGGTTGTTTTAACCTTGTTACACAATGCTGTAAATTCCACATGTATCCCCATTATAGCTAATGAGCAGCACTGTAATCAGTACTGTTTTTATAGTGAGGGAACATGTTCTGGCTTCCTCAGACAGATGCCAATAACGGCCCCTGTGTGCACACCCTTGAAGGTCAACATCAAAAAGGGTAGTCTGACATGACAATAGACTTGGTTTGACATTAGAGTTAAGGGGATTTGACACATGCACAGATCTCGCTGAGCTTCCATTTAGGCCAGAAGTGTGATATCAGGACACAGTGTTACTGCTGTAGCAGTGGCCTGGACGTGTCTCCCTTCTGTAGCTTTTTTCTGTACCTATTAGAGGAGTAGCAGCTCCATTCCTGATACTTCCACAGCAGAAAAAAGAACATGCCTCGCCATGAGTCCCAATTACACCTAATGATAGCAAAAGGATGGAGCACATGCAGATTGTGCTGCAGTTCCTTTGTCATGCCAGGCACAAGGTGTGATCATTTATCACACTAGTCATATCCTGCACTCCTCCCTGAGCACAGACAATGGATCCCAGCACATCATCCATGCTGTTATTTGTGTTTAACTGCCAGGAAAAGGAAAATAAAAGCCCAGTTAGAAGGCATTGCAAGAACACGTTTGTATCCTGTAAGCAGTCGTGAGAGTCGGGGAGGAAATGCTGCCATCCTCTAGTCCTCAGAATAGATCTGTGCTGACAAAGGCACGCAACCGGCCACCCTCACCCCTCGTGTTTAGATAATTTTGTTTGCAATCAATTTTGGCTTTGAAATGTAAATGAGATGACAGCGAGGTCTGCGTGTTACACGTTGCAGGGTGAGAGTGAGAGCTTAGTGTGAGATTTGAGCGGTGCCGTGTGAGCGTGTGCGCTGCGGCAGCAGAGAGGCGGCTCTGCGCTTGTCAGTGGCTTTCTCCTAATCCTGGCCTGATCTTTGTGTTTGATCCGCAGCGTGGTCCTGAGACAGCATGAGCAGCAGCTATTGCTGTAATTTAAAGTCAATATTGTACTCATGATCCCTCTCCCTGGGCTAACAGAACAGCCTCTCACCGCGATAGAAAAAGTCATCTCTGCTGCTTTAGAGGGAATCCTCAGCTTGAGCAGTTCACTTCTCTGTGATTCTCAAAAGAAACCTCGCATGTGGGTTGTGTTAGTTTGTGGAAAAGACAGAGCTGAGATTATAGCTGATGTTTTTCTATTTGCTAGCGTCCTACCACACCACTGACATTCTTTTTAACACAAACAATGCACTGAACTAAATCTCAAACCTTTCACATTTTAAAGCTTTACCATCTTGCATAATCAAGTGTGTGTTACTCTTTTAGAAGCATCTGTTTGCATGACTCCAAGAATCAGCTAACAAGCCTCCACTAACATCCACAAGCTTTCATGATTCATTCAGAAAGACTCGGAAAGATCTAAGATTAGCAATGGGGGTCTCATCCGCAAATCTTCTCCTTTGTTATTACACCGACCGAGAGCTAAGATATTTATCCTGTGTGAACAACGTGACATATATAAGGATGGCTCAAGGGCCCATTAAATCCATACATGTCATGATTTGCAATGTGTTGCACTAAAACTTTCAGCAAAACGCGTTGCTGACAAACATTTTGATAGAGGCTGCACAGAGCAGTAAATTTAAGAGCCAGGGTCAGTGAACTCTTTATAGATAGAGGTGAAATGTCAGAAATTGATTCCTTTAGTGGCTACAATTTGTTTTGATATAGTGAGCCTTTTGTTATGGAGCTATTGTACCATTTAGCATTTAGTGTCTTTTGGCAGTCTTTGTTAATTTTAGGTGTTGGGAGATTAATAACACTCATGTATGTTCATGTTTCATTGCACTGATTACAATTACCTGAGAGTGTGGCTTTAAACAGACCCCTGAAAATGTGTATGTTCCCATGCTGCAGATCTGGTAGGTGAAGAGTCCACCTGAAATATTTTTTTTCTGTTACTGCATCCTGACAAATTCATGTAAACATGAAGTATAATGGAAATAAATTCCTCATAAAATTACAAATGTATTCAGGTATTTTGGGCAAATACTAATCTCTATAAACACGTCTCCACATGAATATGCAGAGTGTGAAGGCAAGGGACAGGAATTTTGGTATTTCAGGTTTGCAGCTTGCTTTTACTTCTACAGGTTATTGCAAGTATTACTTGGTATTGTTGACCTACATTAACATTATAAAACACTGGGCCATAAAATTGAAGACATCAACAACCTAAGTATGATTTATTCAATTAGAGTCCACTTTACTCTGTGCAGGCACTTCTACTCTATGCTCATGTACAGATTTACTGAGGCTGTTTTCACTTTTAAGGCACACGCACACAAAGCTAAACTGGAGATAATTAAAAAAAATTAATTCTTCCTCTCAATCAAATCAAAGATAATATTCTTAAAACATCTTTCTCTGAATTATCAGAGAAACTCCACTGCTCTTATACCTTGTAGACCTGAAAACACTATGAAAAAGTCAAAAACAATATAATCCTACACATTGATAAAAGTACTAGATAACATTTCGAGTTATATTCTATACAGCTGATGGCAGATAAATCCTAAAATATGCTAAACGTCCTGTTAGTGCTGTGACATAATTTTGCTTATATGAAAAATACCGTCACAGTCTTAAAGACTGCATAACCACAGGATGCCATATAAATAATGGAACCACCTAACGGGATGTGAATATCAAGCTCTTAATCAACAGTTGTCCTTGTATGTTGTCATGTATGACCTGAACTGTGCAGTGAACTATTGGGCTGTTCATCGGGGCTGTTTTGAAACCTCGAATTTGTGTAATTTATGTTGTTGTGGCATTTTCATTCCGTAATTACATACAGAAGCATCTTGAGTGAACAGTGCTGACACCCTTGGGTGCACCCATTCCTGGAAAATATCCTCGTATTCCCTATCTATTAAGAAACCTTATAGAGCTAATTATGAGTGCTAATGACTCCTGCGAATGGCTGCCCTCGCCAATCGCAACACTCTGTTTTAAGTGTTTGTGATTTTAGGTTTCCTCTGTTAAGCTCGTTACATGCAGTGAAACGAGAGGCTGTTATTTAACCGTATTCAGGGTTGTGAGCTTGTTACAGCAAATTATGCATTATGGCATTTTTAACACATGCTGTTTTATTGCACAGCAGCAGCCCAGCTATAGGATGATCATGGTACATAGATTTTCTTGCATTAGGATTTTAATGCCTTTGTTTTTGATGTTGTATCTTTAAGTACATTTTACATTTCTTTGCACTCCTTCTAGTGAGCCTCTTCATTATTGCTGTCTGTCTGCTTCTTTGTATGCGCCTTTGTATGGGTCTTGTCCACTTTATGCACAGGAGCAACCTTTAACTTTTTCCCAGCGACAGTTTAATGTAATCCTCAATTTTTTTTCCATCCATCACAAAATTATTTAAGTCAACATGAGGCTAAATCCAGCATAATGTCTATGAAAAGCAGCTGGAGTCAGCGCAGCACTTGGCATAATCCATATCTGTGTATGCAAACATACGCCAGTGGCCCACTTATAACTTAAATGACTAGTTTAGTTAACCTTACTGTTTAAGCGTAACATATTGTTATGACAGCAACAGAGCACTGCATAATTTCTATGGCATTAGCATCAGTCATCGGGCCGCCTGCTATAAATACACCTGACAGCACAACTGTTTCAGAGGTGTTCGTTGCAGGATAGCGCGCAGGACTCCAGAGGTGAGGTACTTTGATATTGCAGCTCATGAAATATTTGCTGACTTCTATCACCTATGGGACTACTGTTCTGATGGAGCCAATGATATGTGCCCCTATTAGTCTCTAAGGATTTTTCCTAGCCCACTTTCACCCGATCTGTGCCAATTAAGTAGCAGAATTATGTATATTAGTTGAAGTCACTTGTACTTCCATGCAAAGGGGTGCATATAGGGAAGGATGACAGAGGGATACTGTTGAATAATTAGAGTGAATTTTCACAGCCCTGGAAACTCAATCATACGCTGCCATATGCTAACTATTTTTAACCTATTCTTTCCTCCTCCCCTACCCTCTTTTTTTCATATATGCTGCTGCAGAAATGAAGAACAAACTTAACTCTCTTTTCATACGGCTGCTGTTACTTTGCCAAAAGTAATTGTTCAAAAGGACTTTATGAAAACAAAGGGCGGAAACAGTCACTTCGAAAAAAGCTGCTTTCTAGCTGAAGTTGAAGGCATAACAGGTGCTTTCTTAAAATAAACTTGTTTTAATCTTTTTTCTCTTCTCATGCCTAATTTTCATTTCCCTTCATCGATGATAAACAAGTAAATGGATCCCAAAAGTTACGCATGAAAAAACCGTAATTGAGCTCCTCAGAGTTTCTCTAAACTCATTAAGTCATGCTTGACTTGCCATCCATACAATGCTCACAGCAATAGCTCCTCAGTCTTCTTTATGTTGCCGGGTGGTTTGTGGAAATATGGAGTGTCACAAGCAGACCTCTCCTCCTCACAGACACTTCCCACAGTCATCAGCATTCTAATGACTCACCACTGCCGTCCCAGGGTGTTTATTTTTAGAGATAGAGAGATTGATGAGATGCTCATATCATCCTTAACCACCAACTAATTAACTAATTAGGACATTCAAATGAAGACTTGCTCTGGATAATGCAGCGTGGCTTTGGCATGGGCAAACAGCACTTGATTCTAACTGCTTGACTCAGCCGAGGAGGGGTTCAGTGTCGTGGTTCACGTTTGCCTCGTTGGTGCCAAATAGTTCAGCCGCATTATTGATGTAGGCGGGTATCGATGAGACAAAATGATGCCGTATCGGGTGACCAAAGCAGCAGCCGTGACACCGACATTATCAACAGAGCATCTTTTATATTTATGTATTCATGCACTAATCAGAGCATGTGTTCCTCCTTACAGTTTCTCACGCAGGTGTTCATGAAGAGGGCTGTGTGTTGATCAATGAGGTGTCATCCAAACCCGACCAAACCGATGCACCACTTTCACTGTCTGAGGCGTACTCGTATTTGTCCAAAATTTCCAATGATTTTCAATCAGGCTCCACTTAGGCTGACTTTGAACTTTGAACTCTTGCTTGCTCAGGACTCTGAAGCTTACCGAGGCAAATATCTCACTGTCTGTATTCTAATGAGTTTTTTACCATTGACTCGTTCACCCTTTCGCCTTGTTCTCGCCACGATTAGATCCTCTGTGGTCAGATCTCTATCATTATCCATCTATTCACACTGATTGCTCACCCACCAGGTGTAATGTGTCAGCATTTTGTGGACTTTAATTGGAAGAAGATATAGATGATGGCTTATAGCTGTTGTAAGTCAGTTCCTTGAAAAGGCTAACATGTAGTGGAGCCATGAGACATCTGATCAGCCCTGTAGTCTCCTGATTATGATTGATATGATGCATCCCATTCTCGGCTCACTTTAAAAAATAGAAACAGAAAAAGCTTTTGACACCAGCGTTTGAGGGTTTAATCCCACATGTCTCCATTTTAAAGGTTAATAATCCTTTTAATTAAAGGATAAGCCTGTATTGAACACAAAATGTAATCACCAAAGGATTACAGAGAGAGATGAATATAGCCGTAGCAATTAGTCCAATAATTAAGGCTTTAGTGCCGGACAGAGACGAGAGAGTGCTGGTGATGTGTCATAAAATTCATAGAGTTGTTAGGGCGCTGTGAATGCGTTTGGTTGCAGCTTTACAGCAGCATGCCTGCATGTGCACTCGGGGTGTTGGTGAAACATGGCGTCCCAGTGGATGGAGCTGCAACAGCTGTTCTTGCCTGAGCCTGGTGTTTCGCACAATATGATCGCTCCATCAGCGAGCCCGCTCTCCTAACTGCCGCATCTGCATTCATCAAACACACTTATCAATAAAGAGGACCGTGCAACAATAAATGATCTCTGAGAGGAAACAAAGTAGCCAGGGTGGAAAAAAATGTCAGGCGCTCATTTTAATCACTGATGTTGTTAATCAATAAAGCAGCTTCATATCTTTTAATTAAAGTTTTATTCCCAGCAAATGTTTGCCGACTCTGCCTGCATGTCTTTTGGGGTTTTTTTTTCTCCTTCATTAATGGAACCAGTTGGGACTGGAGAATGGAGGTGGCAGCTGCTGATGACCAGTCACGATGGGGCACTTGTGTTTGTAATTGCATTTTGTCACCTACAGAGGGTGTTAAGAATCCTTGTTAAAAGCTGGGGGAAAATCTCACAGTAACAATTATTGTAGAGCAAATTACCAGGTAGGCAATATCTAAGCTGTCAGGAAAGGTTAGGAGAAATGAGAGGAAGAAGATGGACTATTCAGACATTCATCATGGCCATAGTTGCCACTTCCAAATTGAAAATTGGACGGAATGCATCCTCCATTTTCTCAAAATCTGAATGAGTTAGTTCTGATTATTGCTGTGATTGACAGAAAGGCCTGGATAAATAAATAGGATGGTAATTCATTTCTGTGCTTGTGTCTTAGATCCTTTCCCAGACATCACCTCTCACTGTTTTGGCATTTACATTAATGATTCAGCCAGGATCAGACAGCCCACACGGACATGTATGTGAGCAGGAACATGATAGATGCACATGAACATGTATTAATGGATCTAATCTGGCCTTGGATGGTTTGGGGAGGATTTCTTCATTGGCACTAGCTGCACTGGTACCATTGCAAGGTGTTGCCATGTGAGATTTCCCCTCTACCATCTGTCTCTTTCAACTCTGTATATTACATTTACACCACATGCTTGGAAATGTAGCTTCCTGGTTTTAATGGGAATGTGAGGGAACCGTAAAATAAATATTCTCCTTCCTCTGGCACGCAGGGTGTTGCCGGAGCCAAGAGCATCGTCTGTGTTCATTTGCAACAGCACTGTCCTTTGAATTCTATTTATGGCGAGCTATAAATTGAATTATTGAAAAGCTATTGTTTGTTGCATGAAATCAGCGAAGCAGTAAAGGGGTTAAAGTCAAAGAGTTATAAAAACAATAAGCAAGGGCGTGAAAAAAATCGACTCCAATCAGGACTGGGTCAATATTTAGACCCTCACCATATCACGGGATTTAATAGGACATGCTCCATGTGTATTTATAGATTGCAGACATCTGCTGAAAATGGGAAAAGGTTTAGGCAGTATTGATTCAGATTTTTTGTTTTGTTTTATTCAGTAGCACATACAGTATGTAGCTTAGTTTTGGGGAGGGGTACGTTTTGGGACATGATCTAGTTTGGTGGAAAAAGTAGGCCTGACTTAGAGGAAAAACTTATAAAAAAAAAAGAAATCCTGTGGGTACTGAGGACAGGCTGAGTTTTACCTGCTGTACGTCAGCCTGAAGTTTAAGATCATTTTTTTATTCTTGTAGTTTAGGTGCACAGTATTGTGGTAGTGCACTGAATCAGCTGTCTGTTTGATCTGTAACTGATCTAATAATCAAGAAAGGCCAATCATTCCATCATTCAGTATTTCCAGCTTGAGGACTGTTATTGAGATGCAACAGGAACATGTAAAGATGCTGATTTTAGGCTTTTTGTACCATGGTCTGAAATTTTATGAGCCAGACAGTTAATTGATTTATCCAGAAAATAATCAGCAGTAGATTAACTAATAAATAAAGACCTCTCAAGCGCCATATTCCTGCTAAAATGATCTCGTAAAGACCTCCTCTTTCAGCTCTTAGCCATTTGCAAGCTGTGGCCATTGTTGATTCAAGGTGAGACCTGATATTATTGCCTTATAGGCTTGTGTTTTTATTGTTGTTATTTTCAAGAATGGGCCCATTTTGTCATTTAATTGAGGCTCATGGGCTCGGCTGCGAAACGGCGCACAGGGGAATAAGACGTCAAGCGGCTGAATTTCCACAGCCATTAACTGTTCCACACTCAATTAGAATGCATAGGATCCTGACATTTCATAACTTATGGGTCTCCAGGCTGATATAACCCCCCGCTATAAAGGAAGCAACATTGTGAAGACACCGAGCCAGATACTTACATCCTCTCTGAGGTTTTAACCAATTGCTTTGTGAATTTTTGCAGTGTAAAAATAAATCATGGTTGGTTAAGAGCAATGCATGATGTGATTTTTAAAAAAACCCATTCCAGGGGCTCCGTGTTGCAGCTGCTGTTTCTGTGTAGGTGTGGCGTAAAAATATTGTGCTGTTTTGCTCAGAAGAAGCCAGATACTGCTGTTTATATGCTACATCATCTCAAACTATCAATTAGATCCAGTTTCATGGCAACATTCCCCTCTTTCCTTATCTATTAAATCACACTGCATACCAGAAATAACAAGAACGGAGGATACACGTATGACACTGTTGTAATGCAGCATAAATATGAAATATGAACGGCAGCAAATTGAGCCACTTAATAAAAACTAGGATTTTTTATGCTATGAGCCATCTCGGGGAAGGTGATCCTGACAATCAGAATTATGATGAAAGAAATGTAGTTTGATTGCTGTTTAATTTTCTTTGGTGATCTCTCGCCGCCGCTATAGCTCAGGTTGAAAACAGACAGGTTCTATTTGCCAGGTAATTAATAACAGTCCGCTGAGGCAAGATTCAGCTATTATTTCTAATATGGTGTGCGATTGTAAAAAGTACCTTTTCCAACGGTACGATTGCATTCATTTATATCTTGTTATATTGTAAATGCTTTTCCAGAGCTCTAATTTATACAAAGTGAAGGCAAAATTTCACCAGAACCATCAGTAATCGAATTTAAAGGGAGGCTGCAGCTATCTGAAGGGTTACCAATTAATTCAAATTGATTGCCTATAATAATTTAGTCTATTACAGAGCAGCATTAAGCTTTCATTACATGGGCCGTGACTGTTCCTCCTTTGCGTTTTTCAACTTATTTTTCATCAAACAGGTCTGACCCTTAATAACTCAAATCATGAATACCTTTATGTAATGTAGAGGTGATGAGTTTTAAGAGAGTTACTGCGAACATAAAGTACTGAGCATGGATAGGACGAGAGCAGAGAAATTGAAGCCAGAGGTTGGGCAATAGATCACACTTTCTTTGGGCTCTCCGTTGGTGGCAAACCAATAAAGTTAAAATAGGTGAGGCCCTCTGCCATGAACAACAAAGCACCATCAGCAGTGCCTCCAAGACGGAGCCTTCTATAGGTCACCGCTGCTGTGACTCTCGACAAAATGACAGATTAACGACAACAGGTTGAGCCCCGTACTTTCGGCCGCCCACAATCTCAATTATGTCTGTCTTAATGTACACTGAACAGCCACAATCGCAGGGCCATGGACAGGGTAAACACACTTGCAGGAAGCAGACTAGTGACAGGATAATAAAGTGCCATGATTGATTCAGCTTGCTGTGTGCCACATCGGTTTATTGTGTGGGAGGAGTGGTACCAGATTGTGTGGGGTTCTGTGATGAGCTATCTGTTGTCTGGGGCTCTGAGCTGGGATTCTATGTAAATGTAAAGATCAAGCTCCTTATAGCTGCTGTGTAGTGTTTTGTATTGTTTTCAACTAGTCTTTAAATAGCTGTTGTATATTATCAGTGTTTATGGTAAGAGTCAGATCTAGTATTGGAAAATTAGGAAGAGCCGAGAACTAGTGAATTATAATAAAATAGCTAAAATTCATAAATGCGCTTCCACCAATGTATTAGGATATTTTACTTAGTCATGTTTAGGCTAACCCCCCTCCTTTTTTTTTTAGATCTCCATAATATCTTTTCATAGTGCAACAATGTAACATGTTTTCAAAAGGGTTTTAAAAATCTGTTACCTAGTTAATATGTGGCCAGGAGCAACTGTTTGGCTGTGCACGTACACTGGAAAAAGAGTTAATGCATATTAATGAGGCCTATAAAAGCAACTAATTGAGCATTCCGGATCTTGCTGAGTTGGGCATCTGTGAGTGACATTGTGCAGCACCAGGACCTACACCAGACTGCCCTTTATTAGCTCTCTGAACTGGGATGTAGGTCAGGCCATTAAAAGCAGGAAGGGCTCTTTCAGTAAATATTGCTGTGACAGCCTCATACTTGACACCACAGTATGTGAGCACTGTGCGGGCGGCGTTTGCAGCAGCCGCACGGTAAATACCTCTAAGTAAGGAGACGTTGTCGAATGAATTGCCGCACCAAAAAGTTGATCCTAGTTTAAAGCAATTTAATTGAGCACAATAAAAAGCAGCCATATGCCTCCCATAAAAATCAACAGCATTCCGTGTCAGTGCTAAGTAAACACGCCTGGAATTTCAGTTTATGCCGAACATATTATAAGTCTCATATCCACTAATTTTGCTGATGATTGAAACAAAACTCCCATCCACTTATTGTTTAGTCATTTGGAGGTAATATTCACATTAGTTAAAGGGCTGCTTGTCAGTTGCATATCATAAACCCATCATTATTTTAAAATAGAGACTTGTTTTGTTCATGAGGAGTACAAAGCTTTGTCAAAGCATCGCCACACTCAGGTAAAGACACATTTAGCAGTTAAATGCACTTTAAATCAACACCCAGCCATTAAATTTCAGAGTGATGACTGAAATAAACCGAGCTAGACAGAACACTACACTAAATCACCGTCTAAAACTATAAGTAGTAGGGCAGTAATATCTCAATAGGGGGCAGCACACTGTCATTACAGATTGGCCTTTAAATCATATTTAATTGCTCTTTTGTGTAGTAGACTGAAACTGCAGTTTTCCTCGAGCTTGAAATACACCTTTCTTATAATCTACTATACAGTGTGCACCATATAGTGTCTGTCTATCAAATTCATTCTCCATATGCCATCCTTAACAACCTTCTGTCTGCTCACGTGCATATCTGTGTTGGTTGTTGTAATAAAAACAGACGGCAGCACATCCAGTCATGGACCACACTGTGAGGTCAAGCAGATTCCTCCAACGCCATCGCCTTCGTTTCTTTTCCTGTCATCAGCTTTGGCTGGTTTTTACTAAAGTGTCATAAGCCATTTGATTGTAAATCTTAGTGACCTTGAAGTCACTACAGAAAGCAGAGATCCGTAAACCAATCATCGCACGGCTGCCCCTGTCAGCCACGCTCCTGTTCACGCAGTCGCTGACTGAATTTCCTGATGTTAAACAGAGAGAGGAAAGGGGATTAAAGCTCGGTTCAAGCTGGTGTTTTGTGAAAAACAAAATGTCAGTTTTTAAACTTTATTTAAAATCCAGCCAATATTGGCCAATAGAGTACTTCTGCTAAGGAATAATTTAATAAAATCACCCTGTTCACTGGAATGCTCGTAAGAACAGGGCATGCAGTGGATGCAGGGGTGTTACAGACTTAGCTAAAAAGTCAGGATGAAGACTAATGATACTGCAGCCTTCAGCATTTCCCAGACCACGTCCAACTGCTCTGCTCAGCAGCAGCGCAAACATGAGTGTTATTATGGATTCGCAGAAAAATTGATTTCTGTGAATGTCCTTTAAATCTTTTCGAGATAAAGAATGCTTGCTTCATTTCTGTGGGATGATTTTCAGCTGTATCAGGAAACTGCCTGCATACTCCAGCTCTGGATTATTGGAGCCGCTGCTTGAAGGCTGTCTGTACTCTCGCTGAATATGATTCTCAGAATCTTTCCACACGAGTTAAAGAACTGCTAAAATTTTTCACAACCTGCGGCTCTGCAGAGCTGTGACCTGGATTCAGTCGCCACCTGATTTCACACCTGTTCTCCAGTTTGCTTAGGGACTAAAACTGCAAGTGTTATGATAGCGTATGATCATCAGTGCAGTAATTACCAAGTGTGCCACCCACGAGAAATGGAGCAGTCACATTTTTTAGCTTTGCTGGGCTTGGAAATTTTTTCTCGTGAACATATAATGATTAATAAACTGAGACCACTTTTCCTGCTACATATTGGCTCTTAGCATTCGAAAATGTGAAAGTGGTTTGATAATTATAGACCAAACTGCATGAATACATTTAGCCAGAATAGTTTCTTTCACTCAGGATTTTTTTCATTTGTGAAGCAAAACTACAAGCACCAGAGCTACCTAATTTTGTGTTAGTACTAGAAAAAAACTGAAGTTATAGGCACTTATTTCTTTAAGGACTTTGTGTTTATATTTCTTTGAATTCGAATAATATTTTAGCAAAAATGATTGGTTTATGTGCCTAAATTGTTTTGTTGCTATATCAACTCTTGTTTGTTCTGTTCTGATTCTCGGGACAAGCATTTGTATGATGTTGTGAGAGTGCAGTAGGGATGGGATACAATATCACTTGTCGATTCTCTTATCTATTGTTATTGGGTCGTCATTGGCTTTGTTTTGAGAGTCACCACCATTGCTAAGCAGCATTCATGCAAATTAAATGCACGTTGGAGGTGAAATGTTTCTGCATATTTGTTGAGGTATTTCCCTTCTTTGTTTTGTTGGAGTATTGTGGTCGTTATTCAAAAAGTCATTGTTACACAGAACCCTTTTCTTAAAAGCAAAGCAATGAAAAAGTAATTTGTTATACTACTCGTTACATTACTTTAATGTTACTCTGTAAAATGTTCTGAAACACAGTCATAATCATAGTCACCATTTAACAATATAAACTTGAGGCTAGAACCCCAAACCAACACAAATCCCTAATGGGGACACACTTAGCTAAGATCTTTCTCTTAGTAGAAAACAAAGTTGACCACACAAAGCAAAGATGAACCCCAGCACAAAAAAGCAATTTCCATAGTAATTCTACTTTAGAAATGTGAACAGGTAGAAAGGAAGGCTGCAGCCTGACTGCTCATCTGCTTGTCACCTGTTGAAGTTAAGGATCTGGCTGCTGGATTCACTCAGCTTTTACTCTTGGTTCTTGGCTAGCTTAGCGTTAGCATGCTGTCTTGGCAGATGCTTGTAAAGAACCGAAGTTTCGTTAGCACCCATAATGCAGTTGTTTCTGTCCTTGATGCAGTTTTCCACTTCCATTCTTCTCGTCCTTTTGTGCAATAAAATAAATGTCCATATCCACGCTCTAGACTCCATCACTATTTTCCTCCTCTGACACACAAACTGTAATCAGCTGATAATACTGCAAGTGCAAGAAATGATTAGCAGGATCAATAGGTAGGCAGACTAATGATTCCAAGGAACCGGTTCTTGATTCCCATCCCTAGAGCGTAGGCTATGTTGGTTGCGGCTTTTACACATATAAACACACAGAGATAAGAAGGAACCAGCCCAAGGAGAGATTTGTAGATAAAAGTCAACCAGTGGGAAAGTCTATGGATGTACAGAGATGACCATTTAGCAACAGCATACAGAGAACAGTTTCCACAGCTAGCAATAAAACGTGAAGCACAAGGATAGACAGCATCCAACCTTTATAAGTACTGGCCAGGTGCATTCATAAAAAGCAGATCACCATAAGCCAATACAGGTTAGAAAAATTGAGAGGTGCATAACTGCACATGCACAGTTGCGCCATGTGACAGGGGTGTACGGTGAGCATAAAACACGGCTGCATCTGTCACCCACTTTGCAACCCACCAAGCCCCCCAGCTCCTCATTTCATGCTGTATTTGATTTCATTAAAACCTGCCCTGTTCAGTACTCGAGAACCTTGCTGCTAACTATTAATTGGCACAGAAAGAATAAAACAGGCTTATCAGACTGATGTGTTGATGAACACATAGGGCTATATACTTGGTTCCCTTTAATTTACATTTTGGCTACACAAACAAATAAAAATACTGAATGAATTATTCTCAGATAGCTAATTGGTACAATCACAGTCTCAGCATAAAAACCGAAAACATTGAGAAATGTACTATTGCTTTTTTCCATCATTAAAGGTCTGCAGATTGCTTGTTTTAACCCACTTCCAGTTTAAAACAAGCATATATTTGTAAGCTTAAAGCAGACAAGTAAGTAATAAGTTAAGAAACTCTTTGTTAGATTGAACATGTGTTTATGTGATCTAAACCATTCAACAAGTGTTCCCATCCTACAATTTACTGCTTTTTTCTCTCCACAGACAGATTTTAAAAGGTTTACATATGAGTAAAAACACCAGGAGCAGAACACAAGTGAACTGTAGCCCTGCAGGCTGTGTTTCCCTGTTCTTGACAAAGAAAGGAGCCTCAGTAGTTTAGTGCAGGATCCAGCGATAGAGATTAGCATGGAGCCATCAGCAGCGCTGCAGTCCCTCCCTACCTTGCTTCTGCTGTCAGACCGCCTCCTCCCTGCTTGTCAGAAGCTCCGACGAGGAGCTGTAAAAACCTTTTCCCCTCTCCTTAACAACTGCAAAACAACACGCACACACCCCGGCTGAGGTGCCTGCTTTTCTGAGGCCTCTGACAGGACGTGCTGCAGGCACAAATTGTAATTCATAAAGGTTAAGGGGGTCAATGCCTTTTATTACCAGTCTGAGTGCATCCAGCTTGATGGGGCGGGCATGCAAATGGAATGTCTCAGAGTGTTCAATGCAAGAACTCAGACAGCGAGTGCGTGCGTGCCTCTGAATGGGAGGAAGTAAAAGGTGGGTAAAGGGTGTCGGGGGGAGGGGGGTGGGATCGGCTGCTCTCTCCACCCTCCACAGCCATGTAGGACCACACAGCCGCTGCCCGGTTAATTAGACAGTATGACATTGACCTCAGGTAGTTAACGGCCACTTTGATGTGTGCCGTCTTGCAATTAATATATTGTAAATCTTCGTGTTTTATCATACGGTTAGCTCTGACCTATAAGTTGCTGCGCAGCACTTGGACATAAAGTGTGTTCTGTCATTCTACATTGTGCATTAACACAATTCAGTTGCAACGGGGTAAATTGAATCTGTCAGATGGTAATTTTGCCAAGAAAGCTCTCTATTCATGCAGGGCAGCTGTGGCTACAATGTAGCTTGCCATCGCCAGTGTGTGAATGTGTGTGTGAATGGGTGAATGACTGAATGTAGTGTAAAGCGCTTTGGGGTCCTATGGACTAGAAAAGCGCTATACAAATGCAGGCCATTTACCTATTTGTCTTTTGTGCAAGAGCTCTAGTCCAAACCAGACATAGAATCAGAAAAATATATAAAAAGTATTTTACCCACAGGAGTGTTGCTATGTCACAATTAATGACTAATTCACTAGGAAATTTATAACAGTGTCACTGTGGAATGGGTTGGTGTCTCTCCTCTTTTGTGCTGTTACCATGACCCCAGCAACAAAGGCTCTGATCACATCAGACCCTATTGCTCCCTCTGCTGGACCTCAATGAGAATGACCTTGTTCTTCGTTAGAAAATCTGTACATGTTTCAGGCTGTACTCACCATACAATGGTTCAATAACAAGATAACAAGTTTGTAATTTGAGATATTGCCAATCAGTGTGCAGGTTGGAGACAGCGGCAATGAGAAAAAGACAGGAGGGCAAGTTGGAGGTGTTAGAGTTAAAGATATTAGCATTTACATTGGGATTGACCAACATGGAAAAAAATTAGAAATTAGTATATCAGAGGAAAAGCTCAGGTTGAGCAGTTACGAGACAAAGTTAGAGAGGAGAGGGGGAAATGATGTGCAGAGGAGGGATAGTGGATACTTTGTACAAAGGGTGTTGAAGATGAAGCTGCTAGGCAGGAGAACAAGAGGAAGACCACAGAGAAGGTTTAGAGATGTAATGAAGGAGGACATGCAGAAGGAGATTGGTGTGACAGGTGGATGATGCTGGGGATAGAGTGAGGTGTGGCAGATCCACTGTGGCGACATAGATGCTTGGCTCTGGTCTGTAATGCAAGCTTCCAAACACCTTTCACTTCTGCAATGTAAAGTTCAAATAAACATAGGTCACAGATTCTGATCAAATACAAAGATATAAAGATATAAAATAGAACAGAATGGAACATTTAAGAACAGAATATCATTAAAAAGAAGTGCATACAACAGTATAGAACAGAACAAAATAAAACTGAATGGGTTAGAATAAACAGCAGTACAATTGTAGATCTGAAGGGAATAGTACATAACAGAATAAAACGAATTATACCAGAACAGAGTCAACACAAATACAATAGAATGGAGTAGCATGCAGCTGTTATGTGTTTCTCAATGCATAAAATCTATCACTGTCTTCCTCTGTGTTTCTGGTACATATATGATCTACTGACTGATCCCACTCAATGGTTATGAGGTCAGAAATCTGTGGTTTCATGTTCATTGTAAAACTGAAAAGATCATATCTGAGGAGCCAGTGGGACTTTCCTTCCTTTAAGCCAGCTTGCAGCAAAGGCATGCTCCCCATGCTCATTACCTTTCGATCACAGACCAGCTGCTGTGGAGTCATTCATCACGATTACAAATCTGCCTGGTGCTGGTAGCCTGCAGCTCCAACATCAGCCTGTGAGGAGCATAGATAGGCCCTAGTCATCAGTCCCCCTGGACAGAGTGTTAAATTCACACCACAACAGGTGATAGAGGTGGACAGCAGCGGGCAGGTTTTGTTATGAGAGAAAAACTAATGCTGAAATGTGGGGTTGAATTCTACCTCTACCTGAAAAATGGTCTCACAGTGTTGGCCGTGTTAAATTCAAATATATTACACGAGAGAAAGAGAAACTAATCATGTATCTGCACTTAAAAAAAAATCACTCATTTTCACAGCAGGACTGAGGATGTGTGTGGGTACACATAAATATTTAAGAGTGGATAAATTGATGTTAAGTATCCCTACTCAAAAACTTAGCATTGCCACTTAATTATTTGAGTTAATTAGTTACATGATTTTGTTCAGTAATGAAATACATCCTTCTTCTAAACCTGTTTAAAAAATATAGAAAAGTATCAAGTAATGCTTCAGACTCAGTGATTGGTGATAAGAAAGAATTGGAAAAGCAGATAAATGTAATTGGGGTTTTTTTTTTACTTTAAAAAAACCTGATTTCTTAACATTGAATGTAGTAGAACTGGCCATTTCCAATAGTATAAAACATTTTTAAATGTCCATCTGAACTTTTTTTCTCACATTAAAATTTAAAAAAACGTACTTAAAACATTTATTGATAAAGTTTCTTCCCGGCTGATTTTCAATAAAGTTTAATTGAAACGACCTGCCCAGTCACCATCCGGGCATCTTACGAACACCCCATCGCGCATGCGCACTCTTCCACTGTGGTTCGACCTCTGCAGTCGGTAAGTGTGTAATGGCAGTTTGAATGAGAAACGTATCTTTATAAATCCCTTTTCATCCTCTCTTTAAGCTTCGCATTGCAGTGGGCAAGTGAGGATAACATACAGAACGGATGTGAATGCACTTATGAATGCTGTTATTTTCTCTACTGGGCATTTTTACACCCGTTTGACCTTAATTCTCTCCGATCTTCCCTCCATAGAGAAACCCGGGATTCAACCAGATTTGACCGAACCGGTTAAAACGACCTAAACTAGAAAATGTACGCCTGCGCTAAGTTCGTCTCCACGCCGGCTGTGGTGAGTTTCTCCTCGTCTGTGTGTTTCTTTGAGTCGGACTTCTCTTAATGTCGCAAATAAAGCCGGTGGGCCTCTGGTTGAACTTGACTGCAGCTTTCCTGCAAGGGTATCAGACTAGGGCGGGAGCTTAGCCGGCTAATGCTAAACCAGTAATTCACATTCCTTTTTAATGGCAGCAGAATGGGTGCAATGTTCATGAAATTTACGCATGCGATTTTTAAAATTGTTAATAATAATGCATCTATAATCCTGCGTTAGCCTTTAGCACGTAGCTCCCATTATGGCCGCTAGCTAAGGTCATTTAGGCCTTCTATTAGCAGAACAAGGCGCAAAGTGCACAAGACCTCGCACTTTGCAAACAATACAGAAATGGTTACATTTTCCGTTTGGGCTGCCAGCTTGCACGTACATATATCCTGGAGTGTCTTTATCCAAGGTCATGATACTGGTTTTGGAGGCTAACCAGTTTGAATGACAACACAAATGGGTGTTAGCTAACTTGCACTGGATTTTTATTGTAATATGCCAACATCATTGCTCAACAGTAAACTTTTAATACTACTTGCAGTCATCACTAAGCGCCACAGGTCACACATTGCAATGAATTACACTGTGACATTCAAGGGGTCATCCACCTTCAAACATATCCACAAATGGGGAATAGTTGCCACTGTTAAAGCACATGTGTTGTATGATACTGAGCATACATTCATGTAAATTGTTTATCTGGACTCATTATTCGTGTTTTTGGTGTTGTTGTTGCAGGTCCGTGCTGGTTCCCGGGTTCTTTACCGACCTCTGTCTGCCTCTGTGCTGTCCAGGCCTGATGTCAAATCAGAGGTAAGAAGAAATGCAGGCTTTCTGCAACTTCTACAGCCCTTCTTAACAGTGCAGTGTTGGAAATTATTACCTAAATTACCACTGTCAATTTTGTATAGCACATTTCATAATACGTAAACTCCGTGTGCTTACCATAAAAGATAAAGACCAGCTATGCAAGTCTGCAGTGTCTGAAAGCAACAGATCAAAGTTTTAAAAGAAATAAAATACAAGTTAAAACACACATGCAATAAATAGTTCAACCTTTATGTGTGGATTTCTGCTCTGTAGTTTATCTTTACGTTTAAAACTTGCCAGTAAAATGGCAATTTTTTTGATTAATGGTGTGACAGAACTGCTTAAAATTTCCCTAAATTTCAGACTGTGCCTCCTATATTACTCCTGTCATCTGTTGCCACACTGTTTTAAATGTCAGCTGATGTTTACATTGAGGCGGGCAGCGAAAGGACAGTGTTTACAGTGCCTCTTCTCTTGTTACAGAGCAGTGTTGCTCTGCTGCCTCAGAGCCCCCTGAGCCAGGCTACACTGAGAGGCTTCCAGACAAGCGCTATCAGCAGGGACATTGACACTGCCGCCAAGTTCATTGGTGCTGGAGCCGCCACAGTCGGAGTAGCTGGATCTGGTGCTGGAATTGGGACAGTGTTTGGTAGTCTCATCATTGGCTATGCTAGGTTTGTTTTAATTTTAGTGTCTTTATTCTTCACTATAACGCTAATTGATTCCTTGTGTGTTCTGTAAATGTGCTGATATCTTATTTTCTTCCTTTCTTTGCAGGAACCCATCTCTGAAGCAGCAGCTGTTTTCATACGCTATCCTGGGATTCGCCCTGTCTGAAGCCATGGGACTGTTCTGTTTGATGGTGGCTTTCCTTATCCTGTTCGCTATGTAAAACTCTGCTGTTAGACAAAATTTTCATTACAGATGTGACTACATATTTTATTGTGGCTACCAAAATTGTTCCGTGTTGGTGTCATGGGAAATGTACATTTTCAAGTCTTTTAGACACTGTCAAAAAAGCCAAGACATGTATTGTACAAATGTAAGAAATTACGTGATTAAAATACATGTGTTTGACTATTTAACAATGGCAGTAACTTTTATGTCTGGATTATAAATGCTAACACAACAGAAAGCACTTGGCCTTCATGAATGTCATCTTTTCTGTGAAGCAGGTGCTTAGACTTGCCATTACTCAGCCTTGTTTTCATAGACTATAACATGCAAGCTTTTTGGGGTCCACCTTAATGACTTTTTGGTTCAGCTGCACTTAAGTAATATTGTATTCAGACAGCAAGTGAGTGCTTGCTTTTGTAAATGCCACTGAATAAATCTAGCTGATTTTAATTGAGCTAAGTAATGGGTTTTGAATTTTTTGACTTGTGATGAAAGCCCCCGGTTTCAAAAGCTGACAGATTGTAGTCATTACACCTTTATTGTTGGCTGCTTTCACTGGCTGAGCTTAAATTTGAAGAGGTAAAATCAGTCTTAAAAAATGCCAGAGTTGATAATCATTAAGTCACTTATCAAGCAGAAATGCTTAACATTCATTGTTAAGGGTGATCTTTAAATCTCAGTTTAAGATTTGGCTCACACAAACTGTTGCTGTACAATCCTTTACTATGATAAGGTAATATTTGTCACTTGTCATGACAAAAAATGATCAGCATAGATCCAAATGTATAACAATATAAAATGGTGATCTATATTGTGTGTGTATGTGTGTGTGTGTGTATATATATATATATAAGTTCAAAATGGAGTGTATATTGTAAACTAGTGCAGTTAACTAGGGATGGTTTATGGTTTATATCCACCCTTTTTCTCACACATCCAAAACAGGTCATGGGGGACCGGAGCCTTTCACAGATTGCCTGAAATCATGTTTAAAACCTTGAAAGTCTTGAGCATCAGCAGTGACAAAAGGATTCTGGTCAGATAACATATCGGATCTGTTACTTTTTTAACGCTTAAAAAAATTCTTGGAAGGTTACAACATTAAAAATAATAGTAATGAAAATAACAAAATGATTAGAGATTGTTTTATGTATAAAAAATAATAAAAGGGATTAAGTTGGAGCCTCCAGAAAACACTGAAAACTAAATCAGTAATTTTCTGGAAGGAGAAACATCAGAAATATGACTTTTGTTAGCAAGGATATTTTATATGCCTTAAAACATGTCTGCTCCTAATTCTTTTCCAAAACTACTTGAAGGTCAATGACAACAAGAGCAAAGTGTATGTGGCTCGTCGGTCCGAATGTGACGTTTACGGAAGAGTCATAGCTGTTCTCGCGATGCTTTAGTACGACCGTGGGATTTTGGAAATCGAGGGTTGTGGCTGAGGGGGTAAGTGACCACATAAACTGATAGCGAATGGGTAAAAAGCTGCGGTAAAAGACATAATTACTGGGACCGTGAGGTACTCGTGCTCCGTTACGACGAGACAGCCTCGAAACAAACGCTGACATCTCCTTTGTTTACAGTGATATTTAGCTCCTAATATGGCGACGCTAGTATGTTAACGCAGGGCTCAGGCTATTCCGTGGAAGCGACTGGAAGAGATGAGCGCTACATATGTAGTAACGTAATAGTGAGATGTTCATGTGTGTGATGTCTGTTAAAAATGAGCTGCTATATTTACAGCACAGAAGCTGTCAGATGATGGTAGCCCTGGATGCGTGGCTCAGTCGCTTGTTGTGCCAAAACAAGTGAAGCGATAATCCTCTTTATGATGACAACGAGTGTAAACAACCAAAGCAGCCGCCCTGCATCCATAGGCTTTGTCCAAATTTCCAGCTCTGCTTTATAACCACTGCATCCTCCAACCACCCTGTATTTACACATTTATGAGCTACATTTATTCTCACTAATTATTATTTGCTATAGCCCTATTTGTATACCGTCAGCTCTTGAACTATACATCATTGCATATCTGCAGGTGTGATATTTATTTACATATATATATATATATATCTTTTATTTATTTATTGTTATTTCAGGGCGAGGTAACAGGAATTCCTTAATATGAGTGATGATAAACCTTTCCTATGTACTGCTCCTGGGTGTGGACAGGTAAGTGTTTGATCACAGGTGTTTCATAAATCTCACGGTACAGATGAACATGACTGGATCCACATTTCCACATCCCCCCAAAAATATATATATACATTGATATACATAGATATATACATTGCAAACTGGTCACTTTTTCATTGACGTAGTATATAGACCCAAACATTTTTTTTTTTAAGTGCCATATGAGCACATTATAAACTAAAGCAAAAATGGTTTTAAATAACTAAGTTTAAAACCTATCCCATCATAGCAATACTGGAAACATTAACAATAGGGTACACTTCCCAACACCTACTCATATACATTGATTTGGGGCTCTAAGGAACTTAATTACAATGCCTAGCTGGTAATCAGGTGCTCTGTTTTTTGTTGTGATTTTTTTAAAGTAATTTTGACATACTCTATGTGTTATATGATCTAAAACCCACTAAAGTGTAGGTTTTGGTCAAAATTTACACTTAACTATTTCATTTTTGTGCTAAAATACATAAAATTCAGATGAACTGAATTCAAAAAGTATTGAAATTTTCCTAAAAGACTCACAACCTGTCATCTAAAAAAAGATGCTCCACTTGTGAAATGTATGCAAATACCATTGCCAGTGATTTAAATGACAATTTGACCAATAAGCAATGATAATCTGCATTTTTCAAATTTAGTTTTACTTTGTAATTATTCCCTCTTGTCTGCATAGGAAACAAACAAATACTCATTAGAAAAATAAAGTATTTTGGCTCATCAAAGCAAAATTAACGTGACTAAATAGATCAAAATAAGCTTCTTAATTTATTTACTTACTGCTCATCTAATATCTGGAGATGCTTAATTTGACTTAATGTATATAAATGGGTCTTCAGAGTCCTGAGATCCTTTTCACAGTTCTGAGGGCATGTCTAGTGTATCACAGGTGTTAGATGTGTATTTGCTGTACTCAGTGAGTTTTCTGATAAGTACATACGTAGATCGTGCTATTAACCTTATGAAGTCCAATGTCCAGTGTTTGTTAGAGTCCATTTTACTTAGTCAGGTCTGCTTTCATAGTAACATTAGAGTTGCTTTGTTGCTGCTCAGTTGCTCGTGGTTTTGGTCAGCAGGATTTGTTTCTGTTGTTTAGTCAATACTCATAAAAATAAACGGGTTGGGCACAATTATATAACAGCTTTCGCAGTTAAAGCTTATAATGAGTTTCGACAGCCACACATTAGAGGCCGTAAAGCTGTCAAGCTAGAATCCAGCCATGACGTAGAAGACTAAATTATTGGTCAGAATTAAAATTTTAAGGTTTAAGTGAGACTTCTTTCAGTCACACTTGCTGTATTTTTTGAAACCTTGCATAGAGATTCACAAATGAAGACCACTTGGCTGTCCACAAACACAAACATGAGATGACCCTGAAGTTTGGCCCTGCTCGGAATGACACTGTTATCATTGCAGGTGAGTGCTCTGTTAGATGGAATATTCAGAGGTGATGGATGCTTTACATTTCCATCTCTGTGCTCAAGAGTTTCCTCCCTTGCAGACCAAACCCCAACGCCTACTCGCTTCCTGAAGAACTGCGAGGAGGTCGGGCTCTTCAATGAACTCGCCAGTCCTTTTGACCATGACTTCAAAAAAGCCACTGAAGATGAAATTAAAAAGGTGGTTCTCGCTGTTAAATGTGTAAGCAGATCATCTGAGCCTTGTCTGTGTTCATTCTTGTGATCATTTTTGGCTTGTTGTTGTTCCACAGCTACCCCTGGATTTGTCACCTCTTGCGACACCTATCATCCGCAACAAAATTGAGGAGCCCACAGTGATAGAGACACATCGAGATAGCCCTCTGCCTCATCCTGAGTCTACTACAAATGATGACAAGGTAGGCACTTTAAGCTGCCTCTGGCATTTTTTCTAACCATAGAGCATTTACAACGCTCTAATGAAGGGCGTTCTCTACTCCTGCGATCAGAAATTTGCAAATCCGCTTTGTGAAGCATTGGGACTTTCTGCTTAATATAATTTAATTTTGAACTCTTAACTTGTCTTATTCTGTTGTTAATACACTAAAACTGAAAAGATTAGCAGTACTACACAAATATTAGTTGGATTCAGACAAATACCTTTTACTTGATTGCTCATATTATTTATTCCTGATGTTGAGGAAAGAGTAACAGCATCTTATTATAGGAAACATTCAAGTAATCTGGTGTCAGTTAAACACTTCATTCAGCTAAGATCTTCTATGATGTTTCCAGGATTTATCTTTGCAGCCAGCCTCACTGCCAACATCCACTATAGTCCATCCTGCATCCCTCCAAGTTCCCAATGTACTCCTAGCAACCTCAGACGCTAATGTTGTAATACAGCAAGCTCTCCCATCGCCAACATCTAGCTCTGTTATTACCCAAGTCCCATCTACTAATAGGCCTATAGTGTAAGTAACCAAATGTGTCCGTTTCTTAAGATCCTAGTTCTATTAAATCATCGTTTCCTTTTCCAAATCATTTTTGTGCAGTTTTGCCATGGTGAGCTCATATTTCATGAGGCATGTGCTTATTTGTTTTGGGATTTATTTGCATTCTGCAGGAACATTTTCTTTTGGCTCTAAGTTCCGTCTTTGAAGAACAAAATCAGTGTTGCTCAAATATACAAATATCGATGAAAAATCTGAGACTTAGAGAAAAAAACATGAACGGGGTTTTCACATAATCATCACCGTCACAGCAAGTCTTGTGCTTTATTTTCCTCCAGTATCCTCTGATTATTGTCTTTGGCAGAGAGCCAAAATCAAAACCTAGTTAGAATTATTTATTTATTCATTTTTCACAAGGCTAACCGAAGAAAACTTCATTCAGTCGTTCGCAAAATGCTAACTGCACTCACAATTATACTGAGTGGAATGGTTTTCTTCCTGCCGATGTCCCACATGTTAGTCCATGCAACCTCTTTTGTCTCTTGAAAGACTAATTTTTTTTAGTTAATCAGTTTATAAAAACCCACACTGCAGCTTTTCATCCAGCAGATGAAATTGACATAGCAGCACCTTCATTACTTTCATTATTGTGCACATGATTTACTAAGCAGGGCAAATTAGCATGGAAAGTTCTGCAGGTGATCTGCTAACAGTGTTCATGTTGTTCATCTTTGAACACAGATGCAGCTATTTCATTTTAATAATGACCAGTGTGATGTACCAAGAGCAGTGGGAGTCACAGGCACACAGTAGGAGCTGTAGGTTGTGGGCTTTGCACTTTATGAGTTTCTTTCCAGAAACTGCTTAAAAAGTCAGATAAAAGAAAGATGGCTGAAGGAGATTTAATATGTTCTGAAAAAAGGATGAAGTCTGATTCATTTGCATTCATTTTAGATTTGAGCTCTTTATTGTGTCATCTTTAATTTTGTGAGCTCATCACTTTTTTTGTATTTCCTTTTTAACTGAGCTCCCTTTTTTGTGGAAATTCTAAACTTTCCGAGCTTCATTTTATTGAACTTTATTGAGTCTTTGAGAGCTATAACAAGGTAATTTCCCAACTTTGGAGATAAATAAAGTCAGAGTCTCAGTCACAGCCTTTGACACTGAACCTTAAGCTCTCAGTGAAGATGTGCAGGAGAAAGCCAAAACTTTGACACCTGCACCCAAAGCTTTGAGTGACCCACCCCAAGCCAATTTATCCTAAATTAACTCTCCTATACACAACTATCCTTGCTATGTCAGGCACTGAAAAGGGCATGCTTATTTCAGGGTTAAATAGTGTATGCCACAAACCACAATAAGTCATGTTTATATAATTCATTGAAATACTCTCCTCTCAGATTTCTCTCTCTAAAAGGGAAACACCTTTCAGTCACAAACTTAATGCTAAAACAGGATTTTTTCGCTGGCATAGACGGTCAGTGAATCAGGTGCTAAATGCTTGTCGTACTCACAGTAAGGCTTCAAGAGGCCTTTCCCTTTAATAGTAGATATTCTGTAATATTTGAAATCCTGACACAGATGATTTAGTGAAGCCCTGTGTGTTTTCTTGACAGTGAAATCAACTTGTTACCAGAAGTCAATATCTGGGCAATACTGATGTCATTTATTAGGTCATAATATAGCAGTAACACTGGATCTTTTGAAGATATTGTTTGACTCTTTTTCTTACGGGTGCTTTTTCTGTTTGTTTGTTTGTTTTTTGTCTTGATTACACCTTAATTTCCATCAGTTTGCCTGAATATGACATCATGTCGTATATTTGTAGTCGCTCCTGTCTTTAATTTTGTGACATATTCCATTTTGTGTTAATCACAAAGCTTACTGTTTGCCTCACTGTGATTTCCTCTTTCCTCTTTCAGCCCAGTGTCTGGTACCTTCCCCGTGCTCTTACAGCTGCCTAATGGCCAGACCATGCCAGTTGCTATACCTGCATCTATTACAAGCTCAAGTGTACATATTCCAACTACAATTCCTGTAAGTTTTATGCCCAGTAATATTCTGTCAGCATTGTGTTTCATTGTGCTTTTATGCTACTTTCACACATGCACGGGCAGAACTTTTCCTGATATCGTCTGGCAGAGGTGCTTTTGTGAATGTGAATGTTAGCCAGTCTTTACCCTTAACCTGCCAGCTCTGTGATACAAAGTCTTGTGTTGATGTGAGAAGCACAGGTAATATTTCTGTGAATTCACAGCTAGCAGGTAGTCGTCTAGTACCTGTTACCTGCATGCTCCAGTTAGGCAGCTCCCCCACCGAAACCACACAGAGTATTTCAAGGAGTGAGAATGCAGCTGAAGGAAATTATCTTATGCCGTATGCTGTATTTAAAAAAGTAATTTTTAAACGGTGTTTATCCTGACATTTTCTGGAGTTCATGTGTGAAAACACTTTTGTGTAGAAGCTGAATATTTTGGTGTTTATTTGATTAAACGGATCAACGCGCAGCACCCATTATTTACAGGACAAATAGAGGAGTCAGAGCTATTTATTACTGAAATAATCTTGTTGTGAAGTTTATTTAGTAGCTGTTGTGCAGCTTTTGAGCTTCTGCGGCAGATGTAATGTGCCCGGTTGTCAGTCGCCAACTGCTGTTTCCATGGAAAAGAAGGAATTAACTAATGAACGAAAGCATTTGTTTTCACCAAATGAGTCGATTGATTTCATGCTCGACTGATCACCAGTTTACATATGAAATGTTGTTTTCCATTTAACGTGAAAACACAGGAATTCCACTGTTGCTTTCAAACATTAATGGACAGCAACGCGAGTGATTACAATTCAAATCCCTCTCGGATGACATTGATATTGAGCTATTGCGATACATTAAATTAACCTCTTTTTTGTTTGTTGTTTTTGTTTGTTTGGGGTTTTTTTTGCTGTAGTTGGACAGAGGGACTGTTTACAAAGTTGGCACCTCAGATTTGGCAGTCAGTGTAAAGCTGGAGAGGCTGACTGAAATAATGGACTTTAGAGTTCACTTGTGGCAGAGACACAGGATTTGGATGAGGTGCAGCGGGCTTCTGTCCAGCACGTTTTACTCCTGTTTTTTCTTGTACAATCAAAATCAGCGCCCGTAATTTAAAGTGGAAGCCATAGATGATGCCACTCGTTTATTTTGCGAACAGCGCGGCTGCATGTCATCTAGAAATATGTTGTAAATGAAGGCCTTGTTGGTATTTCTTGAACTCTCCCATGTGGTTGCCTGTCTTATTGTTCACTGTAGTCCTGATTATCTATGTGGAACACTGAGCAGCAGTCGATTATCTCCTGATAGAGGCACAGCAGGGAAAACCTCTGTCTTCCTGGTCTGTGGGGATATGGAAAGCCTTTGACAAGTAAAGGAGGGCAAAAGTAGATGGAGAACATGAGCCACCAGTGGGCCTCCCTTTCACTCGATCAAACCCCCTCCCCCCAGCTCTTCCCATCTCCCTCTGTCTCATTGTCAGCGGCTGCGAGAGGAGGCCCAAGTCTGGCCTTCTGACTCATGTCTCTCCATCCTCTCTTCAGCTTCCCTGTCCATATGCTCTCACGCAGGCAGGCAGAGGTTCATTAGCGTGCACACTGCATCTCCATGTGGCGCTGCCTCCACAAAATAACAGGCCATCCAACCTAATGAGGCTGAGATATGAGGAAACTCTGAGAGCCTGCCATGGCTGTGTGTGTATGTGTGTGTATGTTTACGTTGTGGGGGGAGCACTGGGTGCCTTTTTACTGCCGAAGACTAATTTTCTCTGTGCTGATTTGTGTCTGTGTGTCTGCTGTCAGCTTGTCAGACCTGTCACCGTAGTGCCTAACGTCCCTGGAATCCCAGGACCTCCCTCGCCACAGCCTCAGCCGGCCCAGTCAGAAGCAAAGCTGGTATTTATTATCTCTTCTTTAATTTACATCAAATGTTGTTTCCACACCGAAGCTGTTATTCCCCATTTGAGAGAGGTGATAACAGCCAAGGTAATGAGAGAGTCTAATGAGTAACAATAAGACAATAAGGTTGCTTTCTTCATAAGTGATGAGCAGAACTGGGTTTGTGGTATCAAAAAAATGGTGCAGATGATTTATTATTCCATGTGCAGTGTGTCCATTGGCTGATTTACTCAGTATTTTGTTACATAAATAAATGATTAATCAATTATTTGAGAAAATAATTTGCAAATTAATCAGGAACAGAATAAAAACACTTGTGCCTGCCCCGCTAATTTAACATAATCCATCTACAAAAAACCAAAAATGCTTCAGATATCTCTCTGTAGGGAGAACATGGTCGTTGTTGTCCTGTTTTAACAGTGATAGTTGAAGGGCAGAGATACAAAGTGTTATGTGGGAAATCAGTGGCAATGTGATGAAGCACGGATCACAGAACCTGTAAGTGTTCGCAGCATGCTCCGCCTTTGGAAATTAGCAGCTAAACTGCAGAGAGGAGGTGTGTGTGTTTGTGTGTGTTGGGAGGGTAGGATTGATCCTGACTCGTGAGAAGGAGGAAGAGGAAGGAGTAAAGGGAGGGGCAGGGAGTTGTCGGGGATCATGGGGTATGGAGATGACAAACGCAGAGACAGCGTTGAGCTCAGCACGCCGTCACAAGGGCCAACCAGAGGGGGGCTACCTGCGAGAGCCAGCTGGGGGCATCCTGGCACACGCTCAGCGAGGCACATTAAGTCGGCCTCACCCTGCATGGAACCTTTTGTTCAGCAGAATCCTGCCTGACCTGCATCCCCCCTCTTACTCGCGGCGCCTCCCACCGCACTCAGCTCATCAGCAAACACCTAATGAGCCTGCGTCAAGAAAACAGACCCCCAGCTCAACCTGCCTGCTCCCCGCCCCCACCTAGCTCTCGGGGGGCGCGGAGACGGCACTTTACAAGGACTGATGATGCTGCAAAGACCACAATAATGATAATTAACTTGCTGAATTTAGAAGATTATGCTGTTAATTAGTTGCAAAATAAAGATAAGTAATATAGTAGCAGATGGTTGAATAACACCCATGAGATGGAGGGTTATTACACTGATGAGGTTTCCATGGCAGAAATGAAATATGAATCTGACTGGCTTTTCCCTCTTTCTGTGGGCCATTCCAAGAGAATAATATCTTGTTTCTGCCAGAAGAGCTTCTGGAAGGGTATTACACGACAAACTAATTTGGTAGATAGATTGGTCTGGCAAAGGTAGTTGCTAGAATAATGTGGTCCTCTGTTTTCTCATGTAAATGCATTCCCTCTCACTCTGTTATTGCTTCCAAAGGCTCATTCACTTTCACCTTGTTTGTTTGCGTCTTTGATGCTAGAGGAATTGACCTGTGAATTGCAGGGATTGTTTGTGTGTAACATGGTTAGAGGTAGTGTTAAAAGACTCCTTTATTAATAGTTTTATCCAGATCACGTTTCAACATGTGCAAAATAAAATTAAGAATGCGGGAAATGAAAAGCTTAGGATGCAAGTACATTTTAAGCATAGCTCTAAAGATGTCATAAACATTCTGAAACCCTTTCACAGTAATTTTCCTCTTTACGTTATTCATTTTAATACCCTGTTTCACTATATTATTCCATATTAATTACTACTTATTTACTACATTGTTTTACCTATTTTACTACTCATACAGTTTGTACATACACTCAATGTATGGGTCCAACATGAAATCACTGGTCCAGTAAATTCATTGATACTGCTGTAGACCTTGGCTTATGTGTTAGCTACCTTTACAGCAAGCAATAGAAATATTGTAGCTACTTCATATCATCAATTGACACTAAGCCCAAATGTTTCCTGACCACATGCTTAGCAAGTTGAGGTCTGTGCTGTAACTTGACACAGTATTCCACTAGTTCAAATATGGCTATTTTTAAGATAAATAACATTTCAATGTTTTTATGTGTTGTATTAGCTTACTGCAGTGTTCTTAGAAAGTATTCAGATCTTTTTTCATGATCCAGTCCTGTTTCCTGAAGTTGATCTTTGAAATGTATCACAGCTCATGTCCAAGCCATGAAATCATAGAAACTGTCTGTAGACCTGAAATTGTGAAGTATAGATCAGGGAAATTTCTAAAGCCACCGTCACCTGACTAACAACGCCTCTACAGTGACGCACGGTGGAGGCAGCATAGTGCAGCGGGACTGTGGAGGGGGGTTTGTGAGCAGTGCAGACAGACAGACTGGTTAGTTATAGTATAGATTATTACAGCTGCAAGCTGAGAAGAAAGGAAACTTGTTCCAGATTACATAAGAACTGAGACTAGGGTCCAAGTGTCCAACTATAACCCTGTACTATAAAACATCTTAGCATACAGCCACATTTAAGAACGAGAACCTACCCTGTAAGTCTACAAAGACAAAATATCAGGATGCTTTTGTAAATGAGAGATTTTAGTTTGTTTATTGATATGTTGTAGAATAAAAATTTTGGTCCACATGAGTAACCTTTCATTTTCCCCAGTAAAAGTAAAAGTATACAATCCGTAGTTTTTGTGCTCTGTTGTACATCACACTGTGATAGACAGTGAATTTTTCAGAAATACAACTTTTTAATGGCCACACCTTTTAATGTGCACTTTAGCAGACCATATGGCCTCCTTTTTTACATCACTTGCTTTTTACATAATGTTTTCCTTCTTGTACTAACCGGTGCTTGTTTTTATTAACCTGCTTTGCCAAATTCTGTTTCCAGAAATTGAAAGCCACATTAAGCCAGCAGCTTCCTCAGGTAACCAATGGAGATGGTGGTGAAATCCAAAGCAGCGCTGTAACACACACCGCTGCCCCTGCTTCTCCTGTCCCGACTCCAACCCCAACTCCAGCCCCGACCGCAATCCTTACTCCGGCTCCTCACCTGCCCACAACCGAGGCACCTTCTCCACATTCTCTGCAGCAGCCAGCCACCTCCACGACAGAGACACCTGTAAGTACTTATATCTTCACAGTTTATTGTTTTATTAATATTTCATATAAGAAGCTACTCTTGTGTGTCTTAAATCTTCAGCTATATTTGAATGTAGACTAATGCAAAGAGATCATCCATTTTTGTTGCTTATTAAAGTATTTAATCACGGCTGCCGTGTCCTTTGGTTTTAAAATGTTGCAGAAGTTCATACAGGTAACAGGTACAGTGAGAGTGAGGGTAAATCTTAATATTGTGTGCGATTACCTGTATAAACAATTTATTTTTAATTTAAGCCAGTACATCAGCAGGGCCATTATATCGACTGATATTAGCTGTTTGCAGATAAAATATCAATACAATTATACATCATAAATATCAATGCAAATATTAGCTGTTTGTATTGACATTTCTAATTAGTGCTAAATAAACATTATAAAAGTCATTGTGTAGTGTGTCCACCAGACACAACAATCAGCTGTTCAAACAGAGTTGGGCAGAATATAAACGAATAATCTCCCTTTCCTGTTGTGTTTAATGGCAAAGAGTGATGGCAAAGTGGTCACTCAGTAGCAGGACCACTTCCAATTATACTTTCCATTATTAGTATTGTTGTTGTTGTTGTTGTACAGGCTTCCCCGGTGCCCCCTGCACCAAACCCACCAAGCACAGGGGGTCGGCGGCGCAGAACAACGAGCGAAGACCCCGACGAAAAGAGGCGTAAATTCCTGGAGCGGAACAGGGCCGCAGCTTCTCGCTGTAGGCAGAAGAGGAAGGTGTGGGTCCAGTCTCTCGAGAAGAAGGCTGAGGACCTCACCTCCATGAACGCACGCCTACAGGTGCTTTTTACGTATTTCTTTCATCTGCTGCATGTAAAAAAGACCCAAAACAAACCACTCTTTTGTCTCTCTTTGTTGTGCGCTCAGATCTATTAGTGTGTCATTTTGTGTATGTACGTGTTCGTACTCTGTGGTGTCTGTTTGTCATTGTACGATGTTAGCGTATGCGTCCGTACACAGACTTTTCCCTTCTGCGGTGATGAAGTCATTAAAGCCGATTAAGAAGAGCTGCCGTGTGACAGCAGCGGTGTGTGAGCCCTTTACATCGATGTGTCCCTGTCAATAAAGATGTATCCTCCAGATGTCAGCCGCACACAAGCGTGTCTTCGCTTCTGTCTCAGCAGTTTACTGAATGGCCTCAAAAATCTCCTAGGGAAAGGTGTCTTTTTGAACCTTCATTTCGCTGGAAGCAATTAGGATCTGATGCTGACAAGTTCGAAACAGTTCATGTATCTGCTGTCTCTGTTGATAAGTGTGAGCCGGGGGTGCGGCACATCGGTGTTCCAGACAATTAAATGAGATGTGGTGTTTATTTGCTCACTGTCTTATTTTTCTATGAAAGCAGAGTAAGATGTGCAGGGTGGAGGAGGGAATACACAGCAGCGCAAAATAAATGGGTCCACGTTGTTAATATCGTCTGGTTCAAAAAGAAGTTATCAGCACTAGTCAGGCGGCGCTACTTAGGATTTTATTTAAATAAAGGCAGATGAAAAGGAAAGGATAGGTGAGTGAATAAGGTTATGAAATCAAAGAGTTTTATCTGTTAACTGCAAAAAAAAACGGAACATGTGGCTGAGAAGAAAGGACGCTTCATACGAGGGCATTAATCAGCGGTGCTGCTTTCTTTTTTTTAAACCCATGCTGACATGGCCCAGCTGATCAGCAAAACTGCCTCTAATGATGCACAATTATTTTAACATCATCCTTAACTGGCTTTTTAATGAGGTGTCAGACCAGGCAGCTCACAGAGCTTCCAGCATCACCGAAGGCCCATTTGCTCGATTTCGATTAAATCACAAAGTTCCAGATAAGTTTTTCACTCTCAAAAGTCCATTTTAGTAACCGTTTAAAATACAATGTCATAAAATGACGCAGTTTGGCGTTACTGGAGCTGGAATGTTTGGCACATGTTTGTCTCTGTCGTGAACTAGTGGGCATGTTTGAAAATAGTGCCTGTTTTCTATTGCCTGTAAATGAAATCGGTCATGGTGGAAGCACACTGAATACAGTGTTGGCTGGATGTGATACATACGCTCCTTCCAGCTGTGTTTAAATCTGTCTTACGATAGCTCAACCCTGCCAAAACCAGCTAGACTAAACAGATGGAATCAAATAAATTGGCTGCTTTTAGACTAATAGATTAAGCCACCCATAGTCCTTTAAAGGAGAAGAGCCCGAGCTTAAATCTGCCATTGGGTGTTCTGTGGGCCCCTGGCCGCTCTAAATCCAGTTAAAGTCACCTTCAACGTAATGTGGCTCTCTTTTACGACATGCAGAAATCCTCACCTCCCTCGGGAGCTGTAACGACGCGAGAGCGTAAATCTCAGCAACATCTACAAAGTTGCTCTGACAATCCGAACAGCTCACCTCTGACAAATGCGCTGGTCGCTAGCCAGTGAAGGCTCATAATTATTGTGCAGGAAATACATAAATGAAAAAGTGCATACTTGATTCTGAATTCATTTGTTGTATTGTTACCTTCCCCCTGTGTTCACCGGTTCTCATCTGAGTCTTTAGAAGTTTGACTGGTCGTGTGGGCGAGGTCTTTAAAATTCAACTCTGCATTTCCAGTAATAATTCATTAGCGATAGAGTTTTTCATATAGAGAGGGCACACAGCCACATTCAAGTTGCTTTTGGTGTGTCTTCATGCATATGTGAATTTATTATAGTGTATATATGCAGATTTTGGGGTTCATTTTTTTGCAGTAACATTCCCACTGTAGCATATTGTGTAGCTTTGCTAAACCTGGAACTCATATTTACCCAATTTAGCTCATTGCTTACAACAGGAATAAAAATAATAATCATAATATTTGCATTTACACAATTACCAGCTAACCTTTTATCTAGTTTGGAAAATCATTTCGTAGGATTTGATCTGTGTGCACCTGTCGTTTATATATCTGGCATGCTGTTTGCTCCAGTGGCCATTTCACTGATCGCTCTTGTGTGTCTCCTCACTCCTCAAGACTGAAGTCACCGACCTGAGGAACGAAGTGGCTCGGCTGAAGCAGCTTCTTCTGGCTCATAAAGATTGCCCTGTAACCGTCATGCAGAAGAAATCTGGCTATCACAGTGAGTAATGCTCCATTATTCTCAGCCCGAGGCTTCTGGAGAAACGTGTCTAAAAATGAGCTCCGGCTAACCACTAGAAGGACGTGTGGCCAAACAAAAAAGAGCCGTTGACATATTGGCTTCCTTTCTTCTGTTAGTTTTTGACAAACTTTGCAAAAGTTTGGATATTTATGGGTGCTGGTGTATGAGACAAATTCTCACTGGCGTTGTTGTCCCATTCCCGTGAAGAGGCCACAGGTGGTATTCGCACTTCCTCCTCATTTGATACCAACATAAACATTTGTTAGATGAAGTGAAATGTCTGCTGAGTGCGTCTTGACGGATGTTCAGGAGAAAAAAAAGGTGCCAGGAACTGAATTATAAAGGATGATAAGGATGCTTTTTATGTAAGCATTCATTTATTTGTTGTTTGAACATCTTTAGCTTACAATAATCGTTTTAGTGGATATTTGAATAAGCAAGAAGAGTGTGCCATTTGTTTATTTATTCAAATTGCTGTTGTCAACCCAGACTGTACAGCATCATCACAAAGTCTCATTTAGAAACATATCACCTATTTTTCTTTGTTTCCCCAGACCGGGGCTCTGTCGGTCTGATTTTTTGGTCATAACTCACCTTCCTTCACAGATGAGCCAGCATGCAGCAAGAGCAAATGGGCTCCAAGTCACTTCTCCACTGCTCTGAACACCTCTGCTGACTTGTATTGACAATGATTGCCACTGAAATGAGTCTATTAAAGCAGCAAGCTTGACAGTGCTGCAGACCATTCTCATTGTGGGGTGGCCACCAAGCTCCACTGTTCATTATGCATCTCTTATTGCTAACCATCCCACAGACGCATGTCATGTGCATTATGGGACTGATGGTTTCCAGGCTAGAGTGGGCTGTCATAGCCAAGTCTCATTTGGTGCAGACATTTTTAGCAGAATCCACAGATAAAGTGGGTCATCTTTCTCACATGGTTGCTGAGGGTGTCAGCAAACACGTTTGTTACACTTTATGGAAAAATAGAACTTTATTCTAATACCACAGTTTATTAATTTGGTTCATGCTAACAGGTGTGTTTGAGTTTCAGAAATCCTAGAAGGAATGCCAACTATTATGAGAGTGAAAGGAAGTAAGGTGAACTCTGATTGAATGGCAGAATACAAAGATTCCCAATAGTTTATGATATCCACCTTAAAAAAATAACACCCTTGTGTTCATTTAAACTAGTTTTTCATTAGTTGTGGGACAAAGCATCAACACAAAATTACACTCAACAGCCACTGTATTAGCTTGTTAGCGCAACAGTCTCTTCAGCCAATCACACAGCAGCAACTCGGTGCATGTGGACATGGTCAAGATGACCTGCTCAAGTTCAAACTGAGTATCAGAATGTGGGAGAAAGGGGATTTACTTTGCTGACAGGCTGGTTTGAGTATTTTAGAAACTGCCAATCTTACTGGGATTTTCACACACAACCACCTCTAGGGTTTACAGAGAATAATCTGAAGTGAGCGGCAGTTCTCTGGCAAAAATCCTTCGTTGATGCCAAAGCTAAAGCTCTTCTGCATATCTTATAACTAAATTATGCAGAAGAGCATCTCTGATGACTTTGAACCTTGAAGCAGAAGACCACTCCTGTCAGCTCACTAAAATTGAAAAATAGAAGACTGGAAAAATGTTGGCTGGTCTGATGAGTCTCCATTCATTCATAAATTGTGATGGTAGGGTCAGAACATGGTGTAGACAAGATGACAGCATAGATCCATACTGCCTTGTATCAAAGGTTTAGGTTGTTGGTGTAATGGTGTAAGGGATGTTTTCTTGGCGCACTGGGCCCCTTAGCACCAAGTGAGGATTGTTTAAACACTACAACCTACCCAAGCATGGTCACTGATTATGTCTGTCTCTTTATGATTAGAGGGTACACAACTTCTGATTACTGCTTCTACCGTGAACCATGTCTCAAAGCTGAGATCATCTGAAAATGGGTTCTTGAAAATGACATGCTGTTTGACAATAAAGTCAGTGCACTCATAACTGTATGTGATGAGTACAGTCATGTCAGTATAGCACAAAATTTCTTCCAGCACCTTATTGCATCTATGCCTTGAATCATCAAGGCAGCTCTGAAGACAAACTGGGGTCCAGCGCTATACTACCAAGTTGTACCTAATAAAGTGGTTAGTCTCTATATATCACATAGTGATACTTAATGATACACTGCTAAAGACCTAGATATGTTCATTTGAACAAATTTTCTTCAATATTTGACTGACTAGAGCCGTTACTTTATTTCCTCCTGTGGTAGTTTTAACTAAATGGATGAGCTGAAACACACAAACAGAAGTAAACTAACCTGAATTGAAGAAGTTTTATTTTTGTTATTTTTGTTTCCTTTTTCATGTGTTTGACAGTCACATTTACTAACTTTAACCTGTGATGGTTTTAGCTCTCTCTCGCAGCTGCTTTTGTATTAAAACTGAACTGTTTACTAAGTGCTGCTGAGATATTTCGGTCCATCCATCCACGACTAATAGCGAACATCTCTCCTCGCTTGCTAACTGCCATTCTCACACTTAAAACTGCAGCATTAACAAAGGGGTAATTTTCTTTTAATTTGTGTTTATTTCAGATTACTCCACAGTCCTCCATTTATTCCCCGACACCAACAGAATTACCCCCTGGGGCTTGAGCACCCCAGTTGAGAATCACTGAAATAAACTATTTTGCTAATTAGTAAAGCACGTTATTTAATTGTGAGTGAGTCATGTAAAGCGCTCCGTTTTCTCAGTGTTACATACCCCATAAGGCCACACTGGCCCTCCAGAACCTGTAATACCCTTCATCGTCCTGCCCAAGCGTAGACATGGCAGGTGGGAGGAAATTACCCAGACTGCCCCACAAACAAGCCAGGCCATGCTTTCACTTGGCACACTAAGCTGTCCATCTGTCTACAGTGAACCCCACTTCAGGAACCAAGAGAGCGGAAAGAAGCTCCTGTCGGTCCAGGGAACCAGAATTTTAGAGCATTATGAAATATCGGGCAGCCAGCACTTGCCGTTGTTAGGAGCAATAATGCTCACTTGAACATGAAACAAAAACCACCAAGCTGATTTATTCCGAGGCTGACCTTCTGCGCAGTAAAGCAGCGAGGGAGTTTATGGCTCTTTGACATTCGCTCGCACTAAATCACACGGTCAAAGTCCAGCCAAGAAGGCAGATGAAACCTCTAATGTGGAGACATTTGTATCGCTCTTTAATTGCGTCTTCCTGCTACGGAATTTCTATTTTACGTTCCCGAGTACGAAACCCAGCCATTAATTACAAAGTGCCATCACAAGTGACTTCATATCATTAGCAATATTAATTATCATTGTGCTCCTTATTCCTTTATGAAACAGAGCATGAGAGTGGAGTCTTTTTTTTCCATCAGGATCCAATTAATTCAATGCAACTGCCTAACAGCTGGTGGCATTTCGACTCCAAGTCTTGCCTACTCTCCAGTGTGAGCATCATTAAAATCAGGTGCTGTAATCATCTGTCGCTGCAGTAGTTGGCAAGGTAACAAAAAACAAATGAGAATGCAGTTAGGGATGGGAAACACAGCCACATGCCCCAGAATGTAATGTACCCTTATGATGTGGGTTTAAATTGACATTGGAGCTTTAATTAAAGGAAGGGGTGCAGAAGTAGCATTATGGGGATTAATGAAACAGTTTGCATACGCTACATGCAAATAGCTGTTTTACATCTGATTAGGCCTGTGTGACACAGCTAGCCCAAGCCTTCTGAAGAGTATCCGGTAAAATAAAAACGGCTGCTCCTCAAACCCCCTTTATTTCAGTTTTTTTTTTCTGACGTCGTTGCAGTTACCGACAAAGATGAGAGCTGCGAGGAGATGTCCGTCCCGAGCAGCCCCCAGAGCGAGGCCATTCAGCACAGCTCCGTCAGCACCTCCAACGGGGTCAGCTCCTCCTCCACGACCCCGGCCGTCTCCGCCCCGTCCGGCGCTGCCGCCACCGCGTCAAATCAGAGCACAGAGGAGAGCCAAACGCGGAGGGGCGCCAACCAGTCTCAGCCTTCAGGGAGTTGATCGTCCCAAACTGTGCCCGAGCGTCATCGCCGGAGTGCCGTCGCCTCTACAGTCTCTCTGACGAGCAGAGCAAAGGGATTCTCTCTGAGCTTCAGTTCGGACCGTACTGTTTTTAATTTATTCCTGATTTCTTTTATGTTTTGTCCATTTTGTAATTTATAGGCAATGCTTTTAAAAATGCAATGTTTTCTCTGGAACCGATGAAGACAAAAGAATAGGCACTTTAGGTGTAAGATGTAAAACACGTGGTTCTTAAGTGTTTGGAGTTTTTTTTGTATTTGTGTGACTTATTTATTAATCTTATGGGTTTTTTTTCTTTTTAATTTAAAGGCTATCAGCTTCAGCGGTTGATCAGCGAATCGTTAGCGACCGTACCAAAGCGTGCCGTGGCTCATTTTGCAGTTTGTTTTCTTGTTTCGTCTTCACGACGTTTTGTAAGCACTATCTTTACAATGAAGTAGAACTGACACTTTTTATTTAAAAGTAACTTTACTTTGTTCCATTTTGCACATATTTGAGAGATATGACGGGTTTACTTTAAAGACAGTCCGTACATTAAGTACAGGCAGCTCTGTTTTTGTTTTCCTTTAGAAGTAGATTAAAGTACTGTCGCATCACACAAACGTAAATGTCTGAATCAGATTTGAACTTTGACTGATTTTCTGTGAGTGAGGTCAGCTGTAGTTGTGCAATTTGAATGTGTGAGCTCGCCTCTGCCTGTAGGGTAGTCTTCTGGAGGTGAGCCGATTAGGAAACGTGTGTTATTTCATTAACATTCCACCTGTAGTCTGATTGTTCCTGAAGCAGTGATTGTAGGATTGCAGTACCTTATTTTCCATTACTCAATCATGGTGATGTTGACTTCATTCAGTGCCATTAATGTTTTTGTATAAATGACTTGAGTACATTTTTAATGCAGATTAGTTTGAGTTGATTGCCGTAATTTCCGATTTTAAGGGTCTCAGTAGAGGAGATCTCCTGCTTTGTATACTGTCTCTGCTTTATAAGTGACTCTTAATGGCTTTAGCGTCTAATGCGGAGCACGTAATGACATTAGGCTGTTTTCATGGTTGCAATTCTAGGTGACATTTTTAGAAAACATTGTAAATAACATCAACGATACGTTGTACGTGATCTTTCTTGGTATTATGTACTTTGTTTTTATAGGATTGTCCGGATTCAGTAGCTGAGCCCTTTTGATTACATTAACTTTGTAAGCAGTTTAAAAAATGACCTTAACAGTCTTATTAGGATATGCATTTTTTCTTCCAATAGGTCGTCATGTAAAACGAAAGCATTGAGATGTGAACTGGAATCACATCATGTATATTAAACTACTACAAGTCTGTAAGAATTGTGAGCATTTCATTCAAATAATTGTAAGAAGTCAAATTACACCATGAAGTCAGTTTGCCTTTTTCTCTTAGTCTGTACTGGCTTACTACTGTGTAGTTTTACAAGAAGCTAACTCATTGTTTTCCTAAAGTATGATTTTACTGTTATGTGCTATCTGCATGAGATAATAATTCTCTGCGAGAATTTAACTGTTTATTTGATAATGTCTCAGATAAATATAATTAAACGAGTTATTACAACTTGAGTTGTGAAAACTTTGGTTACTTGTTTTACTTTTTGGCTTAATTGCTAAAATTAAAAAAAAAGGGGTGTGATACTGTGTTGAAAGTGTACTTGTAACGTGAAAGTTCTGTATAAAATTTGAATTGATAAGTTGTTGTAATAAACCTTTTAATATCTCTTTAAAGTCGATCTCTGCTTCTGATTAATTTGCCTGATTAATGTCACATGAATTAAGCACAGGTGGGATTAAACTCCGTTAATATGCTTCTTATACGAATCTGTAATTTGGTATGTGACAAACCCAGATATGAAACCACAGTGTAGAGCTGTGATAAGCTCGAACATTTACTGTGGTGTAGACTGCCACCTTGTGGAAGATCTGCAGGTGTATTTGTGATCCAGAGTCCGTGCAAAAAAATATATATATATGTGACTAAACAATACATGCTCAAACATTTTACCACCACCCCTGTAGTTTCTTGTGTTTTTTAAAATCTAATGTTCTTGTTCAGGTCAGGTTAGCAGATGTTTTACTCTATGAGTAAATGAAAGAACTTCGCAACCACTAAACTTAAGATAAGATAAGATAAGATAAGATAGAACTTTATTAATCCCTCGGGTGGGTTCCTCTGGGAAATTCGATTTCCAAAAAAGCACAGCACCGACAGAAGTTACAGAGTTATACACACACACATATATATAAATACAGAGACAATATAAATAAAATATACGAAGGGGATAAATAGAATAAATAGGAATAAAAATAAAAATACAAGTGAATTGCACATTTCAAGTATTGAGTCTATTGCACCGTTGACTATTTACAAAAGTATTGCACAAGGTATTGTACAGTGAGGTGCAGAGGCACTACAGCTTAGTTGTTCCCTCCTTTGTCCTCCTGTTTCCCCTCCCTCTCCCCTCCAGAGAGGAGTTAAACAGTCTGATGGCGTGTGGGACAAAGGAGTTTTTAAGTCTGTTAGTTCTTGTCTTTGGGAGAAGCAACCTGTCACTGAACAGACTCTTCTGATTGTTTATGGCCGTGTGCAGAGGATGCCTGGCATTGTCCATAATGTCCATCAGTTTCTTTAATGTCCTTTTCTCTGCCACTGTCACCAGAGTGTCCAGCTTCATGCCGACCACAGAGCTAGCCCTCCTGATCAGTTTCTCCAGCCTGGATGAGTCCTTCTTTGCTGTGCTGCTCCCCCAGCACACCACAGCATAGAAAAGTACTCCAGCAACCACCGACTGGTAAAACATCCTCAGGAGCTTCCTGCAGATGTTAAAAGACCTCAGCCTCCTGAGGAAGTACAATCGGCTTTGGGCTTTTTTATACAGGTGCTCTGTGTTGCATGACCAGTCCAGTTTATTGTCCACCCACAGCCCGAGGTACTTGTACTTGTTGACCACCTCCACCTCCTCCCCCTCTATCTGAACCGGCAGTGGACCTGCTCTAGACCTCCCGAAGTCCACAACCAGTTCCTTAGTCTTTGAGGTGTTGAGTTGCAGGTGGTTTGTGTGACTCCATGTGACAAAGTTCCTCACCAGACTTCTGTACTCCTCTTCCTGATCATCCCAGATACACCCCATGATGGCTGTGTCGTCTGCAAACTTCTGAATGTGGCATAATTCAGAGTTGTAGCAGAAGTCAGAGGTGTACAGGGTGAAGAGAAGAGGGGACAGCACAGTTCCCTGTGGTGCTCCTGTGCTGCTGACCAATGTGTCAGACGTGATGTCCTTCAGCCTGACGTACTGTGGTCTGTCGGTGAGGTAGTCGGAGATCCAAGCCACCAGGCAGGGGTCCACCTCCATCCTGTTCAGTTTTTCCTGAAGCATCCAGAATCATGACTGTGAAAACTGTACCCAACTTCAAAATCTCCCTTTCACAGTAATGACAGTTCATTAGGAACACTAACACCCCTATTGTGTGGAGTTTAGCTGATAGTACTTTCACAAGAATCAGTATCTTTGAGCAGAATTTATTGACATCATCAGTGCTGAGCCATAAAACCTCCAGGAAGCAGGATTAGAGTCCAGCTTCAACATCCTTCACTTGCAGCACTTCCACAGCAAGTCCTCCTCCTCCTTCCATTCAAATGTGATTTTTCTTTATTTTTTGGGATATATTTTGCCACAAAGAAAAGGGGCAGGTTGCTCTTGTACTTGTTGTACTTGTGATGCTTCATTTTCATTTTCTTTCCTTGGTAAAGTATCAGTTTGACTGCTATTGTCATTTTCTTTCACTTATCTTAGGAGGGACAGTAACCGGGGTAAAGCATGGATTGAGACAATATTCATACATATGGCCAATTTAGAATAAGCAATAAACTAAATCAATGCATGTCTTTGGAGTGTGGGAAGAACCGAGAGAGAACATGCAAGCTCCATACAGAAATGTCCCAGAGTGGATTCAAACCTAGGACCTTCTTGCGGAAAAGCATTGTGTTAACTACTGCACCGCTGTTCATGTCAACTTTTAATAAAAAACAAACAACGCCCATCAAAAGAAATAACAAATATGCTCATGAGTCCATCTAACATTTCCCAGAACACTTATTACTTGTACAGATACTCAGTACTCCAGAACAGTCCCGCACTCAGTTCACTGTAAAATGTATCAGCTTGTTTACACAACAAAATATCCGATCTATATTTATCCCTTGAATATGCTAAACGTTAAATACCATCAATCAACACTTGAGACTAAAAGACACCCAAATAGTCATGGATGAGCTGATGATCTTTGTGGCGATTTTCAGCTCCTCAAAGATTGAGGCCCTAATTCAAAACAACCCAACTGAGATTTTTAAGAGGGATAAAATTCAGAGGAATGAAACATTTTTGCAGGGTTCAGTTAAATTTAAATAGCAATGGCCAAGAATTGTGTGCAGTTTCAGTAGGTAGGAAAAAAGAATAGAATATCTCTTTATTGTAATTTTATTTACACGTACAACAAAGTTATGTGTGCAGGAGTAAAATATAAATAGTAAGGCAGCAGGAATAAATAGCAAACACAAGAAATTTATACAATCAAAGCACATTGGCGAACGAAACAAAGTGACTAAAAAGTTAATAAATTGCTTAAACTACATGCAAACACAAAAGTCATTGAACTATTAGAAAGTTACTGTAAAATGCAGTTGAACTAGAGGCTTTAATTACATACCTCACTGCTCCATTACACTGGCTATGATGAGACTTATTAATTCACCAGCACCAGCTCAAAGTGGCCAGCAGGTGGCGTTACATCCAAACGCAATAGAAGAGACTTACTTTTAAGGTATGTACCACTACCACTAATGGTAAAACATACATAAATTATTGTTAAAAGGAATCGCCGAAGAGCAGCACTGTTTTCTAAATTAAGGGAGATCAACCCCCACATTAAAATAAACACATGTTCATCTTTTTTTAATTATTTTTTTTTTATAACACGTGGTGAACAACAGACTGTTTGCTTTATATGATAAAGGTTTTTTTCATGTACAGGAGACTTTTGCAGAATTTTGCCCGGCAACACTGCCTGCACTCTGGCGCTCAGTAACATTGCCTAACTAGGGCAGCCTTGATTAGCTGCTGATCACAGAGGGACAATTGTAAATTCTACTATGTAGGTCACAGCACTGGCTTATAACACTTTTCCTGGATGCTTCAGTATATTTTTACAAAGCTGGAAGTGTATAATCTTAGAGCACCTCCTGCATATTCGACAGTAAACCAAAGCACTGAAGAAAAGCAGAGCACCACCGTGAACTGTTTCACCACACACAGAATTTTGATTGTTTAATTAAATTCCCCTTGGCAAACAGCTCGGTGTTATTCATTATTCATTCCATAATTATTTTAATGCTAATTTGATGAGGTTTTTTATTAATTAATGCAGAACATTTCAGAGGTATCGCCATTTTCTGGCTGCTGCAGCGGGAAGAAAAGCTTACAGACAGTTAGTCTTACAGCTTTTTGGGTGAATAATCCACAGAATTTCTTGTTTTCCCAGCATCAGATTCCAGGAAATTATTAGCCTAATTGGGAAAGAAAAGCAACAGAAATAAAGACGGCCAACTGGAGTTGAGAGTCCCCCTGTTTTAGGCTCTCGATAAATGAGCAGGATAATAATGTGGTGCTGATCTGCTGATCTCCAGCTGTTCCCATAATTCGACAGGTATTGCGCTTTGGCCCTTAGCAGTCTGCCTCAGCAGACTGGCACTTAATTAGGCATGGATTAAGGCCAAACTGCCTCATTTACGTGAATTGTATCACAAATACAAACTGGATGGCCCTTTTCCTTCAAGGGGGCATCTGGGCTAGATTTTTAAAAACGCAGAGGAAGCTGAAATGAAGAGGCTCCAGGCCTTTAACTCCAGATTTTTCAACAATGGGGATCACCCCCACCCACCATGCTGAGAGGTGCTGTTTTTGAGCACACGCTTTTTAACCCCTCAAATCCAGGGAGACTGATGCAGGCAGATGAAACGGCTTGATTTACATTTAATTCAGATTATGTAAATACACTGGTTGGGTCCCAAATCAAACATGGGACACAATACAAGCTGCCTGCAGCGCCCTGCAAAGACAGACTCTATTGTCATTTAAATACATTGAATTAAATATTTCTTCCACACATGGTCTGGATCATTTAATTAAAGTCTTGATCAGATTTAATATGTTATTTCTGCAAATACTGATATCTGCTCATTATTTTCAGTTGGCAACCTCTGCATGTTTTCAGACTGAGTGTGTGTTTGCTTTTGCTCTTGAATGGAGGGCAACTGGGCATGGCATCAGGGTCTGTCACCAGGGATGTTCATCTATGTAACAGCATTATAGGGGTATATCTGCATGGCTATCGCTAAGTGCACAGTGGAGGGAAATCCCCAACAGGCATTTGCATGTGTGTTGAGTGAGCTCGACTCTGCCAATCCCTCCCCTGGGCACCTGGCTCTCCATGGTGCATCTGCAGGCACCAGGATGCCCCTCCACCATTAGCCTTTACTGGCATTATTATGCATGAAGGTCTATTCACAATAGTAGGCTTAACACTGTATATGCAGTACTTAGCCTATACTAAATCCTGCCTTGCATATGATTTTGCCTATTTTGTTATGAATATTTAATGTTGGTCAGGTCCACTCTCAGCTGTGTTGGCACAAAGGCTGTGCACGCTGGAAAAACTCACACAGAGCTGAAGGTTGTCTTCTTTAATCAGCATCTAGTCTTTGCTCAAAGAAGTACTATTTCCCTGCCTTAATACTTCAGTGTACATGTACCTGTTTGGTCATGCATTTGAAGTATTTATTTAAAGGGGGGATATTATGCATTCCCCTATTTTCTGTCAAATATATAGGGTTACAGTGGTAGCAATTCATCATAATGAACAACTAAACTGTCAAAACTTGATGTGAAAAGGGGTGTTAGTGAACTGAAATAAAAGTAAATGTATTAGATCGAAGAACCTGCCTGAGGCTTTGATGAGCATGTTTATTGAGACTGGATGTCTATAAGACTAAGAGTCAAATGCTTTAAAGAAGGCCTTTGTTTTTATTTAATACATGTACAGATTTTTCCTAAATATTGCTTCCAGCACACGTCCTCTATGTCAAAGGACTAAAACTAACACTGACATGAATACAAACTGAACTAAAACTAAACATTTTTAAACAATAAAAACTAAACAGAGAAAAAAAAACCTTTAAACGAATTGAAACTCAAAAACAAAAAAGAACTTTAAAAATGAAACTATAAAACTTTAACAACTGACAGTTAATATAAAGTAGCATAAAATCCAATATTTGAACTCTAATAACATTTACACAGCTTCTCATAAGATAGATTTCCATTAATAGTTTATACGCAGAAAGACTGTAAAGGGACATCTCCAGCTATTAGTGTGGCCATGAAGCCTCAGGTTGAGCGTTTTTGGTGTCGTCATCTTAGTTTTTAAGAACCAGACATACTGAGTGTGGAGCAGCTCTGTATGCGAAACCAAAGGAATTATTTACTGATGTGCAAAGTTAAGCATTTAGTAGGAATTATAATTGCTGACGGCGCCCATAAACTAATCCATTGTGTTTACTGAGGTGATAAAACAAGGGAGGACTGTTTTCCAATAGAGTTCTAAACAATCTTAACTCTTTTGACAAACACAGTTTTCTTCTTCTGGGCATTAAAAGTAATGCAGGTTTTACCCTTTATCGCTTGATTTTGTGAGTAAAGACAGCTGGAGGTCCCACAGATGAATAGTCATTCCTGTTATACAGGTCTGCTTGATGTCCACTGCCCAGGGTACACGCTCACTGTTACTATATAGACACATTTTAAGATAAGATAAGAAGAACTTTATTGTCATTGTAGTTATGCAATGAAATTTGTTTGGTAGCTCACAGAGGCCAGCAGCAATAAAACAAGAAGCAGCATAGTAATAAATAACCGTGGTAAAAGTATAAGATATAAAGTAAAAGGAAGGCACTTAGCACAGTAAATAACAAAGAAAATATAATATAATAGTATTTACAATGTAAATACTCTGCAATTGTGGGTACCTGCATGGACTCTCGCGCTCACTGTCTGATCTGGTGACTGTGGAAGCCATTTGAGCACACACTGTGGTCAAAAAGGGACAGATTTGGTCTTTCAAGCATAGCTTGGTTAAAATGAGTTTATCTGAGCTGCTCTTGCCTTCCTATCAGCTCAAAGTAGCTCGAAGCACTCTGGCCATTCTCCTTTGACCCCACGTATCAACAAACCATTTTCACCTAGAAACATGCCGCGCACTGGACATTTTCTCTTTTTAAAATCTTTCTCTGTAAACCCTAGAGATGGTTGTGTGGGAAAATCCCAGCAGGTAAGAGCACATTCAAAGTCACTTACATCACCCCTGGTCACCGTTTTGAATCTCAGTTTGAATATTAGCAGATCATCTTGACCGTGTCTACATACCTAAATGCAATGAGTTGTGATCATGTGATTGGCTTTTTGATGTCTGCTGGCGGCATTTATTGCCCTTAATGATTTTTGGTGGAACCTTTTCACTATTTTTTTTTTTATTGTGAGTGAATTCAGGCTTGAGATTTTATGTTTCTTATATATACATATAGTTGTTTTGTATTCCCTCCTCCCAAAATGAGCTGCTCTCTAGTTATCTCTGTAGAAAGGTCAAGACCCCTAGTCTGAGAATCACTACACTACAGTGCCTAATGTGTATTGATTTTGGGGTGAAAATAGTTTCCTGGTCACCCTTGTGGCTATGGTTTGACCAGCAGCTCTGGTATGTGTTAGCTACAACGTACTCTAACTACAGAAACATGCCAACCTTGGTTGATTTGTTGTGAGGAAGAAAAAAGTTTTTTTTCAGTCCCACTCTGTAAATATTTGCAATTAATAATTGATCAGTATTGACTGAAACAGAGGCGGACTGTCCTCTGATTTCAGCACGAGGACTAATGATTTTTAAATGATTTCAAAAAGGTGCTGTTTAAGTGCCTCCCTGCAGATGCATCTGGACTGAAGTGTTGATTGACCTTCTGCTTCAACTTGCTTACGCTTGGGAATCTTCCTCACAGTGTGCTGATCAGAGCAGAGCCGTATTGATTTTTCAGACAGGATCCAAGGACAGTCTTTACCTGGAAAAGTGCCATCAAAAATATAATTGTAGTGATTATCACATTTATATATATTTAGACAGGAAGTTTTTACTGAATGATTTCCCCATTAGGTGCTGACTTCACACTGAAGCTATGCTTTTCTAAAAGACAAATAAAACCAGGATATTCTAGACATTGACTTGCATTAAAGTGTCAACCCCCATGTCTGCCTCCCCTCTCCGTTCCCCAGCCCCCATCCTCCCTCTGCTCCCTGCGCACTGACCAGCATTACTGATTGCTCCTGTATCATTGTAGGCACAGTTGTGTTGATTTATTGGCTCTGCAGCGATCTTGATCCCCCTCATTAGCTTCTTCATTACACCGTCGATCATTTCATGGCGGGCCATATTGGACGCTGAGTTTTATTGAGCTGGCTCTCCTGGCACATTGTTGTGGTCGGCGGTTATTGTGATAATTCCTTTTTTTGTTACATTGGATTGTCGGCCTTTAAACACGTTTCTGCCAAAAATGCATGAAAACAAAATTTCCCACAAGCGTTTTCTAACACATACGGGATATTTCCTATGTGAGTCTCATCCTTGATACACTTTTTGTTTTTTGAAGTCACTTTTCTATTCAGTGCACAAAATGTTAAGATTTGAATAGTTGTAGAAGGAAAAAATTGAGAATATTTGTATTTAGAAGCCATACTGAACTTTTTTCTTGCAAAAACTATTTAAAATTATTACAGAAACTGTTGCTGATTGTGGGTTAAGCAATTAACATTGTTGTTACTGTTTCCCACTGCTGTTGGCAGACTGTTTTTAATGCAGTTTCATGACTTACTGTATGAAACAATGTCATCTCCTGATTGCAGTGTATTTGGTGCCTATTTCTTTAGACTGCTGGCTTGCTTGTGGTTCCAAGGATATTTAGGAAAAAAGTAGAATGGGGGGTAGAGCCTTCAGCTTTCAGGCCCCTCTTCTATGGAACTAGCTCCCAGTTTGGATTAAGGAGACAGATCATCTTATCTGCTTTTAAGATTAGGCTTAAAACTTTTCTTTTTGATAAAGCATATAGTTAGGATTAGATCAGATGACCCCGAACCTCCCTTAGTTACGTTGCAATAGGTCTAGGCTGCTTGGGGGCTTCCCCATGATGCACTGTTTCTATTTCACTCACCTTCTTTCACTCACTGTGTGTTTAAACATCACTCTGAATTTAATCATTGGTTAGTATTAATCTCTGCGTCTCTGTGTCTTTGCCCTGTCTTCCTCCCCTCTCTCCCAGCCAGTCATGGCAGTTGGCCATCTCTCCCTGAGCCTGGTTCTGCCTCAGGTTTCATCCTGTTGAAAGGGAGTTTTTCCTTCCCCCTGTCGCCGAGCACTTGCTTTTAGGGGGATCATCTGATTGTTGGAGCTTCTCTATATTATTGTTGGGTTTTTACCTTAAAATATATAAATCACTGTTATTGTGATTTGGCGCTATAGAAATAACACACCTTACTGTTACATTTATATAGCTAATGGATGTTGCATTTATATTTATGTGTCATGTTGTTTGTAAGAATTTTTCACATTGTACTTACACATCCTTTAAGCTATGCCAGCAGGATAGGTCTGGGCCTGGCAATGCTGATGTGTGTCTGTCACAAGTTTAAGCTTTTTAAGCTTTTCCTTCATCAGATTTATAGACATGGTTATTTGCCACACGCCCATCGCTCTCTGGCACATTTTAAAAAAAATATATATTTTAAACTGAAATAGTTTAAAACACAGGATAGACTGATGATTTTGGCAAATACTGTACCATCAGGGTCCCTCATGGAGGACTGACATACCCAGCAGCTTCAGCTGTGCTTCCATTAGCATTCATTCTCCTCAAAGTAAGGTGGCAAACACTGTAAGTATTACAACTGCTAAACATGGGTGCACTGGCTTTATCGCGGTTACAGTGTTGGTGCAGATGCAGCCTCATATTTAATCGTAATTAAATATTACGATTAATCGTAATTAAATATGAGGCTTAATTAAATATTAATTTAGCTAATTGTTTGGGCATCATATGGAGTTAATTCAAAGTGACTGTCATAAAAGACACAGCTCTGAGAAAGATCTGAGAAAGATCGGCTGCTGTTGTTTTCATTGCAGCATCCCACATCCCCCAACAAGCTGTTTTTCTTTTCTGCTTTGCATTTTTCAGTGAAAATACAAATTTATTCTAGATATCAAAAACAAATATTTAGTATGATTTCTAAATATCTGCCTTACAATGCCCTTTAAATCTATGAAGCAGTCATGTGTGAAAATGACCTTGCAGGTAAGTGAGAATTTCCCATTAGGGAAGACAATATGCAAAGCACCTATTTCCTGCTGTCACTCTGCTTTACAGCAACCAGGATGCATTGTGCTGCTTTATTTTTTTTATCCTAATGTATTTCATGAAGTTGTTAACTCGTTTTCATCAATGGCCACAAGGAGTGAGGTCATCAGGCATCTGTCTTTTCAAACTCTCTCTTTCTCTTTTTTACAGTTGTGCTTCTACAATTTATTCATAGGACGTCGTTTTCAAAAATGAGCCCAGGCAATTTTTGTCACAACATTGTATCTTCCAATTTCAACAGCACTGACTTCAGTCAGTTACACTTTAATGGGATTTCCATAAATCTGCTAAATGGCTTTAAAACAGCTTTGCCCAGATGTGAATTTCAGAAATCCTTATGTGGACTCTGAAAATATGTTCCAGATGCACACAATTTGGCAGCCATTTCCTCCACCAGTAAGGCCTGAGCTTGATGAAGCTAATGGGATTATAGGAGAAGAGGCTGCTAACCCAAGATTCAGCTATCAAATGTTTAAGCTAATGAGGGCATCTCATGAGGGGGAGCTTGATTACTTTGGCTTATCAGATGACACCAGGGACTGCGAGGTCACTGTGTTTACTGGTTGTAATAACGCACATACAGCACTTCTCGTGCTCATAAACCGAACTATCAAGATGAAACGAGGATTGTGTCTGCGTGACAGACCTACAGAGGCAACAGAAATCACTTTGGATTTGTTGTGCAGTGCTGTGAATCCAAACACTGAGCTCTTTGAAGAGCAGTCAGGATTTCAGGAGATATACTGTCACTTTTATACAAAAGCAGTTGTGTTAATTGATAAGCATATCAATTTACCAATATTTTACCTTTTTTTTTTTCATTTTTAATATTATCTGAAAACATACTTAAAAATCGTGCCCACATCCAAATCCCAATGTAGAGTAGCTAAATAAAGCTTATTAAGCTTATGTCTGTACTTGCTATAATAAGCACATTGCAAAGTATGAGTCATTACAGTAATATATGTTGAATTTTTTTTACATACACACAAGTGTTCAACTGCAATAAATACTTGGCACAACATTTATTTTAATATGGACACAGCAAGGTTTGCAATGTGAAATCACTTTGCAATAAATTATTTCTAAAGTGAAATCATATATTTGTGACATGATTTAGTTGAATCACAAACAAAGAAAACATGAGGGGTTACAGTGAGAGCCACAGATAAGTTAGGAGAGTAAAAAAATGAGAGGCTTTGATGGTTTTGGTCATTTTATGCACATGCGCTCTGTCAGTATAAAATACTTGTCAGTGCACAGGCCAATGTTGACTTCAGTCTTTTAACATTTCAGCCATTTATAATTGTTATTATTTAAGGTTGAGGTTTACCTGCTGTGGAATGCCAACTTGCATTTAGAAAGATCAAAATCTGTTTTTACTAACTGTAATTTCAGTGACCTGTTGGAGCGTAGAAGTTAAATGAGCTAAAGTTGTGTAAATGTTCTAGGTCAAGTGTATTTTAGCCTCTATATATGTGGGCAGATTTGAAATATGCTGCATTTGTACTGGATCTTTAAAAAAGCCAAAGCTGTCTTATTTAAAAAGTATCGCGCTGAACAAGACTGCAGTCATTGAACAAGACCAAACCAAAGATGTAAAATAATAATATAATCATGAGCAGTGAGAAGCTGAACAATTTCTTGAACATTAAGTTAATTGTTAGGAAATCTAATTGAGTCACTTGTTTTAGTGAACCAAAGCACACAGTATCGGGACTTTGCTCACATAAATTTAAGGCAATTAAAATCATTTCCAAGTATAACCTTTGAAGTTTCAAAAACTGTAGTTCCTCTAATGGCCACTAGAAACTAACTAGAAAAGTGAGTCAGTCACCATAAACTGCCATGTTAAAAATGCCAGCCCCTTTGAGCAGATATAAGCACGTTTTCAGACTAGTACAAAAAACTGTTTTTAATAATCTTCCCATTTGGCACAATTGGTCAGTGGATCACCGTTTTTTATTGTATTGTATTATTTTGTATGTGTTCTTGGCCATGCTGAGTGAAAGGTGGGCGTTAAGCTATCTGCTAGGCTTCATGGGTACTAATTCATGTCACTGAAGTGGACCTGCTGACTGTGTTGTTGCTGAGTCCTTTGAGGCATGTTATACGCAAATATTTGGCTTACTTGTTGTTAGATTCATTGTAAGAGTGTAAGAGATGTGCATGTCTGTGCAATGTTGCCAAAGATTAAGAAAACCTTCCACATACCCCCCTCTCATCTAAATACGGTCCCTTCTGGCCCCAAAATGTTATGATGTAAAAGTTGAGGCTTTATCCTTTTCAAACACAGCAATCCTGTGGGTAATGTTACAGTGGCTACATTTATGCATGTATGTATTTTGTATGTATGCTAACGTTGTCATTTGTTCTTTTTGTGCTACAAAAAATAGGAAACTATAATTTATGCACAACAAAAAAAAGTTGCCATACTGAAGAATGATTTGATTACTAAGTTAATGTCACTTATCTAGGGTAAAAATTCTGTCTGATCGGTTTTGTAGAAATAATTTTAAAGATTTGGATGTAGGTATGAACATTATTTTCATTGACATAGTGTCACAACATTGTTATGTAAGTCAAAGCGAAGAAGGAGAGACAAAAGAACTGTTCATAAAAATGTATTTTATTCCTAAGAACCGTACCTTGCTTTTTACTTAGTGAACAATAGTTTATGTGAAAACCTCATCTGCAAAACGATGATGCCATGTAAAACAAAGGACGTCCCTTTGTTTTACATGGCATCATCACATGATATCTCTTTAAAACCATAAGACATCTGTCCTTTAATCCTTTGAAGCCTTTCGAGTAACTCTCAGGAATCAGCGTACATGAATTTAAAGCTCCAGTCGCTTCATTAGTTGCAGTATGAGTCATCCTGATTTTTTTCTAATCCTTTCATTTTTATTTGCTTCACTCAGTTCAGTGTTGATTTGCTTGTGAGGTTTGAATACTCATCGATGTCAGAACACGTGATGTATAAAGAGCATCGAAGCCATTCTTGGCACAACACTTAGACATGTTACTGGCAAGTGGAAAATGTATTTAGTCACAATTTTACACGTTTAAATGTAAAAATATATATGTAGATTTGATATGCTTTTGTCTAAAAAAAAAGATGATCGATAGTTCTTTGCTGAATATTATCTTTTCCTCACTCAGATAGTCATTAAGATTACAGTGTTGTGATGATTGTTGCCACTGATTAGCAGACTTGCAGCTGCTTGCTTTCACGCCAGCGAATGAATTAATCAAGTCAACAAAGACAGGCTAATCACTGTTTTAACATTCCCCCATTAAATGAAGTGATGGCTAATTACTGCTTGTGCTTTAAGACAGCCTTTCAGGAATTTTTAAACTGCTTTGGAGTCAGATATCATCTTTGTCTGATATCAAAAAGATCTCTTATTCTAACCTTTCATGGATGATAACTTTCATCCTGTTTACATGCCCAGAGATGCAGAAATACACAGATATTATTCTTTCTATGAGCTGTGAAATTCTGATAAAATAAGATTTGCCAATGGGTTAGTTTACCCAAATTACCATAAAATTTTTCACTTTTTTTTAAAACTCGTATGTACAATGTAAATTGTTTAGCTTTAATTATTTCAGGGGAGTTATGCCACTGACTGAGATGTATGTCTTCAAAGAAACTAAATGTCATTGGATCATGTTCTGTTTTTGGCATTTGTAATATATGTATTTGGGGAAAAAAAGAAAGGTAAAGCGAGTAAAAGACACTGCCATCTTTCCCCTATTTCTATGTAAAATGAACCCTACCCTGATAATTCTCAAGACTATAGTAAGATTTGTTTAATATCAATATAATGACTTAATATTGCAGGTTCGTGTCAGCAGCTGTTCCTGTAATCATGACACACTCTGGCTGGTCCCTGTGTAAACCTGCAGTTCTGGTAGATGTAAGCCTGACAGATATTGATCGATGCAGACATTTTAATGACACGTTGAGCTTCTTATTACATTTTTGTCACGCTGCAAACAAACCTAATGCTTTTTTATGTTGGGTCAGGTCTTAAATTGTACTTCTCATCTTTTCTCTGGAAAGAGAAGTAATAACAGGGGAATTAGGTTGATGTTAACCACCATCATTCTATCCACATCATAAGCCAGCCCCTGTAAAGATAGCCAGCTCAATGAGCTGTGCATTGTGTGCAGTAGCTGACTGTGTCGTTACATGGTGGAGTTCTTACAGTGCCAGGAAAATGTATATTTATTTTGCATGCAAAACAATATTTTTTAGCACCCTGCATTTGTCATTTGATCCATTTATAATCAATTCTGAGCTTCTTAGAAATGATCTGAATAGCATCAGTGTCAGACTTGTGGAGATGCTTGGCAGAAGGAGCACAAAAAGAGAACCCGATAATCAAAATGAAAAATTGTTTCCACATCGGTGGTTTCCCAACGGGGAAACCATTCGTATGTCAGCTCAGGAGACAAAACGGGTTTCTGCTTTATGTGGTTTGCTATCTTGACTTGTGCCTGTTGAGATTCAGTGTTTGTTCATGTCATTGTCATTATTGGATACTGTTTATAAGGCCACGAGTTTGAACCTTGACTTTTTCAGCCATCATGGATGGGTTATATGTACTTTTAGAAAAGAAAAAAGTCATTAATAAAAAAAAATATGCGTAACATTTCCTAAAGTCAGCCAACACTGTGAGAGGAATAATGTGTCATTTTTTTTCTCCTAAACGTTAGTTTGTCAAGCTTAAAAGAAACACAAAAAAGAGGAAAGAAAAGAAAAAATCAGGATTTAAAAGTCAGTTAAAACTTCACTGCAAAAATAAATCTATCAGCTAATACTGATCATATAATTTAACAGTAAACTCAAGAATGGCTACCTAGATGACCTTTTGGTGTTGTCTTGTCAATCTGAAATGTAGGGCTGCATATGAGAAGCTAAGGCTAAACTAAGTTATTTATGGGATATTGCGACAGAAAGTTACTTTTTGATGTAAACTAAAAATGTATATTAGTAGAGCATGTCACAGTACCACAACAGCTGCATCATGTCTACTCAGTAATATTACTGGAACGCTTAAAGATTATCAGCTTTAGGTGGATCACTGATCTATCAGAAACATTCGATTCATGGCATCAATATATTCTCAGTCAATAGATTGACTCACTCTTAGATTAAGAGTTCTCTAAATGGTTTCATGTAGAGGAGGGTTCAGGTCATTTTAACAGGCGTTCCACAGGGAACCATTCTTGGATCTGTTTTTTTTTTTCACCTTGTGTACAAACAATATTATCTCTACCAGCCAAAACTGTAATATGTGTATTTATGCAGATGACACTATTATATATTCCACTCGCTTGTTGTTTAAACTGAACATTGCAAATCTTGTCTGGTTTTGATACATTTCAAAAATCTCTTATCAAGCATGAGCTTGTTTTAAATTTCAGTAAAATTAAGTCTATGATATTCATAAGGTCACCTAAAAGTAGCCTCCATTCTCTTCATAGTCGTAAAACTGAAACTATTGATTTTGTTTTAAATACTTAGGATTCTGGCTGGACCTTAGACACATTTTTAAGATACCTACAGTATCATGAAAATGAAAGTAAAAAATTGGATTTTTGTAATGAAAAAAAAAAGATAACTGTACAATCCACCTTTTCTTTATCTGTATCTGCCTCTTTCTTAATTTATGTACAAAGTGCATAATATTTGCTTATTTATATGAAATCTTTCTTCCATTTTGAGTTTGAGCTTCATCTTTTGATGAATACAGGGGATGGTAAATGAGCTCAAAGAGACAGGCCTCTTCAGGATAATGCATTCCTCTGAAAACATGCAGGCAACCAGCCGACGGCAAGCAAGGCAGCATGTCGACAATGAGCGCAATTGTCCTTGCTTCACTTACGTAGAAAGTGACAATTTCACATCGTCTTGAAATAAATTCAGAGGATGGAAGATGGTTCAGGGCGATCTTTCCAGTTGAAAAAATTCTGTAGCAAACCCTCCCTTTCTCCTGCAGTGTGCGTTACGTATTCTCGCAGCACAGGGGACTCATAAACAAGGTTGGATAACAGTGGCGGTGGCTCAGAGTGGAGCGGTTGGGGTGGTTTGTTTTCAACTTCATCAGTTAAAAACAAAGAGGAGCTCTGTCTAAAACTGGCTCATGCATGTGTTCTTCCGGAGGTTATGTAAACTGAAGGCACTTTTCTGAAATGTTCAAATAAAACAATAATCTCTGTTTAAATGATCTGTTCTTCTTTGGAAACATATGCTACGTGCTATTTTCTGTCTCTGGCTGAAAGATGCATTTCTCTCTCTCTCTCTCTCTCTCTGATATGCTAACAAGCAGGCAGCAGAGCACAAGCACCAGTCGACCAGATGTCCGCCAGTCGCTCTCTTCTGCGTAATTCTGAATGATTTGATATTCATGGCCTGCTGATTTGAAAACTGCCTCAAGCCAAATGCCTTGTTTTGGATGGATATAAATACATATATCTATCAGTTGGCTTGTTTATGCGGCAATCAATGTCAATCATCTTGCCTTTGCCAGCTGCCATGATACTACAATGTTGCAGCATAAGGAGAATTGCAGTTAGTATAACTTTTGTACCACTGCTAACAACATTCTTAATAACGGATAATTCCCTGTAACTACAAACTGGATCACACAGTAGCCCATGTTTAGCTTTAAGAAAAAATTCTCAAAGCTGATTCCTCAGCACATAAAGTGACTGGTTGTCTAATTTCTTGATCCTTCCTCCACTCACTTTTGCCATTTTAATATTGTTTTTTGTTTAAATATTTTACAAAATATAGTACTATATTCATTAAAACAGATTATGGCAAAACATCAAGCATCCCAGCTGGTCTAATTTGAATTAAAATCTAAAAATGATCACTAGACAAGTCACATGCTTGTTTAAAATGTTGTTTTTATTTCATGATTTTAGTAGCTTTGTTCATTTTCACATGGATGCGAAAATTGGAAACTGATGAAAAATACAGGGGTTGATTTATTTATTTTAATTTAACAAACTGAGCTATTTTTTTTTATATAAGTAAGTTCTTAATTAGTTTCTTTATTTCAAGATGAACTGCTCTGATTTCAGTAGTGAGAATCCGTGCTACAGTGAAATAATCACTTTTTATGATCTCAGGCAGATAAGGTAAGCAAGCCCTAGGTGTTTCTGGTTCACACACTTTAGCGTTTTCTGACTAGTAAATATTACGCTACCAGGAAATCTGATTATACAGCTGTGTAAAAACCAAATTTTCACAGGACTCTGCGCAGTCCTGTACCCCCCTGGTGCTTTCAAAGGAATTTAGATGGTATAAATCAGCCAGATGTTGCCAATCAAATGTATGAAGACCATTCTAAAGGTCAAATGTGAGGCTACAGGTCTGTCAGCTAAAGCTTGGCTGAAACTGGGTATGCAGCAGGCTAATAATACCAAACACCAGCGTAAATTTACAGGATGGTTCAAGAAGAAAACAATCATTGTGTTGCAGTGGCCCAAAGTCCACAACCTCATTTCAACCTGATTGAAATCTTGTCTCTGGACATTAATAGACTTGTGCATAAATTGTCCAAATTCCTGCTCAATGATATGAAAGACTGATTAAATGATAACAAAAACAATTACTTCAAGTTATTGCTGCCACAGGAGGTTCTACAAGCTACCGAATCACAGAGTGGGCTTATTTTTCCACCGGATTACAGAGAGTCCTGTGGAAATGTTCTTTCTCATATGACTATATCTTCATGAGTGAATAATTATGATGATGAACCTGCATTATAGTATGTCAGCATCACCACAAGCCTGTTAATATGTTGATAATAGCAGAGTGGATAATTATAGTGGTTTTTTTTTTATCTTCTCTACCTTATAACATATCATACAGCATTATGAACTGTCTATGCTGCTACGATTGCAACATGTTTTCCCTGTAATGTAGTATAAAGGATGCTAATCTAATTATTCATACCTCAACACCTCTGAAATATCTATTAACAGTGCCTACTCATGGGACTAGTCTGATCATTTCAGCTGGTAAGACAACCAGTGGTGGATAAAAGAAGTCCACCGGCTCAGAAATGCTGCTCTCATGGGAACCTAACGCTCCAAACAGATGTTGTTCTTCCTCAGAAAGTGAAACCTAATAAGATGCAATATGGTCAACACTCCACAGGTTTGTGTCCTCCAGCCAGAGCAGACAGTGAGCAGATTACTGATCAGAAAGTCAAGACCTGCTGCCAAAAAGTGACTCTGGGCCACCTGTCCCCAAACACTGGAAAACAAGCTACAAGAGCAGCACACACATGGTTTCCAGTGCACACTGTCTGTGAACAGAACTGATAGTTTTCATGGGTGTGAAGCTGGTAAGGAATCACGTTTTTGTATGTTACAGAGCACCTGCTTGTTGACCTTTGGAAAACTTCAAACTGTTATTGGCTCTATTGTTATTTAAAGATACACTTCACTCATCTAGTGTGACAGACATGGTTTGTGTCCATGCCTCTCAACACTTACTAAGAAAATGAATGTTTACAACTGATTTACCACTTAAGTGCTGGATTGAGTTGAGGTAAGGCTCTATGCAGGCCAGTCAAACTCCTCCGCACGTCACTTTAAGTTCAGCACAGAGGGACTGTATCTAAATGGACATTAACCATTTCTTTGTAATCAGCTGTTTTAGAGCCTGCGGCCGAAGGAACGGTGGCTCTGAGTAAGAAACCAAGAATGTAGCACATTCATAAGGAAAAGACTTGCCAATCACAACCAAACCACACCTTAAAGTATATAGATAGGACTTTATTAATCTTTCAGGTAGGTTCCTCCGGGAAATTCAGTAAAGCTTTATCGTCACGAACAGGGTTCGAACCTGTGCGGGGAAACCCCATTGGATTTCGAGTCCAACGCCTTAACCTCTCGGCCACCGCGACTACAGCACACATGTTCATGATTTATCATAAATCATATTCATACAATATGAATTATCTTCGCAAGCAGTGGAAATGGGAAGGAATTAAGATTTCAGACACCTCTGTGGAGCCTTGACTTTTTACTTACCTGAGTTGTGTTGGATTAAAATCAGCTGATAACTGAAAAATTGTACATTTAAATTAAAGTAACTGGTTTTCTCTGATTTATTACTAGAAGTTTGTGTCTTTGTATTTTTGTGTTTTTACTTGTATATACTGAATTACTAATAGATAACAATATTTTCTCTAAATGCTTGGATTTTTTATTTTACTATTATCAAAACAATACTCAGATTCTTCTATTTGAATATAATTTTCTTTTTCTAGAAATTTGGACTGAATGTTGAAGCTTTCTAATGCTGTAGTCGGGGCCTTTCTGAGTACTCTTCACTTCATTCAGCCATAAATGCAAACAATATCAAAATACCTTCACGGCAACTGGCATAACCGGAGGATATACCATGATGTTGGATGTTATTATAAACCCTGATTCATTTTACATCTCCAGGTTTGCTTTCTGTTCCTGATATAACCAAACCTGAGCGAACTAATCATGAAATCAGGGAACTGCACAGAGTTCTATCCTTCCCCTGTCCAGTGAGGCGGAGGAGTAAAGTACAGTTATATAACTGTGAAAAATATATAGCTGCACCATAGTCTGTGATTATGAGACCAGCATGCCATGTCCTACTTCAGATGTTACACAATGGGCACTCTCACTAAAAGGCATTCATCCATACAGTTCAGCAGGCATTTAGTACCTTTAGTGTAATACTGTTGAACAATTGTATTTGGGTTTTAAGAACACAATATAAAGGAGAGAATAACATGCACATCATTGGTTACACTTTCTAATACTGAGGTTGACCCACTTTTGCTTTAACTAAATTCTTCATTGCATATCTTCAACTTTGTGAGCTTTGAGACATGATGTGTTATTCTGCTGAAGCAGCCAACAGAAGGTGGTTGCACTCTGGTCACAAAGTGATGGACTTAGTCAACAACATTACTCAAGAGGGCTCTGCCACTTAAACAATGTCATCTTGTTACTATGGGAGACAAAGTGTGCCAAGAGGATTTAAGAGAGCCTGTGTCATTTGTATCCTCAGTTTCCTGTTCTTACCTGACAGAAGAGGCACCTGATGTGCTCTTCTGCTGCTGTAGGCCGCCTGCTCCAAGTTTTGATGTGTTGTATCTTCAGAGATGCTTTTCTGCAAATTTTTGTTGTAATGAGTGATTATTTGAGTTTCCATTGCCTTCCTATCATCCCGAAACAGTGTGGCCATTCTCCTCTGACCTATGACTCCAACAAGGGAATTTTTCCCTGGACTGCTGCTCACTGGATATTTTCTCTTGGTAACTCTTTATAATATGAACCGCAACTGAGGCCCTTTCTTTTTTTCAGACCATCTTTAAAAGAGATGGTTGTGTGGGGAAAATCCAACCAGATCATCAGATTCATATCAGAATTTAAGCACGACTTAAATCCATTTAGGGATAAAAACAGGCAATTACATTTTGTGGCAATTAACTGTGCACAACAAGAAGCCTAAAATAACAGTGAAATGGCAAAAAAGCATTTAGCAACGTGAATCTTACGTATAACACAGTGTTGTAATTTGGTGTAGGAAATTGTTTGTGCAGGAAACAGTAAGCAAACCTGCTACTCTGATTTTACAGCGAAGGGTGTTATCAAGCTTTACATTTTGAAACTAACTTCTTTCTTTTTAAAAAGAAGAAACAAAATTATCCAAAAGCTTTAACTGATGAAATCCTTTGTTGATGGAAAAGTAGATGAAGATGACTCTTTTTTTAAAGATTTTCCACTGGCACAGGATTTCTCTTTTAAGACACTTGAAAGCTCACCGAATATTTGAGGCATTAACTAACTCATCTAGTACCATCATCATCACTCTGTTGCCAAAATAGCTGAAGCACAATGACTCATTCATCATGCTCTAAACACATACTCACACTGATGTTGCAGGGGCGGTGGGGGCGTCTCTCAGCAGAACCTCACAAAGAGATAAAGGACGATTCAAGCCTTTTAATTATTCTTCGCAATCATTTCTCATTCCTATGTAATAACCAGTCGCTCTCTGTAACAGAAGGTGATTCCTGGGTAGATGAGTTTGAGGTAAGCAAATTGTTTCTCCAGACAGGATTGATGACAGTATTTGCTGATGACTGCCGGTAGCTGTGAGTTTAGATTGGCTGTGGGACACCCACTACTGATAATAAATTAACATAAAGTGCTATGTGTTTAATTTTGTTCTATTGATATTACAGTTTAATATAACTTTCAGTTCAGGTAAACATAGAGCAGAACAGAAGATGTTTTTATTCTGGCGTTAGGTCCTTGTGTGCGGCAGAAGTGTGATCACTGATTTTCTTCCACGCCACTGAAGCAGAGTGACCATGACATTCAGCACCATATCTGACATTTTCAGCCTGCACTTCTACTCTCAGAGCTCCTGCATCCATCAGGAGTGATTTCCTTTGTAATCTAGAATTTCCTTTAAATCGCGGCAAAAATTGATTCCTATTTAAAAAATAAATAAATAAATAAATTGTAAAATTACAGCCAAGTAGACAATTGCACAGATGCTGTAACCCACTCTATACTGTTGTTTCTGTGCACTTAAAGCTTGCCACATGTATGTTTTGACCTTGCAGTGTGAATAGCAAAATGTGATAGCAGCCTACCATAAATCAGTGTCACAGCACAGACTGTTCCAGCCACATGCAGGTAATCTATTTGTGCCAGTGTAATTTGTTCTGGGTTTCTTGCAGGCCCAGCAAAAAAAAAAAAAAAGGCATGCATTTGTGCTGCATCTTATGCATATGTGGTATTTCCTGGCAGTGAAGCTTTAGCCATGCACAGTCTTTCGGTACTTCTGATTCACATTGTGAAAATCTTTCTCCACCATGACGCTATTTTATGCATTTACTGTAGATAGCTACACAGTGCTTAAGTAACAAGACTACTGACAATGAATTTCTTTCTTGTTGTGCCACACATTTAATTCTGCAGAAAGTTTTCTGTTCCTAGTTCTGATATTAGTGGCCTGTACTCTAAGATTTTACAGGTAAATCCATAATTTGTTGGGCAAAGGCACAGTTTTGTAGTTTTGCCTCTGTACACAACTGCAGTGGATTTTATATCAAACAGTTAAGATGTAATAGAACTGGAGATTTTCAGCTTTAATTCAAGAGGCTCTACAGAAAAGTTGGATTTACAGTTTAGGAATTGCAAACTAACATAATTGCAAATAGAGGGGTTGTTTTTAAACTCGCATGAGGTATAGAATGAAGTCTAAAATTGGCATACCAAGTGTTATTTTTCCTCCTTGAGATGCTCTGTCAGGGCTTTGCTGCAGCCTCCAGTGGCTAAGTGTGGGTCTCTCTGCATTCAGAGTTGTTTTCAGTAACTGATTGGACTGTGAGGTGCCATTTATTCAGTTTTGGAACATTTGGCTGAATCTGCACAGCCTTGCAAACTTCAGAATTCGTCCTGATACTTCTATCAACGCTCACATTATCAGTTAACTCTAATGACCCGATTGTGCCGGCATGCCCATACCATAACTTTGCCTCTTTGGCAGATAATGTGTTATGCTTCAAATCACAAGCTGTTTCTTTCCTTCCCCATAATTTTTCTCTTTCCATCATTCTGGTATGAAAGTTAATCTTGGTTTCATATGTCTTTTTTTTCAGGAGCATGTTGCTGTTTTATATGTTTTCTGGTAAAATCTAATCTTATTTTTATGTTCTTGAGTGTAACCAGTGGTTTTACAGCTTGTTGTAAAACCATTCATAAAGGTGTGTCTGGCTTATAGACTTTGACAGTGATATCTTTGGGCTGAAACACATCAAAATGAAAATTCAACACTTTGAATCGACTTCAGATATTATGCCTTCCTCATTTGTCATGAAATATCACAGGAACAGGCCTGACTAGGTCATGAAACAGCTTGTCAGTCAATTGTCCAATTAATTTTGAGCTTCTGAAGATGAGGCTGTATGCATGAAAATGACTGCAATTCCTAAACAGTTAATTTAAAACGTATGTAAAACCCCACTAATTAAATGTTAAAATCCACCGTGGTGTTGAACAGAGGCAAAACTACAAAAACTGTGCCTTTGTTCAACAAATTATGGATCTAACTGTATTAAAACATCCCAGCTTCTTCAACCTTCGAATTACATAACATCATCACATTTCCTTGAGATTGAGGTTTGTAGATCAGCATTAATTCAAAGCCTTTTGGTGTTATATAAGTAAATGGTTGTTCTGCTTTTTTGTGTGTTTTGACATTCGCTTTGATTTTGAATGATGGATTATTGCAGCTGTACCTTATTTATTTCAAACATATGAAAGTGTCCAAATGACTAGAAAAGAAATCATAGCCGTGAGAGTTCACATTCAGATCTTGCCATTGTCCACTTAATGGGTCGTCGTGTTTTGTTGGGTCAGCAGTGCATTAGAGGAAACTTTCCTTACGTAACGACTTTCTTACCTCACAGAAGTACTTAGCGACACCAACAGCTTAATGGATCAAATGGGAGTGGGAGGGAGTGAGTGAGGAAATTAAGTTTAAAAAAAGAATGTGAAGGCTTTGAGATTTTGCTAGTTTCTGGGGCAAATCAGAATAAAACTGTTAATCTAGAAAGATTGAGTAACACTTTAGACCTCGAATGTGGAGAAGCCTAGCACTCTGGCCTAGGCTGGCCACAGATGGACAGCACGGAGGGGGACAGCACGGAGGATACTGAGTATATCCATGCATCCATTCTCAGGGGTCCCATTTCTGGGCATGTCTGGGAAACAAGCAAATCAATCAGTGTCAATTAGAGCTTTGTTCAAAGTAAACCACATCCTGGATGTCAGACGTTCATTCTGCACTCAACAGCAGGCAATGCAATTACGCTGCAAAACCTCTGAAGGGCTAAGGGTCTGAGAGGATGAAGTGGTGCATATAAAAGGCTCTTACTGTCTTTTATCTATCCTCTCTCAGGTACCCTCCTGAGCAGAGACTTTCACTGAGCATGAGAGAGGGTAGCCACACTGGAAGCCCTCTGTTTCATGTTGTGAGCCTGTCCCTGTCAGACACCACTGTTTGGGATGCCATTCTACATAAGTACGCCGATCTTCAAAGCCTCTTTCCTGCTCCCCTCTGCTGCTCATGCTCTGATTTTGATACCTCTGCAATGAGATGGGAGCAGCAAGAGCCTTTAACAGTCATTGATTCCTGAAGTCTACAGTCTGTATAGTCACTTCCTCTGCAGCTGGAAAAGGTGCGAATGTTACCCTTTAACAGCCGAGTCTGAATTAGATTCTGAGACGTGGGAGCATAATCGCACTTGACTTGCAGTGTGAGTTACCGAGGTAGGTTGCACATCCTTTCTCTCACATTGCCACCACGATGCTATATTTAATACTTCATTTCTATGCAGACAACAAGCTTACATCAGTGTATACCTCAAGGAAATGAACAGTCAGACAAAGGCAGCAAAGAAAGAAAATCCTCCCAGCTGGATCCCCCACGCCTGGCACAGACACATGTTGTTTAATTCTTTATTGTATATTTTATCATAATGTAAGGGGGTGGAATAAGCTGGTAACGGTGAATATAGATGTGTGATACAAAATATGATAGTGTTGCTACTGTTGTTACTATGCTATTTCAATTGCAGTGATATCTTCTGGGTCATGTTTGTATTGTTTTTGTTTATTTTTAGAGTATATATAGCTTAGCTAATGGTAATTCAAGGGTATTCATCTAATGTAGGAAATGCAGCATTAAAATGTACACAAAGCACATCTTCCGCTATGGTGCACACTAATGCCAGGGTTGAAATTTCAGTCCCTTTTCATTATGGTTGGTGTGTGGTATAAACAGAGTTCACTGAGGCAGAATATTTTTCAAGAAGTGCTTTATTTATACAACTTTTAAAAAAAAGTTTCGTTGAAAAGCTTTCCATCCGAAAATGAATTTGTCTAAAACTTTTGCGCATCACTTCCTGTCATAGCATGCATCGATAACAGTGATGCCCTATTTTGGTTGAACGGTTGAAGCTTTTGTGTCGTGATCGGTTTCTGTAGCAACACGATTTTGAAAATAGCTCCCCTCTCTAACGGCCCACTGCTGTCGCAAGTTCTCCAGGCTGTAGCCCACTCCTGACGCATGACTCATTCATTGCTCATTATCATCCCACTCTCATTTCGTCCTACCCAGTCTCCCCTGCTTGGATATCTGATGGTGGTGTGGGGGCGGGGTACTGGCTACTATAAAGCTGGTGCATCCGTGCTGCGATTGGCTGGTGGGATTCCTTTAATCTGCTCTGACTACTATAGGGTCCACCCCCATACTCCTCCCCCTCTCTTTGCCCTCACTGACAGCATCCATACACAACAGTGCGCTGTCTCTGTTCCAGGGAGAATATCAGCTCTGCACAGGGAGGAGAGGATTAGCCACAGCCACTCAGCTCATCTGCATACATGTTCCCAGAGAACCACATGAGCACCCAAGGCTGCACCTCTTTTGTATAAAAGCTGGCACTCCTATCACAGAGTCTCCACTTCATCTACTCTCACTGCTGTGAGGAGATTCAAAAGGGACCACAGTTGTTGTTTATTTTGGTTTTTTTTCTTTTGGACTCTTTTGAATGATCTAAAGACTTGTTTATATCATTTAAAAAGGCCATGTCTCTTTTTAATTGGCAAAATGAAAGTAGTATTATTTGACGTATATCTTGTTTGAACATCAAGGAGTTTAATCCCATTTTTTTTTCCTGGGGTTGTGGGTTTTTTTTTTCATCCTTTTTTTGCTCCAGAATGCCATCTAGAGAGTCCTATGAGGTTTGCCAGGAAGAGAAGCCTCTGGTGCAAAAGGCCAAGCGTGAGGCCAATCAGGAGGATATTCTGGCCGCAGCCCTGGGGATGAGGATGGGGCCACAAAAACCTTCAGCCACTTTTTGGCAGCCACTTAAACTGTTCGCCTATTCGCAGCTCACCTCACTGGTTCGCAGAGCTTCACTGAAGGAGAGCGACTGGCCCTCCAGATCTGAGAAAGCCCACAACTTTAAGGTGAGCATGAGTCAACTTAAAGAACGCTTGTCAGCTGTTGCATCTCTTGGTTTAATTTCATCATGTGTGGCCACAGGGCTGCTGCTCGAGCCTCCCTTGTGGGAGATCGAAGGGGAGGGGTGTGGGTTACTGACAGGGAGACTGGGGATGAAAAACAGAGCTGTTTTGGTCTGTCCAGTGAGCCCTAATCAAAAGAAAATCTGTTGGGTGGTCTGTGAACCACTGCTGTTAGTTTGAGCACCAGATGGAGAGATTAGGCCAATAGAGAGCAGAAAAAGTGGCGGACAGTATCCCCGTTTGGCTCAGGCTCACTCTCCTAGTTTGGCTGGTTAATGGGATGGAGAACAGTGAGCGATATATTACTGTCAAGGCTTTTAAACTGCTGATGCTCACTCATCTCTCTCTGCTGCTTTGTTCTCTTGTTTTGCTGAATGTTACATTTCGACCTTTAGAGAATTTGAAGCCTCTGCAGCCATAAAGGAGAAAGCTATGCGCGCGAAATCAAAATCAAGAGAATATTTTGAAGTATAATGAGTGAAACGTGCACTTTGTGTCTTCTAATGTCAGACTTTCCAGTTTAAATTGGGCAGACATTTACATTTACTGTGTTCAATTAATTAAAAGGTCCACATTAGATTGTACTTTTGAGAGTACGATGTGGTATGGTAACATGCAATCATGGCTAAGGATGACATCACTCCAGTCGATTGATGTCAGTGTTTTGTGTTTACAGTTTTTGGATATTTTATAGCACGATTGCCTCCACACTTCTACACATCTAACAGTCTAACAATACTACACAAAAGCCTTTTTATCTAAGATTGCTAATGGCTAAATGCAAAAATGCCAGGAGAGCTGTGGTTTGCTCTTTTTCCCAGAGGCCTCCCTGATTGGCGAGGCTGTCGTTAGCTCCTGGAGCGTGGGGCTTCCTCTGCTACACAAGAAGTTGTCTTTCCATAGACTATTTCCTGACAGCTCGCACCTTTTCTCTCGTGAGGTGTCACAACATGCTGCGCCATGATGGCAAAGCCTCTGCCACTCAGTGTCACGGCTGCACCCGCCAAAGCATTGTCATTTTGAGGGCCTGTTTAAACAACAATCCTCCTCCACTGTGTCATTTTAGGTGGCAGCACCCACTGGTCTCCTGGAGAAATCACTGCAACTACCCACTGTTTCCTTCTATCTCGTCATTGCACTTCATCGCTAATATCTGTCACTGTCCTCCTCTCTGTTGTAGGTCCATACCTTTCGGGGACCTCACTGGTGCGAGCACTGTGCCAGCTTCATGTGGGGACTGATGGCTCAGGGGGTCAAATGTACAGGTATGACTTGTTCTCAGTCGCATTACATAAACCCCTTGATTACTTTACAGCTTTCTTTCGTTGCGTTGGTGGTGCGGCGTCGCTGTAAATGGGTTACTTGGCTTTCAGTGCATCTGGAGCTGGATTATTGAGTAGTTTAAGGATTATTAATTGTGTAACAGAATGAAATGGGGTCTTTATGACTGTGATGTAACAGATATGTTACATGAAGTAAAAAGCTTCTTTTTTCTGATCTACTTCCTTATTTTTTGCTCTAAAGTCTTAAATAATATAATAACTCCACATAACTCCACAATCCTCAGTGCGTCTTCACATTCTCTCATCAGCGTGACCAAAACCAAAAGATTTTAAAGAACATTTGCAGTCTCGTAGGCCTGAAAGCGCACAGTACAGTTCTCGTTGCTTTCGTGGAAGATTTCTGTGTTTATTTTCTATGAATTATGGGCTCATTTTAAGAATATTCACCAATAGTCTACAAGCATTTTCAGTCTTTATGTGACAAATAACATTCACACATTCAGCTCTGCTACTGTGAGGGAAATAGTTGCAGTGTATTTACTTTGTTGTCTATCACATACTCAAACACGAGATTCCCATTTCATTGTAAGCATTCGTTCTCCCATCCCGAAATAGTACTATAATATGGTCTGATGCCTGTCTTTGATGTTTTATTGATGAAACAAAGTGTGTCACATAAATCTGCGAGAGCTCTGATATTAATTATTAATGCGCTGGTTTTGAACAACAATCCAAATAAAGGCACATATGTTTGGAGCCAACCTTTATCGACTTTAATACATTGCCATTCCTTCAGACTCAACCTCAGATCCCAGAATCTAGGGCAGCAAAGTCTCACACGATGCTCGAATTTGCATACCAAAAAAAAAAAAAATGTTCTCCCACCCCCTTTTCTTTTTGTGAACTGCTTTTGGCCGGGTGCCAGAAAGCCAGCCTCTGCTTGTGTTTGTTGTGCCACATTTCCTCATCAGAGTACACCCCCCAGCCTCATCCCATCATGCCCGTGAAGGAAAACAAAGCTGGCATGTCTCTTTAATGAGGAGTAGAGATGGGAGTGTGGGGAAGGAGCACTGTTTCCACACACATTAATATTCAGCCGGCTTCAACCTAAGAGCTAGGTCACACAGCTCAACCCCTATTTAACTTAAATACTTGGTAGGGGGAGAAAAAACAGTCCCTTTAACAAACACTTGTAATGCTTCTTGTTTTCACTTCCAATCAGAAAGAGACCGGTTTCGACTGGTAACTGTGCTGATTAGACATGTTGATAATGTGCTGATTAGAAATGAGCTCCCAGCCACCAATGAAACTCTTCTAAAACACTGAGCAGCAGCTTCATTACCTTAGCAACAGAGACAGAGGTGACGGTGCACCAAAGCATCATCCCCTGTTTCCCAGTGTCCCCTGGGCTCCTTGTCACCCACCCCACCTGGGACCCAGGGCTACCGTTGAGCTCGCATGGACAATAGGAACTCAGCAGCCTTGTGTCTGATGACAGGCCCCCTCTGCGATTATAGTGCCTGTCTCATGTCCTTAAGAGAATCATCTCTTAAGGTAATTACATTTCAGCATCAATGCATATAAATTCAGGCAGTGTGAATTTCTCAAGGGGCCCATATTAATCAAAATATCATCTGAGGTCTTCCAGACATGTAGCTTTCAGAAGAAGCTTTTTTTTTAAATTTAAAATTAAAACATAGCAGTTCTTTTGAGAGATTCAAAAGATGTCACATTTGTGAAATAAAGAAAAAAAAACACATGGCAATTGTCAAAAAACCTTTAATAGAACTTGAAGACGGCTCTGAAGATCTAAGAGCTCGAAGAGCTGCCCCATTTTAGTCTGGGAAACTAGGTCTTCTATAGCCCGCAGCGCCTCAATTGCTGCTTCCACAGCCATTGTGTGTGAGCTTGGATTTGGAAAAGAATAGAGCACACAGCAGTGCTGACTGTCCCTCCTCCGGGCCACAGCTTTTTCAGTGTTCGTCTAATTCCCAACATGCGTCTCTGTTACAAAGCAGCGCTGCAGTGTCTGCATCTGCTCTCCACGGGCACCTCTGTTCCCTACAAGGTGAATCCTGCCCTGAAACAGCTGTGCCTCGGGTCTTGTGACTGATGGCAAAACATCGTGTTGAGTATGCTATCATCTTGACTAATGTGCTGCTGGGCTGGCTATTTAAACACCCACTGAGGGCCAGTCGATGTCTGAAGTAGGAAAAATTTGGCTAAAAAAAGATATTTCCTCAAATTGGTGTATCAATTTCTTCTAACTATTTTTAAAAGGAGTATTTTGACATGAAATTTCTGTGGATGGTCAATGTCCTGTTTGTCCTTTTTTATTGCTAATACATTTCTACTAAACAAGCTCCCCTCTAGCGGTGACTTTAGCGAAGGTGAGCCCAATGCCATGCGTAGCAGAGAAAGAGCTCTCCAAAGCTCTCCAGTGGTCCTGTGACATTTCAGGGGCAGATATTGATCAAGGGGATTAACACTGCTTTGCAAGCCAAAAAACACATGAAACCAGCGAGCCAAATCAAAATGAACTCAGGGCTGAGCGCTGTGTAAAGGCTTTGGGTATAAAAACAAACTAGAAGCAGTCATTCATTACACTATATTGCCTTTTTCATGGTGACTTTAATGCTACAGATATGCCTGAACTTAACCATTTGTGTGCCTCTTTCTGTGTCTGTAGATTGTGGTTTGAACACCCACAAGCAGTGCTCATCTCTGGTACCAAACAACTGCAAACCCGACCTGAGACACATCCGGAAAGTTTACAGCTGTGACCTCAGCACGCTAGTTAAAGCTTGCAATACAGCCCGACCCATGGTGGTGGACATGTGCATAAGAGAGATCGAGTCCAGAGGTTAGTCTAACGTGAGCTCGTGAACTTCAGTGTGTTCTGTCTGATTCAAATATACGCAGTAGAGCTGAAAATAACAAGACAGGCACAATAAATGCTGTTTTTGTTAGTCCACAGCTGTAATCCTACACACTGATTAACTGACAGCTCTCAGGTTCAAGGATTCTGTTTCTCGCTGTAAAACAGCTTCCCTTTAAATTTACAGTAAGCGATCTGCAATATATAGTACTTAGGTTGAAGTGTTAAAAATCTGATTCAATTACTGACTGAGTTAATGGTTTTTGTTTTGTTTTTTGTCGGGGTGGATAATGGGAAGGGGCTTGAGAGGAGTGATGGGACTGCTGGTAATTGCAGATGTTTAATGAGGAATACATTACTCTGTTTCCTGCTGCCTTAGTTGATTGCATTTCAGTTAAATCATTCAACTATGTAGGAAACTCGTTGGTTCCCTCATTGTCTGCCCTCTAATATATGTCTGTAGCTAAGTTTGATTTATGTCTTTATTATTTTGCTCAGTGATGCAGAAAAGTATTTGCATCTGCCCATGTTGTTCCACTGTGTGACACTGTGGACATTTTATCCTCAATTTCTTATGCATATTTAAGACCGTTTAATGGCATTTCCTAAATTAGCCATGGAATTCTATGTGGCTGAATTTTTCTCCATTACTCGTGACAGCCCTTACAGTGACTAAAAGGTTGTTTATTTTCTGTTTGCTCCTCAAGGACTGAAGTCAGAAGGCCTCTACAGAATATCTGGATTCAGCGAATCAGTGGAAGAGGTCAAGTCCAGGTTTGACAAAGGTGTGTTTTACATGTTTTTGTACAACTTTCAACTCACAAATTACACTTTGTGCCTGCCTATGTTTATGAGACTCATGCACAACACTTTTTTATTATAAAATGACATATTTGTGAAAGGTTAGTGCTGCTTTGGTAGTTAAGATCCAATCCTGATATTTCACTGTGTGTGGACAGAGAAGGACAGCCTCAGGAGGCTACAGACCAGGCACTCTCCCTGCCTTAAAGACAGCCATGAAAAAAAAAAAGATCCTTGCTGTGTTGGGATTCAGTAGTGGACTTAGTAAGAATAAAAATGTCTTGGCCCGGTGCAGTGTGAATTTTAACTGCAAGAAAAACCCTGCAGCAGTGGGCTAAACTCTTAGCCAGATCCGCATGTGGGAGATCATCCATGACAGAGTGTCATTCCAGCTCACAGCACTGTGATGTTCAGTCTGCCAGCACAAGTAGGCCATGGCCTGCTCTGAAAAGCATGCGCAACCCAGAGAAAGTCAGAATAAAACAAGCCAGGCGGATGATAGCAGCTACTTTGCAAAAATACTGAGCAAGACTGCTTTTTTTTTCTTTTTCTCCATGGCTGTCTTTATTCCCGAATTTACTCTGTGATGTGAGATTGTTGATGTGAGCCATATTTAGTGAGAAAACTCTCACTTTCTTCTCCTTGTCTCCCCCTTTCCATCACTCGTCTTCACAGATGGCGAGAAGACAGACATCTCAGTGAATGCCTATGAAGACATCAATATCATCACGGGTGCATTGAAACTGTACCTCAGGGATTTGCCTGTTCCTGTCATCTCATTCGACGCTTACCCCAGGTTCATCGAGGCTGCAAGTACGTCACAACCAGACAAATTAGTCAGAAACACACCTGTTTCACTCAGTTTGATTTTTGCTGGCAAACAGTTGTCGTTAAGCTCTATGCTGTTTCCTTCATTTGATCACGAAATGAGTCACATCAGAAGACATTACCTGCATTTATTCATCTTTTACTTTGCAGAAAATGTTTTACTGGATATAATGTACCAGATGTGAGCTGAAGAGTACTGGACTCAATGTAGTGAAAAGTACAACAGGGGTGTCAAACATAAGGCTCAGGGGCCCAGAATCAACCTGCTGGAGACTCCAATTTGGGTTGGCTTTGGAAAATGCAAAGGAGTGTATAAATTTTGGACATTTTAACTGTATTTATGCAAATTTTGCAGCTTCTCCTACCAATAAAGACCTCTCCCATGGCCATGGATACTGCACCAAAGCGAATAAATTTAGTATTAGTTTAGCTTCAAAGTTCTTTTCAACTTTCCCTTACGGTACTTCTATCGTCTATCGGTCTCGTGCCGGTATTTAGCCTTAGATGGAGTTTACCACCCACTTTGGGCTGCATTCCCAAACAACCCGACTCCGAGAAGACCGAGTTTTATGTATGTCGCCCATAGTGTAAAATGAGCTTGACATCCCTGATCTGGAATAATTGTACAATATGAGTTCTGTAGCTGCAGCTGATGTTTTTTTCCCCCTATTTTTTAATATATATTCAAATGTAGTATGAGCTGCAATGTTATTTCATTGCAGCACAGCGATGAGCACTATGAAAATGTGTACAGCTGCTTTCAACAAGCATACAGTCAAGAGCACTAAGTGTTCATTTGGACACTCAGTGCCCCCCCCACCACCAGATTTCCTAATGGAAACTAATGGGTTTTACTTTTACTTCACCGGAAGTACCTCCGGTAATTTGTGACTGCCTGCTCTAGCTACACTAATGGCGTGCTCCTTTGTCTTTTGCAGAGCTCACAGACGCAGAGAAGAAGCTGGAAGCTTTCCGCGAGGCTCTTGCTCTCCTACCACCACCACACGCTGAAACTCTAAAGTACCTCATGGCTCACTTAAAAAGGTGAGTAATCCAAGGTAATTCTGCAAGAGCCAAAGAACCGTAAAAAAATAATTAAGAGGGGTTAGTGAAGGGTGTAATGCTTCTGCTGCGGGAGGGGTAGACTAAATGTCTAAAACGTTATTGGCATTTTTCAAACATCAGCCTCTCCTTTGCCTTTATTTCTTATCAGAAAGTAGAAAAAAAATTAAACATGTAAAGAGTTAAATGTGTTATGTATAAATATGATTTTATATTAGACTGTGTGTATCTTACATGTTACCTTTGCATGCGGTTGCTGAAACTGTTCCTTTGCGAGGGTGTATGTAGTATTCTTCTAACTTTGATAAATGTTGCAGGGTGACACAAAATGAGAAATTCAACTTGATGAACGCAGAAAACCTTGCCATCATTTTCGGGCCCACCCTCATGCGTGCACCCAACACGGACGCCATAACAGCGCTGAATGACATCCGCTATCAGAGACAGGTGGTGGAGGTGCTCATTAAAAAAGAGGATGTACTCTTCTAAACAAAAAGTAGGACTTTTATAGAACAGCCCTCTAATCATTTTTTGTGTAAAGACTTGAATGACTTTTTTATTACACTGATTGATGCTTTTTTTTTTTAATGCCTTGTGTATGGACTAGTGCTAACCTAACATCTGTCCTCCCCTGTACTGGGTGTGGATGATGAACCTTACACTTGTACGTACCTTTTGTCTCCCCATTTTTGTCGGGGATTTTTTGAAAAGCTGACAGACCAGCATGCATGGTGCAAGGTCTTTGTTTGCTTTGTAGTCGTAACCCAGCATGTGTTAAGATGTGTAGCGCTGTGATTTCTGCTTTTGTCTGTAACACAGTAGATTTTGTCCACATTCCCAGCTGCTTGCTGTGCAGCTATTTCTGTGAAACTTTATATAGTTGGATGTAAAAAAAAAAAAAAAAAATAAGCTACTAATTTTACTGGGGTAATTTTTATGATGCTGTATTTTTTTATCTCCTCGAATGTTTCTACGTCACCTGCAGTTCTTTGAATAAGTCTTTCTTCTTAATGTGTACACACTGCTGGATTTTCCTGACCTTAACATTTTTGTTGTGTTAGAAGCAGCATTATTTGTGAATTTGATTCTTTTTTTTTCTTCTTTTTTTTACTGTAATGTTTTTTGTATAAAACTTGTGCATGGTCACTTTAATTTATTAAACCTTACTCTGATAAATTAAGTGCTTAATAAGTCATCTGAATTGAGATAATAAAAAATCAAAATCAATAAATATCTGGTTAAAAATGCAATTAAGTGATTTTCATTCTTTTAACTTACAAAAACTCTGTAAAAACAAGAATCTGGGCACAGTAGCGGTTTTTGATACGGGCGACACGGGCGGTTGCCCGGGGCGGCATCGTGGTGGGGGGCGGCATCACGGGCATTGGCAAAAAAACCCAACAAATTACTTGTACTCATGCTGCCCCGACATCATGCCAGCACATATTGGGAATCGCATAGGCACCGATTGGCTTTCTGTCGCCCATTTGCTGGTAGTAAGGGCGCCCTCCGTTTGCGAGGTGCGCCTGCTGCTTGTGGCAGATTTTAATATTAATTAGTCATTGTCAATTGTTGATTTGTCCTCTTCTCATTGTATGATGCATTATGATGGCTGTCTGGTAGCCATTTGCATACTATGCATACTCTCTCTCTCTAGGGGGGAGGGAGTGTTCGCACAGGGCGCCAAACAGGCTAGGACCGCCACTGTCTGGGCAAATGTATGGGTAACATTTTACAAACCACATACATACATATCTGCTCACTTTTGCCTTTATACTGTCTTTCAGGGGAAATGTCCCAACTAGTCATTAAAGCCTCTTGGAACCCTAACTGAGCAGTTAAAAGCCTAAAAACTGAGTCAAGCCGAGCCGAGCCGAGTGGGTACTAGTGAAAAAGGGCTAGAAGTCTGAGTTCTCACCCTGCAGAACAAAGGAGATCCGCAGCAGGGGTTGGGCATTATTTTAGCCATTTGTCACTTTTTCGCATTAGAAGTTCCTTTATTTCACTGACAATTTTTAAAAAAAGCATGAATTTACTTTCATTTTTCACCGTGACTTACACTATTGATTTCTTAAGTAATGTTGGTGTAATGCCTGTACTGCCTGTGAAATCACTTTGTTCAGCCATACTTCCTTATGACTCTCCCCATAGTCCATCGCTGAACAATTAAATTTTTGTACAGTCTCCATAGCTTACATATTTTGATCTATTTTTGTGTAGTTGTGGCACAACATCAGCAAATGAAGTGCCTTGAAGTGGCTCAGCTTTGATATGGGATACAGGAAGTGCTATGAAGACCAGATGGGGAACATATGTGACAGCACACCTGACATCTGGCTCATATAAAGTGAACTTGTTGCTCAGGTTGGGGCAGCAACATTCATCCTTAGTCAACACTGTAAGCCAAGGCTTAATATGGCCTTTAGAACAACTGCAGATGTGGGTTATATTTGGCCCGAATATCTACCTCAATCTGGGAACGTTATACTTCTATAGTTGCTGCACTGGGGCTGTGCTATAGATATGGAAAGAAAACTATTAAGTACAGACACGTTGCTGTTTTTTATTAAGAGATTTGTTGTTCATAGTAAGAAAACATACAATAGCTAGTCTTGTGCATTAAATAAAGAAGAGGAAATATATACTAGACATGGAGGGGCTGCAGTGATGACCCTGACACTCTTTCATTCTGCATATTCATGATGACGGGTTGTGCCTAAAAGCGCACATGTCACGTGTCACATGACTTTACAGAAATCCCTGTAACATCCCATCAGTCACACAGATTCACTGAGGAATTAAAACCAAACCCACATTACCTGCGGCAGCACCACTGCACTCTGGGGAGGTTGTTAATTACTGGATATATGTGCAAACAATGTCACATGAAATTTGTGGATTTTGAGTTTAATTACCCACAGGTTATGTCCTTCCATGCAATTTCCAAGAACCAGTCATGCACGTCACCAGTGGCTCATTACATGACCAGGATTTCATACTACTGAGGCCCAGAGAATAAATTTAAGTTGTTTGGATAGCGTGTTTATTCCACGTGATTTTAAATAGTGTTTTCCCTCTAGCCTTGGACACGTGAACGTTCAGACTGTAGTATTGTTTTCTATGTTGTCTGCAGCTTCATTTCCAGCCTTTCCCTCCATTTAGGTCTTTGTGCCTCAAATTTCACCACTAAGCATTTGAGAAGCAATCACTGCTTGACATTTAATCACTCCGGTGTTGTGGCCACATCACATTGAGTTAATGTAAGCTAAATTCAGACTTGTCTCCGGTGATAGTGTGGCAAAATTGGATTTTCATCCAACCGTTTAGTGCCCCCCCACCATTATCAGCCATTTTAAATATATCATAGTACTGTGAATGAGGGTAAGCCGCACAAATAAAGCTATCAAGCTTTCTATCACTCAGTCAGATGTGGTGATAACACCATGCTAGATCAGCGTCTGCCAAATGTATTGTGCACTGGATGTGCATTATTCACAGCATGAGAAATCTGAAAGGCTGTGATCCATGAGATAACTGACCTTTCTCTCTTAACTGCTGAATGGCAATGCTTCCTTCCCTGCTGAACGCTGACCTGAATACATTTACAAGTGCTGAAATATAAGTGCAGAATTTGAAATGGCAATGCTTATCCTTTTAATTAGAGGCTAATGCTTGACATTATAGCACTGTGACTGTTTCTGTGGTTTAATTTATACGCTTTCCAAATGCACACAAATTTTCACTCGTAAAAGCTTAAATATTAACACATAACAATAATATATGGAAACAGGAGTAGTACATATTGAATTAAAAATCATGTCACAGAGCAGATGTAAACACGCAACTCGCACTGTGAGGCTTCAAAGCTGGACAGTGCACCAGAAGTGTCCGACTGAGACAAGGCTGACTGAGCAGATACAATGAAGGCTTGTCCTGCATTACATGACAGACTTGGAGAAAGGCAAAGCGGTGCTAACACGGTGCAAATTCAAATGACCTGAGTGGCTAGTGGGAGAGCAAAGGGGGAGGGTTGAGAAGAATCTCTGTTAATTCAGATATTGCCAAAATGCTCATTTGTTCCTAAGTGAGATGAATGAGGCTCGTGGTTCAGTGGTTGGCTGATTGAACGGAGTAGATATGTGAGGAAATTGAGTTGCTTGACCCACCACTGGCCCGACAGGATGGGGCAGTGCACAGCAAGAAAGAAATGCGTGGGTGTAACACCTGCCCTCTAGAAAGGACACGGTGTGGATTGACAAAGCTTTAAACAAAGCAGTCTCACAACGTGATCCATTCTGAAGGTGTTTCTGGCAGGGGCAGGTCCAAAAATGCTTTTCTATAGGGGTGACAAGCTGAGATCACCACATATTTTGTGGTGGTACCGAAGGCTAATCATTTTACTCAAAGGAGTATAAAGACAATGACAATGTGTCTGCATGGCAACAACAGTAATAGAGCTCTGGCTCTGCAAAAAAGCTCTGTGGGAAAAATGCAAGTAAGTGGATGTAACTTTGATGACTTTAACGTGCTTTTTGAGACCCTCAAAGCGCTTTACAATTCCCCTCTGGCCATCACCAGTAGGTGAAGTGTCTTGCCCAAGGACACAACGACCGAGAGTGTCCGAGCCGGGGCTCGAACCGGCAACCTTCTGATTACAAGGCGAACTCCCAACTCTTGAGCCACGATCGCCCTGATGACTTTAACCCCTCCAGCAGCACTTTATTCTGAGTGGTGGCCATATTTAGTCTTTTGTGGCACTAGCCACCCCTGGCCACCACTTAGCATTGCCTCATGTGTCCTGAAACTTTTACTCATACTAAATGGTTTCTTGCAATGACCATTTTGCTCAAGTCTTCAGAAAAAAGCAACATTGAAAATGTACGCATAATAATTAGTTACCCCTAATTTCTTCATATTTTTCTATCAAAATAGAAAATATGTACAGTGGTGTTGTATGAAAAATATGCAAACATAAATGGAAACATACCATATAGCATGACCACAACATAGCCTGGACTCTCTGAGGCAAGCCATCTTGTAATTTCCTTAAGTAGCCTTCAGGAATAGTTGTAAGACATTTCTCCTTGTAAGACATTTAAAGCTCCTCTTTGGATGCTGTCTGCCTTTTGTTCCATTCACTATCAACATGATCCCACACTGCTTCAATAGTGTTGACATTTGGGCTCTGGGGAGGCCAGTCTATGATGAATGGTGTTCCATTGTATCTTGATGCATGTTCAATCATCCAGGTAAGGAAATCCCAGAAAGTTGATTCTGCTCACAATAGATATGCCAAGTTGTCAGCTCTTCGGACGTTACCTTTTGGAGATTCAGTTAAAGAAATGGGAACATATTATGTGTTTTGTGACAGGCTGCTTGAAATAACGTAGCTAAAGATACTATTTAAAATGGGTTCTGTGATGAGTAGACACAAAAACATCCGTTTTGTTAGGTGCTTTTTATATGTTGGATTAATACACAGGTCAGTGTTAAATGGCTTAACAACCAAACAAAAGCATTTTTCTAAGAATGGTCACGTGCAAGGAATGGATTAAAAATGAGCGAAAAACCAAACAATGTCCAAAAGAAAAACTGGAGAACGATTGCTAAAGATCACTTAAAAAAAATTAAAAGAAACATCTTGTAATGTTGAACCAATTAAAATCATCTGTCACACTTGAATTTTTGTTTTTGTTTTTTTTTTTTGTCCTGTGGCACAAACTCATAAAGACAGATTTATCAGTGTGGAGACATCATTTTGATTTACACAGGTCTGTAGATAAGGATTTCAAAGCTTCAATAACAGATTATTAGAAAGAGAAAACGCACAGAGCAAGCATGCTCCGTGTCTTTGCACCTAGAGGTTGTGTGTGGCCAAGTTCATGATGTGATATTTCAGGGGTGGATTACTGTGGAATGTTGATCTTATATGTTGTGTCCCTCTCAAATAACGTTGGCAGGCAGTCTCTCACATCCACTGTGCCACAATAACAACCAGGCTGCCAGTGGAGAGCTTGAAGGTTGTACAGTAAGTCATTTGCCAGCGCTAAAAGAATCTTTTACGTGGTTCAATGCGTTTTAATTCTCGAGTCATCGACAGGCAGCGTGTCGAAGATGGATCTTAGTTTGGATGCCTGAGTTTACTCGCGACAATGAATGTTGTGATTTTTATTTTTCATCTAGTCACCCTAACAGGTAAGAAATTGTTCTAAACTAATGTGTGCTTGATAACTTTTGACATAGTGTACTCGCCTTTTTTACATTAATTAAATGTTTCAGACATCAGTTATAATTATACATAAATAAAAATACAAATAAATTCCTCATTAATTATATTTACAGAAACTTCTCTGAGGTCAGTGTAAACTGATCCAATTCACAGAACACAACTAATGAGCAAATTTAAGCTTTGTACAAACTGGCTCTCTTGCGAGGCCAAGTACAGTGAGGCTTTTTCTTCTGCGTTTCAACCCTTCATCTGCCTGTCACCACATGAAGTCATCTGCATAATTATAGACAGGCAATTCCTTAGTTTACTGTGTTGAATGTCCCGAGAATCATTCAAGCATTCAAACTACATGTTGCTGTAAAATGGCCTTCATTTCAAGGTCAAGGGAAACGAAAGGAGGTCCTGCTTTGGCTTGTGACAGATGCGTAATGGAAAATGGAAAAAGAATATCTCTGTTAACAACCCACACAGTGGAGCCATCACATGTTTCAATGAAGTGTTGCCAAAATTAAACTCTCTGCACATACACACTGTTTGTTGTGTTTACACTACAGGCAGTCCCTATGTCTCCAGGACACAAATATATTGACAAAAACGAAGCCAAAATGCAGAAGCAGTGCGTAAAAAAATTAAGTAATATCGAAGATTCAGTGCCCGAGTTGTCCAGAGCCTGTCCTCACCTCCTCACCACTCCACCATTGTATTTAACAGTTGGAGGATGTTTGTGCTGATATGCTGTGTTTAGTTTTCGCTCAGTGTGATGCCGTGCATTACTGCCAGACATCTCCACACTAGTCTTCTATGTTGTCCCAGAGGTCTTGTAGTTTGTTCAGATGCAACTCTGCAAACCTTGGCTCTGCTGTCATGTTCCTTTTCTTCCCTCCTGGCAAACCTTCCAAACAAGCAACTGTTAATTTGTACTGTTGTGAACTTGAAAATGAAATTGAACATGCACAGGCCAGTAGAGCTCTCTGTGCATTGCAAAGTCTAACTTTGGGATGAATTTGCTGGGACATCAACTCATGGGAAGATTGGTTTTCCACTTGCAAACAATCTTTCTCACTATTAACCCTGGAGAACCCATGGGGTCAGAGCCGACCCCATTGGTTTTCTAGGGAAACCATGGGGTCAAATTTGACCCCATGGGTTCTCCAGGGTTAAATGATGGATGATTGGCATGGGCCTTATAACCTCTCCCAGATTGATGGGCAACAACAATTCCTTCGCAATTCCTTAATCCAGTGCTGATTTTTGCTCCTTAGCATTCTATTAAAACACACTTGAATGTCCCAGAACAGCAAAATGCCCAAACTTCTGCTTTTATAAAGGTGCTCACACTTGCTGATGATTAGTTAACCAACTGCATTTTACTAGCAGCACCCGGCTGCTACCTATCCTTTTAATTCCTATGAAACCAGTCACAGTATAATTAGTTTTTTACTCACAAATTTTGCATTTTTACTCAACTTTTGTTAAATAAATAACAGAACAGTATATTTTTTCATGTCTGTAGTTCATCTGAGGTAATATTTAAATAACTTCAAGTCCTGCTAAGGAAAAAATAATAATGTCCAGATACAAAAACCCTTAAAACCCTTAGAACTAAAAGGTATACTTTCTTTTTACAGTCTGCATGTATACGTTTTATTTATATATCAAGTAAAAGTCTATTTTACATTGTAAAATTTCATGTCAGCACATTAAGAGTTATGCAGCACACATACTATAGATACTACACATTATCACGTCTGTTTTCCAGTCACATTAATTTAAGTCACCCTAAGTGTCAGGTGTTCTTAAAAACCATCTGATTTTCCAGCACTCAAGGAGAGCTACCAAGAGTGGTGTCACTGTTTAAATGACTCCAGACGTAACTCATCACAAAGCAACTATGTTGTCTGTTTCAGGCACGGCCTGGGGCTCCTTGGAAGAAACACTTCTATTTAAAACCCTTTTCACTGGTTACAATAAGGTTGTCCGTCCTGTCAGTCATTTCAAGGACAAAGTAAACGTTACTGTCGGTCTTCAGCTCATTCAGCTCATCAGTGTGGTGAGGTCTTAGTTCGCAGTATATCACCTGTCATAAGATTCACTGTTGTCACACAATGCTAATCTCTGTATGAGTAACACAACACATTTTTTGGATCCACAGGATGAGGTTAACCAGATTGTCACCAGCAATGTGCGACTGAAACAGGTTTGTTAATTTTTTGTTGTGTTGTCGTGTATGAAGGAGAAGGAAGGTATTCCTCTATAGTCACTTCTGGCATTGACAAAAAGGCCAAACTCAGTCTAATATTATCCTGCACTGACTTTGTTTTGATAAAAATTCTTCCTTTAATTCATTGGTAGGTGATTTTTGCCAAATACCCAGGATACTATTTTATATTTTATACTATTACTTCCTCTAGTATTGTTCAAAAAAGACAGATTAACCAAAAAAATCTGAATTCGAATTATTATATGCTGTCAGCTTGAAGAAACACAATGAAACACAGAGTAGCTGGTACTCCTCTACAACACTGCAAATTTTGGTATCAATCTGATTCTTTTGGAGAATTGGAATATAAATGTGCCTGTCTCTAAAACCCTTTGGATCAGTTTCTGTTGTTTAAATTATGGTACTTGTTTGGGGTAAATTATATTTTTTTGTTTCCAAAAAATAATGAATTAACCCAGGACAATGGGCTACATACTGACCATATAAGAAACAAAGTATTGATCCTGTCAGACTAGTATCGATGCAGTACCATAACCAGCATTGGTATCAATACTATGGGTATTTTGATAGACCCATCTACCTCTAGTAGCTGGACAGGGTTAGGGCAAATCCATCACTTCCTTTCAAACCAGGACCACAGCTATATTTTAGCTACCAAAGCCAATACAAGGAGGTTTTTCCCAGCTGGCTGGGATTTTTCCCTACCGACACAGGGTCGCCACAGGGACACCGATGGTCTGTAGGGCTGCTGACCACTAACCACTAACAACCAATTGGGGAATATAAATTTTCCCCTCAGGACAGGTTCCCTATAGCCTGTTCACTGACCAGTCTATAGGCCTGTGCGACTAGAGCTTTATTCACCTGTTCCTACAATGTTTGATTGTTGCACATCCGAAAAGACTGGTTAACATCATATGGTTAGTGATCACATGTCTGCAAAACCTCAAAAGTAGACAGCAATCATTCCCACGAGAACTGCCTGAGAAATGACAAATCATCATTATGTTTGGTCTATAATTAACTCACACTTTTCTAAGTAGTTTATGATAAACTATGATCCAAACACCAAAAATCACAGAACAGTAACTATTGATTCATTACTGATTACTTCAAGATAGTTTGTTGTCCTCCAAGCATTGTGCAAAATACTTTGTCCCTCATTACTTCAGGCTTGCTTCACCATCATTGTGTCCACTTTCAGCATGATGATCAGAATTTTCACTCATTAACAGCTTTTGTGATGTTTTCTGTTTTTTCCACTAAACGAACCATTTATACTGGCTGCTATTTTTGAAGTATAAACTATTGTCCTGGCTGTCCCTCTCTGTATTTCAGAAATGGAAAGATGTGAACTTGCAGTGGAACCCAGAGGATTATGGTGGCATCAAAAAGATCAGAGTACCTTCCAGGGACATTTGGCGTCCTGATCTGGTTCTTTACAACAAGTACGTATTCAAGCTATAACTGACCAATGCCAGGTATACATATATTTTTTTTTTTCCTAAAACAATTTCCTTAATAAAATTATACTTGACCTGAAAATTCTGACTGCAAGAAAACAATCAGCACACTCATTAGTGATATTTTGGATCACACATTTCTATACTTGCAGCATGTAGTGCGTGATAGCTTGGATTTCATTGTGCTAAATTTGGCCTCTGTATAGCAGATTCCCCCCCCCCCCCGTGCCATATGCCGCATTGACACACTGCTGTTTTTTTCCCTTGACAACCAGCTCTGCTGCCACAACAACTTGTGCCAACCGCACCCTGTCCTCAAGTGCTGATGTCCCCCAGCGTGAACATTTAACTTATTATCTCCTGTGTTGATGCCGCCTGTGCTTGTCTGTACCCGCAGTGCCGACGGTGACTTTGCCATTGTTCATGAGACCAAAGTGCTGCTGGAGTACACTGGGATGATCACATGGAACCCACCCGCCATCTTCAAAAGCTACTGTGAAATTATTGTGTTGCATTTCCCCTTCGACCTCCAGAACTGCAGCATGAAGCTGGGTACCTGGACCTACGATGGGAACTTGGTCGTCATCAATCCCGTAATACATATTACCCCATTCACAGGCTGTTTCTTAAAGTTAGTTGAGGAGATTTATGCCACTTTCAACTAGTCTGCCTCAGTCCAAAAAAAACAAAAGTGTACACAAAACCTACAAAATAATGACAAATGATAACTTCTGTTTTGCATGAATTAAAGACAAAATTATTAATTGACACAAGAACTCAAGCTGTCATTTATACATACACTAAAACGGTGTTGCAACATGTAAATAATTTCGTTTCCTTTATTTACACTGGCAAGGGATAGACAAGAAGTTCCCCTTCTAGTCTTTCTGATAAGCTTGTAGACAACTACAGTTTTAGCCAACTAAATTTGAGGAAAAGTCATGAATTGCATATAAAGGATTGACAGAGTGACTATTACATCAGCCATTAAATTATTAACTGCTGTTTTAAAGCCTCAATTTCTGACTTTAACCATGCTTTGCTTAAGAAACCAGATGTACTACTTGGACAAGAGTGTGGCGTTAATCAGCTAGCACTAGCTAACTAGCTTGGTTAGCAAAGTGCACATGATACAAATACAAGCTTAAATTAAAATGAACAAACTGAAACAATCAGTCTGTTAGTTTTTTACTTCAACAAAATACTGAACAGGCTAAGATGCAACAGACTAAGAAGGTGCTTAATCTGTATGCCCACATTGTAGCCACTTGTCAATCACAGCCATGTCTTAATCTCTTCGCTATATCTAGCACCCATATTTTAAGAATTCAACTGGAAATGAATCGACATCTATATAGTAATTTTCTAGGCTTTATCAGCTTCCACTGACCACTCGAAGCAATCAGTTAAATGTACTTAATAATGCATTCATAGGGTTCTTTATTTAATACCTCCCTAAAGAACCTCTTTTCCATGGCTAATCTAGAATCTCTAATTAACCAAGCTTGTGATTGGATGGAGAACCTGGAAATAACCCATTCAGGTACAAGAAGAGCATGCAAACTCCACAGAGAGAGCACAAGTGAGAGTCTGAACCAGGTATTTTCTTGCTGTGAGGCAGCAGGGCTAACCACATCACCACCATTGAAAAAGACTTAAACCCAGCGAGCAGGATGATAAATTAATGAGATTATTTATCAAGTCAAATGCAGGGTTATTTTCTCACAAACACTGTTACAATCTGACTTTCTTTGCAACCAGATGAAAAGAATGGAAGCAGATTTAAAGCTTACTAATTTAACTTTCTTTATAACTTTCTTTACATTTCTCTAGAAAATTTACATAATAGGAATAATTATCATCATATTCATATTTCCTGACAGGACAGTGACCGCCCAGATCTGAGCCACTTTATGGAAAGCGGAGAATGGGTGATGAAGGATTTCCGTGGCTGGAAGCACTGGGTGTACTACGCCTGCTGCCAAGACACCCCCTACCTGGACATCACCTACCATTTCCTCATGCTGCGGCTTCCTCTGTACTTCATTGTTAATGTCATCATCCCGTGCATGCTCTTTTCCTTCCTCACTGGCCTTGTCTTTTATCTTCCCACGGATTCTGGTATGTTTACACTGAAAAATGTAAACCAAACAATAAAACATCTATCATAGATCATAATATACAGAAAGTTTTAAACACATCCTCTCACTAAAAAAGATATAAACCATAATTCTTATTTGATATACTAATATACATTAATATACTTGAGGAAGTTTCTCACAATCTTGACAAATATAGTACTAGATTTATCTCGAGCTTTGCTTTTGTTGTATGCTTTTCAAATATTTTCAAAGGGAATCATTACCTGCGAGCCAATACTTCAGCCTCTTTGGAAAAATGGTATGTTGTTTCCTTTCAAGAGGCTGACAGAAAGATTTATGCCACTTTCATGTCTGGAAGGAACAGCCAGATAGCTAGCTTAGAAGTCTACAAGCTAAGCTATGTATAACATGTCCAAAGGTAACAAACTCCATCTACTAGTACTTGTAAAACCTCAGTAACCTTAAAACCTTAAAATTGCATAGACAATTGCAATTTTCACCTAAAAAAAAATCTGTTTAGAAAAGGAAACATTTAAAATGTTATTTAATCACGTTTTTCAAATCTGTTTAAGCACATTTGCTTGAGCTTCAGACAAAGCCAGCTCTTTTACTGTTTCTTGTGTATGTGTACATATATGCAAATGATGTAAATTGTCAAAATTAGACCATGGCCACTATTTGGCTTTCCTATTATGATATCAACTGAAACCGTGTTGGAAAAATCCTTAAATGCTGCCTGTCAGTCCAAAGTGTCTCTACACTGGCTTTTTCAGGAACTGCACAGCTTATGTGCACATCTGGCCATGTTCCCAGTGTGTCGGTCTGCTTCATTACCCAGAGTCCCTCTGTGCTGTCATGTCTGAAAGCAGGCCTTTGCTTTAATGTATAATACATCACTTGATCCCTGTTTCTGATATGGCTGCTGACAGGAGGAGGAGATGCTAGTGCCAAAAAAGATGCCCTCCCTGGGATAAATGCTCTTACTGAGCAACAACAAAAACAAACCCCAAAAAAAAGAACATGTCTCACATTTTACTCATGTGAAATGGTGTCAAAATCTCTTTATACTCCTGGCTTTATGAAAGAGGAAAAAAGTAGCCTATCACTGTTTGGATTTGATTTGCTTATTTGGGTGAACGATGCAAATGTGCTGCTGTATAAATTCAAATTAAAGTTAGTTGATGGAATTCAGGAAACAGCCCTCCCTGGTGGCAGTTTAATAAGATTGCATGTTCATGCAGTTTAATCTGCACGACATTTGCACCTATACCTTCATGTTTTTCAGGTCAAGTTATGGTCTAAACATGTTATCAGCCCTTCAGTGTATCGGGGATTAGTTATGGCATAAACATGGTGTCCTACATTTACCATCGTAGTTCCTAAGAATGTAATTACGTTATTTTCTTTCTTTTTTCTTTTTATTTGAATTATGTTTAGACTACTGAAGAGGTCAAGAATAGTAAACAAGAGAAAAAAAAGATCAGATGAACATCTACGTATCATGTTCTGATCAAAACTGCATACTGCGAAATGGAATTTGAACTGAAATAATTTAATAGCCAATTTTATGTTCTTTGGTTAGTAAGTCCCTATTGTCACATGACCAGAAATATTTACACAGCTGACTGTGTTTGAATTTCTATACCTCATGCGGATTTTTACACAAACTAAGAAAGAGTGAATGGTTACAATGGTGTCTTCCAGGTGAGAAGATGACCCTCAGCATCTCTGTCCTGTTGTCTCTGACTGTGTTCCTGCTGGTCATTGTGGAGCTGATCCCGTCTACCTCTAGCGCTGTACCACTCATTGGGAAGTACATGCTCTTCACCATGGTGTTTGTCATTGCATCCATCATCATCACTGTCATTGTTATCAACACCCACCACCGCTCCCCGAGCACTCACACAATGCCAAACTGGGTCCGCAAGGTGAGCACAAGAAAGCAAAAGACTACATTTTGATAGTGGAGCTGAATAACTAAAGGAGTAGATTTGCTCAAGCGAGGCAAGCTTGAGTTTTTCTCCTGCATTATATTGCCATCTAGTGGTAACAGACTTAAAATGTTTTTTTTCTTCTTTATCCATCTTTTCTGGCATTGTACACTCACTGACACATTTTTCGTCTCCTTCATGATAGGTTTTTATCGAAACCATTCCCAACATCATGTTCTTCTCAACAATGAAACGCCCGGGAAAGGAAAAGCAGATAAAAACCATCTATGGTGCTGATTTTGATATCTCAGATATCTCTGGAAACCAGGCCTCTGCTGTTCCCTACTACTCACCCATCACAAAGAATCCTGATGTGCGCAGTGCCATTGATGGGGTTAAATACATCGCAGAAACCATGAAATCAGATGAGGAATCCAGCAGTGTAACCATCCTTATAATAAACTTTTTTCCTAATATGTTGCTAAAATCCAATCTAGAGTCCTGCAATTGATACATTTTCTCTAATGTTTTTTTTTTCAGGCTGCTGAAGAGTGGAAGTTTGTGGCCATGGTGTTGGATCACATTCTGCTTTGTGTCTTTATGGCTGTGTGTCTAATTGGCACATTAGCGGTGTTCGCAGGCCGCCTCATTGAGCTGAGTATGCTTTAAAGACCCATCCTTTATATTCTACCAGCTACACTTCTCAGGTGATCACATTCACCTTTGGTTTTTGAAGCTCCTGTACAGACCTGACAGCATTTACAGCTTGTTCTGCCTTTCTCTTGTTGTTTGTTTTTGGAGTGTGAACAATTGTATCCTGTAAGAACATGTAATTTGCAGTATTTTCATATTTATATTCAACATATTTTGACAGAGTTACTTTTTCCCTTGTGTGTATGGACAGGAACATGTGTGCAACTGGACATAAATCTAATGTTGTGTAATATTGTGCAGCTTTACTTGACACCTTTATACTGTACAGCTGAATAAAATTGTTTTGTCCTGTTACAAGGTGAGATATGACTGAAGGGTAGACTTTATAGCGCAATAAGCAGAAAAACAGATTAAAATTGATAGCCTCCTTCCTGCAGCTCCTTGCTTTATTCTGTTCTATTGTCCTGATACAAGAGCACTGGCACGTGCTTCATACCACTAAAAATATGAAAATTCTGACCTACACCTTCCAGGGTAAACATAGAGATTAGGAAAAAAGAATCCAGTTCTAGCTAATGTACGTAGCAGCACACGGCAGACTGACAACTTCTGGAGCATATTTGAATGTCTTTAATATCAAATGGTACATGTTAGAATCATAAAAGCTATAATCAAATTATAGCTGGTAATTGTGTTAATTGTGCCTAAGTTTAAAGCACGAGGGTCTGATTTATAATCGTGTCACTATTATAAGTCAGACTTATTTTTCTGAAGCACTTCTGCCTTTTGTTTCCCACGTCACTGTTTACACTGTACACCTTATGTCAACTCTCTATTTGAAATTCAAATATTAATGCAAATCAAAATTCAAATTCAAATTTTATTTGTCACGTACACAGTCATACACAGTACGATATGTAGTGAAATGCTTGGACAACTGCTCGTGACCTAAAGAGAACAAAAAAGGAAAAGGCTATGAATAAGATAGGAAATAAATATGAAAAATTAAAAAGGGTAAATTTAACTAGGAAGGAATAAAATATAAATTAAGGTTAAAAATGAAATAACTGTACAACACAAATTAGAATGAAGGGTAAATTTAACTGGGAAGAATAAGATAAAGATAAATATATAAATTAAAGTTGAAAATAAAATAACTGTACAACAAAATACACAATACACAATATAGAACTATATAAGAATGTATGAAGAAATCTAAATATAAATAAATATATACACAATAACAGCAGCTGTACAAGTAAAAAATGCAGATTCTGTACCTGTCCACTTTTACTTGTAATGTGCTTTTACATGCTTACTTAGCTCTTGGCTCCTCAGTTCACAGCAGTTATTTGACAGGTGCATGTGACACAGGCATTAGCTAACTTTTTTACTTAACTCTGTGGGCACACAGGAGACTAAATTTGTGGTATTTCTGGGTTTTATAGGTTGTATAAAATGTGCATTCCACAGTTAAGATACTTGGGAGAGTATATCAACATTTTAATTTCCCTGATATACTCCCACATCCCAGATAAATGATACTGCCATGCTTTGTGCTCATTTGAATGTAATACTAGAGATGTTGTTCTCCCCTGTTCCTTGCTTTACAATTTGCTACTGGGTCCACAGCAAGGTGCTGGAAACAATCCTAATTGATTCTGGTTCATGTTGACATGACAGCGTCACACAGTTGGTGCAGATTTTTCACCTGCATGTTTTTCAGTGTTTTAGCTGACAGGAATGGCTCTCATCTGGTTCAGAGTTCAATGTATTGTGCATTCAGAGACGCTTTTCTACATACCTTGGTTGTTACAAGGGATAGTTTTAGTTATATCTACCTTCCTGACAGCTTGAACCACACTCACCATTCTGACTAACATGCAACTGCAACAAAAGTCTGCATAGCTCGTGACCAAGAATAACAAAAAACACAGAAAGATTTATGATCACAGAAGACAGAACATTTCATGCAAAAGATAACTCGTACAGTTAAGTATATCTTGTATTAAAAGATTATATGGAGACAAAACAGGATCCTTCCATTCAGCACGTGAGAAGGGCTGAATGTTAACATTTTCCATCACTGTCATCATTTTTATGATGATAACTGTGGTTCTCGTCATTTTTAGATTAAAGCCTTTTTAAAACTATAATTTGGCATAACATGCAGATACACCCTTTTCACAAAACTTTTGCTTAATTGAAAATTAGCATTTAAATGCTTTTTAGTCATTTAAGAGTCTTCAGTCTTTCGTAGCGATGATTGGTCATGTGACTTGTAGACGATACTCTACCATACTTGGCTGTTGTGAGGTGGCGGTTGAATTTCCCCGTACAGGGGCTTTCCAGACTTTAAAGTTTTTAAGCAGTTTAAATTTAGGTAGGCGTCTGGTAAACTAAACTTTTACTAAGTTTATGTTTGGGTTAAAATGCATCCTTCAAGCCTGTCTGTCAGCACTGCGGAAATAAGTGGTCATAGTTATGCCATCTTTCGTCTCTTATACGTATTTACGTTGTTTTCGAAAAGGATAGAAAGAAGGCGCTACGCCACGCCTCTTTTCACTATCTTGAAAAGTGATTGGTTGAGATGTGTTGACAAATCATGGCTAATGAAACTTGTGGGTTGGATATTAAGCAACGCGGTCACGTAACAGTAAGAAGAGCGCTAGTGTCAAGTTATTTTTAAGAAGTTAGTAAAGGTGGAAGGCGAAGTTTGGATCGGTAAGAAGCCCTGATTAGTATCTGCCTCCAGCTTCACGTTAGCTCGCTGGCTAACTGACGGCTACCTAAATATGACTAGCGCATGGGTGCTCAACCGCTGCCAGACAGGTGAGACTGCATTATTAAAAAGATATATACAAGTTATATCGGTTGCAGTGATTTTTAACTATGTGTAAACAACGTTAAAACCTCTCTAAAAGCAGTCTTGTTAATATACGATATTATTTCGGTTAACTGACGTAGTTAGCTCTACGTGTGTAATGAGATTACAGCTGAACCGGTGATTTTAAAGGTTATAAGTGAAAGTTTTCCTCAGTGTCTCTAGTGACTGACAGTGCCGACTGGTGAGGAGGAGGGGATTAACGTTACGGCAAACCAGACATGACAGCTGGCGGCAGAGGGAGGGTCAACATAATGATGGAGGCACCGGAAAGAAGCCGCAGCTTCAACTTTTCATCTGAGGAGCTGGACTCCTCTGCCCTGTCCTCCAGCATGTCCATCGACAGGCTCTTCCCGGCTCTCCTGGAATGCTTTGGGATCATTTTGTGCGGGTACATCGCAGGGAGGGCAAACATTATCACCTCCACCCAGGCCAAAGGATTGGGGAGTTTTGTTTCCAAGTTTGCTCTTCCAGCACTGTTGTTCAAGAACATGGTGCTGCTGGACTTTGGTAATGTCATCTGGCCATTTCTCTGGAGCATCCTCATCGCCAAAGTGTGCGTGTTCTTCCTCGTCTGCATCCTCACATTGATAGTAGCCAGCCCCGTCAGTCGCTACAGTAAGGCTGGGCTCTTCTCAATTTTTGCTACCCAAAGCAATGATTTTGCTTTGGGATACCCTATAGGTAAGTAACTTTTAATCCCAGCAAACACAAAGCTTGTCATTCAGAGCTGTGACGTGTAAACATGTTGTCCCATTGTTTGCCCATCCATCATACTCAGAGTTCAGTTCCCCAGGATTTTATTATTTGTTAGCAAACAGATTTTGATATCACTGCTTTTGCGGCTTTTCTTTTATTCACATCAAGTTCATCCATAAATAAATAAATAGAGTGGTAGATATAATGTGAATCAAAACTGCACCCAGTTGAAAAAGTCAATTTAAGTTCAAATTAACTGACTAGCATTAACTGTATATCTTTAATATTTAATTATATAATGTTTACGTGGCCAGAGATGCTTTTTGTTTTGCACTCACTTCAGCACTTCCATCCACTGTCTTCCTTCTGGGATGTTTCAGATTAAGCCTGATTTTCTGCTTTATGCTTAAAGTCAGAAATAGAATCAAGCTATTGCAGTGATAGGAGTTATGATCACCTGTTCATGATGCAGCACACTCACATTTCTTAATTTTACTACAAACTACTGTATAACATTTTGTAGGTATCCAGCTCGGTTTTGTTTTAAACCTTTTACACATTTCTTCATCATTTTTATTTTTTTTGCTTTATCTTCATCCACAGTTGAAGCCCTGTACCAGAGTACATATCCAGAGTACCTCCAGTATATCTACCTGGTGGCACCTGTGTCCCTGATGTTTCTCAATCCCATCGGCTTTGCCCTCTGTGAGATCCAGAAGTGGAAGGATCAGGGGAACCATCAACAGAGCAAAGTAGTGATTGTGGGAGTTGTAGTTTTACAGGTCATAAAGAACCCCATAGTATTTATGGTTGTTATCGGCATCATTGCCCACTTTGTGCTGCACCAAACCATTCCCGTCTTCATGGCTCAGTTTGTGGATGGCTTGGCTAACTCTTTCGGGGGAGCAGCTCTGTTCTACCTGGGCCTGTCCATGGTGGGCCAGTTGGGGAAATTAACCAAATCTACAGTGGTGACACTGATATTACTTACTACAGCAAAACTGTGAGTAGAAGTAATTTAGATTTTTATTGCACTTGATTTTCTAGAAGAGGGCGATATTAGTGTTATCAGACAACCTTGTCTTATTTTTATGAGGTGTACTATGGAAGTTTAGAGAGAGTCAGCATGTTCAGGCTTTTCAAAGTGCTCCCACCATGTTGTTTTGTGCTGATGCTTTAGATGAGTCAGACCTTTCTCTGACCAAAAGCTGTTATCAAATAGATGACATATTAAGTAGTCTCAGGCACAGCATGCTAGTCAGTGCATGTAAAGTTTGTATAGTTACACTGCATTTCACATCAGTGTTAAATAAAGCTTCAGGTAATGGTACATGACTTGATTTGGCTTTCAGGTTACTAATGCCCCTGATTTGTAAGGACATGGTGGATCTGTTGGACAAACGCAACACCAGCGCTTTGAACCACTCCAGCCTCTCTGATTACGCCTTTCTTTATGGAGTGTTTCCCACTGCACCGAGTGTGGCCATCTATGCCGTTTATTATAACGCAGAGCTAGAAGTTGTGAGTTCTTTACAGCTTCCTGCCAACATACCATCTACCTTGTGCTTTCTCTCTCTAACTCACTGTGCATGCTTTCTTTGTTCTGATTCCTGACAGGTAACTGCTGGGATGGTGATCAGCACTTTCCTCTCAGCTCCAATAATGTATGTTTCTGCCTGGTTACTCACGATCCGTTGGACGGATCCTCAGCGTTTAATGAATTCACTGCAGAACGTCAGTTTCAACATAAGCATCGTGAGCTTAGTTGCACTGGTGAGTCACAGCTAGTTGACTAATCATCTATTCTTTATCAGCTGATCACTGTTTAAATGTATCTCAGTGGATGGGAACTAAGGTCATAGTGAACTCAAAGTTGCCTCTACTTAATAACGCACAGGGCGCTCACTGACTGTATTTTCTTTTTAAGGTCAGCTTTATTAATACTCATCTCCTGTTTATCTGCTCTGATGTTCTACCATTCAGGACAAGTAAATTAGAGATGCAGGCAGTCTTTGTAGATGTTTAAACCACATTGGCAAACTAACCTTAAAAGTCTATGCCACTAACAGGATATGCAAGTAGACAGATGTTTTAGTGACTTGCAGAGTTGCTTCCTCATTCTTTGCCTGTTGATATATCTTTTAAGGAACCTGAAACTTGTTGCCACGATTATCTTTTTACAATGATTAAACAACATTGTTTTCTTTTTTTATTGTTTCCCTTCAATGTTTCCATTTTTTTAAACATCCACCAAGGAGATTACATTTTTGGAAGTGTTGTAGGAGTGTAGAGTGGGGTCACATGGTCAAAGTGTGCCACATTTGTATGGAACAATCATTTGAAGATTTGGAAGTTTTTCGTGTAACCCATATACTCATCTCTGCTCCTTAACCCCTATATGCCAATATGTTGTACTGACTACATATTGGCATATGGGGATTCTAAATACCATGTTATCTTGGACCTTTGATCACTTATCCAAGGTCAAACTTTCAAAAAATGCCCTTTATCTTTAAAAGTATGCCTGCATATCTGCTGCCTTTGTTTGTATTGGCAACAGGAAATGATACTGGTATATGTGAATTCTAAATGTCAAATGATAGTTTGCATCCAAATTTCACATTAGACCTGTGATCTCACTTTTTACTTGGCATCTGCCTTTTTTCACATTGAAAGAAAAGTTTTAAAGATAAAACCTTTGTAGCTTTAAAGAAAAGAGAATGTGCTGCCTATTAAGTTAGAAATATACTCTTGTATAATGTTACATAATAAGCTCAGGTTATAAATTACCTACTACCTAGTATCTATTACTTACTCTCACAAAAATGTTTTTCTTCGAGATATAATACTATCTGCTTAAAAGTAGATACTGCCCAGAGAATAAACTGTCTTGATGGAAGTTTGCTCCCTCAGAGTGCTTGTTGTTTAGTCATGTGTTTCATAGTTCTCAGTAATTTCCCGTTTACTTTCTTCAGAAAATGAACAACCAGTCACCACTAGTGTACTATTTCTGGTAAAGTCTTTGTCTTTGCAATAATAGATAATTTACAATCCATGTTTTCTCTCACAGGTGTGGACTATTGCCGTCATGTTTTTAAGTAAAAAATTCAAAAGGCTGCCTCACTTGTTTACAGTTAACCTTTTCTTTGCACAGGTAAGCATGGTATTGCATTCATGAAAAACTAATAGCACCATTAATGTCTAATATGTCTAATGATTAAGTAAATCATATAAATCATATCTATATGAAGGAACTCACCTGTGGGCATTCAAAAATGACTAAGTGCCTGTATTTGTTATTTTGTTCTCTGTAGGTTCTGACTTGCATTGGGATGATCTTGTGGAACTTCGTAGTGAAGGAAAATAACTTCATTGGTCAGGTCCTGACTTTCACCTTATTATGTACCTCACTCTACAGCACTTTTATATGGCCAGGTACGCACACTACCATCTACCACAGGAAACCTACATTGAACTAATTCATGTTGGTTCATACTGGTGAGATGTATCTGTAGTGTGACTACAAATTTTGAAATTGATGTTTTGTTGTTTTAAGGTTTGATAGCACTCTCACTTGTGCTCTTGAAGTCTGAGGATCTGAAAGTTTCACCGGGCATGTTGGTCATTGCGGGCTGGGGGTAAGAGGAATGTGCACAGACTGGAAAACACGTCACTTTGGTTTAGACTGACATTCATGATGCAATCAACAATGTAAATGAATGAATATATCATAATATAATGTGATTTTGCATGACACCAGCTCACTTAAAATTAAATAGTAAAAAAATGTATATCTGCAACCAAGTGTCATGCACGTTGTTCAGGGTAATCCCATTGACCTGGTTTTTATATTTTAATACTGTGACTGAATTTGAATTTATCTATGGTTGCAGGATTCCAGCTTTAATAACTGCAGTTTTGCTCATTTGTGGGGAAAAAATGTTTGGAGTCATTGATGCAGCTTTCTTCTATGGCAGAGCACAGGTAATAATACCCGGCGAAGTCATTTTCCTGTTTTCTGCCATGAAATTACAGATAATGAAATACAACCTGTATACAATTTGGATGTTTTCTTTCAGATAATCTGCACCACATTTGTAGTTGCCTTCAGCATATTCCTGGGAGGAGGCTCTCTTGTGTGTCTCAGCAGAGGAAGCTGGGCCCAAAATGTCCAAACTGAAGAGGTGAACTCATTTGACTCTCCAGAAGATCCTTTGATTGAAAATGAACCCGAAAACCAGACCGTGTTTGAGACTGACCCCCCACCAAGAGATCAAGGTGCGTTCTGGTTTGCCAGATGTCTGAAGCGAGATGTTATAATTTAAATCTCCTGATCAAGACTTGAGCATGCACATAGAGATGTCAGTTGTTTACAGCCAAGTTGGACTGGAAATCCAAAGTTCAAATTAACCCTTATCTACTAGTTTTCTACAGTATACTGCCGCACAGTGCAACCCCTTCCTCTCAGATAAGGTTTCAGTTAATCACGTAGACAAAGTCTCTGCAGTTACCAAAAAGCAAAATACACACACAAAAAAAATCTTTTTTCCCCAAGGACGTACTGAAGACACAATTCTCTACAGCAAGGAAGCTGGTTAATGCTGAGAAAGGAGTGTCAGAAAGGAACAAGTTCGATGCAGTGCTTTTGTTTTGCTACATGCCACTGATTCATGGTCATAGTTCCAGTAAGCAAGACACATTATTGCAAACTTGCAAACCAGTTCTGCAAGTAGTGAAGAGAAACTGTTTGAATGATTCAATACAAGAGTTTATTATCTTGTGTTGTAAGTACTTGTGTTGTATCAGCAAAAATATTTGTCACTAGTATTTTTGGGGGGGACTGTATTTTCATATGCATTATTCATAGTCAGTGAAAGTACTTTACTTACTTTCCTGGAACTTGTATTTTATTGAATATCTGCATCCTGTGTAAAATGAGATAAGCTGAGAATTGCTTCCAAATATTTCTTTTTACTTTATCAGCATGCCTCGTATGTGACTGTGCACCAACCCAGCCCCTGCCTGACATGATCATCAGTGCAGATATGAGCAGCACACCAGCCACACAAGCAGGTACTGCACTGATAAGAAACTGACATTAGTGTTTTTATTGTGAGACTTCAAAAAGCAGTAGGATTTAGTTCATTTTATAGTATATGAGCATCAAACTGAATATTCTTGTAATTTATCAGGTTTAATTATTTCCTTATTTGTTTCGCTGCCCCCCTCAGGTCAGTGTGAGAGCAGGTGCGAGTCCACAGACTGCCTCCTTGTCCAAGTGGAGGAGCTCCAACAGGTTGCAGACAGACAAGTGGCCCGTCATGTGCTCATGTGTCTGCTTCTGACTGTCAGCCTGCTTGCTGTGAGTAAACAACCACCTTTCAGTTCTACAGTGACATGAAGTCAGCCTTCATCCGCCTGCATTATTATATTTAGTGCATCTCAAACCAAATCAGATACAAATGGCTGAGCTGTGTAATTTCCAACTCCTGTCACTGGAAGACTTTAAGAAACACATTCAGAGACCCCATTAGAAAAGTCATGCGTCTGGCTCTTTATTTACTGTTACATTGAATTTTATATGTTTTTATTACTGTACGAAGAAATCTTAAAATAGTGTATTAGGGACATCTAGATTAAAAAACTGAAAGTACAAGAAAAGATACTAGGTATTGCTGGTAGATGCTTTGGTATACTTTCATGTGTCAGCTGCCATGTAGTTCCTTTTCGTATATTATGAGAAATTACTGATTCTGGGCTTAAATTAAAAGCTTTTCCTTATTGCTGAAGCCAGTTTTAAAACATATAATTTGATCTCACTTATTCACTGCAGGCATACGAGGGAGGGACTCTTTTTGTTTTAATGAAGGTCCACTCAGCTGGTTCTACAAGCTGGTTCAGTGAACAGCGTTAGTTACTATTTCTAGTTCAAAGGTCTTCTTACATCCTGTTTTCACAGAATTTGTCCAGCTGCGTGTGGCTGCTCTTTAACCACAATCCTGGTAGACTCTACTTGGAGTTGCTCTTCTTTTGTGCTGTGGTCAACTATGGACAGGTTTGTGTTAGAAATATCCTGTTACCTATTCATGACTGTATACTCACACCCACAGCACTAAAGTCATGCTTCTCTTTTCCTGTTGACAGGGACTTCTCTCCTTTGCTCTTTTTGGGCTGGACAAACATTTGATTTTACTGCCGTTTAAAAAGAGGTAAATGGCTTTTATATGAAACTGCCAAATTATAAAGCACATTCAGACATTTTTAGACACTTACTGGCCACTTCATTAGGTACACCTTACTAGTAAAAGTTGGACTTTATTTTTCCCATCAGAACTGCTTTCAGTCTTATGCAGGTAAATCAAATTTACCTGCTGGTTTATATGCTCACTGGCCACTTTATTAGTTACACCTTACTAGGTTGGATTCATTTTTGTCCTCTTAACTGCCTTAATTTTTCATAGCATAGATTTAACGAGGCACTGGAAAAATTCCTCAGAGATTTCCTCCAAACTGAAATAATAGCATCACACAGTTGCTTCAGATTTGTCGGCTGTACATCCATGACGCAAATCTCCCATTCCACCAGGTTCAGCGACAATGTTCAGTTGGTAGTAAGGAGCCGAAAGACAAGAAATATCCCCCACACTATTACTTCAGCACCACCGTACACCTTTGATACAAAGCGGGATTGACTCATACTTTCATGGTGGTTATGTCTAATTCTGACTCTGCCATCTGAATGTGGCAGCAAATAACTCGCAATTGTCCAATTTTGGTGAGTTGGTGTTTATTGTAGCCTCAGTTTCCTGTTCTTAGCTGACAAGATTGGTGCCTGTCTGCTTCAGGGTTCAATGTGTTGGGCATTCAGTGATGCTTTCTCACAAATCTTGGTGGTTGTGAGTGGTTATTTGAGTAACTTTTGCCTTCCTATGAGCTTGAATCCGTTTAGCCATTCTCCTCTGACCTTTGACATCAGCAAGACATTATTACCCAGAGAACTGCTGCTTACTGGATATTTTTACAGACCATTCGGACCTTAAAGATGATTGTTCAATTCAATTCAATTTTATTTATATAGAACCAAATCACAACAACAGTTGCCTCAAGGCGCTTTATATTGTACAGTAGAGATAGTGTCTGTCTCCCGAATCCAAACTGGAAGCTGGTTCCACAGAAGAAGGGCCTGAAATCTGAAGGCTCTCCCTCCCATTCTACTTTTAAATACTCTAGGAACAACAAGTAAGCCTGCAGTGTGAGAGCAAAGTGCTCTAATAGGGTGATATGGTACTACAAGGTCCTTAAGATAAGATGGGGCCTGATTATTTAAGACCTTGTATGTGAGGAGCAGGATTTTAAATTCAATTCTGGATTTAACAGGAAGCCAATGAAGGGAAGTCAATACAGGAGAAATATGCTCTCTCTTTCTCATCCCTGTCAGTACTGTTGCTGCAGCATTTTGGATTAGCTGAAGGCTTTTCAGGGAGTTGTTTGGACATCCTGATAATAATGAATTACAGTAGTCCAGCCGAGAAGTAATAAATGCATGAACTAGTTTTTCAGCGTCACTCTGAGACAGGATATTTCTAACTTTAGAGATGTTGGGCAAATGGAAAAAAGCAGTCCTACATATTTGTTTAATATGTGCATTGAAGGACATGTCTTGGTCAAAAATGACTCCAAGGTTCCTCACAGTGTTACTGGAGGCCAAGGTAATGCCATCCAGAGTAAGAATCTGGTTAGATACCATATTTCTAAGATTTTCAGGGCCGAGTAAAATAACCTCAGTTTTATCTGAATTAAGAAGCAGAAAGTTAGCGGCCATCCAGGTCTTTATGTCTTTAAGACATTCCTGCAGTTTAACTAATTGGTGTGTGTTATCTGGCTTCATGGATAGATAGAGCTGGATGTCATCTGCATAGCAGTGAAAATGTATGCTATGTCTTCTAATGACACTGCCTAAGGGAAGCATGTATAATGTAAACAGAATTGGTCCTAGCACTGAACCCTGTGGAACACCATAATTGACCTCAGTGTGTGAAGAGGACTCTCCATTTACATGCACAAATTGGAGTCTATTAGATAGATATGATACAAACCTCTGCAGCACAGTACCTCTAATACCTACAGCAGGACAAGCACAGAGATGAGTCCACTGTCAGAGGCCATAAGAAGATCATTTGTAACCTTCACTAAAGCTGTTTCTGTGCTGTGATGAGCTCTGAAACCTGACTGAAACTCTTCAAATAAGCCATTCCTCTGCAGATGAGCAGTTGGCTGTTTGACAACTACTCTTTCAAGGATTTTTGATATGAAAGGAAGGTTGGAGATTGGCCTATAATTAGCTAAGACAGCTGGGTGGCTTTTTACAGTGGGGCAAAAAAGTATTTAGTCAGCCACCGATTGTGCAAGTTCCCCCACCTAAAATGATGACAGAGGTCAGTAATTTGCACCAGAGGTACACTTCAACTGTGAGAGACAGAATGTGAAAAAAAAAATCCATGAATTCACATGGTAGGATTTGTAAAGAATTCATTCGTAAATCAGGGTGGAAAATAAGTATTTGGTCAATAACAAAAATACAACTCAATACTTTGTAACATAACCTTTGTTGGCAATAACAGAGGTCAAAGGTTTACTATAGGTCTTTACCAGGTTTGCACACACAGTAGCTGGTATTTTGGCCCATTCCTCCATGCAGATCTTCTCGAGAGCAGTGATGTTTTGGGGCTGTCGCCGAGCAACACGGACTTTCAACTCCCGCCACAGATTTTCTATGGGGTTGAGGTCTGGAGACTGGCTAGGCCACTCCAGGACTTTCAAATGCTTCTTACGGAGCCACTCCTTTGTTGCCCGGGCGGTGTGTTTTGGATCATTGTCATGTTGGAAGACCCAGCCTCGTTTCATCTTCAAAGTTCTCACTGATGGAAGGAGGTTTTGGCTCAAAATCTCACGATACATGGCCCCATTCATTCTGTCCTTAACACGGATCAGTCGTCCTGTCCCCTTGGCAGAAAAACAGCCCCATAGCATGATGTTTCCACCCCCATGCTTCACAGTAGGTATGGTGTTCTTGGGATGCAACTCAGTATTCTTCTTCCTCCAAACACGACGAGTTGAGTTTATACCAAAAAGTTCTACTTTGGTTTCATCTGACCACATGACATTCTCCCAATCCTCTGCTGTATCATCCATGTGCTCTGTGGCAAACTTCAGACGGGCCTGGACATGCACTGGCTTCAGCAGCGGAACACGTCTGGCACTGCGGGATTTGATTCCCTGCCGTTGTAGTGTGTTACTGATGGTGACCTTTGTTACTTTGGTCCCAGCTCTCTGCAGGTCATTCACCAGGTCCCCCCGTGTGGTTCTGGGATCTTTGCTCACCGTTCTCATGATCATTTTGACCCCACGGGATGAGATCTTGCGTGGAGCCCCAGATCGAGGGAGATTATCAGTGGTCTTGTATGTCTTCCATTTTCTGATGATTGCTCCCACAGTTGATTTTTTCACACCAAGCTGCTTGCCTATTGTAGATTCACTCTTCCCAGTCTGGTGCAGGTCTACAATACTTTTCCTGGTGTCCTTCGAAAGCTCTTTGGTCTTGGCCATGGCGGAGTTTGGAGTCTGACTGTTTGAGGCTGTGGACAGGTGTCTTTTATACAGATGATGAGTTCAAACAGGTGCCATTCATACAGGTAATGAGTGGGGGACAGAAAAGCTTCTTACAGAAGACGTTACAGGTCTGTGAGAGCCAGAGATTTTCCTTGTTTGAGGTGACCAAATACTTATTTTCCACCCTGATTTACGAATAAATTCTTTACAAATCCTACCATGTGGATTCATGGATTTTTTTTTCACATTCTGTCTCTCACAGTTGAAGTGTACCTCTGGTGCAAATTACTGACCTCTGTCATCATTTTAGGTGGGGGAACTTGCACAATGGGTGGCTGACTAAATACTTTTTTGCCCCACTGTAAGTAAAGGTTTAACTACAGCCAGCTTGAAGGCCTGTGGTACATAGCCGATTATTAGAGATGAGTTGATCATATTTAAGATTGAAGCATTAATTAACGGCAGGACTTCTTTGAGCAGATTGTGAAGGAAATCCCTGTAGGTCAGCAGTTTCTGAAATACTCAGACCAGTCTGTCTGGCACCAACAAACATGCCACGTTCAAATTCACTTAAATCACCTTTCTTTCCCCATTCTGATGTTCAGTTTGAACTTCAGCTTGTTCTCTTGACCATGTCTACGTGCCTAAATGCACTAGGCTACAGCCATGTGATTGGCTGATTAGACATTTGGGTTAATGAGCAGTTGAACAGGTGTACCTAACAAAGCAGCCAGTGAGTGTACAATGAATATAGCAAATGCACAATAGACTATGTTTACATTATATTACGGTGTCCGCTGATTTAATTTTGTTCTGTGTTTAGATTATACAGTCTGTGGTATGGAAAACAAGAAGAGCAGCCACAGAGTGATTTACCTGAGGAGATCAGGATGACCTGCACCCAGTTCACCAAATACCACAAGCAGCAGTGTTTTCATGACATTGTTAAAAAGAGAAGGTGAGAGCACATTGTCTTACTGACCACTGCTCTGGTTGAACACTGATGACAAATGCGTTTTCCAGTAATGTCTAGGCAAACCTTTGCTGATGCTCGGTGACTCACAAACCACAATACCTTCAAAACAAAATTATTCCTGATTCAGTCATTTTTCTGTGTGTGGGTTCTGTCTGCTCCTCTGTTTCTTGTGGCTCCTTTTACAGACAACTATCCTTTGGGTGAATTCTTCTTTTGACTTTCAGGTGTGGAAAGAAGACTATGGTGGACTGTTTTCTTGGCTGTGAACTTGTTGAGTGGCTTCTGCAGGTTGGTTTAGCTCAGGACCGTGGCGAGGCAGTACTCTACGGGACACGGTTACAAGAGGGTGGTGTGCTCCAGCACATCAAGCAGGAATACAGCTTCCAAGATAGTCCGCTGTATTATCGCTTCATGGCATAAGCTGCTTGCATTAAAAAATGAGCTGCTTTTTTTTTTTTTTTTTTTTTTAAGCCTAAAAGAAATTTCAGTCAAAACAGGAAATTCCTGTACAGCAAAAGACTCGATGTACTGTTCCCTTTAATGCAAAAAAAAAAAGGCAGCTGTGTGTAGATTGTCTCAAAGGGAAGGAGGAGTGTATAATAACCACCTCAGTCTCTATATCCAAAATGACAAGTTTATTTCTGAGACACTGTGTCAAAGCCACATTGCTAAAACTTGAACATGAGCCGCACATATATTCCTATTCATCCAAATCTATTGTTTGGAGGCAACATCAAAAGGAGATACAACTTAAAAGCAGCCGAATAATTCCTGACTATGTGAAAAAGCTGTGACTTGCCTACTGTTTAATGCAACACACTTCAGGAAAATCAGGTCAGGCTTCAGATTGTGATGGATGTTTACAGAGAAGAGGTATTCTTTAAGGTGTGTAGGTGTATACTGTATGTGTCACACTGGAACTTCACTGGGATTGTGATTCAAGGGAAGAAGCTTCCAAAAGTAGATTCTTTTCTTTTTTTGTTTTGTTTTGGAGTGCGGGACACTTTATTTGTATGTTTTATGCCATTCTGTGAGTGATGAAGTACAAAGAGGTGTTCTCATTTAAAAAAAAAAAAAAAAAAAAAAAGTGCGTGTGAGGGGGGGGAAAAAAAAAGTCTCCTCTGCTTAATCCAGTCATTGATCTACTAGGACACCTTTGTGTTTCCTCACTCTTATCAAGAATATTTTATTTTGCCAAATAAATAAAGGGAAAGGACTCACATTTCACCAGTTAATTATTAATTTCGCATGAAGCAAAGGTATCGTTGCTTTGGAAACCTGTACTTGAACAGGTCTTGACAGTGATGTACATTATTCATACAGCTTTAACAAACAGCAACTGTCCAGTTCGATCAACATTTTTACTTGCTTTTGTTTGTCCATTTCAGTAACCACATAAAAAAGTAAACGTTAGCAAGAAAATCTAAGTCTTCACCTGAAAATGGGTTTTGTTTTAGAAGTTTGAGATGCTGCAGTTATTTTTTCCCCTCTCAGGTAAACAAGCAAATTAATTAATTTTCTAACTCTGATATTAACAGAATGTATGTAAATATCTAAGTTACTGTAATATAATGTGTATCATCACACATTGGCTAATAAAATAAAAGGTTTATTACCAAACCTTAACTCGTGTATTCATGAATTTGTTATTGAACAATTGAGCGAAAACTTAAACCTGCATTTTATAATGTGGCATTTATGAATTTTTCACTCTGATCAATTTTATGAACAATGGTTTTGAATATTACTCAGTTGTTTCATACTAGTTCATTGTACAAGAAGGTTTTGGTTGTTTTTTTTGTTTGTTTTTTAAAGGCCTGATTTTAAAAAAGAGTCTAGTGTCAAACTGTGGAATCGATTTGTGGTTGCATGTAGATGTGGGCCTCTGTTTTTACAGTAAACAGACATTTCCTTCTGAACAGAACTTAAAAACAAGTTCACCCGAAAATCTGGATTGACGACACCACGTAGAAGTTGTTTTTCCATGTTTCATAAGCTACAGTACCTTATACCTTTTGTGATCCAGGTGCACACTTTTAGCAACTAGTGACCACAAAGGCCGAGTTACATATTTTGGTAAATTGTGGGCTTGAATTCATTGTGCAGTGGAAATGCTCCCAAAATGTTCAGATTGTGTTATGAAAAATGAGACTTTGAGCACTCATATACTTCAAAGGTTTTTACTGTGATTCTATTAGAAACATGGTTTGTTAGAAATGTCTGCAAAGTATAGTCATTGTTTTACATTCAAGTTTATTACAAGGGGCATATCCATTAAAAACACCACACTGAGTATTTAATTCAGTAAATTAGTAAAAGTGGATGTCTTGTCAAATCTAAAATAAAACTTGCTATAAAGGTGAGAACGTTTTAGCCAAGTTATGCTTTTACATTTTGGCAATTCTAAAAAAAAAAGAAAAAAAACTTTAACAGCCCAATTAATTTAAACATTTTTAGCTTTCATCATTTACTTTCACAGGTTCACAACCGCTGAAGATGAACAGTTTAAATAAAGACCTGGAATACAAAGAAGAACCAAGGAGATCCCTGCTGGTAGCTGGAGTCAAAGAGTGCTTCAAGTGCTTGGGTTGAACTCAAGTACTGCACCTCAGGCAGATCGAAGTTCTGTGAGCACCACAGATGGCACACTTCCTGTGGTCATGAGCATGCCCTGATGCCATATCCACATCCCTCAGGATATTAGTCATTGTCTCTGCAGTGATATGACCTTCTGTAAATAAAACCATAGCATGCATAAACAGTGGTGGTGACCATAAAACCATTGTCCTGATGTTATCTTAGTTTCCCCTCGGCGCAGCTATTCATTAACCAGTACCCTTTTCCTCTCCCAGCTCCTGCAATCGTCCATTGTGGCTGCAGGTGAGAAGATGAAATGCATCCCACCAGCACTTACTTCATTCATAGGCCCTCATTTGTGGATGTTCCCATCTTAATTGTGATGCTACACTGCTTTGAGATGTTACGATATCCACCTATAGAAGAGGAAAATGTGAATAGCCATCAACCAAGTAGCACAGTGTTTTTGTTCTAAAACTCATGATGATACACTGTGTTCATGGGGTTCTCATTTAGTTCTGCACCACTTCAGCTACATTGAATAAATGAATGAGTTTATTGCCATTGTATGTCCAATGTAATTACAATGTCTCTCCTTTAAGAACTGCAAACAACCATTTACATTTGCATATTTACACGATTTAGACACTGAGAGTAAGGTTGTACTGAAGGCATTAACTTAGCCAAAAAGGTTTAATAAACTCAGAAGAACAAATAAATACATTTTTAAAAATATCCATTCCTTACATGTACTGTAAGCGGGACAGCCAGCGCTCTCTTGTGGCTAAAATGCCCAAGTGCTATATGACATGTTTCATTTATTCTTTGTCCAATTACTTTTGATCTTTCACACTACAAAATGGCTACATCTTGCCCAAAAACTCTGTCAGTCTTTCAATTTAATTTGCTTATTCGGGTGAACAGTCCAGCTATTGTGTTGCAATACCAGCTGAATTCCTGGTGAGCTGATGGAATTTAGAAACAAGGTCTATGGAAATAGTTTCCCTTTGTGACAGTTTATCAACATTACATGTTGGTGCAGCTAAATCTGCTCTGGATTTGCATTTCTGGTTTCAGGTTTCAGTCTTTCTGTGCTTGAATGACGCAGGATATGCTTTTTCATAGTGAAGCTTTTGTTATAGTGAAAATACAGGATGTACCTCTACACTAACTTACTCTGTAAACATTTAATCAACTCAAGTTTTTGGACACAGTGTAAGTTGTGGTAAAAGGATATATGGCAACCTATTTGATCTTTAACTGTTTTTCTTTTTTTCATTTGACGACTTTTAGAGTCTGTAAGAGGTCAAGAATAGTAAAAAATACAATTATTGATGAAGGATTGAATTATTTAAACTTCTTTTGTGATCTGTTGATTATATCATATGAACAAAGCTCTTCTACTCTGTGCTACTTTGAATTGACTTTAAATTGAAACAGTTCATTATCAATACTTTTGTGTCATCTCACAGCTTTTTAGGTTTTTATCATCCTTTGAACTGGTCTCTAACTTCTCCACTGGGAACTAACATTCTGTCGTATTATCACACATATTTACACAAAAGCTGCCTGTGTTTCAGTTTCCGTACCTTCATTCATAGGTAAGTAACTTTTAATCCCAGCAAACACAAAGCTTGTCATTCAGAGCTGTGAGTGTAAACATGCTGTCCCATTATTTATGCAGAGATAGAATTATCCATAATATTATAATTTGTTAGCAAATTTGGTATAACCACTTCTGAGCCCTATATGCTTTAGAAATACTAAGAGCAAAGAAAAGAGTTGGAGAAGCGGTGAAGGGTGAAGGCAACAGTGGTGCCTGTGGTAACCAGAGCACTTGGGTCAATGACTCCCAATTTGGGTGAGTGACTCCAGCATCACTATCCGGCATAGTGCAGTCCTAGGAACAGCAAAGCTAGGGCACACAAGCACTCAGGCCTTTTAAGACCTAATCATCCAATGGTTACGTTTCCAAAAATATCTTTTGTTGTTTTGCTTTCATTTCAGCAGCTAACGATTCACATCCATCCACAGCTAGTTGTTGGGTAATTGTTTATTTGTTTTCATCTGATTTTTATATTTTTATGTTTGTTTGTTTTTATTTTAGCTTGACTAAGGTCTCTGTGAAGACTAAGTCCACTTAATAACTCGCAGGGCTTTCAATCACTTTATTTTCCATATCAAGATCTCATGTTTATCTGATATTATCACCTGGGACAAATAAAGGAAAAGTAAAAAGATAAACACCTGGTTGAACTACCTTGGAAAACGAATCTTAAAAGGTCCTGTTTTCAGCATTTTTAACTACACAGATTTTTTACCGACTTGCAGACTTACTTCCTCATTCTTTGCCTATTAGTAAACCTTTAAAAGAACTTGAAACTCATTTCTGCACTGACATAATATTTGCAGTGATGAAACATAACGTTTTTTTCTTCGCTTTAACTGTTCGCCCACAGTGTTTACTTTTTTGAGTCATGTGTTTCATAGTTCTCAGTAATTTCCCATTTACATTCCTCAGGAAACAAAAAACAACCAACTAACACTGTTGTGTACTATTCTTGCTAAAGTCTGTGGTTAAAATAGTGCATTGTTTACAATCCATGTTTTCTCTCACAGGTGTGGACTATTGCCGTCATGTTTTTAAGTAAAAAAATCAAAAGGCTGCCTCACTTATTTACAGTTAACCTTTTCTTTGCACAGGTAAGCATGGTATTGCATTCATGAAAAACTAATAGCACCATTAATGTCTAATATGTCTAATGATTAAGTAAATCATATAAATCATATCTATATGAAGGAACTCACCTGTGGGCATTCAAAAATGACTAAGTGCCTGTATTTGTTATTTTGTTCTCTGTAGGTTCTCTGTAGGTTCTGACTTGCATTGGGATGATCTTGTGGAACTTCGTAGTGAAGGAAAATAACTTCATTGGTCAGGTCCTGACTTTCACCTTATTATGTACCTCACTCTACAGCACTTTTATATGGCCAGGTACGCACACTACCATCTACCACAGGAAACCTACATTGAACTAATTCATGTTGGTTCATACTGGTGAGATGTATCTGTAGTGTGACTACAAATTTTGAAATTGATGTTTTAAGGTTTGATAGCACTCTCACTTGTGCTCTTGAAGTCTGAGGATCTGAAAGTTTCACCGGGCATGTTGGTCATTGCGGGCTGGGGGTAAGAGGAATGTGCACAGACTGGAAAACACGTCACTTTGGTTTAGACTGACATTCATGATGCAATCAACAATGTAAATGAATGAATATATCATAATATAATGTGATTTTGCATGACACCAACTCACTTAAAATTAAATAGTAAAAAAATGTATATCTGCAACCAAGTGTCATGCACGTTGTTCAGGGTAATCCCATTGACCTGGTTTTTATATTTTAATACTGTGACTGAATTTGAATTTATCTATGGTTGCAGGATTCCAGCTTTAATAACTGCAGTTTTGCTCATTTGTGGGGAAAAAATGTTTGGAGTCATTGATGCAGCTTTCTTCTATGGCAGAGGACAGGTAATAATACCAGGGGAAGTCATTTTCCTGTTTTCTGCCATGAAATTACAGATAATGAAATAAAACCTGTATACAATTTGGATGTTTTCTTTCAGATAATCTGCACCACATTTGTAGTTGCCTTCAGCATATTCCTGGGAGGAGGCTCTCTTGTGTGTCTCAGCAGAGGAAGCTGGGCCCAAAATGTCCAAACTGAAGAGGTGAACTCATTTGACTCTCCAGAAGATCCTTTGATTGAAAATGAACCCGAAAACCAGACCGTGTTTGAGACTGACCCCCCACCAAGAGATCAAGGTGCGTCCTGTCAGGAAACCTTTAACAGACGCTGCTGGCTTCATTAGTCTGAAATCGTCAACAGTTAGGACGTTGTCAGATTAATGGATACTGAATATCTGAGGCACTAAATAAAGACCTTATCTACAGGTCATCTACACTTAAGTTCAACACAGTTCAACTTGTCTGTGGCATTCAACTCATTCCCATCAAAAACAATTTCAGTTAAAGTAGAAATGGTCTTCAGTTACCAAAGGACAATATATACATGCACACAGAATCATTCCTCAGAGGAATGACAGTAAGTTTCAGATTTGTTAAAATTCCATATCACCCACAAAATTACTCGCTTGTACAGGCAAAGAAAGGAATGTGAGAAAAGAACAGATTACATGCAGTGCTTTTGTTTTGACTAAATGCGAGAGTCATGGTCATAGTTCCACTGTAAACAACAGAGGTGGGACCAAGTCATTGTTTTGCAAGTCTCAAGTAAGTCTCAAGTCTTTATCCTCAAGTCTCAAGTCAAGTCTCAAGTAATGTCAGGCAAGTCAGAGTCGAGTCTCAAGTCACTGGTGTAAAAGTCCGAGTCAAGTCACAAGTCTGAAACTTTGAATTTCAAGTCCTTTCGAGTCTTTAAAAAAAAAAAAAAAAAACGAAAAAATAATGTTGCAGTTATGCTAAATGTAAATATTAGACCATGTAATTTTAAAATCTGTGTTTTTCTCAACACATGACAAAATAGTGAACTTAGAAAATATACACAAATTGTGAAATTGCACCTCTTTAAAATGCAGCTCAATTAAACCTAGCTCCAAGAATAATTTTCACCGACAGTTCTGAGATAAGCTGCATGTTATTCTTGGATGCGGTTGTAGGACCAGCTTTAAAATCGCATGACAAAAATATCATACATATTAAAAAAAACTGCATCACCAACGTAGCCTGGACAACATTTGCTAGTTAGATGAAGTCAGCTATCTCATCTTAGCATATTTATATGCATATTTATAATTATACGGTTCTTGGAGTGAGTGCATACACTCATGAAGTTTAGTAACTTCAGGTCACTGCAACAAGCCCAGGTACAGTTTACCGATGGATGGGTGCAGGACCTTGAAATGCACCGTGTAGAACGAAAGACCATCGTACGTATCATAAGTTTACCAGTCTCACAAATCGTCTTCATAAATACACATTCCTTAACCGTTTATTAATAGGACCTTTGAGCTCAACGGTAATTAATTAGTAGTGGAAATAATTTCTGGTAGCGTTACAGAAATGTAGCAGTGACAACAATATTGTATGCTGTAATCACCGCGCGGATAGGAGGCGGCTGGCTTGACCGCGGCTCACAAATGACGGCTCACTTTACTGCAGTCTGTAATCGCACTGGGCAATTAGTGATACAAAAAACCTGTTTTATCCTGTGAATAAAAGTATATGTTTTTGTCAGTGTACCATAATAACAGAAGCGAAACGCAATATTGTGTCAGGACAATTCACTATTTATGCACAATAAACAAAGGAGCATAGCGCGACAATTTCTGTTCAGTGCCAGACTTGCTTGTAACCTATATCACCAATTATGTTAAGAAAAATAACGTATTAACTACTAAAAAACACTGACCTTCGTGTAAATGCTTGGAGCAGACTAACCTGTGAGCTGGAGTGTTCTGGGACGTTATATTTGATCTTTGAATGGCTGCAATCCTGGCCATCTGTCGCGTCTTTGTTACTTCGGAAACATGGCTCGAACAATTTCTCTTCAACGACGTAATCCGATAACAACCGATCTCTTTACCCGTCGGCTTCCCGTGGCTGTCATGCGACCGGCTATTGCAGTTAATCATACAACGGCTTCTTGACATTTTTGTGTTTCTTTTTATCGCTGTTTAACTGATTTTAATTGAAAGCCTGCGTGCGCTAGTACCTCTTGCCACGAGTTCCCAGAATCCTTTGCGGTTCTACCCGTGAATGACGTCACATTTTCAATCTCTATAATATGCATGTTAAATTTTATATTTGGGGTAAAATATCAAGTCTTTTCAAGTAAACCGGTTCAAGTCCAATTCAAGTCCCAAGTCATTGGTGTAAAAGTCCAAGTCAAGTCACAAGTCTTAGAACATTTTTTCAAGTCAAGTCTAAAGTCATAAAATTAATGACTCGAGTCTGACTCGAGTCCAAGTCATGTGACTCGAGTCCACACCTCTGGTAAACAACAAACTCTAGTATATGTAAACCAGTTCTGCAAGTAATGAGGAGAAACTATTTGAACCGCTTAATAAAAGACTCCATTATTTGATTGAAACACAAGCATTCGTAATTCAGTTTTTACAAGATCCCTCGTACCACTGACTGAAATGCAGCTCCAAACCCGATACCTCCAACATGTTTTACACATGGTTTGTAGACTGTCACAGTTGTACCCCTCTATCTGTTGCATAATTTGACGTACCTCAGCCTTTTCTCCGTGTTTAACTTCCTTCAGAATTACTTCTTTGCCAAGTTGTCTTTTAAGCATAGGCACAACTCTGGGTCATTCCTTCCATTTGGTGCTTTTTTTGTGTTTGACCGATTCATAGTAGAGTGTTAGGTCACAAAACATTTCTCTGAAAATGGCCAGGTACAGGGACTAAAAAAGGAGTGGAAAAAGCAACCGATGTCCAAAGAAAAACTTTGAAAGACCTTCTGAAAGCCTGAAAAACGGAGGCTTGAGACATTTTCACAGTAAAAGTCATAGTATATGTGTAATATTGTATAGTATATACTGTCACTGACCTGCATGCTTTTGTATTTTACAAGGGTTTGTATTTATCTATTTGTGTTCTGCTGCTGCCCCCCTCAGGTCAGTGTGAGAGTGGGTGCGAGTCCACAGACTGCCTCCTTGTCCAAGTGGAGGAGCTCCAACAGGTTGCAGACAGACAAGTGGCCTGTCATGTGTCTGCTTCTGACTGTCAGCCTGCTTGCTGTGAGTAAACAACCACCTTTCAGTTCTACAGTGACATGAAGTCAGCCTTCATCCGCCTGCATTATTATATTTAGTGCATCTTGAACCAAATCAGATACAAATGGCTGAGCTGTGTAATTTCCAACTCCTGTCACTGGAAGACTTTAAGAAACACATTCAGAGACCCCATTAGAAAAGTCATGTGTCTGGCTTTATATTTACTGTTGCATTCAATGTTACATATTTTTATTACTGTATGAAGAAATAGTGTATTAGGGGCATGTAGATTTTTTTTAAGAACTTACATGAAAAAGATACTTGGAATTCCCGCAGATAAAAAAGATGAATTTATGAAAAAAAAACCATTAACATATGTATAGAAAACACTTAAAATGTCTTTTTCTTTTAACGAATGCCCACTCAGCTGGTTCTACAAGCTGGTTCAGTGAACAGCATTAGTTACCATTTCTAGTTCAAAGGTCTTCTTACATCCTGTTTTCACAGAATTTGTCCAGCTGCGTGTGGCTGCTCTTTAACCACAATCCTGGTAGACTCTACTTGGAGTTGCTCTTCTTTTGTGCTGTGGTCAACTATGGACAGGTTTGTGTTAGAAATATCCTGTTACCCACTCACACCCACAGCACTAAAGTCATGCTTCTCTTTTCCTGTTGACAGGGACTTCTCTCCTTTGCTCTTTTTGGGCTGGACAAACATTTGATTTTACTGCCAGTTAAGAAGAGGTAAATGGCTTTTATATGAAACTGCCAAATTATTAAGCACATTCAAAAGTTTTTATACAAAGATGCTTTTCTGCATATCTTGGTTGCTCCCTTTCTATCACCTCAAAGTAGTCTGTTCATTCTCCTCTGAACTCTGAGGAGTTTTTACACAGTGTTTTTACAATATATTACGGTGTTCACTGATTTAATTTTGTTCTGTGTTTAGATTATACAGTCTGTGGTATGGAAAACAAGAAGAGCAGCCACAGAGTGATTTATCTGAGGAGATCAGGATGACCTGCACCCAGTTCACCAAATACCACAAGCAGCAGTGTTTTCATGACATCGTTAAAAAGAGAAGGTGAGAGCACATTGTCTTACTGACCACTGCTCTGGGTAAAGACTGATGATAAACATGGTATTTATAGTGTCTTTCTGTTCTAATGGACACTCAACGCACACAAAAAGCCACATTCACCCAATTATACAAGTGCTTTTTAAAATTTCCTAAGCACTTTGTCATGCACACACAGTGGGTTCAGTATTTTGCCCAAGGGTACCTTTACGTGCAGGGATTGAATCACCGCCCTTCCGATTGGTGATCAGCTTGTGCTACCTCCTGTTAATGTCTAGGCAAACCTTTGCTGATGCTCGGTGACTCACAAACCACAATACCTTCAAAACAAAATTATTCCTGATTCAGTCATTTTTCTGTGTGTGGGTTCTGTCTGCTCCTCTGTTTCTTGTGGCTCCTTTTACAGACAACTATCCTTTGGGTGAATTCTTTTTTTCACTTTCAAGTGTGGAAAGAAGACTATGGTGGACTGTTTTCTTGGCTGTGAACTTGTTGAGTGGCTTCTGCAGGTTGGTTTAGCTCAGGACCGTGGCGAGGCAGTACTCTACGGGACACAGTTACAAGAGGGTGGTGTGCTCCAGCACATCAAGCAGGAATACAGCTTCCAAGATAGTCCGCTGTATTATCGCTTCATGGCATAAGCTGCTTGCATCAAAGAAAAAGGTTTCTTTTAACCTAAAAGAAAATCAAATCAGTTCGAACAGGAAATTCCTGTACAGCAAGAGACTCAACGTACTATTACTAAATTCACCATCGTGGCACAGTGATAGCAACGAGGACCCCTGTCGGCAATGTGAGAAATGTTCAAAGTGCTGCACACTCTCATTCAAAATGTTTGTTGTCTTTACATCCAACATTTCAAGTTCATTTCTGAGACACTGAGTCACGGCTACAATGCTAAAACTTGAACACGAGCCATAAATAAATTATTTTAATCTAAATCCCAAAAAGTTCATTCTCATTATCAAGAAACTGACCTCACAGCCATGTTTGTCACATGTTTGCCAGTGGTGCCAGTGCAAATGTACTGTTTATGTTGGGGAAACCTGCCGTCAGCAGACACTGAAGAAGTCATTTGTATGAGTGACGAAACGTTTCTCCCACTGAAAACACAACGTCCAGATGACTTGGTATTCAAAGTGTGTCAGTGTATACTGTATGTGTCACACTGGATAAAAGGGGAATTCTAAATTTCAAGGAATGAACCTTTCAAAAGTTTAATGTTTTTGTTTTTGCACCATAGATTTGATTTGACTTTGTTTCATGCCATTCTGTGAGTGATGAAGCACACAGAGGTGTATGTCCAAAAAGTCGCTCCTCTACTTAATCCTTTTCAATCCTAATTTCTACAAAGACACTTTTACATGTTTTGTTAGTTTTTTACTAAAAATCACTCACCAAATGAATAAAGGGGACAAATGATGTTATTTGATGTTATTTCTTTGGAAACCTTCACTGGATATTATTTATGAAGTTTTAACCAGAACTATAATTGTTAACATAGCAACTGCTGGCCAGTTTGATTAAAAAATGTCATTTTTCAGTCATCATATTGAAACATAATGTGGTAGCAATATACAATGAAAATGTATATCTTCTGAGCGTGATGGGAAAACACTTTTAGGAACAGCTGCAGATCTTCTTTTCTCTCAAGGTAACAAAATATATAAGGCGCATTTTCTGTGGCAAAATTTTGTTTTATTAAACCAAATTTTAATAAAATGCATGCAATTCAAAAATGCATCATCACACTTTGGCTGTATATTCATAACGTGTTTAAAAACAAACTTTTATTACAAAAGATTTCATTCTTGCATTATGTAATGCATTTGTTATGGAACATTTCTCATCAATGATTCATTAAATAAGAGTCAAGACTTTAATGTCATGGGATTTAAGAACATTACACTCTCTTCAACTTTCTAAGCAATAGTTCTGAACAGTATCCTGCAAAGTGTGGAACTACGTTGTGGCTCTGGCCTCATTTTTGGCTGTAAACAGAAAGCTCCCTCTGGATAGAACTTGAAAACAAGTTCACCAGAAAATCTGGGCTCTCAACACCATGTAAAAGATGTTCCTCCATCTCTTTTATCATCTCCTTCTCCAGCTGCCTCATACCTTCTGTGATCTTCCTTCCTCTGTCCTACAGAGAAAGGAAAAAACACAAGTTGCACACGTTCAGAAAAAAGGCCCACACAAGACAAAATAATAATAATTTTACATAAATCGCAGGCTTGAATTGAATTAAACTGCAAAACCTTGTGGGACTCAATGATGGCAGCCACCAGTTCATGTTTGACAAACAACTCGTGCTTGCGGTCAGGCTTGCTCTGGAAGCGGGGTTTCTTCTTCACAGGGTCATCTAGGCCGTAACTCGGGGAAGACGTCTCCTTTAACGGGTGAAGGTTTTTCACGAAAATGAACGGTTTGAATACAGACCTGTTGTTACAAAAGAAGAACCCAGCAGATCATCAGTAGAAATGCATTGGAAGAGTGCTTTAAGCGCTAAAATAACATTAAGTACTATACCTTTCAGGATCTGGAGTTGCTGTAAAATAGTGAACCCCTGGCAGATCGGGATCCGTGGGTATCACAGAGACCATACTTCCTGTGGTCATGAACATGCCTTCCATGTTGATGCCACTATCTTTATCCCTCAGGATATCCATCATTGTCTCTGCTGTGATATGACCTTCAGTAAATAAAATCACACCAGTGGTGCAGATTATGTAACCTTTGTCCTCCTGTGACCCCAATTTTTCTGAGTGTGTTCATTGACTAACCGTTGCTCTTTTCCAACAACGTCTTCCCCTCACAGTATCGGCTCCCAGAGGCTTCTATTCTGGCTGTAGTCATAAAGGAGTAGACCGTGGCAAAGTTGAACTCAGTCTTCCCATCCCACCAGCCCTTACTTTGGGCATACGCCCTCATTTCAGGATGCTCCTTGTCTATCTTAATGGTGATGCCATACTGGTTTGAGATGTTGCGATATCCACCTGTAGAAGAGGAAAACATGAGCAGTCACTAAAATTAAATCTATTTTACTCTAACTTTCCTTTACTGAGGTAAAAAAAACAAAAAAAACCAAACAAAAACAACAACAACCGTCCTTTAAATGTTAGAAAGTATTCTGAATAGGACAGCCAGCACTCTCTGGTGGTCAGAATGTGTAAGTACATCTAGGACAGGTTTTGGTCTTGTTAAATCTCAAACACACCTCTTTCTTTCCAGATATACTGAAATTAAAAGCTGAGACTTTGCCCTTTAATGTAGTAACCACTATTTTATTCCAAAGGACATAAAATGTGTGTAATTTTTGTATTTGTTCTAATGCCACGTATAGACTAATGTATCTAATCTACTTAAATTATCAGTGTAAATATCCAACTAATGTGCATTTTGTTATGAGGCTCACCTCTTGAGTCCTGCAAAATTTGCAGACTGCAGAGTAGTGAGCGATTCAGTCCTTTTGTGCTTTTTATGCCTTTTAATACCCATAAATGTGCACACACTGAAAATATTTATTCATCTTCTCTTCTGAATTTAACAGCTCCCATCCATTATTCTTTTTACTACTACTTATCACAAACATTATATAAAAGTTACTGGTCTATTTAGGATGTCTACTTTCCCAGAGTATTCCCTGAATTGGCCAAAGAAGTCTTATGTTCAGAGTGAACTTTTTCTTTCCAATTACCTTCGACTCTTTCTGCTGCCCAGTACTTTCCTGACGTTTCCAGGAGCCATGCTTCCTTCCTGTCTGAGATGAGGAAGCTGTTGTGGTAGGTGAAGCTACTTTCATCCTCCATGCACGATCCTCCCTGACCGTACTTCTCCAGCAGCTCGGTGATAACGGTCACTGCGTTCTCAGCTGTATCAGCTCTCTCAAGTCCAAGCCTGTGAAATTGACAAACAAAATTTTAAACGGAGACCATGCCATTACATTTTCTTTTGCACATCAGGATACATTAAGCTAAGTATATAGATACTTTAAAAAGCAGACAACTTCTATACAGGCGGGTTTACCTGACGAGATCCATGCCGAGGAGAGCCTCCTCGCCATCTGCACTCTGTCGGCCCCACACTGCTTCATTTCCAATGCACACTTGATGCTCATTTGCACCCATCTCTGCCCCCCACAGCCATGCTGGTCTGCTCAATACAACTGCATAAGTGTGGGCGACCTGCTCAATCTCTATATATGTGCACTTTTCACAAAAAGAAGAACACACAAGGGCAAAAGGTATTAATGGTTATCAGCTGGGACGCTCCGCAAGGAGTAGCACTGTGGTAGACTGAAGGTTGGAGGGCAATGATATGGTCTCTTTATTACCTACCTCAACCTTCTCCCCTGCAGCATAGTCTGTGGCAGGAAAATACACAACCTCCTGGACTTCATCGCAAGGCCTGTCAGAGTTTTTCCCAAAAATGATGCGCTGTCCCTCAGTGGATGGGGGCAGAGCCACAAAGGTGTCACACGAAGATGGGCGCATATTAATCCCAAACTATCTAAAAGAAAGGTCTTAGTTATCCAAGACAGTTTTCACTGGTGCTCAGATTTAGCAGATGTAGTAAACCGTAAACACACAAAGTCACTTGTAAGCCCTGTAATGTTAATATACTGTTGACGTATAGCGCTGAATAGCACATAAGCAGACTTACCCAGCGTTGTTACCATCAGTTTCTATTCTCGTGCGTTTCTTTCGTCTGTCAAAGTTCACAAACGCGGAAACAGTGCAGTCACGTGACCGAGATGAAGTCAGTTTCGTTTTCGTAGTTAAAAGAATTGCGCACAACTGTTGCTGTCAGTTTTATTCTTACGTACGTTTCACTTCACTTTATCAAAAGAGATAAAAACATAAGAAACTAGTGTTCCAGTTTCTCAAGGGGATTAAAAAACGTTAACAGAGAGAGAGTTATTGTGTTTAGGCCTGTGAGAATAAAACGGTTTTAAGTTTTCTTTTGAATTCAGACACTTTTCTTATTGAACTCAGGTCAGCAGGCACATGTTTCAGGACCACAGATCTGCACCTGAAGACCCGAGAAGTCTAGTTGGATTAAAAGCACTGAACAAGTCATTGGTCCTAATGTACTGGGTGGCCAAACCATTGAGAGTTTTTCTTAATTAATTAGTAATTAGTAATTTAAATATGGCCTGTATTTATATAGCGCTTTACTAGTCCCTAAGGACCCCAAAGCGCTTTACATATCCAGTCATCCACCCATTCACACACTGGTGATGGCAAGCTACATTGTAGCCACAGCCACCCTGGGGCGCACTGACAGAGGCGAGGCTGCCGGACACTGGCGCCACCAGGCCCTCTGACCACCACCAGTAGGCAACGGGTGAAGTGTTTTGCCCAAGGACACAACGACCGAGACTGTCCAAGCCGGGGCTCGAACCGGCAACCTTCCGATTACAAGGCGAACTCCTAACTCTTGAGCCACGATCGCGCCAAAATAGTATTTTCACATTCCCGTGTAAGGACTATGACTGCTGCTTTCTGAGCAAGATGAAATCATTCTTCTAATGATTCTACAAAAAACAACAACAACAACAAAAACAGCATTGTAGTAATCTAACTTGCTTGATATGAACGCATGGACCAAAGGCAGTTTCAGATAAGAATGTAACTTTTGATGTATTTTTCTAGAAATAAATTCTGGTGACCTTACTAATATAATTAGCAAATTTGAGGTCACTGACAAATACGTCGAATGTCAAAGAATAGTACGAAACCCATAATGTATTTTTTATTTGTGTTTTTATACATAAAACTGCACACGCACAACTGCAGAGCTGCCTTTATTTCAGTCTCCATCTTTACAATTGACGGTCATTTACATTTTCCAAATACTGTGGCTGCAGTTTAGGCAACACTGTGTCACGTGATTTTTGCCATCCCACAGACCAATCAATCTGCGTGCCTGAATACGTCACGTGACACCAATACAAAACCATCTTCGTGACAGCGGTTTTGTTTACATGCCGAGGAAGCTACGCTACTACCTGCGTTAGCTAAACGTTTTTCACTCAGCTAACGCTATTGGCGCGCCACCATGGGGAAGTCGTTTGCTAATTTTATGTGTAAGAAGGATTTTCATCCTGCATCGAAGTCAAATATCAAAAAGGTAACTGCTTGATAACTGTTGACGCTGCTGAAACTACTGAACGCAAGCTTAGCTTCCTAGCTACTGCTACTAGCCTAGCTCGCTACGTCTGAAAAGCTTACACTATGCTGACTGCCTTATTAGCTGACTGTTAATTGTTGACTTCAGTGAGTAATTTTATTTAGTCTGTTTTATGTGAACCATAAGGTTGGATAAACCAACAAAGTTAGCTGGTAGAGATGTTTTATAAAGCTAGGAAGAGTGAGTGCTTTAGCTTCCCTGCGATCTTTAGCGACAGAGTGAACATTAATACTCTGAACTTTTTAATATAGCTCACAGTCACATGCTGCTCATTTGAAGTCTGGCCAGATGTGACCATTTATTTACTTTTATGTTGTTTCTTTTCATATTTGCTTACTGTTGGATGTACTTTTGACTACTTGATTCAATGTGAGTGTTTGAAAGCTATAGTATTGGCATCCATAGTGTATAGGGTGGGTTTGATTGTGCACCTCTGATGCAGTAGTTTAACAGCCAAAATGGTTACTTTGAGATCCTAAAGATACTATCACAGAGGGCAGATTGGTATTTAGTGTTTTATTCTTTTTTTAAGTGTTTAAAAGCAATCAAAATTGTTGCTCATCCAACTTCTTTAAGCAAACTAACCACTTCGTGATATTAAAAAAATCGTCTTTAGTTTAATATGGATTGAAGAGTTGGTAGTAGGTATATGAATATGATTTGCCTTTAAAACTTTCAATTCAATTCTGTTTTATTTATATAGCGCCACACACAACAGTGGCCTCAAGGCACTTTATACTGTAAGGTACAGACGCTATAATATTCCAAAGAAAACGCCAACAATCATATGACCCCCAAGAGCAACCGCGTTGGTAACAGTGGGAAGTAAAAACTCCCTTTAAACAGGAAGAAATCGCCAGTAGAAGCAGGCTCAGAGGGGCTGCCGTGACCGGTTGGAGGTGAAGGGCAAATTTTATTTTTGCTGCTGTAACTTTGCACTGTCCACTTTCTGCTGTGACACAACAAATTCCCCACGAGTAGGACTAAAAAAGGTTTACCTTATGGCTTCTCTTATGTCTCTCTTATGGTCCAAAGTTTGGACATTTATAATGATTGTTGTAAAATGTAATCATCAATATATCAAATACTGAAAAATTTCTTGAAAATTCCTGAAACTTTCACTAACCATTCTTACCACAAAGAGGGGAAAGTAAATCAGGATCTGTATTTTGAGATAGATACATCAAAAACATCTGATATTTGGCTACTTAAAATTCAAAAAACAAATAAATAAAGCAGTCCTGTATAGTATCAATTGAGTACATACAAAAACAGTGATTCACATTGCAAAAGACAGCTGGTGATGAGTTTTGAATGGTATATAGTTGTATTTCACAATAATAAAACAAATATAATACTTTTTTAAATGGAAGTCTTTGTCACAAAAATAAAGAAGAAATGGAAAAAAATATGACAAGTTGTACAACTAAATGAAAATATCAGCAAATAGTCTAATCCAAATAGAACAACATTCTGGTGTTTCCAGATCGCCCACAATGACTTTTCTCTTTCTTTCTTTCTGTTGTAGGTATGGATAGCAGAACAGAAGCTGACCTTCGAGAAGACGAAGCAAGAAGACCTAATGCAGGCATATCTGAAAGAGCAAGACACTTACAACAACAGGTTAGATAAATACCCAGGAAGATACCTGAAAGAACACGTACAACCCACGTTTTTGTACACTTATAATTGAATATTGAATATTTTACTCAGTAAACTGAAAACTTTTCTTTTGCAAGAACAAAATCTACAGTAGACATTGTCTTACAACATCCTCCAACTTCTTATTTGTAAATGTTGATAAATACTGTTTAAATAATAATTGCTTTTTTACCTAAAGGTTGTTGATGGGTGATGATCGTGTTAAAAATGGCCTGAATTTCATGTATGAGGCTCCACCCGGAGCATCCAAAGGTAGGTTGTATTTTATGAAACAACTGTAATGTGTAATAAAGATCTCAATTCTGAAAATGTGGTTGTTAAGAAAAAAACATTCCTTTAATGTAAATGCTTGTTCCTTTTTATTTTCTCCTCATAACTGTCTTCTGTCCTGAAGAGGAAAAGAAAGAGGTAAAGTAAAATTTTACTGTCATCATTGTTTCAGACCAGGTGTGGTGAAATTAAGTGAACACAAATGTGTTGTTGTCTGTAACTCACAGACCTAAATTAGAAATAATTATTTAAAAAAAACACCTTATGGTTAAACATCATAAACTGTGTTTTCAGGAAAAAAAAATCTTATGAATGCATTGCAAACTATATGGTCCCGGTGACCCTAAAACTATAAATATAAACTAATGCTTTTACCTTTATATTCAGTTACTTGTATGTGCATGATGGTTTGACAGCAAACAACTTATATAGGTTCATTCATTTATAATAAGAAAGTTACTATAATTTGTAATGAAAGACTTCTGACTTTCAGGAGGGGGAGGAAGAGTACAAATTTGAGTGGCAGAAAGGAGCTCCTAGAGAGAAGTAAGTGGTTGATTTTCATACACAATGAAGTTTTCTGCATTGCTGCCAGAATTTGCATTACTTTTTAAATTGTATCTTTTTAGGTATGCAAAGGATGACATGAATATTAGAGATCAGCCCTTTGGAATCCAGGTGTGTAATGAGTTCTATTTATTTAAATTTATATTGCACAAATAATCCCCCAGCCTGGCAGTTAATGTGTAAAGCTGCTTTCACACATGAACTTGGGAGAATTTCAGGAGCGTCAGGTCGGGATGTTTTCCACAGTTGCCCTTTCTCACATGTAGCGCACAGCAGGAAACGGTCTGCTTTAGACACGTTTGCACTACTGGAAATAAACCGTGTGGTTTAGGTGAAGAAGCTGCATGGGTAGAGCGTGCAGGAGGTAGGACATAGGACAACCACTTTTCACATGTGCCTGTGTCGGGCAAGTCCTTGAAAAGTTCAGGGCTGCAGTTTATATGTGGAAAATGGCTTAAGAGTCATGTTAAGCAAGTGACAAAAGAAACTATGTTAAATTTATGCATTCAAATCCTACAAATGAACCTTTTAGAAAAATCCCTCTGTAGCCTATGACTACAGAGTCAGCTGTAGACAGTTATTTGTTTTTGTTTTTTAGAGGATCAGAAGCTAAAGAGAAAATGGCAAACACCGTCTTATGTAATGCTCTGTGAATTATAGTGTATTTTTCTTATTATTAAAGGGTTGCATGTGCCTCCAGTGTTCGGCCAATTCTAATTTTTGTTATTGCCCAACTTTCCAAGGTGCGCAACGTGAGATGCATCAAATGTCACAAATGGGGCCACGTGAACACGGACAGAGAGTGTCCTCTGTTCGGACTGTCAGGTATCAATGCCAGCTCTATGACCTCAGAGGATGGCGCAGGTAAATAAATTTTTTTTGTTTGTTTGTTTTTTAATCTTTTAAATGAGAAATTCTGTGTTAACGCTGCTTTGACATCTATATAAAGACACCACTATTATTGTTGGGTACAGTTTTTTATTTTATGGCAGGATAATCAATAATGAGTTTAGCTGTAGTGCACATATACAGAATCTTTTTGCAGTGCAAAAACTCAAATAATTATTACTACAAAAGAATAAAGCGCCAGAAAATTTGCGAGCACTGGGAAGCTTTGCCTGTCACACGATTCGCAGCAGGTACACCGACTGTATCGTCCCTCTCTGGCTTCTGCTGGAGCTCCCGGCCTTGAGCTGATTCTGACTTGTGCAATCAGCCAGTTGAGTAGTAAAGTAATAATGTTTACCCTGGGAGAGTCCAGTCAGTGGTGTTGATGGTGGAGTGCTGTAATGGTCCCCCTCCTGTGCCGGGAGAAAAAATGTAATTATTGTGTATTCTGATTCCCTTAACTGCTGCTTTGGCAGAGAATGATATTGTATGATTTGCTCAGCCGGAAGTGGAGTGAGTTGATTTGATGTCCCATTCTGTTAACAAAGCCGCCTCTGAAATTCCCACTGTGGAGATAGTGGATGGTATGGCTCTGACATCAATGGGACTCTGAGGCTGTGATTTGTGCCAACAGGTCCGTCGATGCACCCCTCGGAGTTAATGGCGGAGATGCGAAACAGTGGGTTTGCTCTGAAAAAATCTGTCCTTGGTAGGAATTCAACTGTTTGCGATCCATTGCAGGTAATTGTGTCTCACACTGTCATCTCCGTGCACACAGGACAATATACGAACACACGCGTACTGTAAACTATACCCTTGAACGGGAGAGAGAATAACTAACTACAGATGCGGTTTGTCTTTTGATCGAATAGATTTATAGAAAAGTGTAAAATAAAAAGTCAGATAAGTAGATTTAATAAAGAAGTGTTGTCACTGTCAAAGCCGATCAATGTAGATTTATTGTCAGGGCTTATATTTATTCGTAAATTGTAATGTTATGTGTGCTTTGTGATATTCCAGGATTATGTGGCCAGTGAGGAAGAGGAAGACCCCGAAGTGGAATTCCTGAAATCTTTAACAACCAAGCAAAAACAGAAACTCCTCAGGTGAAAAACCTTCACACATGATCACTTTTATTTCATTAATATTTAAATAAAATGTAAATATTTAGACAAAATTTAAAACATGGTGTGATATGTTTTAGTGTCTATAGCTATTGTAGGCCCAGTTTTCCTATTATGTTTATATTACATTTAGTTTTTTGTCTTGTATCTTAATGCATTTTTTAAATAATGCAATCACTACATTTTCCGTTTCTGGTGAAGTGTTTAACTCCAATCTCTGCAAACTTTGTGCCTAATCAGAATTTATTATGCACAAATTAAATGTCCGCTGCGTCACTGAAGAATTTTAATTGAATGCTTGTTTTCCTTTATTTTTTGTTTTGCAGAAAACTGGATCGGCTAGAAAAGCAGAAGGCAAAGAAAAAGAAGAGCAAAAAACAGAAGAAGAAGAGCAAAAGAAAACACAAGAAAAAGCATGAAAGCAGCGACAGCTCGAGTGACTCCTCCAGTGGCAGCAGCAGTGATGATAGTGGCTCAGATTCAGACAGTCATAGCAAGTCCAAGAGCCAGAAGAGAAAGAAGAACAAGAAAAAAGATTCCTGTCGGGATAACAGCTCTGAGTGCGAGCGACAAGTCAAGAGTCAGAGAAAGGCCTCTTCTCACAGGAGCAGGTCACCGAGCCCTCGCACTGGACAGAAGCAGACTAAAGAGGAGTCTGGAGATTATAGACAAACAAGGATAGAGAGGGGAAGGAGCAGGAGTCGGAATCGCAGCCCCAAGAACGCGATCACGCTGGAAGGAGGTCAAGAGAGAAAGAGGCACAACAGCAGGGACAGGCAGAGACCTAGCAGCTCCAAGTCTGGCTTGGACAGAAGTAGAAGCCACGAGAGAGGCAGGGAGGACGAAGGTAAAGACAGACGTCACAGTAGAGATGGTGAGAGGAACAGAAGTAGCACAGAAGGAAGGAAAGGCAGAACAGCAGATGGGAGGAGCAGAAGCAGAGAAAGGAGAAGAGAAAGGGAGGGCAGAGGAAGAAGCAGGAGTAAGAGTAGGGAGAGAAGAGACAGAAGTGGGGACAGAACAAATAGAAGACACTGACCTCCTTTCTTTAAGCTTGTTTTTCCTGCATATAGAACTAAAGGAAAAAGGAAAATCTCATGCATGTCTCTTGCACTATCTATTAAGTAGTAATTTTTGTTATGCATGTAGGGTCCCTTTATTTAAATAGAAGAAATTGTGTGTTGATCTCCGTTTCTTCCAGCAGAGGGAAGCAGTCAACAGAAAATATCTAGATGCATGTCAGTGCACACTGATGCTGTTTTGTACTGTATGAAAGGGTCTAAATGAATTGGTTACCATTAAAAGCAATTTGCATCTGATCCATTGATGGGAAAATGTTGGACTCCTTTTCAGGGTCACTACCAAAAAAATAAAAAATAATAAAATTCATCTGATGCAATTTTTAAATCTTACTTTTTGATTGTGTTTGTGAAAATTGTTTAGATTTTTTTTTTTTTTTTTTTTTTTTTTTTTTGTTAAAAGCAGGACTGTTATTTTCTGATTAAATCTTTAAATCAATTAGTTTATGGAGTTATTTATCGCGATGTTTAAGTTTAATGTCAAATTTCATGAAAGTGAAGACGTGGACTGATGAGCCGTCAGTCTTTATACCCGTGTGTTTTTGTGCTCTGGACACCTCATAGAAATTTCATACACTTTTTTTTTTTAAATCCCCAAATTATTATTATTATTATTTTATTTTTTTTAGTAATGGGCACAAAATTTTAAGACCAGTTTCCCCGAATTTTAATGGCCTTTAAAGTGCGTTATCCATGAATCTCTGTAAAACGCTCGTTGGGTTTTTTCCGGGCGTTAAATGAAAATAGACAAAGAATAATTTGTGTACAAATAGCCAGCGAGCATAGTAACACCCCGTTATAAGGCATGCAGTAGATGTGTATAAATTAAGGCAGTTACAATTGCAGTTATTTCATTGGCTACTTTTACATGAGACATTTACATTAAATATAACCTGTAGAGTTTTAAATAATTTTTGTAGCGATTTTTCTTTGACATTTAGACTTACAAATTGCAGATTTTGCAAACTGTTTTGATGTCGATAAAAATGACACATTTTGCCTCCCCCCCCCCCCCAAAATAATAATAATAAAAATATGGAGGAAAAAACAGTTGCTGAACGTGTCGACAAAATATTAAATTTCAGCGTTATTATTTAGGCTGTTTATATATTTTTTGATTAAATTCAGATTGGAAATGTAGTAATTTGATAGTTTTCACTTTCTGCCCGTTTCCTTGAAGCCGCTGCTACACAAAAGGAAATGAAAATAATTTCCCTCCTATTGCCTTCTGGTCAATTTAACATCCTCCTTAAAAAGAAAAGGGAAAAAAAAGAGGGTGTCTGGATGAGATGCTTTTCCGTGACGTATTCCTAGTCCTGGATTCATGCTGTAATTATTCCCCGGCCTTTTCTTTGAGAGTCGGACGCTGCACTGGGTAAGCACAAAGAAGTCAGAGAGCATCCTTGAACCCTTTCAGTGCGGGGCCACTGATATTCAAATAACATGCAGCTACCGTTTGACTGCGCCGTGCAAAGAGCATTTTAAAATTCAACATTTGCATGTGACTCTTTGCCCCCCGTCTTTTTCTGAAGTTTAAAAAACTGTTCCCATATAACGTGTTTCTGGCAAAGAGAAAGAAGCCACATCCTTATTCTCAGTCCATCGATTGCTATGCAAATGAAAGCAGTTAATTTGGACAATTAGAATAAATATTCGGGGACCTTTGTCAGCGAACCCCCTTGGAAACCCCTCGATAAAGTGAAACCGAACAAAAGATGTCTCGGAGATTAATTAGATATTTGATAAGACACGAATCCCTAATCGCAAATACAAGACACATGGGGCTGCGATGTGCTCCAAGTCATAATTAATACCATTTAACAAGATTTTCATTTGGGCATGAAATGTCTTTTCCGGGGCATTAAACATTGATTTATTCCATAGAGGAAATAGTTAAAGTCGACGTATTGTAGGTGATTTTAAGAAGGAAAAGAAAGCCTGTGATGAGCTGTCACACTTTAAAAAAGTAAAAAAATAAAAAATATATATTTTTAGATTTAAACCTAATAAATAAACAAAAAATATATAAACTCTACATCACACACTTAAAGCCTTTTTTAAGATGTTTTAATTACGATAAAATGAAAGCCTTATACGTGTGACTTTATACAGGTAAACATTTATATATAGATAAATTTTTTTAGCAAAGAAATAAAATGGTTAACCAAAGTTTAAAAAGCCGTTTACATACATATCCACAAAGTGCGTCGAAAGTAAACTCCCTGATTTCCAGGATACCAACACGAATAAAACAATCATAGCCTAACATTTACATGAAAATAACACATAGTTTAGTCGTCAATATACAAGGTGTAACTCACATTGTCCAACCAAAGTTCAACAGGTTTCGCGCATTAGCAAACATCCATTTCATTTTCAAGCTGTCTCCCTCAAATTTTCCGAAGGCCTACAGTAAATCACTCTTTTTTTCTTTCTTTTTTTTTTTTTTTTGTAAAGATGAATTTACGAATGAAATACTCGTCACGCCTGTGGAGAATATATATTTTTTTAGATTTTGCTATCGCTTCTGGAAACATTTTCCCCTTTACTGTCCGTCAGATAAGACCCGTTTTCATTGCTGTGCAGTTTTTATTATTATTATTATTATTTTTTGTGTGTTTTTTGTTTTAATCTGGATTGATTTTTTGGGAGATGCCTCAGGGTTCGTCGTGAGGAGACGGATCCTTAACAGTAATTCTGGGGTTCACCCCTTCCAAAATAAGTTCTGGGGACTCGGACCTCGGGGTCTCCAGGTTACTGGTGTCGGTGTCACTGTCGCTTCCCTTTTTGCCTCCTCCACCTGCCGTGTGTGTTTTGATGTGCTTGCTCAAATGATCACTCCGCATAAAGCGCTTGTTACAAACCGGGCAAGCAAACCTTTTCTCGCCGGTGTGGGTGCGCAGATGTCTCTGGAGCTCGTCGGACCGAGTGAACCTTTTGCCACAGAAAAGCCAGTTGCAGACAAAAGGCCGCTCGCCGGTGTGCCATCTCAAATGCGCTTTGAGGTGAGACGTCTTTCCGTACACTTTACCGCAGCCGGGAATGTGGCAGCTGTGGAGTCCCTTTCTCCGCAGGCTGGCCCCGGCGGGTCCCAGCCGCTCAGCCTCCTGGCAGTTCGGGCAGTCGCATGTTGCTCTGCCAGAGTACCTCCTGGACGACCTCGAGGAGCTACTTATTCCTGAACTGCCCCCTGAAATCATGGCGTTGGCGGCAGAAGCGTCTGTGTAAGAGGGGATGACTGTTTTGAAACCGTCCTGCGTTAACAGGTGCTGGCTGGTGGACAGTAGGTGAGACGCAGAGGGGCTGATTCCAGTGGAGCTAAACGCCGAGTGGGTCAGCGAGGAGAAGTCCGGGTTGTAGCCACTGAGCTGGGAGTGGATAGCCTGCGGGGTGCCGGAGTGCAGAGAGGTCTGAAGGGTGCTCGCGGGGTTCTGGACATCGAGCCACGACCCGGGATTTGTGTGAACGTCCCACCACGAGGACGCACCATTGGTAACGTCACCGGAGATGGTTGAGTGGAACCCCGACTTGTACCACGACTCGTAGGGGTGCGCCATCCCCACGCGCGGGTACAGAGTCTCTGCTGATGTGTGGACTTTGGAGATAAAAGCTGACTGTCCAGATTCCTGGGTCGTGACGCTGGCGGAGTTGGAAAACAGACCGCTGTACTCTGTGGAAAACGCAGACGAGGTCGGGGAGGTGGAGGCTAAGCAAAAGGCGCTGTTGCTCGTGCCACTGGTCTGTGTTAGTCCTGTCGAAGCGCGGCTCGTCGCTACCGTGAAACCGGGCAGACTGGATCCTAAGTTGCAGCTGGAGGAGGATCTTTTCCACGGGTGAAATCCACCTTTCGAGAAAGCGCTGGAGTCAGGTAAAGTTGTAAGAGGACTGGTGTTGCCAATTTTGTTACAAGTTGCAGCCAGCATCGCTAGAGGTGTAGTTCCAAACCGTGGTTCTTCCTGGGTGGAAAAAAAAGAAACACACAAACACACAGACACACACACGCACATGGGCTTAGAACAGAGAATAACAAACGAGAAAATGAGGAAAATCATTTCGCTTGGCTTGGAGAGCACTCAGCATACATGACTAAAATTAATTAAATACGACAAAATTTCATAACTTTACTGAAACGTCTTTGGAAGCGAATGAACCCGAGATTTTCTTCTTAAAGGCGTGTATGTGTACAGAGTGTGTAACATGTAAGCAAAGCAAGGTAAGAAATAAAAGTGTTCATCGAGTTTCTAAACATGTTAAGAAAATCTTTAAACGACTGCAAAGTTTCATCTCCATGTTTTATACGTTTTGTCCAAGATTAAAAGTTTTAATTGTAGTAACTGAGAAAATGATAAATTCTACCCGTGGAAAACACGCGTGTTTTGAAAAGCAACAAACACATCCCGCCGCACAGCAAAGTGAGCGGCGACAACTTTACGCGCAACTTCTGTGCTTGGACACAAAGTCAGACTCACCCCAAGTATAGACGTAGCCATATCCAGGGTCTGTGCTGTGATGAGAGGGTTCGCGATTTCAGTGCTGTATGGCTCCAATTTGTGTCAGATTTACCGTGTTGACTCAGGTCACACGGTTTCTCTCTTGGCTCGCAGCTCCCAACACTACCTAGTTGTAGCGAGCGTGTTCTTTGAAGTACAGCTGGCGAGGACGCGCAGCCAATCTGATAGCTGCATTCATGGCCGGGGTTTCAAGTCGGCCAATGAGAGAGCCGACCACAGACAGAAACACCAAAAACCCCGCCGTCAATCATCTGTTTGTGCAGCCTCCGGCCAGACTGTCATACAAGACACGATTTGGTGTTTTTTCTTTTTTTAAATGCATACAGTTATTTTTATGTATTCTCACACGAAGGCTCAATGTCTCCTTTCATTCCAGAATTGAGTTTTTTAACACGTCAGTTCTCCAAGAGGTAAGCGTTTCACAAATTCTCTAAGGCTTTTGTAGATTGCGGCTTCTAAGGTGCAGCTCCAGGTTTTCCCTTCTGATTTTTTTAAATATTCAGATCATGCGCAACACGTCATTGAGAAATTGTTGATTTAAGCGCAGTCTGTATGCTTGTGAAAGATAACTCGGAGATGGCTTTATCAGAGCGGTCTGCAGAAGTGCAAGCGCAAGTGCAAGCTGCTGCGTGTTAGGCACGGTGGGAAACGACTGGGGTTTTAAAGTGGTTGTGTTTATATTGGGAAATCAGAGACGGATTAAAGTTTAGCCAAGAAGTCCAGAAACAGGCCTGACAGCGCAGACCTCCGCTTCTCCGAGCGCAGTTAGATTATTTATGAGCCTGCTGCATTCGAGTGACTTTATAGGTGAAGGAAAGCAGATTCATGCAAGACTCGCAATTAATCAGTTAACTTTTTTCCAGCCAAAATCTCCACTTATTTGTGCCTATGCTCGTGTTTGCGCGCGCCAGTGCCACACGCGTACCTCCCTGCCCACTTGTTGGGGGGTGGAGGGACGCAGGTGAGGGGTTAATTAAAAATGACAGCTCACCTGATAAGTGAAAGCAGTAGATCTGTTTTAAAAGACAAGTATTTTATAGTCGAGGAGGGGGGGAGAGAAGTTTCAGTATCCAGGAGATTCCTGCTGTAAGGCCGCCAGTCATCTCCATTAAACCGATTTATTAACGCGATGTCTTCATTGTAGCTGAGAAATTTTTTTTTTTAACACCAGCCCAATCCCACATTTAATTAAATTGCGGACAATGAAGAGGATGCCGCGTTTCGCCAGTTTCTTCTTCTTCTTTTTATTATTATTATTCTCCTTTCTCTAAACTCGAGACTTTTATTTTTCTCCCTTTGAATATAACAATTCAATAAAGCCGCATATTTCATAGCTTGTTAAAAACGCTCAGGGATAATGGCATAATGTAAAATTGACCTGCTCTGATGTGAATCATCATCCTTTTAAAAGTTAAAGCAATTTTCCAGAGAAAGGCTTGACCGAAAGATGTGCATTACAGTATTCAAAACGCGCAAATAATGCTCTATTATAGAGTGTGAATGCTGCCAGTAAACACAGGCGCAATTTGTTCAAATACTCTTTTTTTTCCCTTCTTTTTTTTTGCTTTAAAGCCCCACCTTTAGAAGGGTGAATAAAAATCAGTCTCATCAAACAGGCTACTTGGCGCTGCCAAGAAAATGGAATCATTTTTTGCAATCATGACAATTTGGCTGTTAACAGTATTAAGCGTTTATTCTACATAAGCACAGTTTATTGTTGCTAAAGAAGTTAAACGAGTCTGAGGATTAAATGAAATTTAATGTAAGCGTTTATAATTTTTTTTCCTGCATGAAAAATATCTTCACCCTGCAATTAATTTCAGATTACCATTATTTCTTAGTTTTGTTTACTGTGTTTGTAATGAATTATATAGTTAAAATGAAATCTGCTATTGTTGTTCTTATATTAATATTTCTTCTTCTTCATAATAATAATAATAATGTATTACTATTATAATTATTCTGATGAGCAGTGTGACCGTTCACATTGCTCCTAACAAAGAAACGTGTGTAGGAATCACAAGACCCTTGTGCACTGATACATGTTACCCACCTATATTTTTTATTTAAATGTACTAGTACAGAAATGTTTGTGTTAGTTCCATTAACCCAGGCTGATAAAATATGGGTGGTTTTTTCATAGCATGTTTATTTGGGACAAGAGGGGAGAACATGATCTTTCCTTGTCATTCAAAGGAAAATTCTGAGTTGAATCTGTAATTCTGGACTCCATTCGTGAGCACTTCTCTGTGGCAATTAGGAGCCTATTACAAGCCATTAGATTGATCAATGTACCTTAAACAATGGGAATGATTTATTTGGTCGAACAAAACGCTCTGCATCTATTGTGATGAGTCTAAGTGGGGGTGCATCCATCAACAAAAGATAAATGATTAATTCAGACCTATTCATTTAAATTCTTTCTACAAAGCCAGCCTCACTTGCCTCAAATCCAGATTATTAGAGCCTCATTTTCTGCATGTTAAACTAGACAGGCTGCTGGATGGGGCAATGGTTTTTGGTTGTGCCCCTGTGTGCTTTAATTTGTATTTCTGCAGCGGGAAGTTTATTTGAGGATGTTTAACTAATTGTTGTAATTTCGTGTGCTCATGTGGCTACACCTGTTTCTCTCAAAAGGGGGTTGAAGTGTAAACTGTGAGTGAAAAGGATGTTATACTTTACTTCTGTGGTGCTGAAGCTGTACATTTTTTTTATCTGGGAAGTCCACTTGGATCACAATATCAGAGGAAGCCCAGTTTATAGAAAATAAATGGGTACAAATATGTCAATTTTATCCTTTTTTTGTTATTTTATGGCTTTTTTGTAAAATAAATGTATAGATAACGTGTTATATATTTTGCATGGATTTCAGTTGTGTGTTTTCCATGAATTCTTATTGTTATATTAGTGACAACTAAAGAGAGACCACAGTCAGAAAATAGATGGCATAAACTGAAGTGCATTGGGAAATTAACCACTTGACAATCAGCTTTTATTTCCATGGGAAGGTAACAAGCTATAAAACAAGGGAACAAGACAAATTTGAGCAAATCTTTGAGCACTGAGACCCACAATAATTACAACTTGTGGAAGCCCCAAGTTAGACGAGCACCAAGACTGGCGATGGAAATGTTCATTAGAAAAAGAAAAATCAAATCAGACAATACAGTCAAGCCTCTGAGAAGGAAAAAATCTGCTTTTAGTAGCCACTTTTCTTCAGCACTGTAGTGCTGATCTTATAGGAGCTCATCGACCTGCATCAATATTATCGACAGCTAAATTTGGAGGTGCAGGTCAGCTCGCCAGCTTACAGTGTCAACTTTCATTTCCAGGGGCTGCAGGTTCTATTTTGAGCGCAGCGAGTGATCTGCTTAAAGTGCAGTCGACTGGTTGCATTTGAGGACTTAGCTTAGCCCATTTTCCTTCAATGAATGAGCTTTTCTTATAGCTGTAGTGGAATTCAGTGGACTCTTCTAGTGTGAGAAATGGCTCCAAAAAAGGTGGGTTTTATTAAGGAACAGATTTGTTTAAAAAAAGGAAAAAACTATAGCATACCCTGTAGATTATGCAATGACAAGTGCTTTTCTGACTGCGTGCATTTCCACATTGTCTTGATTAGGGCAAGGGAGCTGATGCACTAAAGCCACCACCATTGATTGGAAGGTTTGGCACCTCGCTGAAAATAGGGATTGTTGGCCTGCCCAATGTTGGGTGAGTAAAACCTTATTTATACAGACAGGATGGGCTTCTCACTACATTTCATGTGCCCCATGTCTACTGTTGAACTGCACCAACTTGCTGTATGTAAGACAAGATGTAAGCTGCTGCATGACAAGTGCAGACAACTTCTACCTTTATTTCATTGTTCCATGAGAGTTTCTCCATGTTACACCTTTTGCATGCCTTGCTACATGGTGATAAAAATAAATAAATAAATAAATGAATAAATGGCACGATTTTAAATCTGCGTGCCAGAAAGAGCTGCTCCTTGGATAACTGTGGGAAACGTTTCTGTGTTCCTGAATAACCACAACAATGTTTGAAAAGCTCTTAAATTCCTGGAGCCACATGTGTCCCTACTAGCAGGGATCAAACTCCGCAAGAGGTTTTCAAACCAGGTCTTCCCTTGCATGCATCTTAACCCTCTCTCTCAGCTACCCATCCTTTCACAAAGGCTTCAGATGTTACCGTTGTTTCCTTTTTTGAATGTTACAGCAGAAAAGTGTTATAAGGGTAGACCTGGGGCGTCAAGCATCTGCAGCTCATAAAAACCCACGGTGATAAAAAAAAAAAAAAAGGTTAAAGTTTGCATGCCTTTTGTTTCCTCAATGTCTGGATTTATGAATGCTGAATATTACTATTAAATCAGTGGAAAAAGTAGAAAAAATAAAAGAGCAACACCTTACATGTGGGAGCGTGCTGCATTTGAACTGAATGACAGCATGCAAAAAAAAAACCCCTGCATTCCTCTTACTGTCTACTATTGTTTCTGTCCTTTTACTGAATGAGGGAGTGGGGTTCTTGATTGGTTTTGAAAGCTCACTTATCGCTCTGCAAAGCCCATTGCTGGTCAAAGCTCAGTGTACGTCTCAGGCAGTCTGTGAGTCAAAAGGCTGACATCACGTTTCCATGTCACACCTGGTCAGACAAATCTTTTTTGTCAGCATCTACTACATCTAAGACCTTCAGCAACATCCGTGACATAGTGTAATAACAGTGCAGACCCCACCATGACTTCCCTGTAGGCCCCTTTGAGTTACAGAAAGGGCTACGGTGATACATCATGTTCCTTTTCAGCTGTCATGTTCTCATCACTTTGCCCCTCTGTGAAACTTTTTTTTTTCAGTAATTTTCAACAGAACAGTTGTTTTTTTGAGCAGTTTGGAAAGTTTTGGAAAACCAATGGCTTTTGGAAGGACATTGGAAACATTGTCCATGCTCTGTATTGTAATTAGTCAAATGAAAGTAAGCCTTACTGTTTTAGTTAAACTGTGGACAAGCTGGATTTCTTCTTCTGTTCTTTTCTTCTTCTTCTTTTTTAGCAGACACTTATTACTAGAGGGAGGAGATATTTATACAGAGCCTGTTTTCTGCAGCCATTTGTTCACATGTGGTGTGTATTGGTAGCTGTTTTAAAGATTATTGCACACCATCTCATCATCTCTCTAGTGCCCAATGTTTTCGTTTCTTACCCCAGCAAAACCACAATGTCTTCCTGGGTTAAGAAGTAGAACTCACTGAGGTTGCGGCCTGCCATACCACGTTTATGTCAAAGTACAACTTGTCAACCCTCCTATGGTTTCTTCCTGAATGAACTATGTTCAGATGCCAGCCAGCTGTTAGTTGGGCGTAACTGACCACTCTTCACACATGGGAAACTCGAGAGTGGGATTCAGCCAGCCTTTCAGCTATTCCTACACTTAGACCACAGCACATGCTCACTGTGTTTACTGCCATTCTCCTGCTCATAGGCTGGAAAAAAGTTTATTCTTGTCTGTTAAGGCTTAGAGAAACACACTATATGGTCTGCATAAAATCTCTTTCACTTCTCTTATGCTACCAATACACAGTATCTACCTTTTGCCTTATTCCGCAGCTCCATTTGACTTAGAAGGCAATGTAAAAACAAGACAATAACTGAATAATAACCTCAGATTGGTATGCCTTATATAAGCTATGCATTTTCAGCTGTTTTTATATAGTGAGTGGAGAAATTTGTCCAACTGTGTCATTATGACAATGAATAAGACCGTTTGCATGATGCTAGCCAAGATTATCAAGATTAAAAAGGCATTCAGACAGAAGAACTGACCAGTAGACTATCATGAGAGTCTTAACTTCTGATATGACTTGTTAAAACAAGCATCCATTGCTCAAAGCATGTATATCCTGCAGAGATATAAATCCTTGATATACACCAAGTTACATGTTTGCACCAATCAAGGTGGAACCTCCCCGCAAAAGAAAAAAAAAGTTAGTATGTCACCATGTGCATGTGCTTTTGTCTCCCCTTCTGGCAGTGAAGAAATTACAGAAACACTTCCATCAGAAACTTTTCCTGGATACTTGCTAGATTTCCCCCCCCCACAGTCCTAGTTAGTGTAGCCTACCTTATCTCCATTGTTCCATTTCCACCACTTGTTGATTGGCTCAAACTGCACGTAGAAACTAAAGCTGCAATCAGCACCAGCGATGTCTAGGAAACAGTTTATTTAAAGGAAAGCAGAAGTGTATGAAATGTCTTTTTATGTTATATAAACACTGAACCTATGGCGCCTGATGCATCGCCTTTTGACACTTCTGACACCACCTGCCAAGCGAGAGAAAACATACCTCAAAGCCCATCGCACTACAGTTGGCATCACTTCAAGGAAACATAGCATTCAACCTGGAAAATGAGCTCCAGGTTTAAAACTCTAATATACTGTGAATTACCAGGATCCTTACCTTGCACTGATGGGCTTCACCAGCATTGTTGGACTAAAATCGAACTTGAATGAAAATGAAATTTAGATGTGAAAGTTACAAACTGTAGCTTTGACTTTATATTTACCAGATGATAAACATCCCTTAATATCCCTGTTCAAGTTCACATTTGGGCATTTTTTAATTTGAACACCAGTGACACATGCTATCTTTATTAAAAGATGTCTCATAATAACAATCCAGTGAGCAGCGAGAATCCTAGCCTATGCTAGCTAGTCATGAGATGTTTACCTTTAGCTCCGTAGCGGAGCTCTTTAACACATTTGTTTGAGTTACTGCACTTTAAATGTAAGTGTTAGTCTTTCACTAAAAAGATTGATTGATTTCATAGCTACAAATCTTGACTTCCTAGTTTCCATAACCCACCAGCTGAAAAAACACCCAAACTCTGGCTGCAAACTACTAATCTTCTTTTTGTTTTTTCTTTTACTTACTGTCACATCACCCTCAGATTTGCACTGCAGCAAGTGTGTGCATTGCTGTGCTGTTCTCTATATTAAGCATTAAAGTCTACACCTGAGAGATGTTTTAGTGTTACTTTTCTTTTTTACCCAAGGTGACCCGGGAAAAGCTTCAAGTATGTTAGAAAATCAATCTAGCTTTATATAAGGAATTAATACATGCACTTTGGCAGTCTCAAGCAATTTCATGCCTATAGGACTTAACAAACAATAATTTCAATGTGAAGCACTGAGTGAGGGGATAAAGATGGAAAGTCCTGGATTATAGGTAACTGCCATGCCATCATTACTCTTAGACACTCACCATTGTCTGTAGATTTTGAAGTACACTCGAGCTGCTTGTGCCATAGAAAATAAATCTCTCTGTGATCACAACATGAGGCTGCATTTTGTGAGTCCTGTTCAACAGCCAGTCGAATCTATTTACAGCAGATCTATTATGGGATTATCTAACCTTGTAATTGACGCAGGATTTTATATTCAAGAGCTCAAATATTCAGCCTGTTAGCGCAACCTTTTCTGCCTCGTGTGCAGATTAAAAAACAACAACTTCATTTTGCATAAATAACTGACATGTTTTAGGATCATGCTATTGAACCGCCAGACCCTACACTGCAGCACTTTTAGATGCCTTGACCTCACTGCTGTTTTTATTTTCAGTAAGTCAACCTTTTTCAACGTGCTGACAAAGAGTCAGGCTGCGGCTGAAAATTTCCCCTTCTGCACCATTGACCCAAATGAAAGCAGAGTGCCCATTCCAGATGAACGCTATGATTTCCTCTGCCAATTCCATAAACCTGCCAGGTATGAGGTCTCATCGTTCCCGTATTATTCACACTTCAGATCTGTAGTCTCTGACAGTCCCCTTGCTATAGGTATGAGAAAACGTATACCAATGTTGTTGACATGTAGCTGTGAGCTTTTAGATTGCTTCTCTGCTTCTTTCAAAGAAGAGCCAAAGCATCTTTCATCACCTGGTTATCATACATACTCATGGAAACTGCTTAAGCAGGTTCAATTCAGATTTCCTGCGCTATGTTGTATATTAGATATACCGTAGCCATATGCATAGATGACACTTTTTATTACTAATTATCCCTCTAACCACACAATTAAACCTCCCCACCTCTCACAAGGTCACGCAAATGATATTTTGCATGTTTCTTATTTAAAGAATATAATTTAAAAACAACCATAAGCATTTTGAATTGATTCTGAAAATTATTACCTGTGCATCTAAAAGCCTCATATATGTTATTCTTAAGTGCCATAGACCTGCAGTGTTGTTCAGATTATAACAAACGCATCAGTGAGCCATTCTGCTGTCATAACCTTCCAATCAACCAAATACCATTTATTAATTATGTCTTATATTTGGTCTTGTCTTAGTACTACTTTAAGTGTCTATTGGCAGTGAACATTGGACTACAATACCTTTAATAAGCTGTCATTAATACGCGTGTGTGATCCTTAAAATGAATCTGTTGTCACTTTTATATTAATGTCTATGACGGTGTGTTTTTCTATCATGGCAGAGCCTCCACCGTGTTTGGTACTGCTGGATATGTACCTCAACAATTTCTCCCTTTCTTTTAAGTGGCTTCTTGATAGCCTTCCCTCTGAAGCCATTTCTGATGAGGCTTCTTTGGACAGTAGATAGATTAACTAAAGGGTATAGGGTAAATATGGTATAGGTTAACTATATTTCCCCACTAATATCTCTTTACCCACCACCTTATTAGTACAGAAAATAATATTTTATGCATGAAAGACTCTGTTCTCCTTGGAATCATTTTTAGAAATTGGAACAAATTGGAAGTTTTCGATTAACAAAATGCCTAAAGATTCCATTTAAAACTGGTTATTTGCTAAGTTGTCTGTTATGAATGAGCACAACACTGCTTCCTCCCTTGAGTCAGATGCTTTTTTATGTTTGAATGAATAATAGTGTCAGGTGGCTTTATAAGCAAAAAAAAAATAATTCCTCTGAAAAGGGTCAGATATATAGTCTGGACTGAAAATGAGTGAAAAGCAGCCAAAAACCTTTAGAAAGTGAAGAACTATGACTCGAGTCAACTGTAACAAAAAATAGAAGAAAGTCTGGCTCGTTTGAGGCAACACATGAAAAATCAGAGGTAGCTCAAGACTTTAGCACAGCACTGTAAAAAATTAATAAAGTAAAATCTAGAAAAATAGTTTACTCTTACTCTGAAATGTGGGTAGATCCTGCTTTTTAGTGACTTGCGACTTGAATAACATTGTCATTGTAACATTATTATAATCTGATACTTTGTCTGCCTCGTACTACACCATCAGCTTTCAAATTTCACAACACTTTATATTATATTGTAGTAGAAAACAGCAACACATCAACCAGGACATCCCCCCCCTCCTGTGATCCATTAACCTGAGTGTACTTCATATTGAATTGTATTGGACTGAAGCACAAAAATATGTTGTTTCCATTTTCATCTGAATTATCTGACTGTTTCCTTTTTTTTTCTTTATTTATTTTATTGCTTCTTTGGTTGCAGCAAAATCCCAGCTTTTCTTAATGTTGTTGACATTGCTGGTCTGGTGAAAGGTGCTCATGCTGGCCAAGGCCTGGGAAATGCCTTCCTGTCCCACATCAACGCCTGTGATGGCATCTTCCACATGACACGTGAGTATATATGTGCATATACATATAAATATATTTGGGATTTCGTCATTAGGAAATCATAAAATACTTAATATATAATATTTCATAGTAGTGCTAAAACAGTTGCACGGGCAACATTTGATAATACCAGGACTCCAAAACCAGACATCTGAAAGCAGCAGTTTTAGTGGAGTTTTGCTAGCGGGGCATCTTGTGTGGTCGGTGCCAAGATGAACATACCAGTCAGAATTAATGAAGTCAGGCCAAACCTCACATTCCTACTGGGAGGCTCCCTCAATGAGAATCACAGTAGTGGGGAGTGCCTGGTTTCGACTTCACACAATCAGTAGCATATTCTGAGGGCTGGAAACATCACAGGACTGTTGAGAAGGAGCGCTCCTTATTATTGTAACATGATCCCTAATGCCACTTTTGATTAGGTTTGGTTACAGAAGAGGTAAGTAAGTTATTAATAAATAAAATCTATGAAATTTTGTCCTTTCTTTGTTTGTTTAAAGAAAACCCAGTAAATCTATTCTAATCTATTGTCACCTATATCTAATGTTACTAATGATGTTGTTTATTTGCTATGATTCTAAACGCTGCCTGCTGCTACTGTGAAAGTGCAAATGTAATTATCTCATCAAATTATTCCCAGTCTGGCCCTCAGCGAGACAGCCTTCAAACCACTTTCTAAGTCTTCTCCTGCCTCCAGTTCTTCTGTGTCTCTGACATGGTCTTTGTCTTAGACAATTAAAGTGTTACACGCTAGAATAATTCAAATTACAGCAACTGAAATGAATGCAGAGGCCCCATTTAAAAATAGCTGAATTTGTTTGCTGATTGTATGCTGTTATTGACTTTCCCACTGTGTGAAAGGAGCTCTGATTAAAGTCGGCTGTGACAGGCACAG